>NC_134584.1:118649272-119265314 GCF_037038515.1 Microtus pennsylvanicus
TCCCTGTCACCTATCTGAAGACAGCAGGTAGGAACAGCAGTCAGTGCACAGGGGAGGGGACACATGAGTCAAAGACTGTGACAGCCTCAGACGCACAGGCAAGGCAGAGGTCCACAGACCGTAGCTGTCCCCATGATTGAATGTCACTTGGCTTTAAAAAGGAATGAGGCAAGCTAGGCATGGTGGCAGATGCGTTTAATCCCAGCACTCAGGAGGCAGAGGTGGCAGGATCTGAGTTTGAGACCAGCCTGAGCAAGTAACAGGACATCCTGGGCTACTCAGGGAAACCCTGTCTCAAAAACAAACAAACAAACAAAGGAATAAGGAGTGTCTGACACCCACAGGCCCAGATGACAGGAGACACAGGGTCACGGAGCACTCATGACAGGGAGATCCGCAGACAGAGCAGAGCCATGGTCACCGGAGGCTGGCAGAAGGAGGAGGAGCAGGTCGCTGGTGGCCACACTGCACACCCTGACCATGCCCACATGTTGTATGAACCTCAGTAAATCAGTTCAAAACAAAACCAGGGGGTGCCAGGGTGGCTAGAGACAGAGTCTGCAGCCCTCTGCCCCCACACTGACCCAGTTCACTGTGGGATCAGGGGTGCCCTATTTCTCAGTGTGTTCAGGGAAAGGAGGTGTGTTTAAATCCTGTCAAAAGTACTGATGGCCATAAGCCTTGCTGCCTCTCCTTCCTCACAGCCCAAGCTGCCAAGCTCAGCCATTTTCATCCTCACAGATCTCCTCAGACTCCTGACTCTCCAGATCCTTCATCCACCCCTGGCTTGAGCCCCGCCCCCACTAGCATCCTGTCCTCAGCTCTGTAGTCACTGCAGCCCTGGAAACCCTGGAAACCACAACCTGGTTGCTAGGAGAACCAGGGAGGGAGCTGAGGTCAAGGTGAGGGCTGTGAGCCTTTGGAAGGGGGTTTGCACTGGCTGCTTGCTGCTCCGTGTTCACCACACCCAGGCAGCAGCCCAGAGCAAAATCAGCCCCAGGCAGCTTTCAAAATATCAGGTGTGTGAGCATCTCAGGAGCCTCTCCCTGAGCCCCAGAAGTCACCAGGCTGAGAAAGGGCACTGTTGCCAGGGGTTATCAAAAACAGCTCTGAAAGAATTGGAGGGTAAGGGGAGGAGGCACAGGACGTGAGGCCTGGGTGCTGTCACAGATCCTGTGACCTATGTATGCTCTGTGGTGTAGTTATTGGCAATGATGGATTTTTAGGAGAGGTAAATCTTAGCATGGTTCCCTGTCCTGTCAAGTGGCCTCTTGTACACTCCCTATAACCCTTGAGGCAGTAAACCTTGAGGAGTATTTTTCTCCAAGGCCCAGGGCAGAATCTGTTCATTCTGCAAGTATGCGAGGGTGGCTCTGTCCCCAGGCCTGGTGGTAGTTCTGAGATAGGTGTGTCCCGGTCCCCACCCTCTTCTCTGGATTCCAGACCCAACCAATGTGGTACTTCTGTCTGGGGTGGAAGAGGGGAGGGGGAGAATGGGGTGGGGGTGGGGGAGCGGAGGGAGGGGAAGGAGTTCAATGACAGTTCACAGCCCCTCTAGGTGGCCCAGAAGTCACGGCCCCTGGAAGACAGCCCCTGTCACAGCTGGGTATTGAGAGCAGAACAAACGCTCAGACCTCCCCACAGGGGGAAGCTGCACTCTCCAGAGGGTTCAGAAGCCTGAAAATGTCACATTCTTCACGTACCTGGAATCCGAAGCAGATGGTAGGGAAGACGCTGAACACAGAGGTCCAGGGGAACGGGCTGTGAACAGAGAGAGGCAAGTGCTCCTTAAGGAGCCGGAACAACCTTCAGTTTGAGAATATTTGTTTTACACAAAATGGGGGAACTGTGGTGGGTGTGACTGCAGGGTGCATTTGGAACGGCTGAGTCTGTGTGCATGCTCCGGAGCTGAAGGGAAGCGTGTTCCCTGCTGCACCTTCTAAACACGTCTTTGTGGACATTTGGTGACACGACCCTGCCTATGTGGGTGGGGTTTGGGCAAGGCAGTGTCAGGACAGAAGCCCTGTCTTCCCTCTAGAGGCTACCTGTGGGGTGCAAGGGCACACGCAGTCACTGTCTGACACATCTCCCCGAATGTAAGGTTGGTGTGCCCCGTGTCCAAATCACTTCAGGGAGCAAATGTCCCCTCCCCTGGCTCCTGTCTGGTAGATCTTGTTTGCTTTGCTAAGAAACTCTTCATGTCAGTCTTGGGCACCCACAGGGACACGCAGTCCAGTAGGGCATGAACAGCAGGTTCCTGTGATCAGCAATATTAGGCTATGGGAGAGTTAACAGCCCCCCGCCCCCAATCCCTGTCCTGATATTACCCAGGACTGCAAACCTATTCCCTTAGAGCCAAAAGGAACTTTGTAGATAGCACTAAAGCTTAGGATGGGCAGTGCCTTGGGTCATGGAGGTAAGCCCGTTGTGTCACAGGAGACCACGGTGTGCAACCGGAGCTTCTGCCCAGTTGTAACAAGGGAGCCATGACTAGGGAGCACGGCAGAGCTACCACAGGGCTGGCTTTGGAGGAGGATAGACTGTGTGTGGGCAGCTTCTAAAAGCAGGAAAAGCAAGAGGCTTTCCCAGAGACTCCAGAAGGAATGGGCTTGCCTATGCCACGGTCTGACGGAACATATAAACGGAACCTCTGACCCCAGCCAGCACTTTGAGGGAAGGTGTAAGCGCTCCAGGGCCTAGGGAAACATTTCTGACTGTTTGAGCCCCTTGGTTTGAAGGGACTTGTTGCAGCACCTCAGGAAACCCACCTACCTTAAAAACCCCACCCCAGGGCTGGAGAGATGGCTCAGAGGTTAAGAACATTGACAGCTCTTCCAGAGGACCCCAGTGCAACTCCCAGCTCCCACATGGCAGCTCACAACTGTCTGCAACTCCAGTTCCAGGGGCACCTGACACCCTCACACAGACATACATGTAGGCGAAACACCAACACACAGAAAACTAAACAATAACCGCAACAAAACAGACCCCACCCCACCCAGGTTCTTCCAGCCCCTCCACCTCCTGGCTCAGTACCACAGCCCCACAGACGGGCATGGCAGACATCAGCACCACAGCCTCCAACGCTGGCCCACAGACATCACCACCGCTCTGCTCTCCCTGGCCTGCCTCCCTCAAACTGCAGCTACACACAGCTGGTCAGTCACTGAGCATCTAGCAAATGTGCCCTCAGGCTTCCCTGCCTGGGACACATCCTCAGACTCCTGTTTCCTTGCCACCTGTAGTCCCCGACCAGGACGACCACCTTATCTGCGGGACCTGATACAGAATGGACATGCTGAGGCCCTGGTTCAATTATGACAGAAAATTCCAAGACTGCTGATTGCGGTTAGATGCCCCTGACCTGTCACCGTCCCTGAGAAACAGATGTCCACACACCTAGCACCTGACCACGTCATATCACCTGCCTGGGATGCCCCTCAGCCTGAGGCCTCAGGTCTGGGCTGGGACTTCCTGCCTAGCCCATATTCCTGTACCTGACTCCCACAGCCCACCTGGGAACCCTTTTCAGGAACAAGCCATGCCCCATCCCTGCTGTGCTCAGAACACTGAGGGTACCCCAGTTCACCCATGGCAAAGACAACAGTCTTCAAAGAAGCTCCGAGTCCCTACGAGACACCCTACCTCACGTACAGCACTAGTCTGGGCTGCTCAAGAATTCCAATGTTCTCTAAGCCTGGGCACCTGCCAGGTCTCCCAGCGGCCACATAGAGGGTGTGTCTATTTTGGCCCAGGTGTGGCCTTCAGTGCCTTGTTTGTTTTTTTTTTCTTTTTTTTCTTTTTTTCTGAAGGAAGAATTTCCTTGGCTCATCACACATCAGAGCGAAGAATGATTTCATTGGAAAGAGCCAGGGTTCTGAGGCAAGCCCCAGAGGATCTGTTCTAAGAATTCTAGGTTCCTAACCACAAAGCAGGAAACACTGTCCCCAGAGACTCACCTCAGCAAAGGACGGGGCTGGCGTACGAGGCCCTGGGGCCATAGGTAGTACTGGACTGTGATGACCAGTGCCAAGTAGCAAGCAGCCAGGGTACCTAGGATGCTGGCACACACAAGACAGAATCAGAGACCCTGTACCAGAGACGCAGTCAATGCCCACAGGGGTATCACAGCGATGGCGGTGCTGCTGGGCTGTGGTGGGAAGGAAGGCAGCAGTGGTCCCACCCAGCACCAGGCACCACATGCCACAATACCAACCTGCTGGGCACTAATGCATGACGGTCCGGGGAACCAGCGTCTTTCTGAGTGGGCTTGAAGCCTGCTCCACAGGAGCAGAGCCATGCCTGGGATTGTAAAACTGGTCCAAAGCCCAAGGCTGGGCTATGTCTATACCCACTGATTTGAGGTGCTCTCAACCCTGGGCGGAGAAGCCTCTTGTCTCAGGGTAGGGTCAGTGCAGAGACTATTAAGTGGGCAAACGTGTGGAGAACAAGGGATTGTTGAGTGGTCAGCCCCGAACGAGAGAGACCTCTGTATCAACCCTCTCCCTGTAGGGCTTGGATGACATCGTAGAAGAGGGGAGAGAAAGAACATAGGGGCTGAAGGACGGGGAGGGCTGAGAAATGCCGTCTTCTGGACATTGAGTGGCCACCATACTCATTAGCTCAGAGCAACTGTGGTGAGGTCATGGGCTAGACAGGATGGGGCGGGGCATGGATGAGGAGGGGACCACAAAGCCTACCCCTTTGGAGGGTGTGGCCTATGGATGCTGCTCACGCTCCAGGGGTGGCCCCCCATCTGCACACTAAAGGTGCAGGGGAGGGGGGAGAAAGAGAGAGATGGAAGGAAGGCTTTGGATGGGATGCAGATGGAGAGGAAGGTGGGGGTGAGGAGTGGCTAAGATCAAGATACACCATACACATGTAGGAAATTATTGAAGAATAAGTTAAAAATTATTTTTAAAGACTTGCTATTAGTATTTCTTGTCTTATCTATATTTTCTACTGTGAGTGCACAGAACCTGTAAAACTTCCAATTTTCTTTTCAAATGGAAGCAAACCCAGCCTTCTTTTATCTCTCCTGACATACAGCTCCCCTGCCCAGAAGCCTCGGAGGCCCCATACCTGGTATACTTCTGGAAGGCGATTTCCCGAAGTGCTGACAGGGGAAAGATGACCAGCACGGAGATCAGGGGCAGAGTGACGTCCTGGGCTGCATACCAGGGTTGTGGGACATCAGGCAGGAGAGAGTCACACACTGTTAGAGACAGAAGCTAGGCTGTGGGACCCGAAGTAACCACAGGGTACAGACATATGGGCTGGTAGCTAGGTCAACCTGGGAGTGGAGGGATCAGAAATGAAATGGAGCCCATCCCATGACCCCCTTGAAGGAAGGAACCCCATATTTCATGAAGTCATTTAACAAACACACACTGAGCTTATTTCTCTGCCTTTGTGGCACTGAGACCTGAGCAAGGCCCCTTTCTGTTTGGTTCTGAAGCCCATTGGCTAGCTAGGGTCAGATGGCACCATTTGGGGCTCTGGCTGCACTACTGGAGGAAATTGAGCTTGGTTCTCATTGCAGCTCCGCACTGGTGCTCAGTAAAGCACATTCCACAGCTGCGTGGCTGAGAAATGTAACTCTTGCTCCCATTGTGAATCGGAGAGTAAATTCTGGAAGAGCTGGACTGGCCCCTCAGTTCCACCAAGGGTGGTTAGGACCCTTGGGGGCATCTGGCTCATGGCAGAGCTGATCTGGAGGTCCCCAGACAGTAGCAGCCTACTCCTGGTGCCTACTGGAGACCCTAGAGCCCTCCTCAACCTTCTGCCTCTCCTCATGGGCCCTCCTGCCGGCTGCCCATCCTCCTAAAAGTCACACCTAGAACTGCCACAAGGTCTCTTATGCCACACACTGCGAGACAAAGCCAAGCCGTAGCAACCTGAAGGACAGGGACCAATGTCTCAGTGAAAGCACCGTGGAGAACAGCAGAGTGGCTAAGTCGGAGGTGATCTAAGAGGGAAGGAGAGTGGGGGAGGGAAACAAGGGACTGACAGACAACCTGAAGCTGGAGTGACCGGGAACCACAGACAAGGTGACCACTGGACAGAGGGGAGGCTGGGAGAGGGCTGTGGGGTCACTTGCATTGCAGTGAGTCAACTCTTATCAGATCTCATCAAATGTACCCCACATAGAAATACCTGCCTCGAGAGAACAGCGCCCCCAGCTGGTGAGGTGAGCAAGGGTCCACATATAAATACCTGCCTTGTGAGAACAGCTCCCCCAGCTGGTGAGGTGAGGAAGGGTCCCAAAGCCAGGTCACCGCCATGCAGAGGCTCTCCTCCGGACAGAGTCACAACACACCAGCATACACGCACACAGGCACGCATGCACGTACCCTTGAGCCACCAAGAGGAGGCAGGCGGTGAAGTCCACAAAGAGATCGCAGGTGGGTTTCAGAACAGGTGTAGGGTGGAGTACGCAAACCCTTCACTCACAGAGCTTCCGGCAGCCAGGAAACAGCGGCCCTCACACCGGTATGACACCCCCTCCTTCCCAAACCTGCAATGTCTAGACAGTCTTTAAAGTCTTCAGCCCCGATGGGGTCACTGTCCCTGAGCACTCGAGCTCTGATTAGCGGCTCCCTTCCAAGAGTGTGATGTCAAGGAAGGCCACATCCCCAATGACAGACCATAAAGGGATGAGCGTGGTCTCTTTACCCGTCAGTCCACCAAGACCTGGGGTGGCTCCTACCTCAGTAAGGACTCTCGGGCACAGTGCTCCATCCCTGCAACTCCGACTTCTCATCACTGCCTGGCTACCGTTTCTGGAGCTGAGTTGGGGGAGGTTCTCCACTTGCCACACCGTGGCCATGCATTTACCCACTGGGAGGTCCGGAGAGTCCAGCCTCCGTATTCTTTGGCACTGGACATTGTCGGAAGTTCTAAAATCCCACAGCCAGGGCCTTGTCATACAGGGCAGGGAAGAAAAACACAAACAACAACATGGGAGACTGCACTCTAACCCGAGCAACAGCTATGTTCCAATTAAGCCTAAGGATTCCAATTAAAAGCCTGAGGTTGACAAGATGATTAAAAAACCAACAACCCATAAGCCTCAGCCATATGTTGTCTCCAAGGAGTGTATTTCCAATCCCAAGCTGTAGCTGACTTCAGAGAAGAATGGGAAGGCTACCCACGGACACTGATCTTGAGGAAGCTGGCGAATCTATTAATAGAGAGGGAGGCTTCATGCCAGAGATGAAAGCAGAAGATTTCATATTAATAAAGGATGTGCCTAATCACGGGGTTGCGAACGCCACAGAGCGGAGGCTGTGGAATTAAAGGGTGAGGTCAGCCAGGTCTGCAGGCCCAGCGGGAGGTGTCGACACCGGTTCTTAGATAGCATAAACCAAGCAGGACATTTTAAAAGTCAGAAAAGATGTACCGGGGATGCAGCTCGGTGAACGGAGAGCTCACCTAGCATCGGGAGGCCCTGGCTTCCATCCCCAGTACTGCATAAACCAGGCATGGCTGTACATGTAATCACAGTGCTCCGGCAAAGACATGGCGCTGGAGAGGCGAGGTTAGAACACGTACTGCCCTTGCAGACGCCCAGCTTGACTTCTGGCATCTACATAGGAGTCCAACTCCAGGGGACCTGACAACTCCGGCCTCCGCGTGTACCAGCACTCCCGTGCACATAACCCGCCCCTAAACACTTAATTAAAATAATAATAAAAATAAATAAGTTTAAAATAACGTGGAACAGGGGGATTAGGAGTTCAAGTTCATCCTCAGCTACATAGGGAGCTCAGCTGTAGTCCAGCCTGGGCTACTGAAACCCGGGTTTGGAATAAAACAGAACAACATGTAATGCTCACCAAGACTGACCAGCGCTAGGGTCACAAGTGGGCTTTAACAGGCTCTAAATCTCATAATTGTGCAAGAGAATATCTTGTCCAGCATACAATTAAGACAGGAACCAGAGGATCTGAGCAACTGCCAAATGTAAACTAAGCAAGACGGCGGCACAGACATCTGTAAGTCAGGGCAGAAGGCACAGCGAGTTGCTAAGCTGTGCCCAGCATGGTGCAAACAGGAGGTAGGAAAACACACCAGGTGCAGCAACAGCCGTGCTTAGAGAAGTCTTAGAGAGGGCCAGAGGTGTCTTCACAGAGCCCAAATAAAGGGAGTCACTGGGAAGTTCTCAGGTCTTTCTGCAGTTGGCTTAGTTTCCCCATCTGTGAAATGGGCCGACTCCGTCAGCCATTCCATCTGCAGCCAGTCTCTCTCAGGCCTTCCTGACTGACCGCTCCCTTTCTAAGCACACTGGGTCCTAGGCGAGGTCCTGCCTCTCCTGTCCCCCTTAAGGTCTATCCCACTGACCTGCTCATCAACTGGGGGCCCTGCCCCCTGGGCCACCCCAATGCCGGAAAGGGAACTCACACTTCTCCAGCTGGTCTCCGATCACCCTGAGGAAGGCCACAGAGATCATGATCAGGTTGGTCAGGAAACAGGCCTCACACAGCTTCCCCATGGCGGCCCCACACAGTTCACGGACCACGCCCTGGTAGGTGATCTCGCCACTGATGGAGGCTGCGTAGCCCAGGATGACCAGGCCGCTGATCAGGAAGAGCAAAGACACCTGCAGAGGGGACCGTGGGCGCTGTATACATTAGAGGTATGACTCACAGGCGGGTTCAGGGTGAAGGCTCTCAAGAAGGCAGGGGTTGTAGTTTGTGTTTCCAAGTGGCAGTGGGGGGCTGTTTTACTTAATGCTTTCCAGGGCTCTCTCCATTTTTTTTTTAAATTATTGATAGTGAACAATTCCACACATACATGAGTTAGAATACTACCCTGAACCCACCATCCACCCTGGTCCCTGGGCATGTTCCTATCTGCCCAGACACTGTAGGCATCTGAGTTTACAGGGCATAGGAACAGCTGCAGGTATCACTGTAGTTTCCCAGGATGCTTTGGGTAACCACTGTTGAGAGCTCAGTGCCTTGCTCATCCCTCTCTCATGGGCCACACTTATACGGAAAGAACTGCAGAGGGGCCTGTGTGGCCCTAGGACGTGCAAGCTGAGCCCCTCGACACACAGTCCCACCCTGCCCTGGACAGTCCCGTATCCGGTACTGTCCTGGTCTGGTATGTTTTCTTCTAAAACTGTGTGCACCTGCAGCTTGGGGCTCTTCTTCCCCGGGGAATACTTCAGGGCATGATGGATCTTATCCTACCCTAAAGAGCCCGCAGAGACTCAGCGGGACAGTTCTTGCACATACGTAACCTACTTAGAGTAGGTCATGTCTCCCCATGCAGAGGCTCGGAAATAAAATCTCGAGAAGGAACCCCGAGGACCCCCGCCCAGAAGAGCATGACTCACCAGTGCCACCAGGAAGGTGGGCACCAGGCCTCCCGCCTTATAGAAGGCCCAGGGGAAGTTGAGCAGGCCGGCACCTAGGGCGGACTTCAGGAGGATGAACACGGCACCCAGTGAGGACAGAGTGGGATTGGGGGTGGCAGAGAGAGGCTTCTCCAGAAGGCCTCTGCTTCCTCTGGTCTGTCCTTCCATGGCTGGGGCAGCAGAGGGACAGAGAGGGAGGGCGAGCGTCAAACCTTCCTTCCACATCCTTTAGGTCTCAAGCCCAGGTCAGCATGAGACAGGGCAACTGTGGTCCTCCTCACCCCCTGTCCTCCTCAGTCTCCCCTCCCCTCTTCCCAAGGGGTTCGTGTTCGTTTACCCCAGCCCTCTAACATTTTACATTTCTTCTCTCTCCCATCCTCCCTTTAATGCCAAGGTGACCCTGACCTCATTCCCCGTTCCCCTTTTTGTCTAAAGCTCCAGTTTCCTCTCCTGGTGGATGCTTACTCTCCAGCTCTTACCCACAACCGTGCTTCCAATCTGAGCTCCCACCAGGCCCAGAGCCCTAATCCTTACCAAACCCAGCAAGGTACCCCCACGGTCCTGAGTCAGCAAGCTGGAATTTAGGCTTCCTCTCCGTACTTTGGCTGCATCGCTGGGGCCCTGAGTGGCGGCCGGAAGGGCAATCTACCTCCAAAAGGCTGGGCCCAAGAGGGCACGTGTTGGGTGGGTTAATAATCCAAGTATGAAGGACAGAGAGGGCGGACCAAGACCACCTGTCCCAGAAGCCTGCAATGGGCCTGATCAGGACGACTTAATTCTTGCCACCTGCAGAGGCCCCTCCCTGGGGTGTGGCTTTGTCCGCAGCTTACTGGATAGAGTTGAGCAGGGCTCCATCAGGGCCAGGCACCCAGAAGCAGATCCCACCCACTGTAGGCCGGGGTGGGTTTCTTCAGAGCCTCTGCAGACCCTCTAGACTTTGCCTGGGGGAGGGTCGTGGAAGGCGCTGGGCTGTGTCTATCACTGTCACTCAATGTCGTCACTGGCTGACAGTATGTCTCATGGAGGTCCATCTGCGGAAGGGTCCTCTCCCTGCCTCTTACAATGCCAGTGGTGGGCGCTCCTCAAACTAACCCTGAGCCTCAGATGAACCCTGTGGAAAGGCAGACTGCTTGCCTCCACTGTGGGGAAGCCTGAGGGTCTCGCTGCCCAAGAGCTCCAGGTGGGAGCTACACTGAGTAGAAGGGCAACCTTCGATGCTCTGAACCTGTGTGTGGCTAAGCTGCCTCTGGAAGACACGTCAAGATGTCAAGATTAAACTGGCTTCTGGGGAATCCCCTGGGGGCTTCTTCTGCACACAAGTGGCCAGTCCGTCCCCCCCCCCCGCATTTCTGCCTCAGTGGGTCCAGGATGGGGTCTGAGAATCTATCTACCTGTCTGTCTAATATGTTTCCTGCTGCTGCCAAGGGACCCTGTTGAGAACCGTTTGTTTCCATCAATTGTCTCTGTCCAATCAGTCTGTCAGGGACGCCCCCAAAGTGCTGTTTCCTCCTGTTTCTAGTCTCTCAACCCTGACTTGGTGACCTCCTTGAGGCTCCACACAGCTGGCGCCCGCTAAATGCCTGACAGCCTCTCAGCAGGACTGCCTAGGGAGGCTGTGATTCCACCGGCCCCCTGCCCTGTGCTGACAAGAGTCAGCACACAGGAAGTACCTAAGGAAGGACCGAGGAAGGAAGGGACTCCAGGAAGAACGGGAAAGTCACGGGTCTCCCCCGCGAAAGCTCCTGAGGCAGCTGTAACTAGATGCCATAGGCTCGGGGCTTGAAACATCAGAGATTTAGCTTCATTCTGGAGACTCAGGTCTGAGGTCAGCAGGATCTGGAGAGTGTTCCCTCTGCTCTCCCCATGGGGCTACTGGTGCTCCATGGCTATTGTGGTCTGGTTTTCACATGTTGGCCTGGGGTCTGGTGCTCAGAGACCATGCCGAGCTGTATAAAACCTTTCAACTCCACATCCTCTTCACTAGAGTGGGGTTATTAAACCTGGGGACGGTGGAGATGGATACTATGGATATTAATCAGGATCCAGGGCAGGAGTCCAGGCTGTCGGGGAGAGGGACCACACACAGTAGCATCTAAGTGACCCGGTGTCAAACCATACCTTCCAGGAGCCAGGAGGCTCAACAGCCCCCATGCGCCCCTCCTCCCAGTCTCCTAAGGAAAAAGATAAAAAGTGCTTGGCCAGGCCATGGCTAAAGCTTTGTACTCCTTAATCAGGCTCAGGGGCTCAGGGCACTCCCCTGCCCCTGCCCAGGGTCCCTCATTAGCTGCCCATTACTGTGCATGACTTAGAAATTGGCCACTAAGCTGTAAAATTCCACGATCTCTTAATTCTTTGGGGCTTTGATATCCACTCCCTTGCAGGCCTCCCAAGGCTGTGTGACCTTTCCCAAGCTGTGGAGGGGGCACCCTGCAGGGCACCATCTGCAGCCAGAGGAGGGTGGGCAGCCACCCTCTGCTCAGCCCCGTACAGCCAGTCCCAAGGTACTGAGCAGAAGACAGCCAAGGAGGTGCGCACAAGCACCCTGGGGATCCTGCAGGTGGTGGAGGGGGCTTGCAGGGCACTATGCTGGAGCATCCACGCCTTCGAACCTTCTCCCTTTATTCCCGCTGGGCTTCCCGACAGCTGTTCTGTTCTCCGCAGTGTATGACGGGGACTCTCCTCAGAAGCTTAGAAAGTTCTGGATCATGTGAGGTAGCTTATGGGAGTGGCCACGTTACTGGCACAGGGTCTCTGGCTTTGACCACGTGAGAAAACAGTACGTCCTGGTCCAGAGTCATTCATGAGAAGCAAGGAAAAGAATTATTGTCAGCAGTAAGTGCTGAAGCAGGAGCGCAGGTCACATGACACTGCCTACAGATTTTCATTTTGCCCTCAGCCCCATAGGGAGCTTCGAGAAGCTGTCAGTGCCAGTTCGTCAGCACCCCAGGCTACACTGGTTTCCACAGGACTCCTAAAAGCTGCCAAAGAAAGCCTGGTGTGCTGAGAAGAGGGAAAGGCACCAGGCTGAGTAGGCGGGGCCTCCTGTCATCCCCCCATCAGCCTGCAGAGGTGGCCCAATGAATGCGGGTACAATAGAGCTAGCCTAGCGTTCAGCTTCCAGGACAGAGCCCCCTTAGGTAAACACACGACACCTTGGGGATCCAGAATCCGGCATGACTGGCTGATGAAGGCACAAAAAAGGCTATCCTAACCTGCAGTCCTTGTGATGTGACCTCATATGGCAGGAGGGTTCCACAGATGAGATGAAGATCCTTGACATGAAGAGGTGAGCCTGGAGGGGTCACATGATGTGACCACTGCAGGAGACCCTCATGGAAGTCAGGTCTCAAGACCCTTGTCTGAATCCTAGGTACTCACTTCTTCCTGCAGCGGCAGAGAAGAGTGAGTGGAGGGCTGACTGGGGCAACTTTGGGGATGGGTAGACGTCTCAGGGTCACCTATGCTCCTGCAACAAACTCCAAAGAGCTCACAGGTTCATCAAGTCCTTGGGAGTCCTCGTCAGGGTACACAATCTTGCAACAGGTGTCCTTGTAAGAGTGCTGGAGTGGTCAGGGGTCATCAGGAACTCAAGGGCTGGGGGATGAAGACAGACCAAGATGCATAGTACCTACTGAAGGCGAGACAGGCAGGAGGCAGTCCTCTATAGCCCTGCCACCCAGCCAAACAAGACCACTTCGAAGCTTCCAATCTTTGGAACCAACATAAGGGAACAAAGCTGTTTATAGGCACCCAGCCAGCTCATGGCACCCTGATCTCTGAGCTGCCTGAGAGCAGAGGCCTCAGGCCCCTGGGCAAGGGCCAGGTCTGTGGTTACAAATCCTCCTGGGTCCTCTTGTCCCCTGCAGGCATCATCAGGAGTCCTGTCTAAAATGAGGGAGAAGGGACTGGACTTTGGAGGTGCAAGGAAATCTTAGATTTATGTCCAAGTTCATCTCCCTCTTGCCAGCAGTGTGCCCAGGGAGAAACGGGAAGGCTAGGCAACCAAGAGACCTGGGGCACGACACAGCTGGTGCAGAGCCCACGGCCTCTTCGTCCACCATGGCCTGATCACAAACACTCCTCAGGTCTGTAGGACCAGAGATCCTTTCCCGGTGCCCCAACTAGATGTTTCCTGAGACTGGCCCAATCACAAGATCCCCTGAAGAGGCATGTGTGAGCCTGGGAGAGGAAGGGAGGCAGAATTAACATAACTCAGCACATTAACCACGCTGACTGCACCTGGGGGCTTAGGCACATTCCTAGCACCATACAACCATTCCCACTAATTCCTGAGCATTCATCATCTCTCCCCCAGCAGCCCCTCTCTCCCCGGCCCTGGCAACAGCTAATCTGCTTTGTCTCCATGGATTTGTCTGTTCTGGCCATTTCACGCCAATTCAGTTACAGGAGCTGAAGCTTTTCGTATCTTTTTTCAACACGTGCGTTTAAAGTTTATCATGAGGTAAATGAGGCAGAGTATCCTTCGAGGCTAGTTTGCCATCTCACCAGCTAGACTCCTCCTCCACCAGCAGTACCTGGTGGCCACTGCCTCTTGGCGGTAGTAGAACTATGCATGTCTCCTCTAGCTTTGATTCAGCCACTTCTGGACACATCTAGGAATGGGGCTGCCAGGTCTTACTGTCACTACTGACTCAGTCAGACCCTTCTGGGTGAATTAGGACACTGGGGGCAAGACCCTGAAACTTGGGGTTCCAGACCACTCCTCTGTGCCTTCCAAAGCACCGTGAATGAAACCAACACCCTACTAGTATACAGTAAGGGGTTATTTGGGAAAAAATAATTCAAGAACTCTGGGAACTTCTGCTTAATCCACACAGGGAAAAATGGACAACCTTGTGCAATGTTTGGCTCAGCAGACCAAAGGCCCAGCCTCTCTCCCCTCAGTGGGCTCCCTTGCTCGGGCCAATTCCAGCCCATTCCGAGGCAGGCTGTAAGCACCCTCGCATGCTGCCACCTCAGTTGTGCCCAGGGATAAGGGCTTGGCAGGTCCTGGGCACCTGCTGTGGAGCTGGCCTGCCCCCAGGCCTGTCTTCAGCTTTCAGAGGTCCCCAAGTCCTTGTTTTTGTATGGGCCCAGCATGGACAAACATGAGTGTATAAAGCCATGGATATGGGCATCCCCCACACAGAGAACAAACATGGGCTCCAAGAGCACATACCGCTCAGGAGCTAGAAGGGCTGAGCTGGAATGTATTAAAATGCCTAGAGACCCAGTAGGAGAGCCTGTATTGGGAACAGGTGAAGTCTACAAGGTGAAGTTTGTCTACAACCAGCAACCTGGTCAATTGCAAGACTGCTGGCAGCAGCTGTGCAGGCAGGAGTCATCCACCCAACACGCAGCACGCTGTTATCAGAGTGCCACACCTACAGCAGCTCACCTTCACATCAGTGTGAAGGAGGTGTCATTGGCCCCGATTCACACATGAGCCAAAGCCCAGGGACCTCACCTCAAGTCATGACAAGTGGCAGAGATGGGATCTGAACTGGGGGATTTAAACATTTCATACTCCAGGCTCATTACCTCAAAATCTATGCTGCCTAAGATGGGGCTGGAGCGCCCAGGCAGACTTGCTCTGCGGCTGCAGTCCTGGTCCTTCCCTTTCCCATGCTCTGCTGGTCCCTGTACACTAGGGTATACTTATCCCAGAGGTCCTGGGCTGAGGGCTGATAGTGACTAGAGGCCCCACATTAACCACTTCTCACTGGGTAAGTGGGGGTTACATGCAGATACAGGGTCTACTGTGTGCTGATGGAGCCAGGACTGTTTGTAACATCCTGAAGTACCCCAAACAGGGAGCTAGCATTACATGGGCCCTAGGAAGACCTCCCAGACCCAACAGCAGCCATGAGAGCATGAGAGTTACGAGTGACCCACAGACCTGCCCAGAGAAAGCTCATGCGCAAGACCCACATCAGCCGTGGTCACAACCACAGACTTCCAGGCAGCCACTCTCAGCCTCGGTATACAGGGCTAGTGCCCAGCAGCTGGCATGTGTGGCATGCTGGTTAGACAGGGATTCCATGGGAAGAGGCCGCTGGGACTCAGCACACTTAAAGAAGCAACTGAAGGAAGCCCAAACCTGACCAAAATTACTGATGTTCATGCTTTAAAGGGCACCAGGGAGAAGTGAGCGTACTTCAAGTCTGATAAGGACATGTAAAGAAAGCTCACAAGGCAGTGACAAAGGTTCACATGACCTCATTAAAAACCAAGTACGGGCTAGGGACAGCATTTCTCCAAGGAAGATGCACAAATGGCTATTCCACCTCAGTCTCCAGCACTATGATCAGAATGGTAGAAACAAGCACGGGCCAGGACACAGAGAAACCAGGATTCACACTGCCAGCAAATGTGTCAAATACTGCACTGCTTTGGGAAGTCTGACAGCTTCTCCAAATGAATGATGTCATCACCCCAGGAAGACTCCCAAGGAAAATACTCGCTCAACAACACATGAATGACGACCCTATACACAGTAGCTGGCAAGTGGTCTCCCCACAGCGGAATATTATTCGGCCATAAAAAGGAATGGCCTGACACCCACTACACCATGAGTGGAGCGTGACGACATGATGCTAACAGAAAGAGACCAGCTGTGAAGGACCATACCATGTGAATTCGTGACAGAAAACACCAGAACAGGCCAATTACAGAAAGCAGGCTAGTTGCAGGATGGGGGAAGATACAGGCAACTGCTCACAGGCCTGAGCTTTCCTTGGGAGTGATAAGAATGTTCTGGAGTTAAAGAGTCAAATGGTGCTGGCCACATTACCTAGTGAGAACACTGGAGCTCATGGAAGCATAGCCCGACATGGACATTTTTACAGTGTGTGACCCAGCTAACCCAGACCCCACTCAGGGTTATTAGAGAGAATGGGAGGGTAGCAGGGGCCTGGTATACAACATGTTCCAGCTTTGTAAGGTTATGCATATTTATTGAAAATTTCCTTCACCAACAATGGTGAAATCAAGACCTCAAATTACAAAACATGATGGCAGTTGATACTTATAAAAATAAAGCGAAGGCCTGCATTTCCCAGATCTATGCACATTCCCTTCAGTTCAGTCTGTCCTCTCATCAAAGAGGTCATGGAATCTGATTCCCTATGATGTCACTGCAGAAAACTGCACTCGATTGACAAACAAAAACAACAACTTTGCTTCCAAATAGCACAAGTCTTCAAAATGACTCTCCCCATAATAAATATAGAAAATAGCCTGTAACAAGCATGTCTTCGCTTGGTCAGGGTTGTAAGCTTTATGTAGAAAGTGTGCTCCAACAGGCCTCCCAGGCTCTGTGTCTTTGGTGCACTGTCATGGGCCTGATGCCACTGGAGGCTGAGCTACTGAGCCCCTCCGGTCAGAGCCCAGCACAGTGAGGTACTTCAGGATGTACCTCAGAGATGCCTGGAGAGAACACACTAATCCAGCCACAAGCTGGAGATGGGTTCCTTAGAAACAGGCACCTCCCAGAATGCTCTTCTGATGCCCTCCCTGTGTGGCCATCAGAGTGGTCCAAGGCCTGTTGGCTCCTGTGGCAGGCCACTGTGATGATCACACTGACGGGGTCCTTGGCGGGTGGGTCTGCTGTGCAAGCTGCGGACGCTTTGCCCTGGGCCGCCTCCGCTTCGGCCGGCTTTTGGCCTTGCTGATCTGTACCACAAAGAAGGCCAAGGCCACCATGGCTCCAAGGAAGGCAAAGACAGGAATGGTCTGACCCACCTCTTGGTTGTAGCGGCCGGGCATGATCCCTGCAAGAGGACAGTCATTGGTCAATGGTGTCACAAAACTATAGCTATAGCCTTTCTGAGAACCAGTTCATCAGAGACCAAACACTGACTCCATTAGCTTGGGTGGCAGACATCACTTCTGAGCCAGAGTTTAGGAGCCTGGCTGCTAACTACAGTGTTGCTGAGAGGGTCACAAAGCCCGTTTTCATCAGCTGATCCCAAGCATCCCTATGTGTATGAGGGAGTGGCTTAACCTTTTGGCTTGTAGGTGGGCAGGCAGGCAGGCCTCAATCCTGTCACAGCCAGCCTACATCAGCAGGGTCTAGAGAAGGTTCTTGGTTCTCAAAGATCAATGGAAGACACACTAGTTTCAATCCAGAGGGGAAGAGGACAGTGCTGGAGTCCTGCTAGCTGAGGAAGAGGAAGCCAAACAGACAGATACTAGAGGCCTGTTGGCCGTGTTCCCCAGGTGGCAATACCTCCTGGAATGGCCACCAGAGGAACATCAGATTAAAAGTCAATGATTCTGTAACTATCAATGCCAAGAGTTCCAGAGCTTACTATCATTGGCGTACGCCATGTCTACACTTCAGGATCTTGGCTTCACCTCATGATGTTCCATGGCTAGCCTGCAAGGGCTGGGGTACCTTTTTCCCAACCAATTCCTGAAACCCAAAGAAACCCCACCCTCTTGGGAGCTATGAACCCAAGAAGGCTGCAGGAGTTTATAAAATTAAAGGACCACACACACTGAGCTGGAGGGATCTGGGACCAACTCTTCCAGCTAAAACATTGAAACCTGGACAGGAAGTCTGTTCAGGCCAAAGGTCTTAACTAAGCAGAGGACAAGCTGGATCACCTCAGGAGCCTGTTACAGCTCAGTTAGCTGTCAAGACAGGCTACAGAGGACCCAAAGACCCCAGGGACCAGCATAACAGAAACCCAGTAGAGAAAAGTTGTTTCCTGGTGCCCACAGTTCACACCTGCTTGCAGAAATTTAACAAAGAGCATCCAAATTACTGTGGAAAATTTTAGGTGTACCATGTAGCAAACACACTAAAAATTGATATTTAAAATACATATATAGAGGAGCTGGAGAGATGGACCAGTGGTTAAGTGTACTTGTTGCTCTTATAGAGCACCTGGGTTTGCTTCCCAGAACCACATGGTGGCTCACGACCATCAATCTGTAACTCTAGTTCAGAGGATCTGAAGATGATGTCTGACCTTCAAGAGTACAAGGCACACATGAGATATACATTCAGGCAAACACTCATACACATAAAAATAAGCTTTTTAAGTTAAAATGTGAATATAGGATTTTTAAAGAGAAACAGCATCTTCATCTCTAGATCCACTCTTAGCCTTGTCAATCTGTACTACAAAGGCGACCAGGACCACCACAGCTTCCAGGGATGCCCGGGAAGGCAAGAAGGCAGGGCTCTTCTCCTTGGGGAGGGGAAACACCTGGAAAGCCTCAGCAAGATTTAGCCCAGAAAGATGCCTTAAAGGACTCACCTCCAGGAATGTCCCAGGCACCACTTTCTCCAGGGGACAAAGGTCTCACTTGAGGGCGATTCGATCGAAAGTTGGGTAACACTACTTTGTCCAGGTCAATGGAGAGCAGCTTCTGATGTTTCCAAAGATTACTTCCGGAAATAGATTAGAACAAAAAGATAAGCACCCATCCTCACCTGGAAGCTTAGCTGACACATAACAATAAAGGGCTGCGTGAGACCCTCCAACTCTGATTGCCAGTCAAAGAACGTGCCTGCATCCAGGTCCTGAGAAAGGCAAAAGTCAGATCCATGCTCTGAGATCACAGTATGTAAGGAAGAGCTGTCCTAGAGGATTTATAAAATATCCCACCCAAGACCATTACTGTTCAACACTGAGAACACTGCCAGGCAAGGCAAGAGGACAGTCACAGAGACCAAAGTGTCATGGAAGGCCTTTTTTTTAAGGCTTCAGCTTGCTTTCTGAATGTAAAGCACTGTAGTGAAGGAGCTCCTGGTGAACTCAGAGACCAGCATCCGCAATCAGAACAGGACAGATTTGCAAGTACTCCAGTACTGAAGAAGAGGTGAGCAGGAAACACCTGCCTGCCTGTGGTGACAACCAACAAAGCGTGTGCTGGAACTGTGGGTACTCGGGTGTGAGTAAGGCAGAGCTCATCACTGTTTCCTCTCTAGGTCTGAGGAACTTGGTTGGGCCAATGCAATTAGAGCTGAAGATCACAGTGACTGATACACTTCAAACAGTAATAGGCAGCCTGTGGACACCTTGGGGAGAGCCAAAGTCACCAATGGAAGGAAGCTATCTGGAAATGAAGAATTCCTTATCTTCCTGTGTCAGTCCTCCTAGAAATTGTTGGCTGGTGTCTTTACTTTAGTTGGGGAAAGGCACAGGCAACCAGTCCTAGCAGCAGCCAAGCACAGCTTGTCACTGGCGAGGGATATGAGAGAGACCACAGAGGCTCCTGGCTGAGCATAGCTCGGCCAACTCCAACAAAACTGCATTCCAGCCTGTTTTGCATGACTTAATGCTACTGCTCAGGGTTAATCTGTCTGAAAAACTAACTGAGAAAGACATAGAACCCATGGCGTCTTAAGCTTTCAAAGTGTGTTGCTAAGTGAACATTCTAACGGTGTCCTGTGTCCTGGAGCTGACCTGGGGGCTCACTGCACTTCTTAGTGGTGCACTGAGGTAAAAGTGCTCATGCTAGCACTGCAGTCTCACAGCACACTGTTCAGAGATGGAGGGTCTGCCTTGAGCCAGTGTTCCCACAGCAATGACACCTAAGAATACCTGATGCCCAACCAAGACCTGGGAAAAAGCCTCACCTCACAGAGATGGGAACTTACCCTTAGCATGGCTGATGGCAACCTGCAGCTGTCTAACATAGACAGAGAATCTTCTAGAGACTCAAAATATATCCCACTCTAAGTCTCTGAAGACAGAATAACTTCCCTCAAGATGTCACATGAGAGATAAGAGAGCAGCGCAGTGGTGTGGTAAGGAGAGGGGGTGCCGAGAGCAAGTCAAAATTAAATTCTAGGAGCTGAGCATTATCAGCAGCCTGGACAGACTCAGAGTGGGAGGGATTATCTGATGTGGCCAGCCAGATACCAAAGGTACTGTTATCTATTCTCAGAGCTTTTAGCACGCACTGGGGAGAAAAACCGAGCTTCTGGCACTCTAGCTAACCTGGCTGCTCTATGAGCAGGAGCTGCGGATCATGTCTGGAGCATAAAGTCTAAGATAACAGAAGGCTCTAAATAAATAAAGATTCAAAAATGGAAATATACTACAAGTTTTAAATGTGCAAGGAGACTGAAATGGAAAAGCACTCTTCAATTAAAGGTTTGGGAAGAACCTTTAAAGACCAGGTGATGTGTGTAACTTTCTGTGTGCAATGGGAGCACAGAGGCCAATGGTGGTGTACGACTTGCTCTCTATTTACGTAAGACAAAAGTCTCTGGTGACATGTGGTGCCTGCTGCTTCAACTAGACTGGCTGGTGAGCCCTAGGCTTTCTTCTGTTCCCACTCCTCAGCACTGCGGTTACAAGTGCATGCTGCTGTGCCCAGATTTTTTTTTTTTAAACATGGTTCTAGGGGGTCAAACTCAGCACATGGCAATTACTTTACTAAGTCATCTCCATGGGGCCACCTTTCTTGCTTTCTGTGACAGATATTCTAAGACATGGTCCTTGAGCAGAACACTGAGGAACCTGCATTCATGGAGCAGTAAAGTATGCAGGTAACAACACCAGGCCAGGTTGTCTCCTCACAGAATGGATGTGGATCCTACCCTTGGCTAGGCCACACCGTTCCATCACTGAACCAAGCATAGTGCCTGCCACGAAAGGGGAAAAAGAAGAGAGGTGGAACACTGTCCTAAAGGAAGCCTATGCCAGGAGGAGTTGAAAGAAGCATACACCGGCCCTGCAAACTTCCCCTATTTTGTCCTGCTTAGGCACAAAGCCAGAGAGAGAAATTAGAAGGTGCAAGCTGGAGAAACAGTTCAGCACTGCCTGGCTGGAGAGAAACTGCAGTGGGAACTCAGGTCTAAGAAACTGAAGGGAATGAGGCAGATGATGTCGGGTGAGAGACAGAGGGGCAGAGCCACACAAGGCCACACATTAGTGCAGCTCCTGTGGACAAAGGCTACAGTCAACATGGCAGGTATTTAGCAAAAGCCACCTACTAGGAGCAGCTTCAGTCCTGGCTGCAGAAAGAAAAATAAAAAATAAAACTACCTGCATTCCATACACAACACTTTGGACAGGGAGCACAGCTTCCTTCATGACAGCTCTCAAATCCCAAATTGGAGACCGAGCTTAGCTTCTGCTCAAGACAGCACTTGGCTGGACCCCAGCTTTCCTTCCAGAGTACTCTACTGCAGGACACCACCAAAGCACGTTTCTAAAGATCAATATGGAGGTTTGCTCATTTCCACAATTGTCAGAAAATGACAAGCTAGATCGGATTATTTAACAATGATGTCAGCAAAATTGCATTCTCTCCTATAAAAAAGGAATGAGTCACAGGCCCTGGAGAACAGCAAGGAGAGCACAGGGAGACACTGACCTGGGTGCAGTCTCATTCACAGGCTGTGGCTTCGCCCACGACAAGTGTGGACAGGCTGGAAGAGGTCGAGGTTTCGGGTCTCCCAAGTGGGCCTCAAGAACCTTGGAGTACCGATGAAGGTGGTTTCCTGAGGTTAGCAGCAGTAAGAACAGAAGAGGTGATCACCATTATAAAAATAAAAGGTGGCGCTGAGTAACTGTCTTTCTGCCAATAGCTCACTGTGTTCTGTCAACTACCCCCACATGCTTCAGGACCTCACCTATGGGTGCCTGGTTCCCTTCATCAAGTCCACACCGGCAGTGAGTCTTTGCATATAAGGTTACTAAGGGCAGTAACACAGAAAAACCTCTCTTCTAGAATACTTAATTCTCTGGCAAAATAAACAAACCAATTACATTTCTAAAATCTGTGCTACCCCACACTGTAGTCACCAGCTACACACTGCAATTGAGCAAATGAAGTAGGTGTTACACATCTAAGCAATTTTTTTTTAAAGCACCAGACTGAAATACATTATTAAAATGAATTTTACCTTTCCTACTTTGTATGTATGTGGGGTACATGGACATACACGTTCGTGTGTGTACATGTGTGTGTGGAGGCCAGAGATCAACGTTGAATGTCGTCCTTAATCTACGTTACTCTCATGGAACCTGAAACTCATAGATTCTGCTGGACTGGCTGGCCAGTGTCTTAGCTCACCCAGAGTTGGGGTCACAGACATGCTCTGCCACACTCAGTGTTTATGTGGATGCTGAGGGAGGATCCGAACTGAAGTTTTCATGCTTTTATGGCAAATACTTTGTTAACTGAGCCACCTCCCCAGTCCGCCTTATATTTTAATGTAGCTGTTGGGATTTCTCTTTCTATAGTATTGGCTTTCCTTTACTTTTGAGATGGGGTCTTGCTATCAACAGGCCAGTCTGGCCTCCATTTAGTCCCTTCATCACTCAAGAGCTGGTATTATAGACATTCACCACCACAGCCGGCTGCTACTATAAAATTCTAAACGACACCTGTGGCTCACATCCTTCTGTGGACAGAGCTGCAAGGAAGAAAACATTCAGTTCTTTGAGTACACAAGTACCAATCCACACAGACCCTGGAGGGCAGGGAGCTTTAGGCTCATCACATGCCCGAGTAACCTCAGGTAGCTGCTTAACCTCTCTTCTCCTGTTTCTTCATCTGTACACCAAGAATAATACTATCTCTTTTTATAAGATCACTGAAAGGCATTCGTGAGCTAATCCTTACAAAGTACCCAGCCTGGTGTCTGTGCTCAGAGAGCACTTGAAGATGTTGGGCCTTGGGACTGGAGATGGCTCAGTGGCTAAGAGTGTCACTGTCCTGCAGAAAACAGTCATCATCAATGTTGGGTAGCTTACAACTACGTGTAATTCCAGCTCTATGGGGCTCTAATGCCTTCTTTTAGCCTCACCAGGCACTTGTACATAACCCCCATACACAAAATTAAAATATTTTAAAAGATACTGGATTCAAGCACCTACATACAGGGCCCACTAATTCCTGTCCATTCTGTCCATCCATTTGCTGGTAGCCAGGCTACCAGCAAACACTGAGAAACATTCACTGCTCCCACGGAAGGGCAGGTCCCCGTACTTGATGCAGCACTGAGCTGGCTCAAGTCCCTGCTAAGGCATCATAAGAGATACTCACCTTCCATCCTTTCAGGAGGGGCCAAGCCAGCTCCACTGGGTGGGCGCTGCCGATTTCCTGAATGGCTGAGGCTGGGAGGGGTCACGCCATATGATGTGTACTGAAGGAGGGCATCCAGAAGCCAAAAGCAGTCTGCAGAGTCAACAGGCACACTACTTAGGATTCAATTTGTGAAAATGAATCCCTCCAGGAGAACTGAAGAACACTCAGCTCTCATGAAGAGGGAGAAATGGAGATTCAGAAGTTAGAAGTTTAGGTCAACATGAAGCTGATACCCTCACCAGACTCCCTTACTCTTGAGAAGAAGGCGTTTTATTGGTCAGGGTTCCAGCCCACCCAGGGCAGTCTGCTCCAGTACCAGGTGACTGTAGGTGGAGTTTACTCTGTCTCAGGGCTCTAGGCAGTTCAGCCCCACTGTGACTTATTTGGACCACCTGCCTGAGTCTCACACAGCTCCAGAAAGCTCATGGGCAAAGACAGAACAGGGTTCATTCAGAGGCAAGACCATGTGACACCCACTGAAAAAAGAATAGCCTCTACAAAAGGAGCTCCAAGGACATGAGCTACTACTAAGGACCTGAAGCCATCCTGGGAACAAGTAGGTTTGAACTATGAGGGAACACGCATGGGAAGGCGAGTTTAAGATCAGAGGAGAGCATCTACTACTTGAGTCAGTGGTCCTAACCAAGATGGTAATTCTTTTCTGGATATCTCAGAGTCCAGGTCTAAGAATACAAGCAACTCTCACTAAGAACTGAACAAAGGCCCCCTCCTAACGAGGCTGCAGATACTCCCATCCCAGACCTGGTTTCTCTCTGTCCACTCCCTCCTTCAACCCCCCATGTAACCAGCCCAAGCCCCATTAACACCTATTTGGACCACAGCAGCTTCCAGAGTGGGAAACGTTGTTGAGTACTCTGCTCTGGAAAGAGCATGCACTTATGGTCAAGTGCCAAAAGCCCCCGAGGACCCAAAGAGCTGCCATCTGAAATGCATATGCACAGACACTTAAAATTTTAATAAAGACTCTTAACAGGAAAGCTCAAATCCTAAAGAGAATTTCTGTGGCAATAAAACATTAATCTCCTATCTGCTATGACTTTAAACCTTACTTTTGTTTTTGTTTTTTTTTTAAACCAGTCATAGTCTAAGGATTTACATAAGCTACTGAAGTCCAGTCAACATCAACTTGCAATTGGGGAAAGATGTGACATCTGGCATGTGCCTATGGCTCCACTGTCTGAGGTAGACGCAGAGTCCCAGACAAGCCTGGCTTACCAGCATCTTCCCAAAGCCCTGTAGCGTTTTCATCGTTCCTTCCCTAAAGTAAGAAGGCAAGGTCCATCCATACCCAAGCACATAAGCTGCATACTTGGAGGACACAGGAGACAGGCTGTACAGGAGGCACAACGGAGAACTAGCTCTGTCTTCTTGCTTCCTGTCTTTGAGAAAATAACGGAGGACTGACAAAAGCTCTCAGCACCCCAAACTCTCAAGTCTTAGGGGAGAGCAACAAGCAAGGACTTCAGGACACATGGCCAGGAAGAGAAGTCAGACCAGAGAAACATATACTAACGAGTTCACACAACCTAGCAAGAAGCCTAAGAAGGGCAGAACATGGGTCAATTAGGTTAAGGGACTCTACTAAACAGGTGACAGTGACTCATGAGATGGGAAAACAGAGGCAGGTACTGAGATATGCAGAGGTTTGTGTATCCTATGTGTTAGCCTTCAGGTATTTGCAGAAATATCCCAGCAATCAAAGTACTTGGCACTTCCATGACTGGCTCCTGTGGACACGTACCTGTTTATTTATCCAGCTCTGGCCAGCATCTCTCCAGAGACAAAGCAAAGAGGACCGTGTACCCAAACCATTAAGCATGTGTGTGTCTCCTTTTCTTTTATGGCCATGTTAGGTATTGAACCCAGGGCCTTGTATGTCCAAGGCAAGTGCTCTACCTCTGAGCTGCAGCCCCAGTCCTCCTGTGTGTTCTTTTCTTACCCCTCTGTCTGTGACTGTCATCCAAGCAATTGGAGTCTCCATACAACACGATCCGGCCTCCACCCTCAGCTGGGATCTGATAAAGCCCCAAAATGGGAACATTTTCAACAAATTTCATCTCTTGTTTTAAGATCTCCAATCCTACAGTAAACAAGAACAGCGGTGAGAGTTCTCTGAGGGAATTGCTGATTTTCTAGTTGCCACTTGGACTGAAATTTGACCTACCTAACACAAGACCAGCAAAACAACATTCAAACAAAACAGTGCAAATCTTCAGAACAGGGAAGCAGTATTTAAGCATTATTAATTTTGGTTTTAATACACTCGAGCTCTCACAAGTTCAGCCTGCACTGACACCTCAGGTTCTGTGCTGTATTATAGGGTGGGTCAAATATAGCTAACTTTAAAATTTGCGTCGGTCCAGACGCCATTTTTGATGAAGCACATACCCTAGCAAAAGCATGTCTGAACTGCCAAGCAGACAGCACATGAAACATTTAATGAATCGAGATGTTGGCAGCTGCCAACAGCATAGCCACACTAAATTTACCTTATGCAAACTTAAGTTTACCCTACTATCAGACACCATTGGAATCTGCAACTATGCCTGTAGCCAGCTCTCACACACCTCGCCTCTGCGGAGTGAAATAAGGGATTTAATAGGACAGACACAGATGGCCATGGATGCACTTACATCTAGCCCCAAGCTATGTAAGAGTTTTCTTGTTTTCCCCCTTTTCTTGACCTTCCTGCTTTCCTTCCTTCCTTCCTTTTCTTTCTTTTTTTTTGGGGGGGGGGAGAAACTGGGGCTTGATTGAACCTAGGACCAGGTAAGCAAGTCATTCGACTACTGAATTATACCCTCATCCCTTTCTTTCTAACTTCTGATCAGATGGGATGTCCTGATAAGTCACCCAGGCAGGCATCAAGCTTATGATTTTCCTGCCTCAATAGCTAACAGTAGTTAGGATGACAAGTCTGTGCCACTTTGTCAGCTTTGACAACAAGGTCTTTTCTGCTCTAACATGACATGTACTATCAACGTCCTACCTTTTATACCCAAAGACTCTCCAAGTTAACACCAAGCAGCTGACTTTTTAGAATATATTAAAACACTAAATAAAGTATACACCATTAAATCTACTTTTGCCAAAACTGTAGGAGGCTGTAAGCCAGCTAAGGGGCCATGACTTTTAGCCCCAGAAGTGGCAAGCCTGTGAGAGCAGCATTTAGAAAGTACTAACTTATTACAGAGCTGGGCCTAGGGGCTGGCTTAAAATCACCTGGTGCTTAATGTGACCACAAACAGTTTATGCTTCATGTTTTCAACTGATAAAAGTGTCTCTCCATTACAGAAAAACAGCCACCTTGAAGGTGGTGTTGCTAGTTACTCTGAAAACAGGCCATCAGATTTTAGGAGGAAATGGCTGTCACAGGAGGCATGTCATCTCCTGGCATTTACCGCAGATGAGACATGTCCTACAGCTCAGAATTCCAGCTCTGGAGTGACAGCCATAAGAAGGTCCTGCCCTACTGTTCTGCACCTAACTTTCAGAACCAGAGGCGGCCATATTTGTCCCTGCTCCACTCAGCAGGTGAGTTCTGCGCACTCAGCAGAGTACCCATACTAGGGGCCTGGCCCAGACTTGAGGGATGTCTACTGTAGGTAAACACAGACAAACAGCAATGCCCACTGGAAAGGAAGATGTTGTTTAGTTTTGCTTGTTTCTCGAGATAGGGTTTCTCTGTGTAATAACTCTGGCTGTCCTGGAACTATCTCTGTAGACCGGCTGGCCTTGAACTTACATCTGCCTGCCTCTGCCTCCTGAGTGTTGGGATTAAAGGTGTGTGTCCCCACTACCTGGTGGCAAAAGATAAGTGTTTTTAAGAGGAGCCTTCGTCAGGTTAAGAACTCTCAAATCCATCAAGACCATGCTATAGCAGAGCACACCAATCACAGAACAACCCTTAGACTGTGACCAAGACAATTTTGAGCCCTGACCTGGAGAACCCCATTTCCTTTGCAGACTATACACACATATTCAAATTATCAGCAAGAATCTGTCATACTCATTTTGGAATCCTCCAGGGTCCATGCCACAGTATACAAATACTACTTCTATGAGCTTTACCAGGAACCAGAGCAGATGGAAGGGAAGGCCTGGGACTGCTAGTGGCATTCCTAACACCCAACAAGCACGCAGAAGTGGGCTGTGAGGTACACACAAGTATGCACCAAACACTGCTGAAGCAGACACTTGAAAAGAGTGAAATGCACAGTAAATCTCTGGGGGAAGGAGAGGGGATAAAGGACACTAGAGGCCTGTGAACAGTACCCTTTCTTTACCTTGGTCCTTGAAAGTATGTGTGATCACAACACCATCTTCTGGAAACTTGGCGATGCTGCAACCCGACGCAAAATACACTGGAAAACAGTTGCTCACCATTAAAGAAGCAGAAATGCCCAACCCTCAACTCACTGACCCAGCATTTCAGAGATGGTCTACATCACTTATATTTATTTTTAAAGATTTTTTTTAACCCGAAGAGACAAATGGCTATTGCCTGCTGCACTTCAACTAGAAGTAATCACCTCAAACTTCAAGTAAAAAATGCTGGTGACATATAGTTTCTAAGAAATTTTTAAGAAACATACAAATAAACATTTTTTTTTCTGCCTATTGGAAACAAGGTTTTGTTATATAATCCCAGAGTGACTTCAAACACTGGCTCAGGTTCTTGGCTCCCAAGTGCTAGGATTTATAGGCATGAGCAACCATGGCCAATTTATGTGCAGAGTACCCAGGGCTTTGTGCAAGGTAGACAAGCACTCTATCAACTGAGCTACATGGCTCAGCTCTGATGGGACTGAACCTAGATCCTTGTACATGCAAGACAAGTGGCCACTGACCTACGGCCCCAGCCATAAATGTGGTTTTTGAGGACACTGATTAGGTCTTTCCAAACTACAGCTCATTTGAATCCCATCTCTTCTTCAAAAGCATGTAGCTCAAACCCTCATCCTTCTGCCAACTGCATGCCTCTACACACAGACACAAAGCCTTACTGTCATGGTTTGCCAGGGCAAATTCTCCTTCATAAAGACGGTCACTGAACCCCATGTTCCACACAGATAGCAGATCGTTCAGAGCTGGGATGTTGGCTCCTCCAGTATCTGGCATCCACCACTGCCTGTAAAAGTGGCAGCAAGCACAGAGAAGGCAAGAATTAAAATCCTCCCATACACTTCCTCTTTCCCTGACAAAACACGGTATCTTCTGTCACAATCCAGTCCACACATACACAAAAAAGTGTGAACTGAAACAAGCTGTTTGGTTTGAGAAATATATAAAACCTACTGCTCCAGTAAATGTGTAGAACACATTCAAGCTTTCTTTTATGAAATTAGAATCAGAACTTCACTGGCATCCAACCCAGACAAGTCGAGTCTAGATCTTGCCAGAACTAGAAGGAGTAAGAGGTTCTGCCAAAGACAATCTGTAACACAACACAGCACTGACAGCACTCTAGCACTCAGCCGTTAACTACACAGGTCTCTCTGAGGAACAGTTCCTGGGGTGGATGTCAGTTTTCTTATGTTCAGTCTGAAGGATGCAGGACAGAACAGCTCAAACAGAAACCAAAGCACAGGTATCTCAGCTCAGCAAGCGAAGACAATGACCCCAACTATCATGGAGCCCAGAAATCTCTGTCTCCACAAGGAGCTTTCTTCACCCATGGTCCACTACCTACAAAGACCACCCCAAGTTAAGACAGTCACACAAGAGCTTGCTAGGGGACTCTAACCCCAAAGCCATACCGCCATGCACATGCCAACTGCAACTGTACCTTGTGTTCTCATCGTAAAACTTCACTTTCCTCATAACAGAAGTGTTGTACCAGTCACTGAAGATGACAAGGGAGAGGCCGTTGTCCACGTCCCTCCTCAGCTTGGTAATCTCCTCAGGGAAGTACTCTTCCTCACTGTCTACCATAAGCAAAGTGCCTGATGGAAGAAGTGCTACAGTCTGAGAACTGTCACATCTGAGTAGCAGAAGACAATTCAGAAGTGCCACCTCTCACTGGTGTCCCACCTAGGAGTCTGGTTGGTGCCACCCTGCATCACTACAGAGGGAGGTGAGACACACATGGCCAGGGCCCAGCAAGTCATAAGGACCAACTAACTGTGCTCTTTGGTTTTCATCTTTGCATAATGTAAAGATTTTTCATTACTTTAGGAAAGTGATAGTATTAAAAAAAAAAAAAAAAGACTAGAACAGTGAGGTGGAACCATAAAAGCTCCTTCCACTAAACTTGAATTCAATCCCCAGGATCCATAAAAAGGAGAAAATTCCAAGTAGTAAAAATAGCAAAGAAAAAAAAAATAAAAAGACTACAAATATCTCTGTGCACAACCAGTGACATTCTGTACTCAGCTGAGAATTACAACCATCACGAGCATTGTGGAGAGCCTCATTCTCCACCTCCACTTGGTCACAGGGACTCTCCCAGGCTCCCTTTATTGGCCCATCAGTGAACACTGGGAACACTCAATACATGTATGTTGTGGGCTGAAAAACTGGACAACAAGACTGCTCACCGTACTGTGTAGCGTCAAAGCACGTGAATGGGGCCCCGAGCACCTCCACGAAGTAACCCATGCTGCGCAGATGCTGGTACATGTCCCTGAAGTTGGTGTGGACATGGTCGCCATTCCTGAAAAGCAACAACCAGAGTGGTCAGATGACTACTCTCCACTGGTTACCAAAGGAGGCCAGAGCTGTCTCAGCCTTTCCAAGACTGAATCATTTGGTTAGACAAGGGAAAAGAGAGCACGGCAGGCACAGATGATAAAGTGATGCAAAGACAAGGCTTAAGCTGTCCTGAGCAGTACTTTAGAGGTCCACATCAACTTGCTAGTAGCCACCTGCACGTGACAACCACCTCAGAGACACATACACTGGTGCACTGTGTTCAGGTTAAGCACAAGATTCCCTATCACCTTGGTTGCTTTCCTTTCAAAACATGCTCATTTTCCCTGTACATCTGCCTAAATGCTGGCAGAAAGATCCAGCGCCCATCTCCTTAGCCATGCCCACTTGACAGGCTCCTGCACAGGCTATGGCCTTGCCTGGTGTCAGTTTCCCCTATTCCTATCATATGTCTATGATCGGAACCCATCACACTCCCTTTCAGGAAAATTTTACTTTAAAAGACAAATCTGGAGCTAGAGAGATAGTTCAGTGCTTAAATTGGCTGTTCTTACAGAGGTTTAATTTCCAGCATCCACATGGCAATGCACAACCATCTACAACTCCATTTCTAGGGGATCTGATGCCCTTTTTTTGGCCTCTGCAGACAATAGGAATATAAGTAGTACACAGAAATATATACATATAAAACACCCATACATATAAAATTTTTAAAATAAATAAAAAAAAGGCAAGTCCAACTCTGTAAGAATCCTGGTCAAGCAGGACATGGTGGCACATGCCTTTTAATCCCAGCACTCAGGAAGCAGAGGAAGGTAGATCTCTGAGATCAAGGCTACTCTGGTCTACAAATTCCAGGACAGCCAGGACTACACAGAGAAACACTGTATTGAAAAACAAAAAAGAATCTTGCAACTTGATACTTTTCTCCCCACATTTCACCATGGAGCCCATAGACAGAAGTGGATGGACTGGAGTGAGTTGTGGAGATGGTCTTCTTTCAAATGACCATGGTGGTCTACATATGACCAATGGAATGCAGAGAGGAAAAACTTGTCAAGAGAACAGGGACAACACCCAGGCCTCAGTCAGAGCCAAAGGAAGGCCACACGTGGGAGGACAGAAGACAGCCTGACAGTGGGACTGAGCAGACTTGCCAGCTGACTCAGTGGTAGACGGGGAAATAAGACAACAGAGTATGATGTCAGTTTCTGCTGCACAAGTGCATGTCCAGAGAAGTGGCTGTCCTCACAACACAGCTTGGCTTCCAAGAGTGGCAGGAGCGAGGAAATAACCCTAGGGTGACAGGGAGCAGGCAAAGCTGCCACTCACCAATCTAAAGGGTCATTCTTCATCCGCAAGTTGTCCCTGGGGAAGTAGCCTGGCGGGTAGCGGAGGTTGTGATACTGGTCCCAGAGGACTCTCTTGCTCCGAGGAGGGGTGGGAATGATCTTCACCTTAATTGGAAGCTTCACTGTGGAAGTATGCTCGGCACCATTTTTTGACTAAAAAAGAAAATGGAAAAAAAAAACAAAAAACTTGAAATGCACCTCCTTTCTGAAAAACTCTCAGCTCACATTTTAAAACTTTTTTTTCCTTTTTCCTCTTTCCTTTGTTTTTAGATAAGATCTCAAACTCAGGGTGCTGGAAAGATGGCTCAGTGGTTAAGAGCACTTGCTGCTCTTCCACAGAACTTGGGTTCAACTCCCAAAACCCACATGGCAGCTCACAACTGTCTGTAACCTCAGTTTCAGGGGATCTGACACCCTACAAGGACATACTTGCATGCAGACGAAAAACCAATGCTCATTAAAAAAAAAAAAACAAAAAACAAAAAACTCAGGATCTTTCTTAATTTCCAGTACCATACTGTGCTTACAATGGTTGTTCCTATTTGCCAATCTAACATGCATAATTTAAATATAAAAATATATGACAAGGGCTGGAGAGATGGCTCAGTGGTTAAGAGCATTGCCTGCTCTTCCAAAGGTCCTGAGTTCAATTCCCAGCAACCACATGGTGGCTCACAACCATTTGTAAAGAGGTCTGGTGCCCTCTTCTGGCCTTGAGGCATACAGACAGAATATTGTATGCATAATAAATAAATAAATATTAAAAAAAATATATGACAATAACCTACGTCATGTGTTGCAATTAATTCTGGTCAAACTCAAGAGCTGACTTAAAATTCAGGTATTTTGTTCCTAAAAGCCACTAAAGCAGTGCAAGACCAACCCCATATTTGCTTCCTGGGAGACGAATTTCAGATGCACTAATTTTGATCTTGAAATTAGGCCCAAGAAGGTCCTGTCTGCTGTGAAACAGCAGCAGAGCATGAAGCAGAGTGGGGGCCCTGGGCCATAGCTCACGGCTAATGAGGCTAATCCAGTCAACCTCAGTGGTCCATTAAATGGAGACCCTCAACACTGAGTTTGCCTCCCATCTCCTTCTCCTAGCAGGAAAGGGTTTTTAAAAAAAGCTACTTTCTGGTGCACCCTTACTTCTATCTCTGCTGGAGAAGCCACTGTGATCATGATGTGGCCCTGTGCGATGCCTTCCCAGGAAGCTGCCTTCTTGGTCACAGAAATGGAGATGGCCAGGTAGCCTGACCAAGGCCATAACACGGAGGAATAGGAGAAGGCCACTTCAATGTTGTCTCCATTCTGTGGTAAATAGGGCCGCCACTCAGGCTGTAGGAAAAAGAAAACAGGTCAAGGGTGAAGTGAGCTGTTGGGGACGCAAGTGAGCTAGCTGGTGTTGAGGACTACTTCAGTACACAGGGTAGATGGGAGTCTTGGACACAGACGTGACGCCAGCAGTCTACAAGACCACCACCATGGATATTCTACAAGGTTATAAAACTCCACCATCCCTAAGAAACTGGGTGCAACTGTCACGAGTTCTCCAAGAACTTGCATCAGATGACGAGAAGTGACACAAGAGACAGACACCTCAGACCTGTCCTCAGAGTTACACTGACTGAAGCGTCACAGATGCCAGCTGTCACCAACCAAATCGCGCAGCTAGTGAAGGGCACCTGGGGGAGGGTTGAGCACTGGCTGTAGACCGCCCTGTTGAATAATACACACACCCCACAATGCGCCAGAAGAGAGAGGAGAGGGAGGCAGGCACGAAGAGATCACCTGGAAACCATACAGACCTAAGTCACTGACTCCCTCACAAGCCATAAAGCCCCAGAGTCACGGCAACTGCCTAAGTGACTCAGCATAGCTAAAAAATAAATAAAGTTCCGGAAAAGAGGAGCCTGTAGGATATAACACCACAAATCCCAGCTTTAATGACTACTCTTGGAAGCTACTGGTTGGCAACTGAGAATTTTTTTTTTGTTTGTTTTTTTTGTTTTTCGAGACAGGGTTTCTCTGTGGCGGCTTTGGAGTCTGTCCTGGAACTAGCTCTGTAGACCAGGCTGGTCTCAAACTCACAGAGATCCGCCTGCCTCTGCCTCCCGAGTGCTGGGATTAAAGGCGTGCACCACCATCGCCCGGCTCTGAGAAAAAAAAATTTTAACTCCCACCCATCTCTTAAGCAACAAACGTTAACTAATGAACAAACTTAATGTTTAATCCTATAAACAAGAATTAGTATTAATATAAAACCGACTTTAATATACCTCTGTAGGGGTTTATAATTTTTTCAAACGACAGAAAAAATAACAAAGATGATGAAAATTCAACTATATCAAAATACAAAACTTTTACAGAAGAAGTGTGGACTAATAAAACAAGCACATTAAGTCATATCAAAGAACAAGAAACCTGGGGGTGGCACATTGGGGGACTCTATAAAAACCATAACAACAGCTATCTTTTCCACGATACAGAGAGACTGTAAGAGCAATAGGGGAAACTGAAACTCCAGTAAAAAGCAGGAAAGGAAACACAAAGGTAATTGGCACTGAGAGACGATAATTAGTAAACACACGTGGAGGTACCCAACCCCTGGGGTACCTTCACTAACAAGAGCACCTATCTCTCTAAAAGACTCTCTCTCTCTCTCTCTCTCTCTCTCTCTCTCTCTCTCTCTCTCTCTCTCTCTCTCTCTCTCTCTCTCACACACACACACACACACACACACACACTAAAAAACAGCAGCGGCAATATTCACACAATGGATATCACTCAGCCATAAAAAGGAGTAAATCACTGGATGATGCATGAGGAAACTTGAGAACATTTTCAGTGAGAAAAGCCAGTCACAGCAGGACACACACAAATCCTCTAGTATGGACTGTGCAGAGCAGCCAAACCAAGAGATGGAAAGCAGACTGAACCAGGTATGGCCTTTAATCCTCGCATTTGGGAAGCAGAGGTAGGTGGATCTCTATAAGTCTGAGGCCAGCCTGGCTAGGACAGCGATGGCTACACAGAGAGACAAATACAGAATGTATCTCTAATACAAAAAAGAAAAAGCAGACTGACGGCCACAGGGACCGGGGAGGGAAGACAGAATAAATGCTGATGGGTGTCTTCAGGGGTGACAGAAATATTCTTGAATGTAATGTTGGCATAGTCATATGAATACTAACAACACACTGACAACAGAAAAGAGTCTCATGAAATACAAAACTGACATGGGACACATGGTACGGACGCCCCATAACACCACAGCAGCAGTCTAGTGGTACAGCTCTCTTGGAGAGAATTTGGTGTACACACCAACAGCTGTAGTACATTCACACCCTGACTCAAGATTCTTATCCAGGGACTGCAAGCTAAAGAAATAACTCAGAAGAAGACTTTGTGTGCAACAGCAAAATATTTACATGTAAAAGCCACACAACTGATCAAGCAAGAGCACAAGTAATCAAATGATAAGCCAGCACCCCATCATGCTGAGACACTGACAGTACACTGCTGTATTTTTATATGATTACAGCGAAAAAACTGATATAAATTTTTGCCCACTACACATAACAATATGACATATTGTTGCAATGTTTTAAACAACAGCTGAGTACTGGAGGTGGAAGTCAGTCTTCTATGCTTCCCCCTCAACCCTTTATCACTGTGATGTCTACACAGTGAGTTAGAAAATTATGAAAGTAAAATTCAAAACAAGGGTCAGACCTTCTAAACATGAAGGCCTATTCATGTTCACTAAGGAACAAAGTCATTTTCACCAGTCAGTGGCTGTTAAAATTAAAACGTTCTCTGACATTCAGGTGCTAAAGCCAGAGAATAAATTAAGGCCTCAACTTTTCTGTAGAGGAGCAGGTATGATTTTCTGTGTGAGAAAGAGCTGTCCACCACCTCTGAAGCTTAAGCAGGTGAAAGCAGTACCCCTCCCCCTTTCCAAGACAGGGTCTCATTAGGTAGCCCTGGCTGTCCTTGAACTTAAGAGATCCACCTGCCTCTGCCTCCCAAGTGCTTGGACTAAAGGTGTGCACCACACCCAATTTAACCCTTTTTTAACTTCAGGAGGGATAACTGAGGTACAAAAGTTTGGCCATGTCACACAGAGAAGTTTCACCTTATCCACAATTCTTCCTGTGACTCCCATGCCATTGAGGATGGTGACATTAACGATTGTTGGCATTCCTCCATAGTAGATGGGCTGGGAGCAGTAGGGCCACATGTAGGGACACTCAGTCAGGTCGATGTAACTAGGACTCAAGCTGAAACAACGAAGAGAGTGTTAGTGTAGACCACATCAGAAAGCAATGGGGAAGCAGGCAGCAAGCTGGGCACAGGCAGCACAGTGGAGCTGCATACTGTACGGCTGTCCTGGCTGGTCCTAGAGTGTGCTCACTATGCAGCTCCCTGACTACGGGAGTAAACAGCAGAGGTAAAGTAGGTAGCACCTCCCACCTTCCGTAGTCAGGGGCTCTGCCAGCTGCAATGGTAGCAAACCATGGACTGAAGTTGCAAGAGGCTTTCTTGGGCAGAAACACACCCATGTACTGATGCAGCCTGCTGCTTGATCAGACAGCTCTGTGAAACCCTGCCTGGGGGCTGGGCAGGAGGGGAAAGCATAGGAAGCCTAAGTCTGGATTCTTCCAGACACCCTGCTCACCAGTTGTCTTCCTCGCTTACAGCAGGGTCCCTCTGTATTCTTGCTCTGCTGTACCAGACACCCTCAGCTGAGACCCATAAAGTCTTCAGTAAAGTGCTAAGCCTGGAGAGGTCCCGGCCTGGCTGAGATAGTACAGAAGTGCTGACACAATGATCCTGCACTTACTTTCATTGGTTGTGTCTAAAAGGCATCAGTGTGCAGTTAACACTATGCCTAACAAGCACTGGTGTCAGAGGTCTGTGCAGATGGGAAGAAACACAGCAAGTGGATACAGCAGACACACCGTGGGCATATGGCTCTATTACCTCATAATGGTGCACTCATCTTGAACATATGGGCAAACTGAATTACTAGGTAAAATCCTAACATTATCTTTGTGTACATATTTTCATGTTCAAGAGCACATGTGGGAATATCACCTAGTCTTACTCCTGGGGACTGGTTGTATGGCTACTATTGTCTGAGTCGTAAAAGTACCTATACTCCATGAATAGTTAAAACCAACTACTATGATTCAACTAAGAATTCATGAACAAGCACAATTCATTACCACACACACATAGACACACACACACAAACACAAAAACCAACAACAACAAAAAAACAGCACACCACGGCCAAACAGTACAGTTTCAGACTCATGATTTGATGTCAGGAAGTCTAAACTACAGGCATCTTATCAATGCTGAAACAGTCTACAAAATTCTAAGCATGGTCTGAGTGCGAAACACTACAAAACCATCAACCAGAAATTCTTATGATAAAACCTACACTGAGTCCCAAAGGCAGCACTGAATACAGTGAAGAAATACTGAGGAGCCACATGGGAGGCGACTGCCCCCAGACAAAGCTATCAGCACTATACTGAAGACATTACACAACAATCAACAAAGACCTTAAATTTTTAAGAAAGTTTTAATTATGTGTATGAGACTGTGTGTTGGTATGTGCACCAACTGCAAGTACCTGCAGAAGCTAGAGGCATCAGATTCCTCTGGAGCTGGAGTTACTAACAACTATCAGACACCCAATATGGATGCTGGGAACCACACTCAGGTCTTCATAAGAATACTACACACTCTTAAACACTGAGCCATGTCTCTAGCATCTCTGGTACCAAAATAGGCTTAAGGGTTGGTAAGAAAGACAGATGTACCTCTGTTTTCAATTACCTGATATGTTAGTATATCTGGAAAACTAGAGAATCAACAAGCAAAGTGAATCAAGACATAATTCACAAGACAGCAGGATATTAAATTATAAGAATTACATCAACCAGCTAGAAGCTGTAACAAATGAGAAAAGCCTGACAATAATGACAATAAAAAAGATTAAAACACTTAAACTTACTAAGCAATATATGAGACCTATAAGCAATATGTGAGACCTACAGGAGTCTGTAAAATCTCTTGGGAGACACAAAACCTTGAGCAAATGGCACAGTAATTCTGAGCATGGTACAGCTATTGCAAACATGGCATAGCCGTTATAAACAAATACTGGGACTCGAGAGATGTCTCAATGGTTAGAGCACCAGCTGTTCTTCCAGAGAATCCAAGTTTGAGTCCCAGCATCCACATGGCAACTAACAAAGGTCTGTAAGTCTGTAACTCCTGTTCCAGGGGTTGCAAACCTTCTTCTGGACCCCACAGAACTACACATAAGTGGTGGACAGGTATACATGCAGACAAAATACCCATCCACATAAGAGAATGGTTTTGCAAAGGACCCCAAGTTTGGTTTTCAGCAACCATGTCAGATAGCTCACAACTGTCTACTAACTCTTTCAAGGGATTGGATGCCCTCTTCTGGCCTCTGTGGGAACTGCACTCACATGCACAACATTCCCAATCCCCACAAACACAATTAAAGACATATTAAAACAAACCATTCCTCTTTGGCTGATTTAAGCTTGTAAACCAATAAAAATGCTATCAAGTTTTCTTATAAATGAGCCTAATTCCTATGAAAAGCCACACAAAGAAAAAAACCTTCAAGAAGAGCCAAGAAGATGAACAAAAGAGACCAGCACTACTACATTAAAACACAAATAAAAGCTCTCAACACAACAGAGTGGCAGTGGCATATGGAGAGAGCAGTGAACTGACATCGAGAGTCCAGAGAACAAAAGTACTCCAAGAGGTCTTGGACTAGAAGGGCCTGTGTGGGACCCAGTATACTGGCATTCCAGACTGGGCGGCTTGAGTTGGTGCCATTAAGATGCCAACATTAAGGGAAGTTAGGAGGAGAACTTCTGGGTTCTCAGGACTATTTGTGAAACTCTGATATAACTCTAAAATCGTCCTAAAATAAAAGGCGAAAAAGAAAGTTTTGGTGAAAAACAGCCTCAGACCAATCATGAGAAAACAGAAGATAAACTCATTGGAGACAATCTGCAATATAAGCAACTAACTCTTTGCTCCAAGAGTCAAAGCATAAATGACAAAACACAAACTGCCAGGGGTCGGAGACCAGGTTAACAAATCACACTGCAGGGCCTGGAACCCCAACAGGAAAAGAAGACAAGGGTAAACGTAGTGTCTGAGTGGCTACAGAGACCTTATCTACAGAGGCCAGTGTTACACATGACTTTCAACAGTTGTGTCAGTTCAGCTAAGCTATTATCACTGCCTCATCGGGGAAGCTAGGCAAACAGTATATGACAATTCTATTTCTGCAAATTTTCTGCAAACCAAAGTTGTTTCAAAAGTGTTAAAAGAAATGGAAATCATTCTTTTGCCACATCCATTAAGGTAATATAGTGTCACAGTGTCAACAGAAGCCAGGGTTTTTGCAGGCAGCACCTGGCAAAAGCAGCTCACAACCTTACGACTAAGCCTTAGTGTTGGGCCATCACTCCCGATGTTAGGCTCCTATTACGTGGACAGGAGCCCGAAGGGCCTAGGATAAGAAAACCCTACTGAGGATGCCAGCACATACCCACCTTGCCTGTGGTTTGTAGCTGCTGAGGATCTGATAGGCTCGCAGCAGATCCAGCTTGCCATGGCCTTGCTCAAACATGTTGACACCAGGAAGCCTCCGGGCTGATGCAATCAGGGCTTGTTTCACACTGGCAGGATTCACTAGCTCCCGATTCTGCACTGTGCTGGGGGAAGAGAAACAGTATTTGCTCACTTTTCTCTTAGTGGAAGATAAAAACCAAACTGCCTCCAATCTGCAAAAGGATGGAGCCTGCAGTATGTTTTAAATCTAGCAGGACTTCCTGGTCCAGTGGAGCCACGAGATGAGAATACCATGACCTCAATGGGTCCTATGTCAGGCCTGACCACTCAATAAATCTCCACACAACTTTTCTCATCCGTGACTTTGTAGGCTCATGTCTATTTATACAAAATGCATGAATAATACAGTTTCCTGATAATATGAATAAATTAGTCACACAGGTTGCAGGAGGCAAAACCATCAAAGAGGTGTGGCGTCCCAAGAGAGGAACACCAGCTGGCTGGGAGATGGAAAGGAACACAGGTAGATACTGGAAAGGGACCCAATGTGAGGTGAACAGGAGGTGTAGAGTGAAGGAGGACCATTACCTCCAGTGCCAGCCCTTGTTTTTGGTTTGGGATTTGGAGGCCTCAGGTCACTGTGAACACGCCATCATTAGACTGCACCTCAACACACTAACATGTAGCCTTGTTTGGCCAGCTTGGCTCACTATAACTCTGAAATGTTCATATTTTCTTACCTGTGTGTCACATACAAGTAAGTTTTAGTGACTAGATTGTGGGAGCATTTGGCAGGTAAAAATGGAAAACTTAAGTCTCCTACTTAGAACCCTAAATATTAACTAGTGATGGAGGTTGATCTGAGAGGTAACCAGACAGTACAGACAGTGAGGTCAGCTCTTCATGAGGAATGGGTACTACTAGAAGTTACAGGTCAGTGGGCTCCACTTCCTCACTGAGCAGCTTCTTCCACACCACCGGCTCCTATAACCACAATGGCATCTGATGTGAAGAGGTGAGGTAAAGGCTCCCTCAATGCTGAACCCGCCTGTGTTGAGAGCTGCTACTGGGAACGGCAAACACAGCCTACTCACCTTCCCACTCACTTGGCAGAGACAGATGGACTCTACAGAGAAGTAGGAAGCCAGGCTTCCTGCTAACAATTATGTGATAGGAAAAACCAGACCAGTATTTTCTGTTTCTAGAATCCACAGCACTAGAAACAAAAACCTGTGCAGTTCTCTTTACTCAGGACATATAGAAGTGTGAGTGAAGCAGGCAAGTGCAAGACTGCCTTCCCTCTTCTGCTGTTTCACTGTGGAGGGAAGCAGTGCTTCCAGAAGGCACACACTTATTTCTAGGTAGTGCTGTCACTTTCAAAGACCTGGCTCTGACCTATAAGGGAAGATCAAGCAAGAGACAGACTGCTCCCGTCAACATTATTAATAACGTATACCAACATGAAATTTGCTTAATTATAAAATGAGCATAGAACACAAATTTCAACTATGTAGAGGTTTGTGTGTTTGTGTATACATGTTTGCATTATTACAATATAATACCTCAATAAAGAGCTCAACTAGAGAAGGTGCAAGCCTAATGTCAGGAAATGCAAGCACTTCAAAGACATAACTAAGAAACGGGGACATGGCCCATCTGACCACATGCCAGGGGCGTGCTTCAACACTGTTCTACCACATTTTAGAAACTGCTTCTAGTTTCATCACCTGCAGGAGGAAGGGTCGAGGACTAAGCTCCACTCCAACTACAGATGAGATTCAACATGACAGAATGCGTGGCACAGAGACACTTGTAAGTCATCAAGGAAAGTGGCTGGCTGTCAGGACCTAAGTGGCTTCACAGCTCCTTAGCTAAGAGCACGGAAACAAACTGTGAGGTGATGACTATAACTTGCTTCACAGCAGAAACCAGTTATTCTCTGTGTCCCATGATATAATGCTATAGATGGTAAATCTGCACAGAACTTACTTAAGAAAAAAATATGTCTTGCTAAGGAAATGGAGGGTTCAGCAAGGAAACCTGCATACTTCATGTCCTTGCCTGACACACACATATTGCAAGAATGAAGTCCAGCCCATCACACAAACATATCTCCATCACGGAGCCATAGTGGGCCCCTCAGGGCTTTCTGGTTTACTCCAGCTTCCAGCTAGCACACAGAGGAAATCCTGCTCCTGTGGGAAATGAGGGAGCAGAGGAAGCAAAGGTCAGCTGAATAATACTCACCTTACTAACAAGGTGACAGCCCCAGCAACGACTGGGGAAGCGACACTGGTCCCCGAGAGTGCCCGGCAGCCCCCTTTCACACCGGAACCCCGCACTCCGGCACCATAGGTGACAATGTCAGGTTTCACACGACCATAGCCTCCTGGTAGTTCCTACAAACAAGGGTAGCTTGGTTTCTTATCACATCTATAGCCCTTAGCCGTGGAGGGTTATGTTTGAATAAAACCAGTTAGATTTAAACAGTCATCTTCTCGAAAAGATGCTGGTTTGAGTCTGAAATACACTGTGACCTGAAAACAAGCTTTGGTGAAAACACAGAAAATGAAAAAGTTTTAGTATGCTTTATAATACTAAAATTAGCCAGGCAGTGATGGTTTATGCCTTTAATCCCAGTACCTGGGAGACAGAGGCGGTTGGATCTCTGTGAGTTCGAGGACAGCCTGGTCTATAAAGCAAGGTCCACAACAGTTAGAGCTGCACAGAGAAACGATGCCTTGAAAACTATCAAAAAGTATAGTATTAAAATAGCAAAGAAAAACATTTTGCTGATATTTTAATAATTGCTCAGATCAGAAAGCAGTCACTGACTTGTCACTGCGGGAACCAGCAGCCTGCTCTACCTTCTGATAATCTAAGCAACATCAGAGAACTAGGGAAACTAAAACCGAAAAATATTTATAAGTGTCTTCATAAGAGAAACCAGCATGTAGTTACGACTTGCTGTTTCAAAGAGTAAGGCACCACTGAGGACGGGCATGCCTTTAGACGTCACTCCTTCAAGTACCTAAAAAGTGGGCCCATACAAAAAATAAAAAAGAATTTTAAACCAACTTTCTCTCCCCCACCCCCTGCCGCAGCGTTTCTCTGTATCTCTAGACATGGTTTTGTTGGGTAGCCCACACTAGACTTGAACTTATTTGTGATCTTTTATTCTAGTCTTCTCAGTGCTGGGATTACAAGTATGTGCCACCATGCCTGGCCAAGAATTTACTATATTCTGTTGAAAAAAAGTGACCTAACCTATTTGAAAGGAAAACCTTTCCCAGGCAATCAGTCACAAAAGGACTGTACAAGAACAAGCAAAGGGTGAAGACACCATTGGCCACAGCTCCACAGATTTCTTGGTAGCCACTCAGGCCAAGGGCATGGCACCATGTACAGTTGGGAAGGCACTTACCCAGGAAGCTACAGACTGATGCTGACATGAGAAAGGTATGAATCTTTCTGGGTCCTTCTTGAGATCTCCCAGAGCTTAGCACAAATTAGAGCGGTGAGACATGACCTGACCCCATAAAACACCATGGACAGGTGCTCCCCAGACACCTCTTGAAGGTTAACACAACGGGGTGGTGCTCTGAGGGAACATCTAATTCTGAACCACACTGAAAAAAAGGAGTGACGTGATGCACAATCAAATCCCATGCAGCTCAGTCACTAACATTCTGATACCGATGAATCACTAACACAAGAGGGGTAAATGCAGCGACGCTGTCGGCAGGATGGACACTAACTATTCTTACTGGGCTTTCACTTTAATGCTAAGGATGGAACCTGAGGTCTGGCACTTGGCAGCCGTGTTCTCCCATCATCCTCGGAACTGACTTCTTAAGACCAAAGATAAATCTGAGCTTGAAATGAGGAGAGTTGTCTTTCTCCTATTTTTTGACAACTGAGCCCTCTTCACCTACATGTGAGCTTCTGAAGACTAGAACTGGGAAATGTCCTTCAGAATCCCCCCTGGATCTTCAAGGCAACTCAACTCACTGAATTAAGATGGTTAACACCAAAGGAGCCTGATGTGTGTTACTGCTGCACTAGGTGTGTGGCTGGGTATTTGTGTGCACATACCACAGCCTGGGCTACTTCTCTGCCTGTGCACTGACAAACACAGGTCAGGACTATAGATCAAAGACTCTGAGAGTCATATTAGGCTAATATAGAAAAGCATACCCAGGTAGTCATTCCCCTGGAAGAAAAGCGGGCGATGTTATCTTCAAAGTCAATGCCACCCACTCCAATCACATCCATCTGATCAGCAGGGTTATTCAGAGTGCTAAATTGAGACATACAAAAGAAAAAAGAGAAAAGGGGGGAGGGAGAAAAATAATTTAAAATGAATTAATTCAAACCAGGTCAAGCAGTCCCAGAAAAATCCAAGGCCATATCTTAGGTTCTTCTGCACAAGATGTGTACAGCTTTGACGGAAGGCTACTCCTCAGAGCTGTCCTGTGAAATGCCACACTGCTGCCCTCTCATGCTGTAGCCTCTCTCTCTGCCACCTAACTCATGGATAGGCCCACTTGAGGATTTCTCCTCCCTGGATCTGTCCTGACTATGGACTTCTCCAGAGCACACACATCGATTTCTCACTCATCTAACATGTTCTCACACCATGCTGGAGTTGATTATTTTGCCTTTCACCAGGACACACACTACCTAAGATAGCCCAGATCCATGGTTGTGTTGCCACAGTAGACCAACAGTATGCATGGCACTTTCTCAAGAGAACATGAGGACAGCTACCATCACCATGCAATCTTGAGCCCTAAGATGACAGACATATGCCAGGACCTCATGGCAGTAGATCTGCACAGAAAGCTATAGTAAAAAACTGAAAAAAAGTTTAGGTCATAGCCAGGCATAGTGGTGCATGCCTTTTAACTCCAGCACTCAAGAGGCAGAGGCAGGTAGAGGCCAGCCTGGTCTATACAGTGAATTCTGGGCCAGCTAGAGCTGTCTAAAAAGATTTATATTACAAAGTCAAGATGAAGCTGGTTGGAAAGCAGGCACACTTAAGAGCTTCACACACAACAGCTCTGTTCCAATAACCCTGGTAATGCAAATCACAACTGATTCCCAGAGGTTTCAGGGATGTGCAGCAAGATTCTAGAGCATGAGTTTTCAGAGGTTCAAAGCTCACTCAGTCAATGCTACTCTGTAACCAAGTAGCCACTCAGAGGCAGTAGAGAGCTTCTCACCCAGTGATGCTGCAAGTCTGCACATTTCCAAGAAGGTAAGGAACAGAGGCTAACAAAAGCACATGACAGGACCTCCTACTGTCAGCAGAGAATAGCCACTTCCCATCTCCCTCAATGTGTTAATCCCTAAATCTCAACCCTTAAAAAAATAATGAGGCACTGAGAGGGCCTGGCCAGGAAATAAAGAAGCCCTGTTAGGACTGAAAAGGAGGGTGACTCCAGCTGTAGACTAACTTTTGTAAGTCTCAGGGTTAAGAGTGCAGAATCCAGAGCTCCTGGTAAAGAAAACAGGGGCTGCCCACCTCACTTCCAGGGCACACTCCATCCTCTGACTAGCAACGGGAGCACTCCTCCCATGCCAAGCTGTAAAATGGTAACTTTTCATGAACTAGGACACAGGGACCGGCCACTTGCCACTGCTGCAGAGAGAGAAGATGCCCAGATCCATGAGTTCTGTGAGCACATCAGCAAGCCCACACGGCCATTCCACAAGATTTTCCTTCTCATCTATACTAATTTTACAACTCACAGATCAGAAGCTCTCAGAGGTGACTACCCATAACAGCAGCAGTGGTTCAGAAAGGGCCTGTGTCATAAGGCAGTCAGGATGACAGAATAGCATAATAAAGGACAGGCAGTATCAACAGGAGGATCAGCAGCAGGGACAGTAGAGAGAAACTTCAATTGCTTCTACTGAAGACACAGGTGGGAACCAGACCCAAGGAGGATATGCATGGATCAAAAAGTTCTGCCAAAGAGCAGGCAAACTGTCATGGTACATCAGGTGCCACACCTGTTTCTGTACACACAGCTTTAGTAGGACATGGCCAAACTTGTCCATTTCCCCATCTTCCTGCTGCTTTCTCTTCGCCTCTGCGATGAGACCATCTGACCACAAAGCCTACACTATTTACTTTCTGACCTCTGAGGAAGTTTGCCAATCCCAGCTAGACTTTCAAAGAACAATGTGTATTTGCCCATTAGGCACATCTGTCTACTAGAAAACTGCTGCAATATTGGCTTGCACAGCAATAAAACAGACCAATGGAAAGAAGCAGCAGCTGCCAGTCAGGGCTCTCCTTGTGTGTCAGCATCACCTGCACAGCACCTAAAGAGCAGGCTCAGGACCCTGGGACAAGCAGTAAGGCCAGGGCTCAAAATGGAAGGTGCTCAGCCTGGATAAGCCCCATCAAACCTGTCTAGTCATGCCTAAGGTTCCACTCCTGTCCATGATGAAACAGTCAGGGTAAGGAAGTCTAAAGACAGGAAGAGGGTCCAGGAAACAGACAACCCAGGTGATTCTGAATTGACTGGGGCTGTCAAAAATGAGAGAAGTGGCATCAGGGAGAACACATAAAAAGAGACAAGAAGAGCTGACACCAGATGCCCCAAGAACTGGTGTTTGCTACAGAAAAGGTACTTAGGGCCGTTCATGCCACTTAACATTTTATAAATTTCAACACATCAAGAATTGTGGACTTTTAAAAAGGACAGTGTGTACACCAGGCTGCACTACAGGACTGCCACATAAACACCCACTTCACATCATTTGTCCTATGCTCTGGATGCTTTGTCCTCCAGACACCCTGTCCTCCCTCCGTAAGAGCACCAAATGCAATATGAACAAACGAATGTATATACACAGCTATACATAGGCATGTAAGTCACATCCCTGGCATCTTCTCTTTTCTCTGAGGTCACCTTACACACTTGGTTCCAGTACTGAACTGCACCCATTCTGAGTAGTTTGTGGCTGAGGGTAACAAGCATTCTACAACAGAAATGCGCCCAGAGATTGCTTACGAATGTCATCAATAGAAGGAAAGCCAGAGCTATAGGGAGAGAACTGAGACCCCAGGTGTTTTTGTTAGTTTATTGGGTTTTTAAAAGAGGGTCTGTCTACATAACCCTGGATGTCCTGGAACTCACTATGTAGACCAGGCTGGCCTCAAACTCACAGAGATCCACTAGCCTGGGATTAAAGGTATGTGTCACCACACCCAGCAGGCTGAATTTTTCAGTGGGGAGTGTTTCATATTTCACACTGCTTTAATTTCCAAGAACCGACATATGGCACACCTTGACTCTATCTTCTGCTGTTCTCCCAACTGACCTTGTCAACCCCAACCATCTATGTTTGCATCAGGCACCCAGGACATGAGTCTTGCTGTGTTTACACTCGTTCTTTTGGGACAGGCAGACATTCATCCATTTACCTTTTAATCAATGTGCTATATACACAGTCTCGAAAAATACTCAGAACTCACTTGTCCCTAACAAACCCCCTATCCTAATTATTGTCTTGTTTTTTTTGAAGTAGGGTCTTATATAGTCCAGGCTGAACTTGAACACCTGATCCTCCTGCCTCCAAAGCCTCCCAAGTACTGGAATTACAGGTATATGATACCATGCCCAGCCTCCTGATTAACTTTTGTGTTTGTGTGTGGAACATATTTACATTTTAGTACATGTGGGTATGTATGTAGATATACATGCTCACATGTGTTGTGGAGATGAGGAGCAACACTGAGGGTCTTCCTCCAATGTTCTCTAACTTATTTTCTGAAGCAGGGACTCTCACTGAACCAAAGTTCATCTGGTTAGACTAGCTGGCCAGCAAGCCCCAAGGATCATCCTCTCTTCATTCTTAAAGCTAGTGCTAGGGGTAATAGGTACATGCAGCCACACCTGGCTTTTTATTTAAGTGCTGGGAATCCAAATTCAGTTCTTCATGCTGACGTGGCAAGCACTTGGTCAACTGAGCCATTTCCCCAGATCCATTCTATTTTGAGGGGAAAAGAAGGGCAGAATAGAACTTTCAGGCCTCTAAACTACAGCTAAAGTTTTCAATTAACATAAAAAAAGACTGACTTCCATTTACAATTGTTGAAGCAGGTGATAAGGACTAAGGAAGGGGTCATTGTGAATTCTTTTTTATTTTAATTAAAAATCTAACAAACTTTAGACAGATATAAAGAAGGACACATACAAAGACACACGAACTAAAGACTCAGTTACTTCAGGGGACTAAGAATCCTTCTGGTTAACCTACTGGGATTACTTACCCATAAAGAGGTCCATCATTGCCGATAGCAGAAACCATGATTACATTGTTAGCTGTTAATTCCCACACCTACAAAATAACCAAGAATTTGGTTAACACTACTATCAACAAGTCACTGACCCAGAAACTCTGGAACTTCTCCAAGTACGCCCAAGAAAGGAGCCCCCTCTAAGGCAGTGGGAGGCTCAGTGGGATGGGCAATTGGGATAGTTTTGGAGGACAACCCCATGAACCTGGGGCTGGCGAATGCACAGCACATTGGCCCAGAGTCCAGGCTCAGGAAAACAGAGTGCAGACTTGAAAGAAAGGCATCAATCAAGGCACCAGGGAAGCAGCAATGCTCCTTAAAAATACCTGCTCCCAGGCCTCTAGCACACTAGGTTGCAACATGCAGGCTTCTGAAGTTCATGTCATTAACCATCTGTTTCACAAAGCTGGTATTTCCTTAGCAGAATGACATACACCTCAGGATATAAAAGCACAGTAGTTGTCACACAACATACCGCCCTTGCGTGGTGACTTGATGACCAACCTTATCAACAAAGGGATGATCCATGAAGTCAGGACCGCCGATGCTAAGGTTTAGAACGTCAATCTTCTTTAGGATGGCATAGTTGAAGGCGTCCAAAAACCAAGATGTGTAAGACACCTGGTTAAATCGAAACAGTCCTCTGAGGGTCTCAGCAGAAGTGTAAAGAGCTGTGACAGCTCTGGTTTCTAAGGACAAGCATACTCTTCAAAGCATGGGGACAAATCCCAAGTAAAAATGCTTTAGAATGTAAACATTATACCCACAAACTAAGTCCTCTAACTAGACCCAAGGAAGGACTGTGCTGTATGCTGTGTCTCCCCTCAGAGGGTAACAAGCAACTGTCTACCTTATAGCATGCCTTTTAGGACCAACCTGAGCTTCTTACTGCCCTTATATTCTAAGACACTGCTGTCACATCAAGCATTTCTACAGTTTAAGGCACCTGCCTAACACCCTTCATGCCTAAAAGACTGAAGGACAAACAGGAGCAACCAGGGTTGCATCATAGTATCATACCACCACACCAGTGTTATGCTTTCCTTATGTTATGTAAATGAAACTGTTTTTCAAAATACTACTTCTACCTGTTTGTTTAGATTCAAGCTAAGCCAGGCATAGTGGCTCACAACTGTAATCCAGGCATTTAAGAGGCTGCAGCAGGAGGACTCCCATGAGTCTCAGGCCAGCCTGGGCTACATAGTGAGTTCCAGACTAGACTAGGGCTACACTATCTCAAAAGCAAAAACAAACCAACCAACCAACAACAAAAACATAAAACCAAGTTCACAGTGGGCAGAGTAGTGCAGTAAGAAAGAGTATCTTGAAAGCTTCTTTAAAAAGTTAAACTGTATGCTGACATGAAAAAGAAATCCTATGAGGCAACATAAGAAGCAAAGAACACTCCCCACAGGGAGGCTGGGGAGTGAGCTGAAAGCCACTGGAAGGAACAGGTGTCATCACTGTGCTTCTTTTTGATGTGCTAAAGCTCAAAAATCAAATTTAAAAATAAGGGCTGGGGTGCTGGAGAGATGGATGGGAAAACCCAATTCAATTGTGTGTGGGCTCACAGGGCAGGACACCCAGGGGAAAGAGCACAGCACTAGTTTGCATTCACTGCTCTTCTGCTTTGTAACTGTGGATCCTTGTGACCAGCTCCTCAAAGTTCCTGCCACCCAGAGTGCTGACTACGAGGAACAAAACCTTCAGCTGTGAGCTAGAATCAATTCTTTCTCCATTAAGTTGCGTTTGACAAAATATTTTGTTACAGCAACTGGAAAAAAATTAAGCAGGTCAAGAGCTTACTATGCAAATATGAAAGAGTCTGATGCACACATAAAAATCTGGATGTGGACTCGAGAGATAGCTCAGAGGTTAAGAGCACTGACTGCTCTTCCAGAGGTCCTGAGTTCAAGTCCCAGCAACCACATGATGGCTCATAACCATCTATGAGATCTGGTTCCCTCTTCTGGCCTGAAGGTGTACCTGCAGGCAGAACATTGTATACATAATAAATAAAATCTTTAAAAAAAAAATCTGGATGTGGTAGCACATGCTTGAAATCTCATAACTAAGGGAGGCAGATCCCTGGGGCTTTTCTGCCACCCCGACTAGCCTAATGGGCAAGTCCCAGTTGTTTGAACATTAGCCTACACATTTAAGCTGGAACCAATAGCCTGAATCAGGCCAGGCCTCCCTGCAACTCTCTCTAGAAAAAAAGTTAAGCAATCTACACTGTGACTTGACAGTTCTCTATTTATGGTACCAAGCTCTTTGCCTTGCATGTTACACTGAACTAAATCACATGATCTGAAACTTACTGCCAGCCTGATAATTTCTTCGTTCTTGGGATGTGAGAATTATGCAAGTGCTCAGAAGCCTGCGTTCTTTTTGTGGGGAGGGGGATTTTCAAGACAGGGTTTCTCTGTGTAACGAACAGTTCTAGCTGTCCTGGAGCTAACAGATCAGGCTGGCCTCGAATTCACAGAGATTCACCTGCTTCTGCCTTCCAAGTGCTGGATTAAAGGCGAGTGTTACCACAGCCAAAGAAGTTCCTCTGACCTCCCCCTAGCAGTGATCTTCCCCTCTTTCCTTTTCTCTTAGTCTCACTCTTTTTTTTTTTAATATTTATTTATTATGTATACAATATTCTGTCTGTGTGTATGCCTGCAGGCCAGAAGAAGGCACCAGACTCCATTACAAATGGTTGTGAGCCACCATGTGGTTGCTGGGAATTGAACTCAGGACCTTTGGAAGAGCAGTCAGTGCTCTTAACCTCTGAGCCATCTCTCCAGCTCCTCTTAGTCTCACTCTTAACAGAACCGCTCTCTTTCCTTCTAAGGTCCCATAATGCTTAGATCTCCATATACTGTACTGGATGTCTAATGTTCTCTCTCACAGAGTAAGGCCCTCTCTCTTAATGAATGGCATCTTAGGAAGGAACTAACTTCCTGGACCAACTGCTGCTGCTCTTCTTTCTCTTTATCTAGTACCAATGAGAGATCCTGTCTCAAGAAACATGTAGAAGTCAGGAGTGGTAATGCAGGTCTTTAATCCCAGCACTCAGGAAGCTGAGTTCATGAGTTTGAGAGCAGACTGGTCTATACGATAAGCTTCAGGCCGGCCAAGGATAGACAGTGAGACCCTGCCTCAAAAACAAAACAAACAAACAAAAAACCCCAAGGTGGATGGTGTTCACACATAAATGAGTATCACAACTAAAACACACAAACACACACACACAGAGAGAGAGAGAGACAGACAGACAGAGACAGACAGAGAGAGACAGAGAGAGAGAGAGAGAGAGAGAGAGAGAGAGAGAGAGAGAGAGAGAGAGAGAGAGAGTGCAGCCTCTTCCTTTGTTTCCAGATGAAATGAGGAATGAAGCAGCAAACTTAGGTGCTGGAATACTAATACGGAGGTCAGTAATGTAAGTCCTCATTCTCCAGCAGTGGGAACTAAATGGGGGTGGGGGTGGGGTATGTATATCATGAACTATGCCATCAGTCCATCACGGAAGACCAAGACCATAGCCTAGAGGGTTCAGGCAAGACTGACTGTGAAGAACAAACAGAACAACAAACCACAGTGTCCTTGGAGGAAGGTTAAGTCAGCAGGACTGCGGTAGGCTGATAAATGCAGTTTTGAGGAAAGGACATACAGAAGACAGGACAGTGTGAAACAATAAGGAAGGTTGTTACTCCAGTGTGCATTTACAGTGGCTGCACAATGGTACTTTCTGTCAGAGCTCAGCCCTGATCATCACATGTTTCAAGGCCCCTCAAACACCTACCTGAGTGTTGGTAAAGACCCTGAAGATGTGCAGCTCTGCATCTGGGGCAAATCCCTGGCACTCCCTCATGCTGGCAATCACACCTGCAACAAATGTGCCATGACCCAGCCCTGCAGCCACAAGAAAAGAAGTCCTGTGAGACATCTGAGAATGCACAATGAGGTAGAACACTCAAAACCATGACCATACACTCCTGGTCTTGGAAATACATGAGCAGCCTCTGCTGTGGTATGCCCCTCATAGTCCCGACACCACTGTTCTGACTCTCCTTTGAGGGCAACTCTACTGGTAACCCTTCTCAGAAGCTACCTCCTTCTTTCCTAGCCTCTACTTCAGCAAAGCTTCTTAGTACTTGGACTTGACTGTGAAACCACAAGCCAGCTCACAAATACTGGCCTCCAGACCAAAAGCCCTGCCCTCACTTGACTGGGACCTACCATCATCCAGGGTCCGCTCATTGGTCCAGTTGGTTCTCTCCTTCACATTCTTGAAGTGTGGATGCTTCTCACTGAGCCCAGTATCAAAAACAGCAACCCTGACATTAGCACCTTATTCCAAAAAGAGAAAACAGCAAACAGTCATATTGGGAGAAATAATCTTTCTTGATTTCTACCCATAAAACACCATTCCTCTGAGGGAGCCACAGAAACAGAAAATCAAGGACAGGCCCCTGGAATAGGACAGAGCTCACAGGTTAAGTTCACATACTACTATAAACAGGGCTGTTCTGCTCTTGTCAGCAAAAGAAAGGGATTCTCACTTGTTCTAAGTTTCATCGCGTAAGCAACCTAGCAGGCGGCCTCCTATGATGCTGACTGTCCAAGTCCCTGGTCTGCAGTACACACCTGTGTATCCCATCTGCCACAGCACATCTGCCTGCAATGTCTGTGCAACCTGTCGAGGAATGGCTCTCAGCAATCGTCGACTTGAATGTCTTCCTGTTGCATGCCAGAATCCAGAGCCCAGGGAGAGACTGGCTCTTTTCAGGGGTCGTGATGACTGCCACTTCTGGCTCCACCGGGTTTCATTACATGGCACAACGGGGTCGGCTAGTGGCAAGAAAGAGCATGATCAGAAACCAAGAGGACAGGCGCACACACGGTGCTCTAAGGCAAGGTCACCTTGAAATCATGTTTCAGAACTTTCCTCAAGGCAATCACAACTATGGGAATGTTCAGTTGCCATATTATACCCAAATGACTCTTACAATTTTAAAACGAAGGGAAGGCAGAAAAAGACTTATAGTAACTTTTACAGACACCCTGCTAGGGGTCATGGTTTTACACATCTGTAACCCCAACACTAGCAAGGCTGAAATAGGAGGATTACACATTTAAAGCTACCTAGGCTATACTGCAAAACCCCGTCTCAAATAAATAAATAAACTTTTTTTTAAAAAAATAAATTCAAGTCAGGGTTTCTCTGTGTAATAGTCCTAGCTGTCTTGGAACTCACAGAGATCACTGGCCTCTGCCTCCTGAGTGCTGGGATTAAAGGCATGTGCCACCATCATCAGCCCATAAATAAACCTTTTGTAATACTAAACACTAAAGATAAAAATCATTCTCACCAGTGGCCTGCCCCCAAGAGGCCAGAAAAAAGGAAAATGACCCAAGAGCTGGCCACTGGAGGACCGGCAGATTTTACAGCACTGCGTGATGGACAGGAAAAGGCTGCCTTCCCTCACTGAACACACCTCTGGTCAGACTTCAACAGGAACTTTTAAGCTATGTTCTGCCCAAAACTCAGTAATTTTTTACCTTTTCTCATTTCCCTTTTCAAAACCCAAAAGAACCAGGAAGCTAGAGAAGGGTCTGAGGTAAGAGAATACTCTGGATCTATTTTGTGCACTTTTGCTAAGATCTGTCAAATTGTACACCTAAATGATGAATTTTAACACCTGAAAAATTCCTTCATTTAAGAAACAGTAATAGCCAGGCAGTGGTGGTACATGCCTTTAATCACAGGACTTGGAAGGCAGAGGCAGATGAATCTATGAGTTCGAGGCCAGCCTGGTCTATAAAGTGAGTTCTAGGACAGACTCCAAAGCTACATAGAGAGACCCTGTCTCAAAAAACCAAAATGAATTAATGAATGAAATAAAAATAAAATATTATTATAAGTGTTCATTTTACTTTTCAAAGTCTATGTTATAACTGATGTGGGAGTGTCATATATCAATCTGTTGATTTCATTGGTTAAGCAATAAAGAAACTGCTTGGCCCTCATAGGTTAAAACATAGGTGGGAGGAGTAAACAGAACAGAATGCTGGGAGGAAGAGGAAGTGAGCTCAGACTCAACAGCTCTCCTCTCGGGAGCAGACGCCTCCGAGAGAGACACCATGCTCCCCTCTCCTGGGCAGAGGCGGGGATAGCTCTGCTCTCTGAGGCACACACGATGAAGCTCTGACCCAGGATGGACGTGGGCTAGAATCTTCCCAGTAAGACCGGTGCTCACAGATTATTAGAGATGGGTTGATCAGGATATCAGAATTAGCCAGTAAGGGCTAGAGCTTTAAGGGCCAAGCAGTGTTTAAATGAATACAATTTGTGTGTTGTTATTTCGGGGCATAAGCTAGCAGGTGGCCGGGGTGCTGGGGACGCAGCCCCGCCGCTCCAAATTAAAACATATAATGAAAAACAAGTTATATTTTAAAAATCTTAATTTCATTTATTAGTGTGGGAAAGCATATACAACTCTGAGTCACCTCTCTCCTTCTACCTTTGCATGGGTCCCCGGGATTGAACACAGACTGTCACTTACATGGCAAGCACCCTTACCCACAGAGTAACCTTGCTAGCCCTCAAATCAGTTTTAAGAAGCAGTCTGCACTACTCCAACAGTACTGATCTAAAGCAAATGACTCTCATTGTTCTCAAGCCCTCCAGGCCATTCCCATGAAAGTATGGAATGTGGAAAGAGGCGGTCAACCCCATGAAGCAAATGTCTAAAATGACAGTCCAATTCAAATCTATCTGCACTGAGTTTCCCAGGTGACTCTAGTCTTTAAGTCAACAGAAGGGGCAATCCCAGAGACACTGAGTAAGAACATTTAGATGATGGGAACAGTCTGCTCTGCTTGATCTTAAACAGAACAAAGCACTCAAATTAAATAAAATAGTGAGGGGCACAGACCATGTCATATGAATAACCACTGAGAGAACTTGGGACCATTAGGTTGGACAGAAGAAACTGATGAAAAGAACAGCAAGACATCTGCAAAGAACAGATGATAGCCTAGTTAGGGTTACTATTGATGAAATACCATAACCAAGGCAAATTGGCGAAGAAAGGGTTTATTTCAGCTTACACTTCAGGTAACAATCCATCACCAAGTGGAGTCAGGACAGGAACACAAAAAGGGTAGAAAGCTGGAGGTAGGAACTGATAGAGAAATCATGGAGGGGTGCTGCTTACTGGCTTGCTACATGGCTTGCCCTGCTTTCTTATAGAACCCAGGATTACCAGACCAGAGATGGTACCACCCACCATAGTCTAGGCCCTCCCACATCAATCAGCAATTAAGAAAATGCCTTACAGGCTTGCCTACAGTCTGACCTTATGGAGTGCTATGGGATAATGGTCTGTACCCTGTCACTTGTATTTTAAACAAACCTGATTGGCCAGTAGCCAGGCAGGAAGTAGAGGATGGCAACGAGAATTCTGGGAAGAGGGAAGTTTCAGTCTGCAGTCATCACCCAGACAGACGGAAGTTAAACATAGAGTAAGCAAGATGTGACTGCCTTGCAGAAAAAGGTCCCAAGTCATGTGGCTAACACAGACAAGAATTATGGGCTAATGTAAGTTATAAGTGTTAATAAGAAGCCTGAGATACTAGGCCAATCAGTTTATAATTAATGTAGACTCTGTGTGACTTCTTTGAGACTTAACGACTGCGGGAACCGGGCAGAACAGAAACTTCAAGACAGGGTTTCTCTGTGTTAACAGTCCTAGCTGTCCTGGAACCAGCTCTTGTAGACTAGGCTGGCCTCAAACTCACAGAGATCCACCTGCCTCTGCCTCGTGAGTGCTGGGATTAAAGGCATGGACCACCTTTTTTTTTTTGGTAGGCATTTTCTTAATTGAGGCTCCCTCCTCTTAGCTGACTTTGGCTTCTGTCAGTTTACATAAAACTAGCCACCACAAGTAGACATCTTTATGATGTCATTAACATCTCAAGCGAAAAAGATATTAGAGTTTTGTCTTAGGGTCAGTAAGACAGAACCCAATAAGATCCAAAGTAAGACAGAATTCATCCAACATCAACATCAACGTGAAGCAAAACCTGAACTCAACTGCTATCACATGCTGTGAGTATACTGCTAAGCACTACACCTGGCACTATTTCACTTCAACCTCTGAGAACCAGTAGAGTGAGTGGCCAGTACCTCTCTCTGTTAGTAGAGAAAAATGAAGCTTATGGTGAAAAGGAGCTTCCTGCTCAAGGCTATAGATAGCACAATATAGTACAGATGCTGAAGAAAGGAACCCCATAAGGATGGCCTAGGCTTCATGACTAGAATCAGGCAACTCTAAGTTTCCAAAAACATTCTGGAGTTCTCAAAGATGAATGAACCAAAATGAACAGGAAGCTGCATTAAATGATAGTGTATGTAGGCACCTGGCTAAATATACCAAGCTTGAGCTGGTTTTCCTGAGTTGTTAGGGAACTGCTTTGGAGGTGGAGGCATGAACACATGGATGGTCAGAAGTTCAAGAACAGCCTTAGTTTCATAGTGAATTTGAAGCCTGAGCTACGGGAAACTGTCTTAGAAAACAAAACACAGAAATTGCCTGAGAAGACAACATTCTCCACTGTAGAACTGTGAAAAACAACACAGATGTCTCCAAATCACCCTTAGCAACTCTGTGGTGAAAGCCAAGCAGTAGCATGGCCTGTGCTCACCATACTTACATTCAGCAAACTTCAGGGAACGAAAGACTTTCCGCTGAGGGGTCACCCGCTTGATGTTTGGATGATCTTCAAGTGTGAGCAGCCCAGCCTTCTGTTTCTCTTTTATCTGAATCACCTCAAAATCACTAGGGTAGTCACTGGATGGGTTGTTCCGAGGTATAATTCTCCAGTTGTCTACTTCACTGCTTTTCAGAGCGCTTGAAATAAATGAGTTTCTAGCTTTGGCTGTGAAGTACCCGTTGAAAGCCACAATATATTCTGAAATCAATGGTCACAATAAAAGTAAGTACTTACATACATATTTGAGTATACCTAATCTGAATCTTCACTTGCAAAAGAACAATGTACCTCAAAGACCACGGCAAAACAAGACCAAGCAGAAAGATAAGTGTAAAATGCCATACACAGTCGGATGGTGGTGGCAATTGCCTTTAATCCCAGCACTTGGGAGGCAGAAACAGACGGATCTCTCTGAGTTCAAGGCCAGCCTGGTCTACAAAGTCAGTTCTAGGACAGTCACCAGGGCAAGAAAGAAAAACCCAGTCTTGAAAAACCAAAACAAACAAACAAACAAACAAACCAAAAAACCCAACCTGTAGGCAGTAGTATGCAGAGTTCTGGTTAAAGCTGACATACATGAATCTTTTTTTTTTTTTTTTTTTTGGTTTTTCGAGACAGGGTTTCTCTGTAGCTTTGGAGCCTGTCCTGGAACTCCCTTTGTAGACCAGGCTGGCCTCGAACTCACAGAGATCCTCCTGCCTCTGCCTCCCAATTGCTGGGATTAAAGGCGTGTGCCACCACTGCCCGGCATACATGAATCTTAAATCACACAAAATATACAGTTCAAACCCAAACACCCAACTATTTTTTTAAACATAAGTATGGGTCTGACGAGCTGGTTCAGTAGTTAAGATCTTGCAGAGGACCTGGCTTCAGTTTCCAATACCCAAGTCAGGCTGCTCACAACCACCTATAATTCTAGCACCAGGGAATCCGATACCTCTAGCTCCCATAGGCACCTGCACACATGTGCATATATCACACACATATATATAATCAAAATACATCTTAAGAAATATTAACTGGGAGGATGGAGGGCTAGAGAGTTGGCTCAAGGGTTAAGAATGCTTACTGCTCTTAGAGAGGACCCTGGGTTCAGTTCCCAGGACCCACACGATGGCTCACAATCATCTTTAACTTCAGTTCCACAGAATTCAAAACCCTCCTTTGGCTTCCACAAGTGTCAAGTGGTCCACAGACATTCATGCAGGCAAAACATTCACACAAATAAAACATTGTAAATTGAAAAATAAAATAAACAAAACTCCCATATCTATAGAAATTTGACAACACTAAAGAAATGTAGTTTTCCAACGGGGACAGGAGTTCAGAGAATGTACAGCTGTTTGTTCTACAGAAGGTGAAGACAAAGACAAAGATTCTTCTGCCTGGGGCTTGACTTCCAAAGTGATGCTCAGTACCTGCATCAGCACCCTCCGCTACAATGGCAGAATGGGAAAACACCTTAAGCAAATGTTAATACCTATATGGTGTGCACTCATTCCATTTGAAATTTACCACAGAAGTGGAACAGAAATTAATATCTATATTAAGTTTGAAAACAGTAAGATGGGAGGGCCCAACAATGAAAACAGTTCATTACCATATTCCACCACAGTTGAGGAGAATTCCACCTTCAAAGTCAGGTGGGAACAGCTAAGGCATGGGGCCTTTTCAAAAGCTTTCTTCCCCAGCCTATCACCGAGATGCTTCTTCCCGCAGAGCAAAACCACCAGCAGAAGAAGCCAGATGTTAATGAGCTTCATGGTCCTAAGTGAATATGGTCATAAAATTGTAAAAATTCAAATCGCACTAGGTTCTTCCTTGATCAGAAATGAATTCTTGTTTTGGCTAAAAGCTGCAACCTTACTGATCAGCCACCCTACAGACTTGTCCAACGTAAAGAAAACCTCAGTCCCATAGTCACCCACGGCTTGGCCCAAAAAGAGGCTTTCATTTCTTTCTCCGCTTCTTCTCCATCTTGGACAGAGGCTTCTCTCATTAGGGCAGAGTCGACTAAGTCCTAAACTCCATTTGCGCCACAGGCCCAAATCTAGCAGGGACGCCCAAGCAACCACTCTGTGAGCCGATCTGAAACAAAACAGCACACAGAGACATCATAAGCATCCTGACCAAGCCAGATATGACAGTTATAGATGCAACTTAAATGGAAGGGTCAGTACCCCAGTTACAAAACAGACAAATGAGAACACAAGAAAGACGCCACTCTTTTTGTTCAGATTTACTTACACCTCACTGCTGTTCTGGAAACATTTCAAGACAGTTCTCCAAGAAGTAAAGAGGAAAGAGGGAGGCAAGTGAAGAGACTAAGGGCAAACCAGCTAACAAAAGGAACATGGAGCAGGCTAGACTAGCTAGAAAGGAACAAGAAAAACCATCCTTCATGTCCCAACCTAAGCTTCTGCTTTAGACTCTGTTTTCCAACATGTGAAGCTCTCCATAACCAGGGCATGTTACCAATCAGCATCTACAATTTTTCAGTCAAAAGCACAATCTATAGGTCCTTAGTTTCTGCTGTAAATTGTAACTAAGTACAAACTATTTTCTAGACAAGTCATTTTAATAGGTTAAGAGACATTGCTTAAATGTAGTCATATTTTAAAATACTCTCTACCAATTTTATGGAAGGGGCACAGAGTCTTCTGTAGCCATTAAATTTATTTTACCTGAAGCATCAAACTCAAACCAGTGTAATCTATTATAAAATCGGATTAGCTCTTTACTGAAAGTGGAATAGAGAACAGATTGTGAAGCAAGTTATTGTTATACATGTAAGACAATATAAATAACATATATTGCTATATGTTAATTTGAGTATAAAATTTCCCGTGGACTTATATGTCTCTCAAAATATCGAAAGTACAGGAGGAACAGCTGTTCTTTACAGCCGTGGCAGTGAGGGCTGAGTTGCTACAAGGTGACCAGCAAATGCAGCTCACCATCATATCTGTGGGGAACAATCAAGTCAGAGGAGGGGGCAGAAAATAAGTTAAGCCCTTATTCTGATACAAAAGCAAAACAACAACAAAACCAGACAGAGAATGAGCTACCATCAACCAAGATGAGTATCAGTTAAACTCAGATTCTTCTGGCAGAAACTGGTACTTTAGAGTAAAGAAGAGGTTTTGGCTTCAGCAACTGCCTGTTTGTACTTCTGAAACAGGAAAGGGACAGAACAATACTGAGGGAAAAGGACCTAAGCACATGTTTAAACTTTATCAGTAGGACCTTCACTGCTGCACTATCCAATAATCTGCAAAACCAGCCACTCTAGAGCCCACACCAGAGACTGGGCTGCTGGAGTTGCACTCACAGGAGAAATAATGATATCTATCACAACAGAAGGACAGTGAGAATGGCAACCACAAGAGCAAAAAAGTAAAACAAAGACCCAATAGGAAGACCAGAGGTCAGCTAAACCACCTTACACATTCTGCAGAAGTCGGAAGTCCTAGCAGAGGCATCAGGGAACAGAGTCTCAGAAAATAGCCCCTAAAGATCACTGGTCAAAGAATACACAGCCAGTCACTGAAGTAATGTAATGATAGTTCTAATGCTGTAGTAAGTATGCACTTTACAAAAGATACTGGAGAACTGTTCAGTGATTAGAACTGACTGCTCTTCCAGAGGATATAGGTTTGATTGCCAACACCCACATGGCAATTTACAACCATCTGCCATTCCAGTTACAAGGATCCAAGGCCCTCTTCTGGCCTCCCTGGGCATTACATATATGTGGTGCACGGACACACATGAAGGCATGAAGGCAAAGCACCATAAAATTTTAAAAATGAAAAAAAGAGAGTAACAAAATTAATCTCTTAAACCCTTCTGCCTTAAAAGAAAGAATCTGTAAGTTAGTGTAGAAATACATAATGTGAATGTTAGTGAACAATACTTGTGAGAGCATCATAGTAAATCACTTTTAACTGCAGTAAATCACTTTTAACGCTGTCCTTGATAACTCTCCCACAGGGAGACAATCAATTTCTATTATGATGTATTCTATGCAGAAGAGACAGTTGATGTTTACAAATGTTTGTGTTTTAAAAAATAAAGCTTTCCTGACGATCAGAGAAGCAATGTAGCCAGACACTAGAGAGATCTTTAACCTCTAACAAATCCTTAGACTGACTGCTTCAGACTGCACTGAGTTCCTGTGTCCTCCTGCCTTATATTCCTCTATCTGTCCAGCCATATCACTCCCGTCTCCACCTACCTAGTGCTGGGATTAAAGGTGTGTGATCCTAAGTGCTGGGATCACCTTTGTGTGAGCTTTGTTTCTCTTTTTTCAATCTTTGTTTGAATCTAGTGTAGCTCAGGGTGGCCTTGAACTCACAGAAATCTGTCTGCCTCTGTCTCTGGTGTGCTAGGATTAAAGGTGTGTGCCACCACTGCCTGGCCTCCAGTGGCTTAGCTCTGCACTCTGATCTTAGTTATGGGAAATGGGACAGACACACAGACACACACACACACAACAATCAAAGGGCACTCTGTCTTTATTACTCACTATGCCATACCATTTTATAGGGCTTACCCAGTAAGGTACTGCCAATAAGGTACTCCCCCAGGAGACGAGGGAGGGAGGGAGGAGAGAAGGGCAGGGAAGAGAGGGAGAGGGAAAAGGAGAGAGACAGAGAAAGCCAGGGACACAGTACTGAATGTGTGAGAAAGCAAAGGAAGCCAACCACAAACCAAGCACCAGGCCAAAGGCAGGAAAGGAAGGTGTCAGAGAAAAGGTCACCCAAGCTGAGATAGAGTCCCTTTAGGAGTGACAAGAGGACGCTTTTATTTCCTTGTGCAGAAGCTGAGCTGGGGAGAGAACACACAAGGCACCATAGAGGGAGAAGTGGTGCATCTCCGGGCAAGGAGAACACAGAATATGCACAAGGACCAATAGGGCATCCTGTCTAAGGAGGAAGGGGGTTGAAGGAGGACATTCCAGAATGCAGGCATCAGTAGCCAAGAGGAGTGAGCATACACAGCCAGAGAACAAGGCTGCTGAGCAACTGCTCAGAGCTCTGCACTGTAAAGGCAGAAGGATCAGAGTACTAGACAAACCAGGGCAGAAACCTCTGACCTCACAGAGCTTATCTTCCAGTGTGGGGATGCAGATAAGAAATAAGTAAATACAGCTTAGCTGATAGCAAGTGCTGTGCTTAGAAAGCAGAGAAAAGAAGGAACAGGGCAGCTAAGAGGGATGCACCGTCAGCCTGAGTGCCACAGAGACCCCAGAGAAAGTATTTTTTTTTAAAGATTTATTTATTATATATACAGTGTTCTGTCTGCACGTACATATACCTGCAGGGCAGAAGAGGGCACCAAATCTCATTACAGATGGTTGTGAGCCACCATGTGGTTGCTGGGAATTGAACTCAGGACCTCTGGAAGAACAGCCAGTGATCTTAACCGCTGGACCATCTCTCCAGCCCCCAGAGAAAGTATTTTTAAGTGGAACCTAAAGGAAGTAGTTTGGGGTGAGAAGAAAAGCAAAGAGGCCAGTATGGCTGAGCAGAATCCAGAAAGGGAAAGGAGGGGACATGAAAGAACTGGGGACAGAAACTGGAGACAGAGTAGAGACAATCCTGAACATCAGAAAGGACCTCAGCTTCTATTTTGAAAGGGAAAGGAAGACACAACTGACCACTCAGCCTTCTAGGAGAAAAGAATACAGGGGACAGGGGATCTAGTGGAAGATCATGGGTATAAACAACCCAGGGAGAGAAGATGCTGACTTGGACCTTAAGGCAGAGCCAACAAATTCTCCTGATGACCAGATGTGGGAGAATGCAGGCAAGCAACCAAAGTTACAAGGATAACTTTTGCCTCTGAGATGAAGACTACATGGAAGCTGGCTCAGGGGAACACCCACATGAGAAATAAGTTGTGGGCACCTCTGATTAGGATACTCAACAACACTGGGAAGCAGGCAGAGGTTGGCTGAATCCTGGACCACAAGCACCTCTTCTCTGGGAAAGACAACAGGAAACAGGAGAGACCAAAAGAAAGCCAAAATCAGACTTCCATAAGGAAAGTCTGGCCACTGGTTAAGTCTACTGACTTAGTTTTAGAGGGAGAGGGAGACAGCTTAGCAAATAAGGCCACTTGCTGCCAGGCCTGTCTATCTGAGTTCCATCCCTGGAACCTACATGATAAAAGGCATGAACCAGCTTCCACATATGTCCTCTCTGATCTCTACACTAGTACCTATCCATACATACAAAATAATTTTTTTTTTGATTTTTCGAGACAGGGTTTCTCCGTAGCTTTTTGGTTCCTGTCCTGGAACTAGCTCTTGTAAACCAGGCTGGCCTCAAACACACAGAGATCTGCCTCTCCCTCCCGAGTGCTGGGATTAAAGGCGTGTGCCACCACCGTCCGGCAAAATAAATGTTTTAAAAATGTTGCTGATCTCTTCCAGAAAAAGGTCACACTAAATGAACAAGTTGCTCTGGTCTGACTGCACTCCACCAACCCCACCTACTCCAGGAACTTGCTCTCCACACCCCACAGTGCTAGAAGGAAGTAAGGAAAGAAGGAAGCAGCTTCAGGTACAAAAGTCTCCTGAGATAAATGAGCAAGTTGAAAATGACAGAAAATGAAAACAGCTCTGCTGTGTAGACACAGGTAACCTACTTATTGCTCTCAAAGGTGAAAAGTCCAGGCTCTTAGAAGACTTACTGTGACTGGCATGAGGTAGAAAATTACAGAGCCTAAGGTTTCTACAGGTTCCCAATCCTGGAAGAAGGCACAAATAATTTTCCTTTATGGCTTTTAATTCACGACTCAACTGTTAGAAGACAGTGCATGGGGCCTGGGCACAGGAAGCCAATCATTTACCACTAACCCCTGTGCTCTTGGGCCTGTGTCCAGAGAGATCCTAGCCCACAGACATGTCCAGTGGGGCTTTTAAAGAAGAGACTGCACTCTGAGAGCTGTAACACACCTATTCATCTGTATCAACAACCTATGGTGTCCAAGCTACGACCCCAAGAAGTAAACAGGAGCCACAAGACATGCTCACTAGCTAATGGCAAGTAGACATTAGACAGGTGTGTATACATAGGTTCACACACAGGGAGAAAGAACGCCACTAACTTGTCCTTTGCTTTCTGAGTTAGTATGTTGAGGACAAGGAAGCCACAGAGGCCCAGTTAGAGCTGGAGTCAAGCAAGTAAGAAAAGTGTGTGAAGAGAAGGCCACCAAAAACTAAACTAATTCAGTATGAACCAAAACTGAAAGGCTGGTGTGAGCTCAAGGTTTTCAGATGTACTCACAGAGATGGAGAAATAAACACGGGTACATCCCATCTACCAAGAGGACACAGCAGCAGTGCCATGTGTTGTACCCCCAAGAAGGAAGCCCACCACCTTGTGCCCAGATGGCTGAGTACCACTCTCCAGGGAAAGAAGTTGGGATCCTTGATGGGACAGCTTAAGGATGGGTGTGACTAGATGAGATGACTGTGGAACCCCTTGTGCCAGACAGTGAAGCAGTTCTCACTCAGAGAATGGAAATATGTTGCCAGGAGCCAGGGTGGAGGGACTCTCCCTAGCAAAATCTGGGACAATCTGAGTTTCACAATATATGAGTAACAGAACATAACTCCTTGAAATTTCAAAATGGGAAAACAGTCTCCAATGCAAATAGAGTGGAAGCTTAAGGAAAACTCTGCTATTTACATAGTTTCAAATGCCTCCCACTAAAATACGTATTTACAAAGAGGAAGAGTGACTTCACCACATTATCCAAGCCAACCAGCTAGGACAAATCCACCCCCTCCCCCAGCAGTGGCACTGAGAAGAGCCCTGTCTATTTTTGAGGTTCCCCCCAAAGCTTTTGCAGCAATCAAAACATGAGGAGGCATCAGATGAATCCCAAGGGCCATTTCATGCAGCAACCTAACAGTCATGGGTTGTACAGTGTCACCCAGAGCAGGGCTATAGCTAACACTGGCTAATATGAAATGCGGAGTGCAGCTGACCATGGGGATATACTGAGGGTCCAGCCCCCAACCCCTAAACTGAGACTATGCAAACCCTTTATATAAAACAGCACAGCACTTTCACAGAAACTGCGCACATCTACCCATATTCTACAATTTATACCAGATTACTTTTAGTACCTACAAAAATGTAAGTGCTGAATGGTTCTGCCTTAGAGAACAAAGGATGTTCAGAATAGACATATCCCAAAAAATTTGTTTTTTTAAGTCTTCTTTTATCTCGTGTACGAGTATTTTATGTTCATGGACATATGTACCATGAGCATGCAGTGCCCATGGAGGCCAAAAGGCAGCATGGGATCCACTGCTGCTAGAGTTACAGCTGGTTTGTGACCTGCCACGTAGGACCTGGGAACAGAACCCAGGCTCCTTGCAAGTGCTCTTAACCACTAGCCATCTCTCCAATACCCCAAAGAATATCAATCACCACGTGGCTGAGTATGAGGGATTGGGACACTGGGGAGGGAGTGCACACCCTATCTCCTACTCTACAGAGCTGAAATGTTTTCTGAAAGGCTTCAGTCAAAAACATTTTGTTCAAATTAGCTTTAATGTTTTTACCATTTACACTGTAAAAAGCCCAAAACAAACAAACAAAAATAAAAAAAAACAAGTAACTTTCTTTCTGAAAAAAAAAAAGCTGAAGCACCTAAAATACAGCTCATACTTAATAATTCAACAAATTCAGCAAATATTTTCATGTAATTAATGATTTTTTAATCTCCAAACTATTTGTCAACATGCACTAAGCCCTTAATACTGACATAGAAAGATTCCTGACCAGGAATAAAAACTTAACACTCAATGAGCATTTCTTGGTGGCAATTGAGATTCAAATTCATTGTCTTTTAACAATTCATATAACCCTCATAACATCCTGTTATTATCCCCACTTTTGGGTGAGAAAATTGATTCCTAAAGGAGGGATGCCCTTGTTGCTCCTATATTCTGTTGTTGAGTGGGAAAGGTACGTGGGCATCCCAGAGTCTGGTTCACAGTCTTCAGAGAGAAAGAGTCTACTGTTTTGAAAATGCTCCCTAGGAATTCAGTCCAACATGCATGAGTCTGAAGCCTACTCTTTACATCCAACGATGTAAATGCAAGGTTGTAATGAGGAAAAATTAGAGATTATCTAAGCATACAATAATAGGGGACAGGGGAATGATTACGGTTTGTTTCAACTATAGAATACCCTGCAGCAATTTTTTCAAACTGTGCCTTGAGCCAGACTGAATCATTGTCCCCCACAGATGTCCACACCTAGCCAATGTGACTTTAAACAAAGATTCAGCAGGATATGACCACCCTCTGGGAAAGGCACCTTCCATCCTCTAGTCACTATAAGCGCTCTCTATCCAGCCAGGTGCGTGGTTCAGGTGGGGTGATAAACTCCAGAGTTTAGTTCTTTTGTTAGAAAGAAGTCAAGGAGCCAAGGATTATAAGTAGCTTCTATGAACAGAAGGAACTAGATTCTTTCCTGAGCCTCCAGAAAGAACCAGCTGTCAATACCTTGACTGACACAGGAAATGTATGTCAGTCTGTGCTAGTGCTAGGAAAAGGAGAATGTGCTAATGAAGTATTAAAGAAACCAGTTCATGTACAGAATGGACTAAACTGCCCCCACCCCCACTCCAGTTTTGGAGACAGATTCTCTCTACATAGCCCTGGCTGTTTTGGAACTCACTATGTAGATCAGGCTGGCCTCAAACTCAGAGATCCAACTGCCTCTGCCTCCCAAGTGCCCGCAAACCGACTTTTAAAATGCATTCATGGAGTTGGAGAGATAGCTCAGATTAAGAGTACTTGCTATTCTAGCGGAAGGCATAGGTTTGATTCCCAGCACCCACATAATGGTTCACAGCCATCTGTAACTCCATCTCTATCATTCTCATCTTACCTTTGTGGACACCAAGCAAGCACATGGTACACATACATACATTTAGGCAAGATAAAAATAGAAGTTAATCTTAAAAGTTTTTATGCATTTATGTACACAGGGAAAAAAAACAATCAAAAGATAACTAACAAAATGATACCTCTAAGCCGGGCGATGGTGGCGCATGCCTTTAATCCCAGCACTCGGGAGGCAGAGGCAGGCGGATCTCTGTGAGTTTGAGACCAGCCTGGTCTACAGAGCTAGTTCCAGGACAGGCTCCAAAGCCACAGAGAGACTCTGTCTCGGAAAAAAAAAAAAAAAAATGATACCTCTAGCAGGATGACTTACCCTTTTCCACTTTATTACATTTTCTTTACAGTGTAGAAATAGCTTTTATTATTTTTATAAATAGATGAATCATACTGTTTATTATTTTAAATAAATCATTTTAAATAAATTTTAAAGAAAGAAATCATATTTTCTGATAAGATAGCATAAAAATTCAACTGTTTGCTAAGCATGATTTCTGCAAGTTCGAGACCAGTCTGGTCTACACGGTTCTAGGACAGGCAGCACCACATAATGAAACCCTGTCTCGAAATAAAAACAAAAAGCTACATAAAGGGGGCTGGAAAGATGGCTCAGAGGTTAAGAAAACTGGCTGCTGTTCCGGAGGTCCTGAGTTCTATTCCCAGCATCCACATGATGGCTCACACCCATCTATAATGAGATCTGGTGCCCAGAACACTACATACATAATAAATAAATTTTTAAAAAAAAGCTACATAAAGAAATCCTGTCTCAAAAAAAACAAAAACATAAAAACAGAACAACAAAAATCAACCATGTCAGACTTAACTATTTTGAAATACAGAGTGATCTTAAACTAATTCTCTCCAAAAGGCTGTTTCCACAATTTGTCTACAGTAGCCTTCCCAGCTAAGGGAGGTCACTGTTCCTTCTAGAAACTTCATAGGCATACTAACTTGTAGGGCCTCTTGAGGCTGCCCCTGAATCCAACAAGTGTTGATCAGACTTAATTCCCAGGCATCCTTGTAGAAGACCTGGTTATCTTCTACAAAAAGCACACCCAAAGGATAGGCCTTCCACCAACGGTTTAACATGAGCACGACCACACCACTCATAGATGAACCCAAGATGAGTCCAACATCAAATATTGAATGGAAAAGACACCTGCACATCAAGAACGGATGCGGCAGGGTGCATGTGTAAGAGGGAGAAGGAGAGCAAGCTACAAGAGGCAGCTAATGTCCCCTTGCAGCTCTGAAATTCTACTTACAATGTAAAAAGTAAGAGAACATCACCAAGATTATAGTCCTGGGTATAATTTAAATATATCTGAAGTTATTTGCTTGAATATAACTTTAAAATCTAATTCAGATGAAAGGAAATGACCCTTATCACAGTCATCTAATTATGTCACTATGCCCTCCCTGTTAATAAACTAGTTTACTGAAATAACTCCAGTGAAGGCTGTTTAAACCATGAAAGGGTACTATTCAATTTAATTAAAAGTTGGCTGGAAAACGATTTCTTTTGTAACTTAATTGCACACTTGGCTGTATTCCCACTGTTTAACGGGCTAACAATTAAGCAGTGTCAGAAGATACTCTCTTAAAATAAAGGTGCATATGGAGGTCTCAAGGAGCCGTCAGTCAGCACTATGTGAACAGAGAAGCCGAAGCATTTTCTGCCTGTCCCTGCAGAGTGTGCTCTTGGCTCTCAGCAGTCTCTCCCAGTCCTCAGACATTTAACAGGTACCAGCCAACCACAGATTGTGCCACCAAACTTCCTACTCTCCTCATTTTATCTGAAACACATTTCCTTAAGGGGGAAAAAAACATTGTCAAAATTAATAGAGCCTGAGTTTGGAGAGATGACTCGATGGTAAAGAGCACTTGCTGCTCTTCCAGAGGATGGGGTTCTATTCCCAGTATCCTCATTGCTCACAACTGTCTATAATGCCAGTTCCAAGGGATTTGATGCCCTCTTCTGGTCTCCTCAGGCAGTGGCGCACACACATACATACAGGCAAAACTCTCACATACATAAAATAAGTAAATAACAATAAAAATGATTAAAAGGGCTGGTCAGACAGTCCCATGGGTAAAGACACTTACTATGCTAACCTGATGACCTGAGTTTGATCCCTGAAACCAACTCCACACTTGTCCTCTGACCTCCACAAGTGTGCTGTGGCACATGTGCACCTATACATATCATACACACATAGGTTTGAGAGTCAAAACAGACTGCGCCACTAGGAAAGAAAAAGCAACTCGTTTCTCAGTTTTTTAATCTGCCTCAGTCTGTCACCTCCCAAAATCTGAACTTCTTAGAATTTCAGATCACTGGTTCTGAACCCATCTATACCACCTCAGAAAGGATACAATAATTAGCAACCAAGAGTTGCTAATAGGGAGCTGGAGAGATGGCTCAGCAGTTAAGAGCACTGGCTGCTCTTTCAGAGGACCCAGGTTCAATTCCCAGCACCCACATGGCACCTTGCAACTGTCTTTAATCCAGTTCCAGGGGAGCCAACACCTCAAAGAGACAGGCATGCATGCAGGCAAAACACCAGTGCACATAAAACAAAAATAAATACATAAATCATTTTTAAAAAGTTGCTAATAATGTACAACTTCCTCCCCAAAAGAAACCACTAAAAACACTCCTTGAAGGACCTGGGGGGGGGGGGGGGGGATGATCCAGGAGGCACGAGGACTTGAATGCAGATTCCCAAAATTCACACAAAAAGCTGAGCACGCCAGTGCACACCCACAATCCCAGCACGGGGAGGCAGAGACAGAACCATCTCTGGGGTGCACTGACCAGTTCAGAGTCCCTGTCTCAAAAAACTAAGGAGGTGCACGAACAATGAGACTCCTATAGAGCTCTGGCCTCCATATTCAAGTGCGCGCACGCACACACGCACACGCGCACACACACACACATACATACACACACACACACACACACACACACGCACGCACGCACGCACGCGCGCACACACACACACACACACACACACACACTTCCCCTTCGGGAAGGGCGGTCTACCGTCAGACTAGAATCAAAGAATATACGGACATGATGGCAACAAGAAAAAAGAAAATGACTAGAAAACACCCTCCTTCATTCCTAGGTGACGGGGTTGGGGGGAGCTGCCAACACTACATCACCTTTTTGAACAGTAACAGCCAACTCTTGCTTATGCAGGATGTCTGAGGGCTGCGGGGTCCTAATGGGTACGAGTGCAGCTCAGGTAGCCACGTCCCAGAAAAAAATAAAATAAAACAGCTCTGGGGCCAAATGTGTCACATACTAGAGGATAAAATTTCCGTAGCAAAGAGTGTTCCACATAAATGGAGGTAGGAGGGATGTGGGCTGTTATACAACGGAATATCACTTATCCACAAAGAGGATGAAATGATTCATGCTACAACCGTAAAAAAAAAAAAAAGGACTGATTCATGCGACAAGATGAATTCTGGAACTAGGGCACCAAGAAACCAGGCACAAAAGGCTACGCGTGACTCCTGACGATTCCCATAAGGCAAATCGAAGAAGACAGTATACTGGTGATCAGCAGACTGAACATGGACACTGACGACAACAGGGTCCCCGGGGTCTCGGGAGTGGTTCTCCAAGTGGCTTATGGTGCTGACACTGAGCAGTAACACTTACGTGACCCCTGTGATAACTAACGGTAAGGGAGGTGTGGAGGGCACGTTTTTAATTCCAACACCACAGGCGGAAGGAGGATCGAGAGCTCGAAGCCAGCTTGAGCTATAATTAGACTTTGTCTCAAATACTATGATTTTTCCCCCGTGTAAAAAGTAGTCGTACAGACTTTAATGGAAGGAACTGCTTTTCTCTCCATCCGGCTTCTCTTTCGCTTCCTAATCTAGAGGCTGGCACCCAGGATCAATACCTTCAAGTGTTCCTCCTGTCACCTCAAAGCGCCACTCGGGAAAAAAACAAAAACAAAACAAAAAAACCTACAGTAAATGCCAATATGAGCCTTAACGTGCACGGACCTGCAGGCCCGCTCCCTGGGGCTCGCAACCGCAGGGCCCTGCAGAGAGGAGGGCGGCGCGTGCGTACCACGGCGCGCAGGCGCAGGCCAGGCCGCTGCTCCGCCTGCTCCGGGCGAATTTTTGGCGAAGCCACAGCGGTGGCCGGCGGCCCCCACGCGGGGGAACGAGCGGCCGGGCCTAGGGCGCGGCCAGCTCTCGCCCGCGGCCAGCTGACGTACCTGCGTTCGCCTCAGGCTCGAGGTCGGCGGGCCGAGGGGAACGGCGCCACCGCCGCCAACACGCCTTGACTCTCCATTCGGGGGATGTTTACTCGCAAGTCTCGCGAGACCACGCCGCTGAGGTGGGACAGGAGCAGCGGCCTGGCGTGCCCCGCGCGCCCGCAACCTGCGTGCGCGCTCCCGATGTCCAGGCGCCAGAGGTGAGGAGGTCCAGAGATCTCGCGACATTTGCGGCCCTGGGGCGGAGCGAGGTCGGGTCGCGCTCTAGCAATGGGGAGACACCGAGTCTTATGGTGGGCAGCGGCCGGCTTGCTGGCCTGCAAAGTGGGAAAAGGGACCTGCCGTTGCGAACGCAAACTCCTGAACTACGTCCATAGCCCTGTTGGACCCTAGCGTCCAATCACCGAGGAGGAGGAGGAGGAGCCGCCCCAAGAGACCATCTCTCACATCACAGCTGATGTAAAAGCATGAGGATTTTATTAATTCTGCCATGACAGGGTCCTCCAGCATTCGGGAGGCTAGAAGACTCTGAATGTCTGTTACAGGCTATTTTTAAAGGGGAAAACTACAGAAGGGAGGGGTGTCTGGGGGGTTGTTCTTTAACTTATGATTGGTTTATACAAAGAGCTATTACCAATAATTGGCTGGAGAGTGGTTGCCAGATCAGATGAGGTAAGGAAAAACTTTTGAGGGTAACTTTGCCCCTTTCCCAGGGCCTAAGTCAAAACATCAGTCACTGAGTCAATACCTAAGGGTTATCTTGCCCCTATTCAATAACTGAGTTCTATTTGGAGAACATTCACAAGGACTCAGGGAGATGATGGAAAGTTCCCAACATTTCAGTACGTGTGTGGGCAATTGTTAGGTCCTTGGTTCCCAGGGGTGAAGGGGGGAGCATTACTGCTGAGACTGAGAGTTGTCAGAAATGGCTTCAGAACTAAAGTTCTACAGCCCCAGCTTAGTGGCCAGGGTCTATGGATCCTGCTAAATTACCCATCATGACCCCAGCGCCTGAAGGCCTCCAGTGGCCTGGGTCTGTGCACCCACCTAAACTAACACCATTGCTGTTGAGATGAACCAAATTGGTATGTTCTCCTAAACTAGCCCGTGGATCCAGCAGCCGGGATGGCCTCTGATGACCCTGTTTGTAACTACTGCCGGGGCTGTCTGCACCTTGGAAAACAGGAAGGACTTTTATAAGACCAAATATTTACCGTTTTGAACAAAACAGCCAGGGTGAAAGTCTGCCTGGCAGAATGTAGTAGGATAGACCTAGTCTCAGCCTTAATTTAGTACTGAGTTGGACCACAGTTGGCCCTGGCACATCCTATGTGTGGACAGCCAGCATGCTTGGGTGATGTGACTGAACCAGATAAAATGATGGAGGCCACAAGCCAACCTAGAGTCCCAGGCTCACAACCTCAGGAGATGGGCCTTGACTACCAAGCCTGGTGTAGAAATTGGGTTGTTCATTGGAACCAGCAGCTGAGCAATCTTCCTGAAAGAGGATCTGGAGCAGGGTGCAGAGGAGACCCCGTGCAGAGCTCCTTGTGCTTTGCTCCTCAGGTGCTCCGTCAGAAAGTTCAGTTTGGAAGCACGAGAGATGACTCGGCCGTTAAGAATTCACATAAATCAGGCATGATGGTGCACACCTTTAATCCCAGCACTCAGGCAAGGCAGGTGGATCTCTGGGTTTCAGGCCAGCCTGGTCTACAGAGCGAGTTCCAGGACAGCCAGAGCTCTGTCTCGAAATACTGTGTGTGTGTGTGGGGGGGGTGCAGGTAAAACGGCACACTACTCTTGTAGAGGACCCAAGCTTAGATCCTGCAGCCACATTAGGCAGCTCACAACCTACCTGTAACTCCAGCTTCAGGGGATCTGATGTTTTGGGCCTTTGTGGGCACCTGTACTCCTGTGCACATGCGCACATAGACATACACATTTTTTAAAGGCCATCTTGAGGCAGACATATGGTCTGCAGATGTAGCCCCACACCTTGAAAACATACTGCATTTGTTCCCAGGCTCCAGCATATCCCATGGATAGCCCATCCTGCGTGAGATGCTATGCCGAGACCCTACTGCCTGCCCACTGGCAAGAACTTCAGTCTTGCTCTCTTGCAGTACTCCCTACTACGTCACCACTCTCCCAAGGGGGTCAAGTCACTCCGCTACCTGGATCCCAGGAGCTAGAAGCCTCTTGCTGATGCAGGAGAAACTAGGAACCGTAAGTTGATGGTATAAAGGATCTGTTAAGCCTGCTTAGGAAAGATTGAGTTACACACAGCAGACTTTAGCTAAAGGAGTGCTCGAGGCTGAGCAGCTTGCTCACCAAACTGTAGGAAAGCAACGCTTGTTAGTTTAGGGTTGCTGAGTGTTTCTGTTAAGGTTTGTTCACTAAGAATGCCACCTGCAGAGCCATAACAAAAGGAAACAGCCAGGCTCACAGCTAGCCCTCAGGAACACTTCCATATCAAAGAACATGCCTCTGTTGGACTGTCCAAAGGACAGCACTGGGTCACGTCACCACTGAACTGGCTCTCATTAAGTCCAAGTCTTCTTATGCAGAAGAGAGATTTTCTGCTGAGCAGGCAGGGTGGCCCTGGTTAACAGCCTAGCAGCTGTCTCAGGGTAACTGATAATGACTGTATTGTAAATCTCCCCATTCATCCGAACAGCCACACTTTGGGACTGAACTGCAACTGGGGGCGCTGAAACTACTGAAACCAACGGGGATTTCTGTCCAGAGCTGGTTCCCTTTGGGGCAGTAGCTAGAACCAGTCCCATGCTATTACTAGTTTCCTTTATTAGTCTCTAATTGCTGGAGTGACTTCTCACTGGGAAAGTGTGTTGAGTCCATAATACACTGTGTTGATGTATGTCCGGTGTTACAATCTAGAGAGAATTCAAGCATGCAGAGGGCCTGTGCAGTTACATGCAAATGCTATTTCCTTTGAGCCAAGGACCTGAAGCATCATCAGATTGTGGTGGCCATGGGGCTCCCAGGGCTGATCTCACAGAGACACCAGGGGATAACTGCTGGGTAACCATGGGACCACACAGCTGCCAGAGCCATGGCTGTCCAGCACTGAGTGTTGAAACTGCATATACCACTCTCCTGGAAACACGTCAAAACTCAAAGCACATAGGAGGCACCGTCAGTCCTAAGTCAGGGACTGTGCCCAGCTCACTGTGGGTGGACAGGAGTAGAGGCTGAGGGCATGGATCATCAGGTCTAAGGAGACACCACCAACCCTCTAGTTCTTACATATGGAGATTTTACGTCACTGAGGAAAACAACAAAAAACAGCTGGTCAGGGGGCTGGAGAGAGAGTTCAGTGGTTAAGAGCACTTATTGCTCTTCCAAGGACTTGAGTTCATGCCCAGCACCCACATCAGGTAACTGTAACTTCTGTCCAGACATCTGACTCTTTCTTCTGGTCTCTGTGGGCACCTGCACACATGTGGCATACACTCACAGATATATAAATAGAAAGAAAAATAAAACCTTAGGGACTGGAGAGAGGGCTCGAGGACCCAGGTTTGAACCCCACCACCCACATAGTAGCTCCTAACCATGTGTAGGTCCAGCTCCAGGGAATCTGCTGCCCTCTGGCCTCCAACAGCATCTGTATGCACATGGTGCACACAAACTCATGCAGCCTCACAAATATACACATAATGAAATAAAAAACAAATGTTAAGAAAAACTGTTCATAACTTTACCTGTTCTCATTTTTTTTTCTTCTCACTTTTTAAAACCTACTACAACTGGCTTTTGTACCCACCACAAAATTAAAATGGCTCATGATGAGTGACTCACACTCATCATGCCAAGTCCATAACCCCTCCTCACCTACTCAGCCACCAGCGGATAAGAGCAAGATCCTTCGGGTGCTCTGCAGGCAGTGGGCACATTGATGTGCGCCCTGCTGTTTAATCAGTGACAATCACAGGTGTCAACTTCTGCTCATCCTGTCTACAAGGGACAAGGCAGTGACACCTTCTGAAGGAAACAGTGATGCTTTTATTGGTACATTTCAATTCACAGGGTAAGTTACAAAGGTTCAAGTTCAGAGCTCCTCCTTCCTTGGTTCAAACAAACAAACAAAAACCCACCATGTCCAAAGTGAGAAGAGTAACTCTCAGCGAAGGGGCAGAGTCTGAAAGCTTGGAAGCCTAAGGATGCCTGTTGGTCTTCTGCTGGCGCCATGGATCACTGTGCTCTGAGTCTGCAGCAGTGTTCTGAGTCCTGCTGAGGGGCATCACTACAGTCATAGCAAGAGCTCTGCACTGTAGCTGACAAGTGTGCATACTGGACCACAGGACCTCACACAGAACGACAGTGTGTTCCTGCTATGGTTTCTGCTTCCTGAACCGTGGTTTCACTATGTGCTCCATGATGGCTTTGAACTCCTGAGTCTCCTGCCTCCCCCCGCCCCCATGGGATCATGCCTGGTGATGTTTCAAGCGGAGTTGCTGTTGCTTATCACATATTCACCCAAGTTCCATCAGTACGACAGAAGCTTCCAACCACTGGTCTCCTGCCATTACCTCCAAACGTGGGGTTCTACACATGTTTTGAAAACATAATTGAGGACAGGAAGAATTTCAATCTTCTGGATCTGAGGCCCAGCTAGAAATGCCACAGGGGATGTCGTGAGTAAAGCGCATATTCAACATAAAAGCACACAGGGCCTACAGATGATGGAATGTCACCTAAAATAATTCCACACAAGTCCCAGCATCTCACCCATTTTCATCCAGGCACAGCATCAGCACCACAATGTTAAGCGCCACATCCCTCCATTCCGCACTCGATGCCACAACCTATGAATTCCCAAGTGCCAGCTGTAAAACCCTTATAAGTGGTTGGTTTTATAAGACCAAATTAAACACAGCAAGTTTCAATGCTCACCCCTATTGTGGGGGTTTGTGTAAATTATCTTCACACCAATAAAGGCATTCCCTATAATGTATACATTCATTACACAGGCCAAAAATGAGTTTCTAACACCATTTCCACAATACCACATAACACACATGAACATTGCTTATATTTTAACCACTATTCTACAAACACTTGATTTTATCAACAGTGCTCCTGGGATGAAATTGGGTTACATAGAAAAGTATATGAAAACCAGCTATAAGCAGTTACAACATGGATATACTGAGAAATCACTCCTTAGCCACAATTTTTACCTTAGAAATCAAGACAACCCATTATGTATTCCAATCTAGAAATGAAACCCTCCCATAGAATTAAACAAAAACCACGCAAAGGAAGCAGCATCAGACATGGTTAAGCCCAAGACAGAGCTGGGCAGGCTTTTACCACGTGAAAAGGAGTAACCTGGACCTTTAATATGGTAAGGCTCCCCATTACCTCGTCCTGACAAAGACTCTATTAAAGTCATATCAACAACATTGCTCAGACACACAGCGCACAGTACACACATGGTTCTAGGGGGACCATAGGGAAAGGCAGGGTGCACACACATGCCCCCACATGGAGCTATATGGTGTGACACACACATCTACTGCTAATACCACCTGCACTCACAGTTCACAGTTAGAAAATAACACTTTTCTGTTGTCTTCCTGATGAACATTATTATATATTTTCTTTTGAGATAGGTTTTAACTATATATCCCTGGCTGGCCCGAAACTCACTATATAGCCCAGACAAACTCCCAAAGATCTACCTGTCTCCACCTCCCGAGTGCTGGGACTAAAGGCATGAGCCACCATGCCCAGCATGATGAACATCTGAAAGCCAATACTATAATCACCTATAAGAGGAAACCGGCTCCTTCCAGGAGCTGGCCAGTCACATTCTAAGTGCTAGGGAAGCCTTCTGTTCTGTTCTCAGGCTTCGTGACTACGTGCCCTGGGCCACCCATGTGGTCCCTGAGGTTTTTCTCACAGACTGAAAGTCGGCCTCATGAAAGATGGTAACACACTAGGTACTCAGGAAGAGACAATACGTAGGTGAACTACATGTGTTTTCCAAATGCCGGAATACTGCAGGTTACTGTGGCTTGGCCCAGCTTCTCCAGAGCTTCCAGATTCAGGCTTGGCAAGATAAGGCCTCTTTCCGTAGGGAGCGGTTGAGAAGGTTTGCTCCCCACACCCAGAGCCACTCAGGCATATACTGTGCGAAAAGAAACTACAAATGAAAGAGAGAGACATGGTTAGAATCCTAAAGCATCAAAGCTGAAGAAATAAGGGTACAGATCAGTGTGGGATCTAGCCCTGTTAACAGACATCTAGTGACTGCATTAAACAGACTCTGAGCCCCCTTCCATACTGAGGTTTGCTTCTGTATAGGGTAGTCACTGCGATTCAGTCAAGGCAGCACAAAGACAAGATGCCCCATCATGATGCCCACCATCAGTGCCCACTCCCTTTCTGCATGCTCCTGGGAACATATGTCTTAAGTAAATCATTCTAAATCCAAGAGAAGCTAAAGCTGTACCACCCTGAACAGGATTTCATCTACATCCAAGGAGATGAAAGGAGTCTTATGGGGGTCCCTTGGGAGGACCTGGGAATGGCTCACAGCAGATAATTCATCCACTGCTGTCTTGACCATGCTGTACTTCTCTATTGGCTCTGCCTGGGACTTTTCCCTTGTAGTTATTGCTTCCTCTGAATGCAATTTCCCAGGGTCACAAAGGGCTCAGTTTTATGAAGATTTCAACTCTGCCCTCCAATCCCCCGTGGCAGAACTGAGCTGCTGGGAATTGGGTGCACTGGCGCCACTGAGGAAGGATCTTGTCCATCTCCACCAGGCTTCCCTCGGTCATCCTCATCTAGGCTAGACCTCTTTCCTCCTTTGTCCTGCCATGCTGAGACTCTCGCCTGGTTCTTCTCCTTACATGCTCTCTATGGCGTTACCAAACGCTGCCAACCTGCAAACCTGTCTCCAATACAAGTCCCTCACCTGGACGCCCACCTGTGTAACTGCCACCTCAGCTTCTCTGCACAAGTCCCCAGGACCCTGGTCCCACTAGCTTCCATCATGCCTGATGACCTCTTCTCCAGCAGCCACCCATCTGGACCAGAGTGGCACCAACGCTTCCTCCCCTCCTGCTCCATCTATCACTGTGTTACACATCTCCAGGCAGGACACACCGCTAACGTGATGTTCACCGCTTGAGCAGAGATCCACCATGCGTGTCTGCTATCCACTTCCTCCTCCCAGCAACAAACAAATGCAGAACACCGTTCTCACTAAACACCCACAGGAGGCCAACTGGGGTGAGACACTGTACCATTCCTATGACAAATCCCCAATCTGTTCCTTAGAGCTAAAGAATGACAGGGAGTTGAAATCTTCATAAAACTGAGCCCTTTGTGACCCTGGGAAATTGCATTCAGAGGAAGCAATAACTACAAGGGAAAAGTCCCAGCCAGAGCCAATAGAGAAGTACAGCATGGTCAGACAGCAGTGGATGAATTATCTGTGCTGTGAAACAGAAACGGGCTGGAGAGATGGTCCAGTGGTTAAGAGAGCTGGCTGCTCTTCAAGAAGACTGGAGTTCAGTTCCCAGCAAACATCAGACAGCTCCCAACTACCCAGAACTCCAGCTCCAGGGGATCTGACACTCTCTTTATGACCTCTGTGGGCACTGCAATCATGTGCACATACCCAGAGAAACATATGTAAACACATAAAATTAAAATTTCAAAATGCTTTAAAAGGGCATCACCCTAAAAATTAGTGGGGGGAAAGACAAAAGAAACAGACTGGCAAGGAAAGTTTTAACAGCTCTGTACAGAAAACTACTCGAGCACTAAATAGCTTCATAGACTCTCCTGGCAGAAAATACATTAAAGTACATTTAAAAATACATAGAATTTAGGGCCCCATGCTTCCTAAGCAAGCACTCAAGCACTGAGCAACATCCCTAGTGTTCTCTCTCTCTCTCTCTCTCTTTCTCTCTCTCTCTCTCTCTCTCTCTCTCTCTCTCTCTCTCTCTCTCTCATTTTAAACTTTTTCTATTTTGAGACAAGGTCTTGATAAGTTGCCCAGGCTGGCCTTGAACTCACTCTACATTTCAGGCAGACTTTGCAATCCTTTTGCTGCAGCCTCCAAAGCAGCCGGGATTATAAGCCTCCACTTAGGTGAAGAATACATTCTAGAGTTCATTAACGTGGACCAAATCCACCTGCCATTAAGATGTTGGCGTTTCAGACATGGTCAAAATATTTCGTCATGATTTGTCCTCATGGCTGCATCTCCAAGACAACTTTAAGGCCTTGGAGCCACTCTTCACTTTTTGTTTTTGTTTCAAGAAAGAAAAGGTCTCACTACATAGGCCGGGCTGACCCTAAGCTGAGATCCTCCTGCCTACTGAAGAGATGGCTGGGCTACCATTTCTAGCCTTAAACTACTTTTAAGGTTTCTTTGCTCGGTTCTTGAGAAATACAGACTCAGAAAGAGCTACCAAGACAGCATTTTAGACAAACCTATAGTTCTGAGCCTTTAGACAAATATAAGAATTATCTGTTGATTTGCTCACATTTATTTTGTCATAGTAAACTAAATTATCTTGATGTGCAATAGTCCCCGAAGTATTTAACTCATAATCAAAAATGCTCAGTAAAATCTAAATCTAGTAACATCTATTTCTAGTCCAGATAATAAGAAACAAATTACTGTAAATATTTAATTACTGCCCCTTGTGATTAAAATCGTAATTTTAAATATTTCATAAAGTTCAATTTTTTTTCTTTTTTTGGTTTTTCAAGACAGGGCTTCTCTGTGTAACAGCTCTGGCTGTTGTGTGTGTGCGCGCACCGTGGTGTGTGTAGAGCTCTGAGGACACCTTGTGGGAGGCAGAGCTCTTCCACCACGTGGGTCTCGGAGATCAAACTTAGGTCATCAGGCCTGCTGGCAAGCACCTTAACCTGCTGAACCATCTGGCTGGCCCCTAAATACTCTTAAGATATTTGTTTTGTCCAGGCAGTGGTGGTGTACACAGAGGCAGGTGGGTCTCTGTGAGTCCGAGGTCAGCCTGGTCTACAAGAGCTAATTCCAGGGCAGCTAGGGCTGTTACGCAGAGAAACCCTGTTTCTAAAAATTAAAAACGTCTTTATTTTGTCTCAACAACAACAAAAAATCTTAGGAAACAGTCTATGTTTCCTGAGTAAACAAATCCAGGAATACATGGAGATTTACTTGACATGATGGTGATACACTTACGGCCCTATCTTAGGGCTTCCTGAACTGGACTGTGCACATAGCACTTCCCCTTCGGGCATCACCAATATCTCTGCACTGAAATCCCTATTCAAGCACCAAGTAGCTTCACATTCCCCCATGCACCAAAGTAGCCTCTATCATGTTTTGGGGGAAAATGAGAAAACCTGAAAATCGTTACAGTAATCCCCACACATGAGCATCTAGAGCTGTAAGCGCAATCACTGAGAATGTGAGGTGTGAGCGAGGATTCCCAACCCTCGGTCCCTGGCATGGCTGACAGAGCGTTTGAAGGCATGGGGCTACCTGAATAGAGTGGGACCAGTAGCCTGTGGTCCTTTTCGAAATGCCCAGGGTCGACACTGCGTGCTGAGCATACACTCTCGGCGAAGGTGCCAGCCACGGGCATCTGTGCAGGAAGCTGCCAGGCGCAGTCACACTGGTGGTCACGTGGAAGGGGATCAGACTCTGCACGAAGATCCCTTTAGAGGCGTACTCATACTGCAGGGCTCGGCTGAAGTGGTCCAGGTAGGCCTGAAGGGAGAGGGGGGCAGAAGGGGAGGACTTTGAATCTAGAAGGACCTTGAAAGAAAACCCAGGAGCAAAAGACTTGCCTATTCCCATCTCAGGGAAAATGGCCAGCATAAGCAAAAGGAGCTGACTGCTCCTGACCATCCCACAGTAAGAAGAGCCTGACCTTGGATGCAGAAAAGGCCGCCAGCTGTGGTGTGGGCTTGCAGCAGGAGCCAGAAGACACTGTGACGATGGCGCCCTTCCTTCTCTCCACCATTCCCGGAAGCACTATGTGGACCATCAAGCTTGCAGCCGCAATGTTCACATTCACAATGTCCCAGAGCGTGTCCTCAGGAATCTGGGTGAAATACTGGGGGTAGGGGTAGAACGCACCCACGTCATTCACCAGGATGCCAATGTCTCTGTCTCTCAGGGCTTCTCGGATTGGAGCATAAATCTCCCGGCCTCTGCTGAAGTCCGCCACCATGACAACTGTCTCCACCCTATAGGTATCAGCTATGTGCTTGGCCACAGCCTGCAGCTTCTCTTCTTCCTGGCCAATCAGGATCATGTTGAGTCCCCGGCTTGCTAACTCCTCAGCATAGGCCTTCCCAATGCCATCTGTGGCCCCTGTAAGGCAAGCCAGGAGGCATGAGTGTGTTGAAGCATGGTATCCTTACAGAGAACCAGAACTGCTCACGGTTGATCTCATCAGAGAAAATGACACACTAGGGGGAAAATGCATAACATCTGTCAGTAAAGGACTATGCAAAATTGATAAGGTGAACCATAATGCTAAAGATACTCAGGCAGGAACTAGCCAGAGGCTCAGTGCTTGCTGCTAAGCCTGATGACCTGAGTTCAAACTCCAGGACCCACATGGTGGAAGGAGAGAACTGACTCCCAAAAGTTGTTCCCAGGCCTTTAGACGTACATATGGCACACACATGTGTGCATGCACACAACACACATACACACACACACGAATGCATGCACTCATGCATGCACTCTAAGCTACCCTGGCAGACAGACCAGGAACTGCTCACACTCAGCCCGCTGGAGTAGGATACTGTGGAATCTGCTTCCAATCTCACCCCTGGCTTGCTTAGGTGTCAGGATGAGCTTTCTGGGACACAGAAATACATCACAATGCAATTCAAAACAGATAAAGCATTTCTGAGAACTTTGACAACCCCAAAGGACAATTTCAAAACAGACAGCAGAAAAGACGTGTGAGAGGCAGGAATGGGGGGCTGGGGAGTAGGAGCTGGAGTAATGAGGGGGATGCCTTGGAGGATAGGGCTCCCTGAAGTGAAGTGGGAAGAAGGGAAGAGCACAGAATGAGGTCTCAGTAGGAGGCAGAAGCCTCCACTTAAATTCTGTAGCTGCCTGCTGGAAACACTAACTTAAAATACAACCCAAAGAGAAAGACCACTGGAGCTGAGATCAAGTTACCATTGATGACAGCCCATCTTCCATACTGCTTGATGAGGTCGGGCCTGCTCCCCAGGCGAGGGATGAAGTGCAGCCTGATCAGGCTGTAGAAGTCACAGATAACCGTGATGCTCTTTCTGGCTGTGTACCAGGCTCCCACCAAGGCCAGGGCTTCCATATAGCAATTGCAAGACCTGGCAATCTCCCTGTACAAGAGGTAGAAGCTGTCAACAGCAGCCATGGCAACCTGCAGGGAAAAGAAGAGAGAGCTGCATTTTGTGGAGCAACAAAACTCCTGAGGGCACACAACCTGAGACTGTCACCACCTCATGACCTCATGTCTAACACCTGTGGCTTAGGAAGTGCTGGCCTTCCAAGAGATTATTCAACAGAACTACTCGGCTATGGAATTCCCCCCAAAATCCCGACTTGGAGCTACAAGCAGTCTGAACAAAGAGAAACATGAGTGCCCTACTTCAGAGCTGCAGGAGGCACGATTATCACTGATGGCAGCTGGAAAGTGTCCAGCTCCCCAGTAAGTACAGAGGACCTACTACCTCAACAGTGACAAGTAGAATAAACACAAGTAGTGACAGATATGACCTTGGTCCCCGAAAACATGAATATTAAATAAAAGGAGCACCCCTAAAACACGAGATGATGATGCCCTCCTGCAACAGCAGAGCAACACCCCCCCACACACACACACAGACACACATACAGCCTGTTACTAACTTGGTTTGCCTGGTATTTTCCCTCCTGGCCTCTAGGTTTGAGAAAGTCGCACACACCTCTTCTAGGTGTGTACACAGCAAACACTAAAGGGCAGACACGTCCCAAGTATTGTGTTAAGGATCCAAGGCAGAGGCAGGCATTTAACAATTAAAATGCAAGCTCATCTGGATATCTTAACCTACGAGCAGAAGAGACCCTGGAGAGGTGGACAGAGGCCAGGCACAGTCTTGATGGCATGACCAAGGGCTGTGCTCCATCCTGGACCAGGGCAGAGGAGCTGCTGCAGTCAGATCCAGTGCACACTGGGTGGCCAGAGGAGCCTGAAGGCTCACATGCATAGTAAGACATTGGAGGCTATGCTCAGGCAACTCGATTTTAAGTACCACCCCCTCTCCCTCAGAAAAGAAAACATAAAGCTTGTGGGAATGACTTCTGGAAGGAAATCCATTTAAAGTGAGAGGTGGGAAGTCCTGGAAACAGTTAACACAGCGGCAAAAATGGCACAAGTCTCGGGGATGGAGTGGGTGCCCTCTGTGTCTCCTGTGATGTAATTTGCGATCTATCAAGTTTTGCCTAGGGAAAATGAAACACACTAACCACCGAGCAGGAACCTGTGAGCACATGGCCTCCCAAGGCACAGGGAAGCATGAAGAGAAAACTGAGCAGCAGCCAGACAGAAGACATGCAAGCTGCGGAGGCCCTGATCCACACAGTGCACTCTCCCCAGTACGTTCCACATTTCCACCATGTGGGAGAAATCAAGCTGACGTCACAGTATGTTTTGAAAGCTATTCTCAACCTGTATAGTGGTGTGGACACGTAATTTGGGAGGCTGAGGACGGAGGAGTCCCAGTTTGAGGCCAAAAAGCTGGGCTATTTAAATAGTAAGACCTTGTTCAAAAAATAAAAAAATAAAAAACAAGAAAAAAATCAGACCCCAGCTGAACTGGTGGTATATGCCTTTAATCCCAACATTGGGGAGGCAGAAGTAGGTGGCTCTCTGTGAGTTCAAAGCCAGCCTGGTTTACATAGTAAGTTCTAGACCAGCCAGGGATACACAGAGAATGCTTTAAAAAAAAAATCAACTACTGAAGAGGCTAAAGTGGGAAGATCAAAGTTCAAAGCCAGCCTGGAACTTAATGGAAAAATATCTAAGGATGGGGAGGGGGTGAAAGTGTTACTCAGTCGCTTATTCAACATGAAGTCCTGACTACAAGCACCAGCACCGCAAAGAAAGGGAGGAAGAAAAGAAAGAGGGAGAGAAAATGGAGAGGAGGGGGATGAAGAGATGGAGCTGCTGCCCCTCTGCCCCAGCTTTCCCAAGACTCTGAACACCAGTACAGCAAATCCAGCAGAAGGTGCCTGACCTTGGGGTTCTGCTCTCCTCACTGTCAGCCCCAGTCTTCTTTCTCTTAGCTTCTTGCTGCCAGCTCTGCCCTGAGAGGCAGCTGCGAAGGGGAAAGGAAGCCAACAACAAACAAACAAAACCCAGGCTCAGCTGGGAACATTTTATGCAAAACTAAGACCAATGCTTTCAAAACAAAGCACAACTAAAAAGTGTGTGCCTGGGGACAGTCCCCTGGCCTTGCAGGCAGTGGAGAGGGCATTCCTTCCTCGTCCTGACTCTTCTTAGGGACACAGCATCAGATAGGACAAAATTCCATCCAGGTGAGCTAGGGGATCAACAGCAATCTATACTGCCTAAGAGCACCTGGCTATGGTCTCTACACCAGCCTGTGGAAGGGTCATCCTCTCGCTCCAGACCCTTCCTCAGCCCCCCACAACACCTGCTTCAATTTTCCACACCACAACAACCAGCCTGTGTAGCCCACGCCCAAAGCCTGGTAGATTCTGGCTGGCCTGCTTGAACCCAAGTGCCCAACACTTTCTTACCGCTGGCAGAAGTAGCAGGAACGTGAGGGGCTTAAAGGAGGGGGATGATTTGAGAGGCTTGGTAGGATTCTCCATTTCCCCCTGGAGACCCTTCCCCAGCTTGCCACTGTCATGAACTGCTGAGACCATGGCCCCACCAACTGTGAGGTGTTCCTTAGAAACAGGCACTGACAGCCCTGGTGTGCTGGAGTCTTGACATAAGAAACACCATGCAAAGCCGGGCAATGGTGGCGCATGCCTTTAATCCCAGCACTCGGGAGGCAGAGGCAGGCGGATCTCTGGGAGTTCGAAACCAGCCTGGTCTACAGAGCTAGTTCCAGGACAGGCTCCAAAACCACAGAGAAACCCTGTCTCGAAAAACCAAAAAAAAAAAAAAAAAGAAAGAAAGAAAGAAAGAAAGAAAGAAAGAAAGAAAGAAAGAAAGAAAAAGAAAAGAAACACCATGCAATCATTCCTCCCAGCCAGACCAAAGTGAGACCTGACGCGCACACACCAAACTCAAAGAAGCCTGATGTAGTCAAACACCAGATGGTTTATGAATAAAGCACAAAGCCAAAAAACCTACACTGGTAGTTACTGGCCCATGGGGGGAAGGGGGCGGGTCTCATACAGGAAAGTGTACATGGAAAACAAAGCCATTCAAATAGCCATTCAAAACGGCAACTCAATGTCCCAGATCAAAGATAACTTCAGAAATAAATCTAGGAGTCCCCTGGGCCCATAAGCCTGGAGACGCACAGAAAGCTAACTGACCATCAGTGAGGCAGGGCATCTGCTGGTCTGCTGAGGGAGGAGGCGAAAACAGAACATACATAGGACACTTCTAATAGATGAGTAAGATCCCTAGGACAGAAAGAGAACGGCTATCTAGCCAGTCCCCGCTCCCACTCCAGCCACAGTCCCGGGGCATGACTGGACATCCCCACGTGTCCTTAGACAGGGCAGGAAAGTTAGACGCGGTGAGTAACATGACCATAGTTTCCACGGGGGGTCACAGTCAAAGGCCCGTGAAGGACTCTGGGAGGTACCAAGGGCAAGGACAATCTTCTCTGGGATCTCCAGAAGTCCCTTCTGGGGACTGTGACTTCAGTGTGGTGAGGTGGACTTTAGTCTCTTCCTGCAGAACTAGTAATAATCGTGTCACAGCAGGAAGTATGGTGGACACAGGGACAGATGCCAGGAAGAAGGGATGGGCAGGCAGACAATGCACTGTCAGTCTGGAAGACACTGTGACATGGCTGAGCATGAGCATAGTGCTATCAGGGTGAAAGTCCTTTGCTCTTGGACCGAAGGGTGACCCAGGCTGGGAAGGACTGTCAAGGCCTCCTTACCCTCTGCAGCCAGAGGCTGCACTTTTCGTCTGGCTCTGGTGGACACAGAACCCCAAGTCCTGTTCAGCCTTCTAAGCCAGCTCGTATCCACTCTCCGTCCTTGGTTCAAATCCCCAGCCATCAGGAAGTTGAGAAGCAACCTCCTCCAGCCTGAGGACCCCTCCTCTCCTGCTGCTCTGTCTCTAACACAATATTTATTTCACTTGTTTCTGACTCTGCAACTGGAGCTCAGGCCTCCAGAGGTCAGGAGCTATGTCCTAAACCAACTCCTCCATAATTAGAAGGGGGGGCCTGGTGGCACATTCATTTAATCTCAGAATTCAAGAGGCAGAGGCAAGTGGATATGAATGAGTTCAAGGGCATCCTGGTTCACAAATGAGAACATGTCTCAAAAAAAAATTTTGGAAAAGAAACTAGAAAACGCATTCCAAAGTATAAAACCTACTATGCACAGTCTGAAGGAAAACAAAACACCTACTCAGTGACTAGCCCAACAAAAGCAGCATCCAATAAACTCCAAGACACCCAGGCTTCTTTCTTGTCCCCTCTTCTACACTGAAGGGCACATCCTCCCAAAAGCTGGGGTTTCTTTCTCTCTTTCTTCCTCTTTATTTTTGAGGCGCAGGCTGCTTTGATCTTACCCCAGCATCATGAGTGCTGGCATCACAGCTTATACCCCAAACCTGCTACTCTGGCTGCCAGCTTTCTGTTCTGAAACACTTCACGACGCTGCTAAGTGCCGCCTGTTTGAGTGGCTCCTGAGGAGTGCCCCAGTGTCCCGAACTGACCTGCGCCCTCCACCTCTGAGACTCTTCTACCAGCTGAGGTCACAGCTTTGCTCTGAGTCATGACACGCCCACATACAATTCCTGTCCATGCTACCACCAGCCCGGGGTCACCCCTCAAATTCTTAGGAACATCTCTTGGGCATTGGTGCAGGCATTCACAAAGGGGCATGCCACACAGTGGAACTGCTGGGCCACAAGGCCCTAGAGGGTTCCACTCTCCCTTGCAGACAGACCTGACTCACCTGTCTCACAGGTGGGTGTGTACACTGCCTCCTTGTGCCACCTGCGGGAACACCCAAGAGTTCACCCTCCAACAACAGGGTGTGTAGGGTGGTTAGCAAGGGGCCAAGGCTCTTGTGAACCACATGTGCTCCTGCTGCCTCTCAATCTCCGAAATGCCCGTTCCCGTCTGCCCCTCTTCCTACGATGTTGCCTTTCTCTCAGAAAGACAAGAATTCTAGACAGACTCTAGACACACACTCTCTCTGCTATTTCTTGCTCACATTGTTGATGCGCTGGATGTCTTTGTTTCCAAGCCCCTTCCTTTGCCAGCAGTGCTCACGGCATTTGACTTCCCGCTGCAACTCCGGCAGAAGTCTCCTCACAGCATTTTCTAGAAGCTGTTCTGATTTAAGTCTGCGATCCTGGATTTTGTAATGGTGGAAACCTGTTTTCACGCATCCTCTATAGGGCTCTACAGCACCACAATGCTGTGCATACAGTATTGCCTTAGCAAATACAATATTGCCTTAGTAAACACAATATTGCCTTAGTAAATCCTTTTAGATACTGTTTGTGCCAGAGCTCAAGTTTCACTCTTGAAGAGGACAAAAAAAAAATCCCAAAAACTTCGCATCAGCATCTGGCAAATTCTCTTACAGATCAGTGACGTTTTGGGAGTTCCTTATCTTCTTTGGTCTGTTCTTGATCACTGACTGAACCAGCAGTGAGACTGAGGGAAAAGAACAGTAACAGGGAACCCAGAACCCGGGACTCTTACCCGAGATCCAGGTCTCTACTTAGGCACCAGGAATTAAGGCAACAGCAGCCCACTCCTAGGCACTTATCCAAAATAACTTTTTTTATTTTGCTTGCATTAAAATTCTGTAAAGAGGGTTCCTACCAGCCTGACTCACACTAGTCAAAAACGGAAACTGCTGAAATGCCCATCGAGTAATGATCACAGTGGGGCCCAACCATAATACAGTGGAATATGACTGAGCTCTAAAGAGGACCGGGGCATGAGTAGACGCTGTGCCATGAAAACGTGAGGCCGAGGGCCAGAAGCCAGACCCAACACATGTATACAGCATGTTTGCAATTGGGAACTCCACAGACACAGAAACAGATCAGGAACCCAATCTGGGGCCAAGATGGGCTCAAACTGCAGCTGATGGGGTGGAATTTCTTTTGGGGTGATGGGAATTATCTGGGACTAGGGATGACAACTGCCCAGCACTGTAAATATGCTACAAAGCACTAAGTTGCGCATTTCAAAATGGCTAAAATGATTAATTTTGATAGGCAAATTTTGCCTCAAAAAAAAATCCACTGGGAACTGGGAGTTGGCTCAGCAGAAAACTGTAGAACCAATTTGCAACCCCAATACTGGGAAGGAAAAAACAAGAGAGTCATGGGGGCCAGCCAGTCTAGCCTAAAGGAAACGCTGGGTTTAGTGAAAGACATTTTCTCAAAATATAAGGCCGAGAGTAATAGGCACTGACCTGTGGCTTCCACACCCACACATGAGTGAGCAACACACACACTCCACTAATAAAGTACCGTTGAACTCTGCGCTTCTGAAATATTCTCGAAATAACTGGGGTCACCGAAAAAGAGATCCTGCCCTTGGAGATTAAGTTACACCACAACACCTGTCCCCTGGCTATCACCTGTGAAAGGGGCTAACCCTTCCCAGCTGCAATGAGAATTAGAGGAGGTGATGAATAAAAAGCACTTACAACACAGCCTTTCGCAACCGCTCAATAAACCGTAGCCATTAGCCAGGATTATTACTCCGGGTTCGATGTTAGCTACCGCTATCTGTACTGATCCGACTTTGTGAAAATGCTTCTAAGTGCGTTATCCCCACGGCCTCGCTTTACCCCCTCCTTCGATCTCACAGGCAATACTACACAAGAGAAAAAGGATGCAGTCATATCCCAGAATGTTAGCGCTAAGACCTGAGACTCAGGTGTGGCTCAGAGCCCTGGCCGGTGGTCCGTGAGACACCCCCTATCCCCGACAGGCTCGTGGGAACCTGTATCCCCTGGGGTCACAGCCCAGGGGTGTGGCTGAGTCCTGGTAGTGGAACAGGGACTCGCCGGCTCGGTTCCCCATCCCTCCCCTGCGCCGCCGGGCGCCGCCCAGCTACTCTGCAGAACCCACCGGGCTCTGCAGGATCTGCGCGCTTTCTTCAGCAGCGCTGTCATTCGGCATCAGTTCTGAATCCTAGAACCCATTCAGACCCAGCGGCGGAGAAAGAAGGATAAGGCGGCACCGACAAAAGGGCGGTCACAGGGCGTGTCGCCTGTGCGACGCACGCGGCGAAGATGAGGCCCGGGACACCTGCTCTGGCTGCCGAGGGACCTCCGGGAGCGCGGACAAGAGTTCCCAGCTACGGGACGCGCAGAGGGGTGTGGGGGGCGTTCCCGAGGGTCGGGGTCCCAGGGGGCGTGGCAAGGGCCGGAAGCGGGGCGCTAAAGGCACGGGCGCAATACCTGCAGCAAGCCGCGCGGTCTCCGAAGCCCGTCCCGCCACCAGTCCGCGCGGCCGCCGCCCCAGACTCAGCCGCAGGTCCGCTACCCACGTGATCCGCTACGCACGCACCTGGGTGGAGCCCCCACTAGTCCCGCCCCCGGTAGCGTAACCGACTGCGCGTGCGCTTTGGTTACCACGACGACCTGGGAAGCGTTGGATCGCCAACGACGCGAACTGTAGTGCCGGAGCCGAGTGGCGAGGCGAGGAGCGAGCATGCACCCTGAGTCCTCAGAGCCGTCGGCGGATGGAGCGACGGAACCCAGTCTGGAGGAGTCGGCGGGCGATCACGGCGACGTGGGCCCAGGGGTCCGCAAAGAAGGTGCCATCGCGTCGGGAGCCGAGGGGGCGAGGACCCGCGCTTCACACATGCCCATTCACGCAGCTGGGAGTAACCGGCATCCCTCACACATGACCATCCTTACAGCAACACGAACAGCCAGCCCACCCGCCTCACACGGGCACATCAATACAGCCCGGAATAGCCAGCACCCCTCAAACATGCCCATCCACACAGCCGTGGGTCAGCCAGCACACCGCATACATGCCTGCCCATTCACTATTAATGAATGCTAGACCTTTATTAATGTAATCAATCCAGCACATATAGAACACCAACTATTTATTCCAATGAATATTAATCAGGGACCACCAGTGGCTGGGACTTGTTTCCAATGAATGTAAGGCACAGTCCCCAGGGTTCAGTGTTATTCAACAGACACCCCACACCCCCACACCACCTATACCCCCACGCCCCCCACCCCGCCAACACACATACACAGAGCTCATCAGCTCTTGAAGTTACATTCATTCGAGGTTTCTAGGGATGCCCTATGGGGTAAAAGTGCTAACAACACAAGCCTGATGATCTGAGTTTGAACCCACAAGTGCATAAATACAGTGGTTCAAATCTGTATCCCCGCGTCCCCTAAAGTTATGTCTCTGGCAGTGACTCTTTAGCTAAATATTTAAATTAAATATTCTGTGTAACTTGATATTCTCTGAGAAAACTTACTGGTAAATTCTCCAAATTCTCCATGACACCAGTTTATCCTTTTTAATTATTTTTTTCACTGTGTCCTCCCCTTTAAAAAGAAGTGTATTTTATTTTGTGGAGCAGAGATGAAAAGGGAGAGGTGAGGGGGTGCCCAAGGAGGCCAGAAGAGGGTGTCAGATACCCTGGAAGTGGAATTAGAGGCAGTTATGAGCTTCCCTGTAGGTGCTGAGAACTGAACTCTCTGATCCTCTGGAAGAGTAGCAAGAATTCCAAGCACTCTCAATGACAAAGTCATCTCTCCACCACCCTGTACAGCAATTTTTACAACAATCTGCATGTGTAATGGCTATGTACATGTCACTTTTTTATTTGTTTGTTTTGGTGTCTCTCTATATAGCCCAATCTGGCCGAACTCAAAACCCGGTGGAGAGTCTCCTTTCTCAGCCTTCCTGGGTGCTGGGATCACAGACTGGGGTTGCCATACCCATCCTAAATTTTTTGATCTTTACAAATTAACCCCCCCTTTTTTTCTTTTATAGAGATTAATGAGACCAAGGAAACGTGTATGGATCCTTCTACAGCATCCTGCCAAAGTCAGCAGCAACAGAGTGGCGACAGTGGCTCAGATGGTCACTTAGCCAACTCAAGAAATGACAAGGATGATCGGGGCCCCAGGTATGTGTTGTGCAGCACAGCTCCCAAGCCACCAAGGAGGGTGCATGGTGATAGCCCCTTAACCCCCGCACAGGGTACAGCTGCGGAGCCTGCTCAGTTAGTACTAGAACAGGACAGAAACAGCAATACCTCTTTAAGGAAACGAGGAGGTGTTACTTATATTTATTTATGTGTGTGCATGTGTGTGTAGGTGGCCATGGAAGCCAAAAGGAAGTGTTGGGCTCCCTAGAGCTGGAATTACAGGAGGTTGTGAATTGTCTGAAGAGTACTGGAACTGTCTCGTATCCTCTGCAAGGGCAGCAAATGCTCTTAATTGCTGAGCTATCTTACCATGTCTCCAGCCACTACTGCTTTTTTTTTGAAGAAAAAAAAGAAAATATTCATTATGAGTGTGGGAGGAAGAATATAGAAACAAATGTGTGCAGTACATACCCCGGTGTGTACCCCGACACATAAATGTATGCAGAAAGACAATTTGCAGAAGTCCATTCTTCTTTCCACTGAAGACTCCAGCTATCAGACTCAGGTCTTCAGGCTTTGATTCTGCCCACTGAGCCATCTTGCTATCCCCTCTGCCTCTGGCCCTGCGTTAAGACAGGGTCTCACTCTATTGCCCAGGCTGCCCCTCAGCCTTCTGAGTGTCGGCATTACACATGTTCACACTATGCCTGGTTCACACTAGTTTTGTTGATGACACTGCTGGAAGTATTTTTATTAGGCCAAACACGGCAGGTGTTTTAGAACACTGAATTAACAGTATTGGATAAAACCCTAAGAGCCATTTAAGGGAGGAGACACTGCCGAGACGGCTCAGATGAGGACGGGAATTAGAGTCCCCAGTGCCCATGCAAACACCCAGTTATTTCTGGACATCTGTAATCCCAGAACTGGGGAGGCTGAGACAGGGGAATCCGGGAGCTCACTGGACAGCCACTCTACCCAAATCAGCTGGTTCGGTGAGAGAGCTCTGCCTCAAAATCTATGGCAGATGTGATGGAGGGGGACACCTGATGTTCACCTCTGGCTTCCATGTGACTCTGCACACATAGCAAAGGAGAAGGGGAGGAGGGGGGAGATTTAACACGAGGTTTCAGATTTAGGACTTTAGACAGAATGGATGTTGGAAAGAACCTGATCTGGTGCCATGGCCCACAGCTGCAATCCCAAAGGGGCTGAGGCAGGAGGACCACAAGTTTGAAGCTAGCCTGGGTTGCATAGTGTGTTCCCAGCTGACCTGGGCTATAGAATGAGACCCTATCTCCAAACCAGCCCAACCCAAACAGGAACCTTTAAGTATGTTTCCCAACCGGCAAGCTGAAGCGAGACTCTTACATGTGTTTTGCGTCTTCACAGGATGACTAAACAGTTCCTTCAAAAGCTCTGCAAGCAGCACAAGCTGTACATCACCCCTGCCCTGAATGACACGCTGTATTTACACTTCAAGGGTGAGTCCCAGGGGAGTCCATGACCAGTGTCAGGAGGACAAGGTAGAAAACAAGCTTTAGAGGTTATCTTTGTGATCCAATGTTTCTCTGAGCAGAACTCGGGCTTGACTGGGTTCATAAAGGGGCTGTGTGCACAGACAAGCCTCCCTTGCTTCTTTGGCTGCTTACTTGATTTTTCCCCCTTGCAATATAAAGGATGAAACCCAGGACCTCATACCCACTAGGCAAATACTCTGCCACTGAGATCCAACCCTCGCTAGCCCTCCTTTCCCTTTTTATTTTGAAATAAGATTAGCCAAATTGCCCAGGCTGCCCTTGAACTCACTTTGTAGCCCAGAAGGATCTTGAATTTTCATCTTCCTGCTTCGCCCAACCAAGTAGCAGAGATTACAAGCCTGCACCACCAGGCACATAACAATTAATTTCATCTCAACATCTCTCAACGCCCCTCCCCCTCCACGGAAGGTAGGATCTTATTATATAGGTCATGCTTGCCTTGAACTTGTGGCCTTCTTGCCTCAGTCTGCTGAGAGCTGGCAGATCAGGTTCCAGTCAACATGGCTGGTTTAGGACTAGGCAATTTTTAAAGCAGTGGGGGCAGTTGTGAACCTTGACCTTGGGATGGGTATATGATGAACTACAGAAGATAGGGTAGAAGGCAAGGGAGCAGGGTCTTTGGTCCCCTCAGAATGTAGAGGTACTGTGGCATCCTAGGGACTTGGGCTTAGTGTCCAGTCCCACATCTACATCTGAGCTAGTGACAGGGGAGCTGTGGGACAAGAATGGAGGGTGGACCCATGTCAGAGTTCAGGAAAGAGACGCATGAAGGCACAGAGACTAGCCCAGCAGTGAGCTAAGAAGACTTGGGTGTAACCCAGTGGTAGAGGACTCAGCAGCCATCAGGTTTGGGGCCTTGGGTTCAATCAAAAATAAGGGGGATGGCTTTGCAAAGAAAAGCTGTTACTGGCTGTACGTGCTGTCACACACCTTTAATCCCAGCATTCGGGGGGCAGAGGCAGGCGGATCTCTGAGTTCCAGGACAGCATGGTCTACAGAGCAAACTTCAGAATAGCTAAGACTACATAGAAAGACCCAATCTCAAAAATAAATAAATAGACCTTCTTTAAAAAAAAAGAAATAAAGGAAAAGAGAAAAGAGATGTGGGTATCTTAATCTCTCAGGTCCAAGATCAAGATGCCAGCAGATCCAATACTTTGTGATGGCTTCCAAAGTTCACAGAAGGAGAGTTCCATCTGTGCCCTCAGTTTGTAGCCCAAGATAACCACGAAATTGTCATCCTCCTGCTGTAGCCTTCAGGGAGCTGGGATCAATGTTGTGCCACCATGCCAAGCAGTCTCTCTAAAAGGGCACTAATCCCATCATGTGTGCCCCACCCTCACCCCCCAAAGGCCCCTTCTGACACCATCACATGGGAGGTCATGGTCTTCTACATCACAATTTGCAAAAACCCAAACACTCAGCTTCTGCCAATAGGCAAAACCAACAGAATCCAGGCCCTTCCCCACTGAGTGCACGGGAGCCTCACCAGCCCCTACCCACCAGGGTTTGACCGCATTGAGAACCTCGAAGAGTACACAGGCCTTCGTTGCCTCTGGCTGGAGTGCAATGGCATCCAGAGGATCGAGAACCTGCAGGCTCAGAGCGAGCTGCGCTGCCTCTTCCTGCAAGTGAACCTGTTGCACAAGATCGAGAACCTGGAGCCACTCCAGAAGCTGGACGCCCTCAACCTGAGCAACAACTACATCAAGACCATTGAGAACCTCTGTAAGCTTGGCAGCCCTGCTCTGTGCCGCATCCCGGCTGAGATTCCAGAGTGTGGGCCCGGAGCACATGCTGCTGTTGCTCATTTGTGCCACCCCCCCCTCCAGCCTGCCTCCCTGTCCTGAACACACTGCAGATAGCCCACAACCGCCTGGAGACCGTGGCCGACATTCAGCACCTCAGTGAGTGTCTGCGGCTCTGTGTCCTCGACCTCTCCAACAACATGCTGAGTGACCCGGAGATCTTGAGCGTGCTTGAGAGCATGCCGTGTCTGGTAAGTGCAGCCCACTCCACAGACAGCATGTTCCAGGGTGTGCTTCAGAAACATCACCCTCCCGCCTTCCTCCCCTTCTCTTCCCTTTTTCCTTTTCCCTGGGAAACCCACCCAGCATGGTGACACTCCTGCTGAGGAGCTGCTTCCCTAGAGCTCCTTGGTGCCTGGCAGGCAGCTCTCAGCTATAGCTCAGTGTCTTCCACACAACCTCAACTGACAGCCAAGACTTTGTACAATTTAAGTTCCAGCTTTCCGAGACTTGGGAGTTTTAGTTTTGTTTACTTCCTGTGCCTTGTGTGTTTCCTTATGTCTTTTCAGCACCCTTCCCTCCTCCCTGGGGAGGGGATGTTTTGAGCTAAAAGAAATAGCTTCAGACCAGTGGTTTTAGCTGAGTTTCTCAAGTGGCAGTGGTTCTACTCAATACTTGCTACCAGCTACTCTACTAAACCCCCTTTTACTATGAAGGTGTGCTCTATCTATCTATCTATCTATCTATCTATCTATCTATCTATCTATCTATCTATCTATCTATCAAAGACACACACACGTTCTGTTAATTCTGTTCCTTTAGAGACCCTGACTAAGCTGTTTGTTCCCCCTTTGGTCTCAGAAGTGTCCTATACAGTGCTGATCCAGGCATTCCTCAGGATTACTGTTCCATCAATCTCTTGATCTGAGCATTCCTCCTCTTCCTTCTCCTCCTCCTCCTTCTCCTCTTCCTCCTCCTTCTCCTCCTCCTTCTTGCATTCATTTGACAAGGGAACTATGTTGACGGTAGCACATCCTGGACCTGGATTTTTTTTTTTTTGGTTTTTTGAGACAGGGTTTCTCTGTGGTTTTGGAGCCTGTCCTGGAACTAGCTCTTGTAGACCAGGCTGGTCTCGAACTCACAGAGATCCGCCTGCCTCTGCCTCCCGAGTGCTGGGATTAAAGGTGTGCGCCACCACCGCCCGGCTTGGAAAACTTTCATAAACTCTGGTGTTTATAAGCTCTGTTGACTCTGGTGTTTCCTGGGAGATGAAGCTAGTCAGAGTTGCTTAGATCCGGTTCAGCACGGTCCTGTAAAGAACATCACCCCAGGTCTGCAGCCTCCCTCTCTGCAAGCTGGATCAGTGAGCGCTCATGCTGTGTGCCTGACTGGCCTCACAGTGTTCCTCACCCTGCTTTGCAGGCTGTCTCAGAGGGGCCACATGTGATTGGCTCTGGCTCTCTTTTCCCTTCATTGTGTGTTTAAAAAGAACTACATTTCATATGGAAGAGTCAGACTCAGTGTTGGCTCCTTCCTTCCACCTAGCAATGGTCAGAATGGGCTGAGGCTCTCACCACCTCTGACAGTGACCTTTGGAGCTTTGCTTTGTTTGTAGCACTGTTTAGTGTCAGGTATGAGCTGATCCTTGCTATCATTTTTCTGTATGTGTGTGTGCATGTGTGCGTATATGCATGTGTGTGTATATGCATGTGTGCGCATATGCATGTGTGTATATGCATGTGTGTATATATGCATGTGTGTATATGCATGTGTGTATACGCATGTGTGTGTATATGCATGTGTGTATATATGCATGTGTGTGTATGCATACATGTGCATTTCTGTGGAGGCCGGAGGTCAATCTCAGCTAATAGTTCTTCACACACGCCTCCTCTTACAAGGATGCCGGTCAGGCCAGGAGGGTGTAGCCTAATGACCTCACTCTAACTTTGTTACCTTGTCGATGACCCTGTCTGCAAATATAGTTACATTCTAAGGAACTAGGGGCTGGGGTAGAGGACATGGGAAAACACAGGACACACCAGTCTATTACAAAGTGGTCACTTGTTATTGTTTGAGGTTTTGAACCAGGATTTTGTGCTGTCCAGACTGGTCTTGAACTTGCTTGATGTGTTGGGAGGGTAACCTTGACTTCTCCTGACTTTGTGCCTCAATTGCTGGGATTATAGTTATGCACCCCCCAACATTAGTTAAAAATGGTTGCCTGATCATTGTTTTGTGATTCCTTTAAATCTCCCACATACAATGTAGCCCTTAGAATACTTTTCTGCATCCTGCTATGAACTTTGAAAATACAGTAAGGGCAATGAAGTCATGAGACCAAGCATGGCATGGTGGTTTCAATAGGAATGGTCCCCACAGGCTCGTATATTTGACTACTTGGTCATTAGGGAGTGGCGCTACTTGGCAGGGATGTGTCTCTTCACAGCAATAGAACACTGACTAAAACACATGGCAAGTTCAAAGCTAACTCATTTACATATAATATGAATATGCTTCCTCAACAACATAAGCCATTTTAGATATGAACAGTATCTGATGTGATCAGGCAAACAGAATACAAAATGACTGATACTCATGACCCTCTCAGCTTCCTCAGACAGAGGCAGGAAGGTCTACATCTGGCCATGGGAGAGAGGTGCTGGTATTATTAGACCAACTTTCCTTCCTGCATTCTGACCCCAGGGGGTCTGGTACCCAGTAGGAAAGGCCTCTCCTGGCGGCCCATACATCCTTCCCAGTCTGTGCCTCTTTACGTGTTTTGTTATTGTTTGTTTTGAGACAAGATCTCATGCAGCCAAGCCTGGCCTTCCTCGTTGATTCTTATTTGTTGCCCCCTGCAAATATTCTCTTGAAATGGGTCCCAGATAGGAAGAACCAGAAACAAATAGTAAGAGTTTAACTAAAGTTTCAGTCAGAGATGCTGAGAGATGAAGCTAATAGAACCACTGAGCTGGGCAAGGGTCTTGGGGAACATTTTCCAGGATGGTTCCAGAAGAATGCCGGTCCTTCCAGGAGTAGAGAAGAGGGCAGCTGTGCGGTTTGCTTAGCTCCCGTGGCCAGCACCAGAGAGCCTTGTCATTGTCCTGTCACCGCACCATGATGTGGTGCTGGTGTTTTGCTTTGCTCAAAAAAATTGTGTTGTTATTCTGAGGTCACACAGTGTTATCATCTTGTGTTTTATTATTACAGTGTATAGTGTTTGTGTATGTGTATGTGCATATGTAGCATGTATGTATAGTGTGTGTAGTGTGTATTGGTGTGTGGTATGTGTGCAGTGTGTGTGTAGTATGTATGTGCGTATAGGCACAGATATGTCGGGCAGGGAATGCATGTAGAACAGCTTTCCAGAGTTGGTTCTCTCCAACCACCTTAGTTCTGGGGACTGAACTCAGGCCGTCAGGCTCAGCAGCAAGTCCCTTTAGCCACTGAGGCCTCCCATGGGCCCCGACTGTCCGGCTTTGATAATCAGTTTGGCCCTGTGTATTGCTTTGCAGCGTGTGCTGAACCTGATGGGAAACCCAGTGACCAAAAATATCCCTAACTACCGCAGGACAGTCACTGTTCGTCTGAAGAACTTGACTTACCTCGATGACAGGCCGGTTTTCCCCAAGGACAGGTAAGAAAGGAGACCTTCGGGTTATGTTTACGTGAGTGCTTGCCAGTCAAGCACGCTTGTTACACGCGCAAGTTTTCTGATTTTTAAGCATTTTCACAAATCAGTAAATAGCCTCCAGACCCATGGCATCATCACTACCAAGCACAAGAACAGGAGTGCTTGCCCTGATAGGGTGTGTGTGTGCGCGCGTGCGTGTGTACACCATGGCACACCCGTGGAGGTCAGCTTGCACTGTGTTGGTCCTGGGACTGAACTCAGGCTATCAGACTCAGCAGCAAACTCCTTTCCCTGCTGAGCCACCTCTTTGGCTATTGTTTATTGTTTGTTGTATTTTTTTTAACTCTCGTGAATAATGCTTCTGTGAGCATTTGTGTGCACATTCTTGTGCAGACAGGTTCGATCCCGAGATAATCAGAAATAAGATTGATGGGTCAGATGACAACAACCTCATGCTGGGCCTTTGAGAAGCCACCAACCGGTTTTCCAAAATGGCCTCATCACCTTCTTAGCCTCTCAGTATTTCAAGAGGACCTGAGTTTTCTGCATCCTTGCCAAAATCTATCATTTTCACTCCTGCTGTGGGATGCAAAGTGGGGGGGGGGCTTGTCGTGCTTGTGAGCAGCACCCCCCTGGTGAGCAGCACCCCCTTGGTGAGCAGCACCCCCCTGGTGAGCAGCACCCCCCTGGTGGCTCTTTCCTTATGCACTGGGCATCTGCATCTGTTGTCTGGGAAATGTTGGCCTAGTATCTCTGCTCATTTAAAACAATAGTGTACCTTTCTAAAAGAGCAGTTTTGGCTGAACCAAGCAGTAGCAGAGCCCCCATCTCCTCTCCCAGTTTCCCAGCATGAGCGTCTTGCATCCTTGGGTGCGCTTGTTACCTGGATGAACCATAGCTGATGAACCAAAGTTGCTGTAGGGTTAGTAAGTGAAATCCAAAAACTTTTAAAGATTTTTTTTACTTTTATTTATGTGTGTGCGTGCGCGTGTGTGCGCACACATGCAGCACGCGTGTACAGCTGCCTGGTGAGGCCAGAAGAGGGTCTGGGACCCCCTGGAGCTAGAGTTACAGGCAATTGTGAGTCGCTCAATGTGGCACTGGGAACTGAATTCATGTTCTCTGCAAGAACAGCAAGTACTCTTAACCACTGAACCCTCTCTCCAACTCCTTAATTTTGAAGAAATGAACGCGTTCAGGGGCAGGAGAGATGACTCAGTCAATAAAGTGCCTCCCTCGTGAGCATGAAAGCTTAAATTTGATCCCCAGAACCCACACAAAAAGCTACCATCCCAGCTCTTGGGAGGTGGAGGTAGGGCTCCTGGACAACTCTGGCCAACCAGCCTAGCCTACTCAGGGGCTTCAGAAACAAGGTAGGTGGTACCTGCAGAGGAAAGACCAAGGGCACACCCTGGCCTCCATGCACATATTCACATGTGTGTACCTGTACACATATGTACATAGACAAAAGACCAAAGAACAAATAAGTTTGGCCAGACAGAATATGTTTATAATTTTCTTTTAACCTATACAAGTTATGGGGAGCCTGATAGAGAGATGGCTCAGGGGTTAAGAACATTGGCCATCCAATACCTTCTTCTGGATTCTGATGTCATCTGCACACTTATGGTATACATGCATACACATAAAATAAAATATAAATCTTTAAATAAAAGAGTTAATTCAGACCTATATTCTCCTTCCAGATCCCCCTCCCCCTTGCCTGCCTCCCAGGGTCTCACACTTCCTAGAATTCATTATTTAGTCTAGGCTGGCCTTAGCCCATGGCAGTCCCTCTGCTGGGGTGCAGATAGGCCTGTGCCCGTGCCCGGCTCCCAGCTCTGTCCCACTCTGTCCTCACCTAGGGCATGTGCAGAGGCATGGGCCCGAGGGGGCTATGCAGCTGAGAAGGAGGAGCGGCGCCAGTGGGAGAGCAGGGAACACAAGAAGATCACAGACAGCCTGGAAGCCTTGGCCATGATCAAGCGGCGGGCTGAGGAGCGGAAGAAGGCCAGAAACAGAGGTAAGGCCCAGCCTGTGGCTGTGCAAGCTGTGGCTGGTGTGTGACTCTGGTGTCGAAAACAGAAGCAAAGGTCACATTGTCCTGCAGGTAGATCACAGATTAATGTCAGAACGAGTCTTGGCTGGACATACCGCTTTCTCATTTAACAATGAAGGCTGATTTGCATGCTAGTGGAATGGATATGCCCGGTTGTTTTTACAAAAAGAATTCAAAGCTGGGCGTTGGTGGCGCATGCCTTTAATCCCAGCACTCGGGAGGCAGAGGCAGGCAGATCTCTGTGAGTTCGAGACCAGCCTGGTCTACAGAGCTAGTTCCAGGACAGGCTCCAAAGCCGCAGAGAAACCCTGTCTCAAAAAACCAAAAAAAAAAAAAAAAAAAAAAAAAGAATTCAACCTGGGGGCCTGGGGGACTTCAGAGATGGCCCAGAAGTTAAGAACACTGGTTTCTCTTCCAGAAGACCCAGGTTTGATCCCCAGAATCCACATGGTGGCTTGCAACATCTATAACTCTTGTCCCAGGGGCTCTGGCTCTCTCTTCTGGCTCTCATGGGCTCCAGGCACTTATGTAGTGCACAGACATGCAGGCAGGCAAAACACCCATGCACATAAAAACGGAACATAATGAACCATTGGCTGACTGCTGGATATATCAGGCTGTAAAGAATCTTCAGCGTGTATAGCTGATTGACACCGTGGTTCCAATAGTTGACAGTGCTGAAGGCTCTGACGGATAGGAGGACACAGCATAAAAGGACAGACACATGCCTACGACTACTCCAAAGAGACGGAAAGTCTGTCTTAATCCCAAGCCAGAATTCATCTGATGAATTTTTAATTTTATGATCTGTGTGTGTGTGTGTGTGTGTGTGTGTGTGTGTGTGTGTGTAGGCACAGGTATGTTGGGCAGGAACAGGGCTTTTCACAAAGTCTTAGGCCCTTCCTGTCAGCCTGTGTGACCCTGGGGTCATACTCAAATGACATTCATCAGCAAGACTACCTTCCAGTCAACCTAAGAGCATATCCCTGTAATCCCAGCTCAGCCTGGAGGCCAAAGCAACAGGAACAAGTGTTTGAAGTTAGGCTGGGAAAAACAGCAAGGCCCTGACAAAACAAAAAAGGAAGACTCAACTATTTCCTTTCCCTCCATGAAAGGAATTTACTATTCTGGAATCTAGTGGGCCAGCCTGTGTGTGATGGCATGTACCTCCTACATTTCACCATGCATGCATATATATGTTTTCATATAAGATGCTATGACCGCATCACCACCTACCTGCCTTTGAGATACAATACCATAACTATTTCCCACACTTTCTTAAAAGTATATATATATATATAACCAATTTTTGTTTTGGAATTATCAAGCTTTCAGAAAAGCTGAAGAATCATAATTACAATGGCTGTACTGTTTGTGCTTATTTGGGATGGATGGAGTTTTAAAATTTTTACACACACACTTGTCTTAGCCTATGCATTTCTCGGAAATATTTGAATGGATTGATGGATTGGGTCCCACTATGTAGCCCAGGCTGGCCTCAAATGTGAAGCCTTCCTACCTCTGCTTTCCCCGTGCTGGGATCACTGGTGTGGGTCACTGTCTGTCACTTTTCTATTGCTGTAAAGAGAGACCATGACCACATCAACTTATAACATAAAGTAACTGGTGGCTTCCTTACAGTTTCAGAGGGTGAGTCCATGACCATCATGGTGGGGATCACGGTGACAGGCAGGCAGACATGGTGCTGGAGAAGTAACTGGAAGCTTACATCTGACCCACAAGCATGAGGCCAGGCGGGGTGGGATGAGGGGAGCAGTAACTGGAGCGGTGGGACTTTCAAAACCTCAAAGCACACCCTGGTAACACACTACCTCCAACGAGGTCCACCCCTGATCTTTCCCAAACAATTGTACCCACTGGGGACCAAGCATCCAAATAGATGGTCCTATGGGGCCATCCTCATCGAAACCAAAACAGTCACTGTGCCCAGCCTCTCCTGAACCATTTGAAAGTGAAAGTAGACCATGCTTTGGGTAGACCCCAAATCCTTGCTTGCCATGTCCTCAGGGCTCTGTGTGTTCTCTCTCCATGGCAGAATGCTGCCCATTGAGCTGTGAGCATTGCCTTTATCATATGAACACTCCCTCCACATATACATTTTTTTTCCTGGCCTCCCACTTGCTTTGTAGCCAAGGATAGCCTTGAACTCTTTGATACCCTTGACTCTACCCCCTAAGTTTCAGGATTACAGGCGTGCACTGCCATGCCTGCCTAATACTTTGATGAACTGTGCCCCTGACAGCCCCCTCCACTCATTCTCTTAAGTTCATGGATACAGAGATGCTCTTATCCTCTCAGGCAGCTCCCAAGTTCAACTCTGAACTCTACTTCTCTAGGGCAGACGCCCCTGCCAGATAGTGAGGAAAGTACCCCCACCAGCCCAGAGCCTCAGGAAGAGCCACCCACGGAAGAAACCCAGCAGAAGATGGAGTTGTTTGTGAAGGAGAGCTTTGAGGCCAAAGACGAACTGTTCCCAGAGAAGCCAAGCGGAGAGAAGGAGCCGGCTGTGGTGGTGAATGGAACAGTGGAAGAACCAGACCTTCCTGGGAGTCTGGCTCAGACCCAGACATCTCTGGTGGCCAGTCCTGATGGTAAGGCAGCTGAGACAATAGAGGGCAGCTTCTGACCCTGCACACAGCTATGACCTCTGACCCAGCACACAGCTGTGGTCTCTGTCCCTGCACACAGCTATGGCTCAGACTTTGAATCCACTGCTTTGGTTCTCTTTCTAAATACAGTCCATGGTAAATCTCATGTCCTATAGGAGACACACACACACACACACACACACACACACACACACACACACACGGCACATTAATGTAAACAGATTGCACTTTGGTTTCCTGGCTGTCCAGATCTGAATAATCACACAAAACTATATGAATTAAAACACTGTTTGGCCAATAGCTTAGGCATATTCTTAGCTAGCTCTTACATCTTAAATTACCCCATTTCTAGTAATCTGTGTATCACCATAAGGCTATGGTCTACTGGTGAGGCTCCAGCATCCTTTTCCTTCGGCAGATACATGGTGTCTCTTTGACTCTGCCTTCTTTCTCCCTGCATTTAGTTAAGTTCCCTCACCCCCACCTCGCTCTATTCTGCTCTGCCATAGGCCAAAGCAGCTTCTTTATTAACCAATGATAATAAAACATTAATAGCATACAGAGGGGAATCCCATATCACATTAAAATCAGATAAACCATATAAGTAACAGGGGAAGCTATTAGCAGAATATTTTACCTAATCCAGTGGGTCCTCTGGGATCAACAGGAGAAAGCCGTGATGTCTACACTGGGTTTTGGATGGAGCTGTCGCAGGCAAGTGTGTGTTTGAAACTCACCACACAAAGGGGAGCAGTGCCACCAAATACACACACAGCACCGCTCACACTCCAGGGGGCCTCCATTATAAATGTTAGACTCATTAAAAATGTCGAGCAGGGGAGACAGACAGGTAGATCTCTGGAACTCACTGGCCAGCCCACCTGGCTTTATCCACCAGGCCCGGTCTAGGAGAGAGACCCTGCTCCAACTTGTTTCTTATTCCTGTTGTAAAACATTCTTAGTGAAAATGAATAGGGAAGGGAAGAGTTTCCCTGGCTTAGAACCTCAGGTCATAGTGTGTCACAGAGGGATGTCAGGGCAAGAACTCCAGTGGGGGCAATAGCAGAACACTGTTAATGTCTGTCTGTCTGTCTGTCTGTCTGTCTCTCTCTCTCTCTCTCTCTCTCCTCTCTCTCCTCTCTCTCATTCATGCTCAACTAGCTTTCTTAGACAGGTCAGGACCACCTGCTGAGGGAACAGTGCTTTGCATAGTGGGCCAGACCTTTTATACCAATTCGAAATCAAGACAGTCCCTCACAGCCACGCCCTCAGGCAGGTCTGATCTAGGCAGTACAACACTCAGAGCCACCAACATGAAGTCTGGCCCAGGAAGCAGGCCCTGCTGCATGGAGAATCCTGGGAGGGCTCTGTTCTCATGAAGGGAGAGTGTGAAGGATTAGGTGCCAGGGCTGCGGGAATTACCTTGCAAGTAAAGGAGGAGGGCAGGGACAGGGAGGAGAAGGGCAGAGGCAGAGAGGAGGAGGGCAGGGATGGGGAGGTGGAGAGCAGGGGCAGGGAGGAGGAGGGCAGGGCAGGTAGGAGAAGGGCAGGGACAGGGAGGAGGAGAGCAAAAGCGGGGAGGAGGAGGGCAGGGCAGGGAGGAAGCATTTAAGGGCAGACTAGAGAAGAGCATGAGGCAGGGAGCTCAGGTATACCACACTGTGCATCAAGGGAGAAGGAAATGCAAGACCAGGGGTGGGAAGAAGGGCACTAATCACTATCCGGGGGAAGAGGGAAGCAGGGGCTTTGGCATGGTACTGGAGAGCCACATTCACCAAGAGGAACCCACTCTTGGTGCCCTGCCATGCGCATCTGGTATGCTCATGGCTCTTCTGGGTTTGATGGGACCCTGGGCCAGAATGTCTGTCTTGGGACATGCCGTGCTTTGGTGATTGCTTATGTAACAAGGGAAAGCTGCTGTCTTTAGCTCAGGGTAGGATTGTCAGACCTGTAACCTGCCTGCTCTGAGCTTCTGGGAAAATGTGTCTGTTTAGCAAGGGTTTTGCTTGCCCGGTGGCTTTCCCCACATGGATCTGCTGTGACTGATATTTGCAGGTAAGAGGTTTCTGAGATCAGCCTGTGGGGTTGTGCCACCACCTCAGCTACAAATATCACACACGGATCTGTAGGACAGGATGGGCTTCCTGGCTTAGCCACTCTTCTCCTGTGCCCTGGTGCCTAGCCCAGCAGGAGGTGTGAGTGAGTGAACAGACCACACAAGGCTAGGGCTTAGGAACCTGGCAAGGCAAGCCTGGCAGAGGAGGACCCATACTGCTTCTGCCCATCCAGACAGCCTCGCTGTGTTAAATGGCACAGGTCCCTGGCCCTGGAGAGCAGGCAGCCATATACCTGATGCAGTGTGAGCTGGCAGAGAGACCTCTACCAGGGCTGCGCTACAAGGTTGGCATCTCTGGGCTTTGGAACCAACTGTTCTCTTGAGAACATCCCTTTCTCGCTGGGCAGTCAGGCTGTCTCTTCTTGGCTTGGCTGCTTCTGCAGACTCACAGCAGGGCCAGCTTCTTCCGGTCTTTCCTCAGCTGGCGATGGAGGTGCAGCCCTGACCTCAGCAGAGGGCTCTTGCAGCTTCCATCATGGTGGCTGTCCAATCACACCCAGGAAGGTCTGCCCTTCCCTCTTAACCTGTAACATGTCACCTCGGCCTTTGTATCTGAAATCCGTGCCAGGGTCAGTAACTTCTCACTGCTGTTCCTCAGAGTCTACGTCTCCAGTGGCCTCTACTGATGGGGCCAGAACTGAAGACACAGACGCCATTGCTGTGGAGACCAAGGAGAGGCTTTTCATTGATGTGAGCAGGGGCTGATCAAGCTGGGGGGAGGGGGCTGACACCTTTATGGTCCTCTGTGACTCTTGAGTTCCCCAGGGAACAGGTACAGCATACCCAGCCAGGCATACCCCCAGTTCACCCTGCTCATATTCAGGTTTTGGGGACTGGTCCATTTGTCCCCCCCCCCCCCCCCAGTTTGTGAAAGCCACGCAAGAGTTTCCTGGGCCATTATAGTACAAAGCGAGTCTGTGGTTGGTTCTGGAGTCACACATCACTGAAGCCTGCTGGGCCTCACACCCACAGCCTGGCAGGTGGCTCCAGCCACCTCATTGGCTAGTCCCCACTCTGGCTTCCTGTTGGTTCACCATGGTGTGATTGTCCAGTGTCTCTCCCAGCAAATGTCGAGTTACAGCTATGTTACCTCTCCCCAAAGCTCCTCCCATTTGGATGACAGTATAATGTATTTCCCTCATGGAAGGCATGAGAGATCCCACATTATCACATTGCCCCAAGAACTGCAATTCAGAGAATAATAGTTCAGTGGGCATGCAAACCCATGTGAGCTGGGGGCTCACTCTGCCTGCTTAAGGCCTACGCTTTGCACTCAAGACCGGACCATACAGAACACAGTGAGGATGTAGTTTCTACTCTGAGGCTGCCTTGCTTAAGGCATGGTACATACTAAGTGTTCTGAGATATGGAGTATGATCATCCCAGTATTATGGAGGAGGAACTGGAAAAACAAGAGAGGTTAAGCAACTTGCCCAAGGCCACACATCTAGGAAATGGTGGCGTGGTTTTCTGGTTCTCAGGAGGTACTTGAGGCTCAGATAGAGGTACTTTTGAGTTCGGGTTTCCCATGACACAACAAAGTGAAGGAGCTGTGACGATCTTCCCATTGGTTAGATGGCTGGACTCGAAGTGGCAGTGTGGCTTTGAGCATGCCTAGGTCTTCCGGTGGGCATGGGTGGGAGTTACTGAGGGGCCTTGGTGATGGTTCCCTTAGGACATCTTGTCCCGTTTATACTTTCTTCCATTGTGTCTGAGTGACTCGTTATGTGCTCACTGGCTCTTTCAGGACCTGCCCGACTTGGAAGATGTTGATGACAGTGACACGTATATGGAGGACCAGACAAAGGTCAGCACTCTCTTCCCTATACCCCAGAAAGGCCTTAAACTACGGCAGCCCTCCAGGTACTGGGATTATAGGCATGAGCTAGGCATGCCTAGTTCTTTTTGAGACAGGATCTCACGGTGCAGCCCATGGCAGGCCTTGAACTCAGAGACCCACTTTTGTCTACCTCCTGAATGCTGGGCCACCACACCTGCCCCTTAGACGTCATTTCCTTCTGATAAAAGTCAACTGCCCTTCTGAGTGGCCATGTGTCCACCTTATTGGGAAGCAATCACTCTCTGGTCCCTCTGAGAGCTTATTTCAGCCACTTGGGCTTTCTGCTGCGAGCTCTATTGGTGGCTGCATGAAATGAACTGGGAATGTTCTGCCTTCTGCTGTGCTCCTATGCAAACTTCCCAAACTCATCTATTGAAGCTATCCCTGGAGGGTAGGAGCACATGGGTAAGGCACCCGACTCCCTGGGCATAACCAGGTGCCAGGAAGCAACTGGATCAGATCCTGTGTCTAGGAGAAGCTTTGGAGGGAACCTCTGCATGAGATCTCACTTCCAGGAGACTGAAGTCCAGAAACAAAGTCCTGAAGAGCTGCTGGGCTATGGGGTGTGGCAGAGGCTAGAATCCAGACATTGGTAGGGTGGTATAGGGGAGGGGTGTGGGTGGGGACTGGTTGAGGTGTTCATCCTGTACCAGCCTACTATCTACCCCTGCACTTCCTGTATTGTGATCATGGGAAAATCAAACACAGCTCACACTCTCTCTCCAGGAAACGGGCATCCCGAAAATCCAGGTGGTTTCCAGCTTGAGTGAGGACAGTGACCTTGAACTGGACGACTCTTCCCTCCTGGTGTTGGAAGGCACTCCCATAGGCTCCACAGGCCTCTCAAACATATTTGCCATCTCCAAGGACCCCTCAAAGGCGGCCAGGGTGCCTTTTGCAGACATATGTAAGCCAACAGCAACGGAACTGGAAACCCAAGGTCAAGTCTCCAGTGCCACCTCTCCAGGACCCCTCATCCAGGAGCTGGAAGATGAGCAGGGAGAGGATGAATCAAACCAGCCCCTGCCACCCCAAACATGGGCAAGTAAAGCGGCACCTGCCCAGTCCAGTGAAGCCGGAGCCAGCCAGCTGCCTGCAGCCACCCCGCTAGGTAACACTCCAGAGGCTATTGTAGGGAGGCGAACCACGGAGACAGGGAAGCAGATGGGGGTTTCTGCCCTGTTCATAGGTGACCTTTTGGCTGTGGTGTGTCACCTGGTCCTTTGGTTTCAGGCCAGAGGCTCTGGAGAGGGAAGAAGACCACTGACACTAGGGCTGAGTGACAAAAGCACAGGTGTTGGTGAAGGCGTGACAGTTTAAGCCATACACGTGGTACTGTGTGCAGGCACGCAGGGCAGTCTGGGCAGCTAGTCAGGACAAACAGGAGGCTGGCCTAGGGTCGGATATGCACTTCTATTTCCCATGTTCCTCTTGCCTGACAGTAAGAGGCATTTCTGAAGACCTAGGCCAGTACTCAGCAAGAAGGGCAGCTCTACCCAAGTACTGATTTGTCCTCTCCCATCTTCAGGAGACAGAGCAGAGGATGAAGCACAGTCTTTGTTGGACCTGGAAGAGCCCAGTATCAGGGCAAGACTGGAAGACATAGAGTTTGGCTTGGACTGAACCCCAAGGCAGTCTATACTGTTAGGCTAGCAGTGGTGAAGTGGACGCAGGGCACCCTGTCCTGTGTGTCACTGCTGGTGCACTTTGGGACCCTGCGTGGCATCTGTTCTGCAGCCACATCTGTGTGCCTTGTATCCAGTACATCGGTTTCCCTGGTTACAGATCCCATAATTACATAAACCCTTTAAGACCCACACAAGTCAGCATGTTACTGGGCTGCCAGTCAGGCCCCATTCTGTTGAGAACAGAGACTCCACCCCAAACCCTGTGCTGTGTGTGCATCCCCAAGATGGAGGGAGCAGGGCTTTACACATCAGCATGGAAAGGCACCGAGACAACATCTCTGCTCATATGACATCCAGCTCCCGGCTAGTGGATGGGTTTATTCAGTCCCTAAGCCAGAGTCAAGGCATCAACTCCTACAGAGCCCATGAGGACTGTCACAAACAGCCCACAACAGTAGTTGCCAACCCACATCGGGCCACCTCAGCCCCCAACACCATTGTCTTTGAGGCCAGGAGGCTAAGACTGACACAAAGGCTCTACTTCCATCAGCTCCACTGCATTGAGATGCAGGGGGCCCTGGGAGGTGTAACCAGACCAGATCCCCAGTGCAGGAGCTGGCCCTGGCCAGTCTGCTGCTGTTCCACTGAGGCCTGAAGACAGCAGTGGGAGAAGGTGGGGGCAGCCCACACTGGATGAGTCCCCAGAGGGATAGGTGACCTCGAGGGAGCCTCTGCGGCCAGAGCTCTGAAATAACCTGCCATCAAACACACAAAACAGACTTGTTCCCCATTCCTTCAGCTGGGCACACTGTCGTTGAGAGGTAGAGGATCTGCCCTGGAGACCATACTGGTTGAGTTCAGTGCAAGGCTCCTGGAGGAGGACTAGGTTTTCAGGCATGGCTGTCCACACTCAGAAGCCCATCCGTGACTTCTTCCGGGGAGGATGGGAGCCAGACAGGACAGGTGCCTGCCGCCTCAAAGGCATGGCCCGGAGGCTGGAAGCCTGGGAAGGAGGTGTAGCCACAGGTCCTGGAGTGTCCTGAAGTGGCAGCTTGGCCATGTAGTCCTGGAGTGTCTGTTGACGTTCATGCTGCACACTTTCCGTCCACAGCTCCTGTGTCAACTCCTGGGAGGGCTGGGTCCCTGGGGGCTGAGGCCCGGCCTCTGAGGTAGAAAGGTTTTGGCTACAAGAGGGGCTGCTGGTATCTGGGATGTCCAAGTAGCTTGTGAGTGAGGAAAAGGTGCTAGACAGCTGAGTCCGGCGCTTAGGCCGCTTGGTCTGTGTCTTGGACCCTGAGGTCTGACCTCGGTGCCCTTTCCACCAGGCAGCTATCCCATTTTCCCAGGCTTCTGCCAAGCGCTCAGTGAGCTCATCCTGCTGGCTGCACTGAGGTCCAGGGGGCGGCTCTGCCCTGGGGAGTGTACCCAGATCCTCAGGTCGCAAGAGCTGTCCCTTAGCCATGGCTGCTCGGAGCTTCTGTGACATGGGCTGGCTTTTCTGCTGCTCCATGTGGCCCAGAAAACGGCGGTGGGAAAAGGTGGGGGCAGCCCACACTGGACAAGTAGGGGACAGCTCCATCAGGGCTTCTGCCCAGCGGCTGCAGCGGACACTGGCCTGAGGGGTCCAAGAGGACTGATCCATAGGTGCTGTTGCCTTGGGTGCAGGGCCCTCTGTTGCTGGGTGATCAGGTGTTCCTTCTCCAAGACTGGAGGCTGACTGGAGGCGTAGGTGCTGGTAAAAGATGTCTCCAGCTGCCGAGAGCTGGAAGAGCAGCAGCGCAGGGACAGAGGCACAGGGTGGGGCAGCAGCCAGACCTAGACAGGGAGGGAGAAGAGCTATAGGGTCTGGCAGCACCTTCCCATAGCAGCCCCAAGCCCCTTCTGCCCATCGCACCTATGACTGGTGCCTCCAGACGCTCCTGCAGCTGCTGCTGCCTCCTGGGTTCCAGTGGGGGAAAGGCGGAAAGGGAGTCGACGATGGAGGGCAGAGACTGAGGAGGCCCTGCCAGCTGGGGCATGGAAGGGCCCTCTCCTGGAGGAAGGACAGAGAGCTAGGTATACCAGCCCCAGCCCCAGCCCCAGGGTGTCTCCATGAGCCTCCTTCCCTCCTGGCTGACCTGCTATATGCAACAGCTGAAGTTGTCCACCCTGGCCCCCCAGTAGCAGGGGCCGTGGGAATCCAGGGCTAGCTGGGGGTAGCAGGCGAGCAAACAGGGGAGAAGATGGCAGACCATGGTCCCACTTGAGCATTGGCACCATGGGTAGGCGCTCATCCATCAGGTAGATCGAGAACTGAAGGAGAGAGGTGGGCATGGCTGATGCCTGGCACCAGTCTTCCAATAATCCTTTCTAACCCACACAGCTTGTAGGAAGTACCCAACACCCAGAGGAGGGCCCTCCCATCAGCCTTCAAGTCCGCTCAACTTGGCCTACCAAATCTGGAACATGTACTTCCTGGGCATGCAGCACCATCCCAGAAGGGTTGGAAGACTGTTGTGCCACCTGGGAGCCTGAGCTACAGTCACTTTCTGCCTCCTCCTAGGTTCTCATCCGATTTTGCAGATGACCCAGTTTGCTTGCCCTAATGAGATGCACAGGGACGCAACACTCCCAGGTTCCTATGGCCGTGCATCAGGCCTGCTGGCAGCAGCTCTGGAGAAGGCTGAGTCAGCCCAGGGAGGAGGCTGCTGCTCACCTGGGTGCAGATGAGATGCAGAGGAGTACAGGCGGGACCCGGCTGCCCAAGGTACTGGGCAAGCAGCACCCGCTCTCCTTTCTGGCAAGCGGCCTCTGCTCCAGCACGGAACAGCAGCAGCCCACAGCCTGGGGGTCCCTAGGGAGAGAACAGCATGGTCAGCCATTGTCTCAGGCTGGAGATGGGCCTCCTGCAGCCCATCACTTCCGACTCTCTCGCTTTTTGCCCCCTCACACCAGTACCTGAATATCAACCATCTTCACACCTGTACGGTCACCCACGGTCAGCACCCGGGGGTGGGCAGTGAAGTCTGCCCAGCGCCAGGGAGAAGGATCACGGAAGGCAAGCGTCTCAGGGTCCTTGTAGACTAGCTGCAGCCTTGAGGAGGAAGGCAGATCATAGGTGTGGTCCTGGTGGGGCTTGGGGTTACAAGGATGTTGAGGGGGGGATGGAGGGAAAGAGGACTGAGCCATGGCGTAGAAGGCCATAGTACTGCTTTGGGGTGGAAGGTTTCAGGGGAAAAGGGGAAATTACCCATCTTGTGGGGTCCAAAGACATACAGTTCCAGAACGGCTGCAGATAGCCATCTCTCCTGGCAGGTGAGGGCTGCAGGACACAGGGTGCTGTGTTAAGATCCAGCAACCCAGTCCTTCCTCCAGCCCCTTGTCCTTGCCAGGAGGCCAACATCTCTCACCTGAGGTTAACAGCAGTGGCCCCCTTTTCCACCTGCAGCACCTTCAGGGGTGCTGGCGGCCCTTGCTTATCAGTCTTCCACACGGCACAGTGGTAGTCAGAGCGGACGGCCAGGAATGCTTGGGAGGATAGAAAGGTTAGGCTTGCAGTGTATGTATGGCAGGGTGGTAACCAGCTAGACAAGAGGGAGGAAGGGGAGGAAGGAAGAAGGGGAAGGAATCTCACTTTCTCCCTGGACAGTGCTGGTCACCACCTGCCGTACAGGTCCCCGCAGCTGGATATGCCCAGGGTCCTCAAAGACCCGGGGATTGCCACCTGAGTTCACACTGACCTCCTGGAAATCTGAGCCCCTGGTTAAGGATCGGGATGCACTCCGGTCACCCATCTCACACTTCCCCTGGACCACTGTGGACGGCCTCAGGATCCCCACCAAACGAGAAAGGATACACAGCTTGTCCAGGGCACCTCCACTAGGGTAGACCAGCTGTCCAACCCGGGCTGTCCTTCCAGGGAGCCAGGCCAAGGCACCCCCAGTGAAGGCCTCATCCAGCAGCAACTGCTCCCACCGCAGAGCCAGCTCTTCATGCAGCAGCCTGCCCAGAAGCACGGACACTGACCTGCTCAGGACAGGACCCCCAAGGATGGAGAAGCGACGGAGCCGGCGGCTAAGGAAAGCCCAAGGACACCTGGGACAGAGCAGCAGAAGATGGCACTGGGACAGTGAAGGACAAGCAGACAGCCTCTGTCATAACTACCTAGAATACACCCTACCCAGTTCCTGGACCCCAAACCCTCCTAGCGAGCGGCCCACAGAGAGCTGAGGCTCCAGCCAGGCCAACGGGTCTTTTCTACGATTTGTGCTACTTCAGGCACTCACTCCTTGGAATAAGAAGCCATCCTGTTGCCACCTGAATTAAGTCAGTCAGAGGGAAGTGGATGTGAAAACAGAGAGCCCTGACAGCATTCTGAACACCTGGATGTGGCTGTGCCTAAGATCCACCAAGCTGCCTGGGGCCGGGGATTGTGTGAACTCCCTCATGACCTTGCTCTGTGTTCCCAGATCCTTTCACATTCCCACCAACAGCCAGGCCTATCCATGGCTGCTTTCTCACTGGCTACTTGCCCCCAGGGCTGGTGTCCACCGAGGTCCTGAAGCAGCCTCTTCACGCTGACTATGGTCATCTTTTTTGAGTAGCCCTGCAGGAAAGGCCTGTCAGGTTTGCAACCCCGGGACCCACCAGGGAGGTGGCCGACCCTTTACCCAGCCAATGGCACTTGCTCACCTTGTTTCCCTCCAATCTGAAGTTCTCCAGCATGAGTCTCCCCAGGGGTGCGAAGGCTATGTCCCCATGGTCCCACAGGAAGCGGCTGAGCTGTGGGGGAATGGCTGTGTCACTCAGCACTGCCTAGGCTGTGCAGCACAATCCCACCCAGGGACCACTCACCTGCTCAGTGACATCCAGCCCAACTTGAGGTCGGAACTGGTAGCGGTGACCTCCCCGGAAAAGGAGGTCCCGAGGGGTCATGCCAGGTTCCCAGGGATCTAAGGGAAGAGAGAAGTCAGAATCTGAGAAGGCATGGGAACACAATAGTATCTGTAGGTATCCAGGGCCTGGAATACCTCTGTGTGTGTGTGTGTGCGAGAGAGAGAGCGAGCAGAGAGAGAGAGAGAGAGAGAGAGAGAGAGCGCACGTAGGTGCTGAGGTCCTTGGAGGGAGCCCAGAAGAGGCCCTTACCAGGATCAGGAGGCAGCAAAGGGAGGGGTCCTGGTGTCGTTGGCTCCCACAGCAGGTTCTTGACCAATGGCACTGTCCGGTCCTAGGGGAACAGGATAGCTATGGCACGGCAGAGGTGCACTTCCAGGCTACAACTTACTCAGTCCTCGTGACAGCTCTGTGAAGCAGCTCACTTCACTGATGTAGAAACAGAAGCACGAGGTTGCTGTCCCTTGTCCCAGGTGAGAGTCAGCCAGGAGAAGGCATGGACTTAAACCTAGGCAACCACCTCCAGAGCCTGTACTCTGAACGCCACTTGCACCAGCTTCCAGAGAAGGCAGCATTACTGCCCGCCTGGAGCACACCATGCTCTAACTTCGTTACTCACTTCTGACTCCCGCTATCCAGCGGGCTAGCGAGGCTCCCTTGTCACACAGGTCCAAGAACACCCCCTCCCTCAACACCCCTTCTTTGACCCCCCTCTTCTGTAAGTACTCAATTCTACAAGGCAGCTGGGCAGCTAACAATGTCCCTCCAAGATGCCGGCAGTCCCTGCCATTCCACTGGTCCAGAAGAGCCGAGGCCACACTATACCCGGTCTGCCTGTTGGTACAAGCTCTCCCACCTGAGCTGGCAGTTCCTGAGGAAGGGTTGCCTAAGTTCCCCACGCTGGGCTCCTGGGCCTGTAAGGACCCTGGCACAGAAACACCGGCCAATAAATACCTGCTGAACCTGGGGAGACGGAGAAAAGAGGAATCAAAGGCTCTCTTGAGTGACCCTCTCTGGATAGCAGGGTGGCCTGGAGACAGCAGGAGCTGCACCTGCCTGGCACTCCCTACCACCTGTGCCACTGGGTGTGAAGGATAAGGGGGGGGGGACACGACCAAAGGAAGGGCCCTATTTCAATTCTCACCTTGCAGTCCGGGGGCTGAGACCCAGGCATGGTGAGTGCATCTCTCCAGCTGCACATGAAGGACAGGTCAGGGCCATCAGTCATGCCAAGAGGACCAGTCATAAACAATGAGGGGCGCAGGGAGCTGGGGAAATCCATCCTGGAGAGAAGGGATCTACAGTCACACTCACCTTCATTAAGAGTCCGAAAGGTGCCTCAGGGGAGGTAAAAACCAGACTCTGCAGCCTAATGCCAGGGAGTAAGGGCCTCAGGAAAACTGCTCAGTCCCCCATCACAGGGGAGGGTGTTGATAGACAGGTGAGATCTTCCTAAGGGTAGTCAGGGCGAGAGGTCTGCACATCGAGGGAGAATGACCAGTGAGTGTTAAAGGCTCTGAGGCACGAAAAGCGCCAGAGAGAAAGACAGCCACAGGGCATACACAGAGTGTGTGGAGAAAGGCCTGGGCTAAGCGCCCTGCACGACAGTGGCGCGGCAGACGATGCTCCACCCCTCTGGGGACAGGGGCTGCATATTATTCCTGTCTTCCCACTCATAGGCTTCTCTGAAAACGCCCGTGGATCGAATAAAAGTAGGAACTCTCTAGAACGGCAGTTCTCAACCCTCTTTCACAGGGGCCGCCTAAAGCCATAAGAAAACACCGGTATTTACATTACCAATCATAGCAGCGAAATTCCAGTTATGGGGTATCAACGAAAATAACTTTAGGGCTGGGGTGCACTACAACTGTACTGCAGGGTCGCGGCAACAGGGAAGTTGAGACCCACCTTTCTAGAAGCATTACCTGCTATTCAGCCCACGTTTTTAGAAAACTTAAATCAAACACCAGCAACATAGAGCACATTCTGAGCACTAGCGCCTGCTGGGTGCGGAATAAAGGCCCGGAATTTGAGGCGTCTGAGGAATCGGTGTGAGGTTGAGTCGCTCACATGTGTGCCCGAGACCTCCCTCCCTCCCTCATGGCAAACGACCTGGACGCTTGGAGCCCGGCTGCTGCGGGTCTCTGTAGCCACACGGAACCGCCACGTGCTCACATCACCTCCGCGCGCAGACCATGCTGGTTCCCGGCGACAGTCTCACCTGATCCGGGAGCCAAAAAGAAGCCGGAGCGTCACTCATCAGTTCCTCAGTCCTGAACGCTGCAGACTCCACGGTCGCACAGAACTATTTTCCGGATCAGGACGGAAGTGCTCCCGAGACACAGGAAATCCCGCCCTCAGCAAGGCCTCCCAGCGTCCTCCAGCGCCACCTGCCGGGAGGACAAGGGATTGGCGTGGTCGTGGCGCCTGAGGGGTGGAGTTCGGCCTGTGTTAGATGATAACTGCCTTCGCTTCATTAACTTCCTATCTCACAGAGGTGTTGTGAGGCTTAAACTGATTCGCTCAGCAAGCACCGAGCGCCTCCGATGAGCCACGCACTGTATTTATTGGCCGTAAATCCGAAGAATCTGCTTTTACAGATACCCCATGGGCTGGAAGGAGTATTGGCTTGTAGTTCTTAAACTCCACGTTCAAACTCAGAGGCATCGAGTTCTGGACTCTGCCTGTAAATTGCCTTTCACGTGAAATTTAGGATGCTCACCGACCACTTTCGTCCACACACCGGGAAGTCAAGAATGTCTTCCGAGAGATTGGGGGGTGGGGGGGGGGAAGTAGGGGGAGGTTTCGAGACAGGGTTTCTCTGTAGCTTTGAAGCCTGGAACTCACTCTGTAGACCAGGCTGGCCTCGAACTCAAAGATTCGCCTGTCTCTGCCTCTGGGATTAAAGGCGTGCGCCACCACTGCCCAACTTGAAACCTAACATAGACCCTTGTGCTTCGCTGTAACCTCCCCACCTGGCGTTCCCTCCAGTGTGTTTGAAAACTGCTTGGGTCATGATTTCCTTTGTTCTGGAACTAGTACAACTTCATAAATCTGGCTTTCGGTGTATCAGGTTATCCAGGGAATCTGTTTCTGGGTGTGTTAGTTGGGGTTCTCGAAAGTAACAGAACGGATTGATGAATATAGAATAGAGATTTTATTCGCCTGGCTTACAGCTGTGATCTGGGTAGGCCAAAAATAGCTGTCTCATGACCAAAAAGGTGAGACTCTGGTAGTTGGCCGGTTCATGAAACTGGATGTCTCAGCAATCCCAGTCTGGTGCTGGAGTCCTGGTTGATTCCTGGAGAGCTGCTGATCGTCAGTCTATGCTGGAATCCCAAAGAAGTTGGTTCAAATGCTGGCAAAGGAATGCCTCAGCAATTGCATAAATAAATAAATGGTCTTGCCATAGATAGTGAGGGCAAGCAGGCAAAAAAATCAGTTTCTTTTTTTCACATCCTTTTATCTGGACTGCTGCCAGAAGGCGTGGTCCAGATTTAGGGTAGCTCTCTCTTCCTCAAATAATCTGATTAAGAAAATCCCTCACAGGGGTGCCCAGCAGTTTAGGTCTCAATTAATTCCAAATATTCAGTTGATGACCAATTTTAGTCATCACGTGGGGCTGTGCTCATTTATGTTTATCTGAAGAGTAAGCTATGATCTATTCTCCATGTCAGAGAGGTAAGGGCTGAGCTTAAGGCAACGTCTTTCCCACTCCCAGGTAATACAGGAATTCCCCGCCTGTGGCTTTAGCAGCACTGTTCAGTCAAAAACTAGCACCATTCTCTTTGCAGCTTAAGTGCACCTGGAGACATGCTAAAACAGTTGGCTGGACCCACTTGAGTTTTTAGTTTAGTGGGTCTGGGATAGCACTGCTGACCCATAGCCCACACTCCGAGAGTCACAGCTTTACAGGGTCAGTTCGCACCAGGTAGTAGCGGCCACACACTTTTAATCCCAGCAACGGGAAGACAGAGTTTGAGGCCAGCCTGGTCTACAGAGCCAGTTAAGACAGCAACCAGGGCTCCACAGAGAAACCTGTCTCAAAAAATAATAAACACAGCAACAACAAAAAAGAATTATCAATTTGCAAGAGGTGTGGGGAGGTGGTAGCTTGGTTGGGAGGATGATGGCTTAGCATGCACAAAGCCCTGGGGTTCGAGTTCCAGCACCACTTAAGTGGTAGCCCACACTTGTAATTCCAGCAATCTGCAGAAAAGGCAGGAGGACCAGAAGTTCAAGGTCATTTTTTGCTACTTAACAAGTTGGAGGCCAGAATGGAATACGTGAGGCCCTGTTTTGTTTTGTTTTTTTAAATCAATTTGCGGAGCCGGGCGGTGGTGGCGCACGCCTTTAATCCCAGCACTCGGGAGGCAGAGGCAGGCGGATCTCTGTGAGTTCGAGACCAGCCTGGTCTACAGAGCTAGTTCCAGGGAAGGCTCCAAAGCCACAGAGAAACCCTGTCTCGAAAAAGCAAAACAAAACAAAACTAATAAATCAATTTGCGGATTGTCAACTTTCAGTTATACAGTTTGTCTTTGGAAGGTGCCTGGAATGAGATGGCCCCTTTCCACCTTCCCTTTCACAGGCACAGTCACCACTGTCCCTCATGGAGTGCTGCCCTAGAATAGGTGCCAAACTGGAAGGAGCCAGGAGACAGCGGATGCCCTGCAGGAGGCCCTGGAAGAAAGCTCCTTTAAGAGATAAGGATAGACTGGGCGGTGGTGGCGCACGCCTTTAATCCCAGCACTCAGGAGGCAGAGGCAGAGGCAGAGGCAGACAGATCTCTGTGAGTTCGAGGCCGGCTATAGAGAAACCCTGCCTCGAAAAACCAGAGAGAGAGAGAGAGAGAAAGAGAGAGAGAGACGAGGATAGGAGAATGAGGAAGGGCTTCATGAGGGGTCTGTGTTTCACTGAGTGCTGCTCATGGGGTGTGTGTCACTCCCCAGGAGTCTGTACCCATTCACATCAATAAAGAAGGCAGTGAGGCCCCAAGAAATTATCCTCCTGAAGTTCAGTTCAGTGAACCAATGAGTTCATTGGAGTTATTTATAGGTGTGTGAATGATCTCCCAAACAGCTCTGCTACCCAAAAGCCCCACTGAAGCATAGACACATAAATAGGAGCCCCCCACCCTTTAGTCACCCGTCCATCTACTATACACACTCCAGCACCTGCCGAGACCCTCTGCAGCTGGGCAGGATTGTGTGCAGCTGGGGTAAGAGGTGAGGGAAGAGCTATAATGTCAGAAGAGGGCCTCTTTCTATGAGGGCACTTTAACAGGCTTAATCTAGGGAGGGTCGCATGTAGGTGATCACAGCTGGTCTCTTCAAGATGGAAATGGTTATACCATTGTAATTTTTTAAAATGCGGTGTGAGAGAGAAAGATGCCCTGTGACAGAATTCATGTGGAGGGGTCTTTTATTAGGGGAAAGGGGACATAAAAAGGGGAAAGGGCAGGGGGAGACCAGCCTCTGGGGACAGAAGCAGCAGAAGAGAGGAGAGAGATAGATATACTGAGAGAGGTAGGCAGAGAAGCAGAGAATTAGAGGGGGGAGGGGGAGAGAGAAGAAAGGGAGAGGGAGAAAGGGAGGGAGAGAGAAATGGGAAGTGGGCAAGGCCTAACCTTTTTTGTTGTTTGTTTTGCTTTTTGTATTTCTAGCCAGGGTTTCTTTGTAGCTTTAGAACCTGTCCTGGAACTAGCTCTTGTAGGCTGGCCCCAAACTCACAGAGATCCGCCTGCTTCTGCCTCCCAAGTGCTGGGATTAAAGGTGTGCACCATCACCACCCGGCAAGACCCACCTTTTAAAAGGGAACATAGTGAATGTGTACAGGGGTGCTCTTAGTGGCTGCAGCTGACATATCTTATCAGCACCCCAAGGCCAGGCCAGTACTGATGCCTGAATACTAACATGTACCATGCCCAGAGAACTGTATTCCATGGCACAAGGGCCTATTCAGCATGCACAGTCTGTACCGTCTTCTGTAGGTATGTCGTAGTTTCACATGTCTTCTCAAAAAAGAAAAAGAAAAAAGAAAGAAAAGTCCATCAGTCCTGTTGCCCCATTTCATGGACACTTTGGTTAGGTCACAGCTTTCTTAGTTCTCAAGCTTAGAAACAGAATTCAGAAGACAAGGGCAGAATTCCTCTGTCTGGCACAACCCCCACTGAGTCAGACAAGGGAAGAAAGATGAGGTGGTTCTCTCAGGGCAGTGTCTGCACACTTACTCAAATTGAAAACTGACATCAGACTGCTCCGGAGAGAATATGAGTCTAGCTTGGCAGACTGGTTTGCCCCTTGCCAATGAGGTCACCTGAGAATGCATTTTTCCTAAGTGAAACGACCTAAAGCAGCGTTGCTATAGTTTAGGTGACACAGATTTAAAAGAGTGATTATAACATAATAAAAAACAAGACATTATGCCAACAACTTTGGGATTAAGAATTGGGGCTACAGAGTTCTTTAAAAATTATTTTAGGGTGCACATATGCAAAAACCATTTCAGACTCCTCATTTTGAGACAAGGCCCTGCTGCATAGCTCAGGTGGCCTCAATCCTCTGAGTGTCGGGATCAGCTGTGGAGGCCTACACAAAGCCCGAAAATCGCCCCTGCTGTGAGCCGTCACAGAGAATCTAACACAATACAATTCCTTACAGTTCCAGAGGTCAGAGGTCCAACATGGACCCAACTGGGCCTAAGCCACCGTGTGAGCAGGGGCTTCTGGAGAAGGGGGAGAGTCCTGTGCTTTGCCTTTTCCAGATTCTGGAAGCTTCCTGCATTTCATGGCACATGCCCCCTCCACCTTCAAGCTGACAATGGCTGCTTGACTCTTCATGATACTCTCTACAATTCTCTTCCAGTAAGGATGGTTACACTGGGCTGGCCTGGGTAATCCAAGATATATTTTTTCAAAGTCAACGGACTAGGTGGGTAGTGGTGGCACACACCTTTAATCCCAGCACTTAAGAGACAGAGGCAAGAGGATCTCAGTGAATTTGAGGCCATCCTGGTCTACAGAGTGAGTTCCTGGACAGAATTTCACAGAGAAATTGTCTCCAAACAAACAAACAAACAGAAAATCACACAAGCCTGCAATGTCTAACCTGGTCAAATATTTATGTAGTTCTAAGCCATTGCCACCACTTTCCAAAGCTGATATTATGTAAATTGCCCCCACCTCTGCCTTCATTTTATTTTTTCTATCCCCCTTCTCTTTAATCCCCTCACTTAAAATTCCATTTGTGTGTATGCGTGTGAGTGAACATGTCACAGTAGGTGTGTGGAGATCACAGTGAACTTCTGGCAGATTGAGTCTTTGTGTTCAACATGTGGGCCCCTGGGAATTGAACTCAGGTCCCTGGACTTAGAGGCAAACGCCTGCTGAGCCATCTTGCCAGCTCTACCACCCACTCATTTTAAAGAACTGACATCTTTTGATATTTTCCAGCCCAAACGCAAGTCCCTTCTGGGAGGGGGAGAGAGGCAAGGGCTAATCTGGGGCTAGCTCACACTTCTGTTTAACTTCAAGAAGGCCCAGCGGAAGTTTTAAAGCTCCAATCCAGGCTGTGCAAGAAACAAGGACTCCCGTTTCTGGAAGGGGGCAAGTACACAGGTTGTGGCCTGGGTGGTAAGCCTGCAAACCCCCAGCCTTCCACTCCCAAACGTCAAGAGGCTGATAGTGCGAGCCCTCACGAGACCTGCCCTCGTGCAGCAAGTTGGCGGGTGGCGGGTGGCAGGTAGGAGTCCAAGCCACAGCGCTAGGAAACAGGCTTCCCCATTGGCTAATCGCAGCATCTATCACAGCGCCGCGGTCTGTCATTGGCCGGCTCCAGTCAGAGGCGGAGTTCATGATCAGCTCCGTGCCACGTGCCCCCACGTGAAAAAGGGCACAACACGAGTACTGGTCCGGCCATGGCGAGCGTGGACGAGGGTGGGCGTAGGAAGCCTCGATTGGCAGCGTCGCTGCAGATCAGCCCCGGACCCTGGAAGCCCTTGGGAGGCCAGGAGCCCACGGAGGCTGGGGACGGGGAACCTGAGACCCCTGAGCCTGGGGTGGCTAACGAGCAGGAGGCCCGCGGGGAGGCCTGTAAGGCCCTGGGGGACTCGGTCCTGCGCGCAGGGCCCGCAGGCGTCTTCCCTATGGCTGCCCAGGTACTCAGCCTTCTGCCCAAGGACCCGTCCCCAGTCCAGGCGGTGGCCCTGCTCACCCAGTGCGTGGCTAACCTAGGCATTTCTCTGACCTTCCTGGAGGACCAAACTACAGGTGGGACCTGGGGCAGGTGTGTTTGTTAGAGGGTGAAGGAGCTACTAATTAATGCAGTATGATCAGTACAAAGGAGCAAGGCAAAGAGCTTGAACAATATGCCTTCAAGGCTACAGCTAAGCAAACATCTCCATCGGCTACCCCAGGTGAAAAGGGCCAGTTTCGCGCAATCACAGTTGCCTGTGTTGGAGACTGCGCCTTGCTCATGGGGAGTGCTACTTTCCCAAAGGACTGCGTACACCTGAAGAAACTTAAGTGTGTTTCTTCTTATCCTTGGATCCGATAGGATTTTTTTTTAACCTGCTCTTGGGCCATTACACCTGAGATGATAGTGTTGAACAGAACTTTTAAGAGGAGGGTCCCTGGTGGAGAGAAATAAAAGACCAAGTCTGGTGGCTGTCCAGTATGGGGTAGGGGAATGTTCTCCTAGGTCCTGTCCTACCTCCCCCAAAAGTGCCAATCCTTCCTGTCATTCATGCTTGTTCCAGAAGGCCCTGTAAAAGCCAGGTTGAGTTGGCAATGGGGATATCATGGAGAGACACACCACCTGCTGTCTGAAGAGTCCCCTCTTAGTGTGCTGGTACCTCTTTATTGATCTGGTTGTCATCTGTTGCCAGCTGTCAAGAGGAGGCTTAAGGGAAAGGAGGAGGCTAAGGTTGATAAATCCTTACTAGAAGTGGTTGAGCTGGGGCTGAAGGCCAGGAGACTCCTCCTTCCTCAAGATTTCTTCCCCAGGTCCGAGCTCCTCTTTCTCCGTGTGTGCAGAACTGGATGGGTTGGTCTGTCCTGCGGGAACAGGGAGAAGCAAGTTGGAAGCCAAGCAGCAGGCAGCGCTCTCTGCCCTTCAGTACATCCGGAAGCATCTGGAAAAACCAGGTAGCCAAGGTCCAACTGGAGTGAGCAACTGGGTGCATGGTGTGTGTGTGGGGGGGGAGGGTGTTGGGGTGTGTATGTGGGGGATATATGGTGGGGGTTGGAGTGTGTGGTGGGGCGCTGGGGTGTGTATGTGGGGGGTGTATGGTGCAGTGTGTATATGGTATGTATGTGGTTGGGGGGTTGGAGATGTATGGGGTTAGGGGTGGGGGTGTGTGTATATGGGTGTGTATGATGCAGTGTGTATATGGTATGTATGTGGTTGAGGGTTGGAGATGTGTGGGGTTAGGGGTGGGGTGTGTGTGTGTATGGGTGTGTATGGTGGGGTGTGTGTGTGGCGTGTGAGGTATATGTAGATCTACAGTCACATCTGGGCATCAGCATGGAGAAAGGTGCCACCTCTGCTCTGATGTTCCACACTGGAGACAGGGAGCACAAGAGCAGCTGCTGGTGGAGACTTTGCCTCCTCTTTTTGGCCTCCCAAAGGATAAGAAGATCCAGCACCCATGCAACTAGCTGCTCTTGTCTCTTTCAGAGCCCCCTGTGACACCCCGCCAGTCTCTGCTCACCTCCCTCAGCATAGGTAGGTAGGCCCTTGGCTCATAGCCTGGTGTCTGCTCTTAGGCAAGAGGGAAAAGTGGGGGACACATGGCTTGTGGGTCCTGCACTGTCCTCTGGTTATTGTGCAGAGAACATCCTGACCCATGAGCAGCGCTGTGCAGCTGTGGTCAGTGCCGGCTTGGACCGCCTGCTGAGTGACAGCTCACCATACCAGGCCTGTAAGGGAACTGTGGCAGCAGTCATCCTGGAGAGGGGTAGGAATTGCCCTGCCCCCACCCCAGCTCTGCCAACAAGCACAGGATCCTGGCCTAAGTTTTCTGTCCCTTCCTGCACAGAGGTCCAAGGCACCATTGGTCACTCCAAAGAGACCTACGAGCTGGTGGCACTGGGCACAGGCAGCAACAGCTGTGCTGGCTGGCTGGAGTTCTCAGGTCGAAGGCTCCACGACTGCCACGGTTTGGTCATTGCCCGCAGGGCCCTGCTGAGGTGAGGAGCAGAGCAGTCAGGTGGGTTCTGCAGTGGGCAGGCTGCCTAGGATCTTTATCCTACCCCACGCCTTGCCTGTCACTCCCAGGTTCTTCTTTAGACAGCTCCTGCTGGCCACACAAGGGGGTCCTAAGGGCAAGGAACGGTCAGTGCTGGCACCCCAACCTGGGCCTGGGCCCCCCTTTGCCCTCAAGCCCGGGGTCTTCTTGCACCTGTATGTGAGCAACACCCCCAAAGGGGCAGCCAACGATATCTAGTAAGTGTCCTAGCCTGGGAGTCCCTTGGTTTCATTGTGGGGGAATTGGGGTATAAAGAGTACCCTAATTCTAGGCTTCTGCCCCCTTCCCCTCCCCTTCACAGCCTCCCACTGTCCTCAGAAGACAGTGTCCTGCACAGACCAGCCTTCCGCCTGCAGGCCCATGTCTGTGGGCAGCTGAAACCTGTATCCTATGTGGCTCCTGCCCTCCGCGATACCCATGTGGGCTGTCTCTCTGCCAGTGACAAGCTGGCACGTTGGGCCGTCCTTGGTCTGGGCGGTGGGCTGCTGGCCCACTTCCTGCCTCCACTCTATGCCACCAGTCTTGTCCTAGGTGAGGGGCACAAAGTGCTAGGGCAGAGAATGGACTCTGGGTGGCGCCGAGGATATGGTGACTCAGGCCATGTCCTGTGCTTTCTGCCCACAGCTGACCCCTGCCATGACCCCCCAACTCTGAACAGGGCCATTCATTCCCGGCCTAAACTTGACAGTGACTTGGGGTCCTGTCTTCCCTGTCCGTATGTCCGCACCACCTTGCACCTGTTTGCTGGGCCCCTGGTGGGCCCCTCTGACCCGGTGCCCAGCACCTGCCATGGCCTGAGCCTCAACTGGAGCCTGGGGGATCCTGACATCGAAGTTGTCGATGTGGCCACCGGACGTGTGAAGACTGAGTGAGGAGGGCCCTGTGGGACTGAGCCTTAGCAGGGAGCTCATGGGTAGGGAACCCTGTCCCCTGACTCACAGGGCAAGAGCACTGCGGTGACTGGGGCCTCCTGTGACTCTGGTAATACATGCGCTGAGTAGGAGAGTGTGTGAATGGTGTGGGTAGGCCTGCCTGCTCTTTCCAGTGACCCCTGTGTGTCCTTTCTCAGGGCCAGCACGGGGCCGCCCTCGCGCCTCTGCAAAGCAGCCTTTCTTGCGGCGTTCCGCCAGGTCGCCAGCGCTCTGGAGAAGCCCGAACTCCTGTCTCTGAAGACCTATGAGGCTGCCAAGGTGGACGTCTCTTCTCTCCAGCCCTTTTCTCTCCCCCAAACCCTCTCAACAGATACCTCACTCACCCTGTCTCCTCCCTGCCCCCAGGCTGTGCCCTACAGGGAAGCTCGCCAGCAGCTCTCTCTTCTCCTGGACATGCAGGGGCTGGGGGCCTGGCCCTCAAAGCCACTGGTGGGTAAATTCAGGCACTGATCAGACTTCGAGGGAAAAGGATCCGAGTGGACCTGGACCTCCTCAGTGGGACGACATACTGGGGGCCTAGCAAGGGGAGATGGAGAGCACAGTGGGTGAGGGCAAGGCTAATTTTTGAGGGGGGGGTCCTAAAACACCCAATAGTTGAAGAATGGAAGTTCTTGTATGTCTAGTTTGAATAAAGAAATGATTTCTTGTGGTCTGTTGTTTGGGTGTACTGAGGTAGTGGGTCATTGTGGGGAGCCTTTCATGCCACTACAGTGGGTATTCACTCAGACCCTGCCCTCCAGAATGCTGTCATCATTCGTCATCCAGTTTGCACACCTGAAACCAGTCTTGGTTGGGCCCAAATGCTGGGGCAGGAGGCCAGGGTGGGAGCGTTTTCTTGCCTGTGGGGCCTGACTTCCTTCCTTTCCAAGGCTTAGGCAGGGAGCTAGGAACTCATAGGTCCTGTCATCTAGTCAGAGGCATCTCTTGTGTTCTGTGGGCTAAGTGCCCATGTTGAAGGGTGCAGGGTGGCAGGAGTCCTTCTTCTGGGACACTTGGCTGCAGAAGCCCACTGTGGAGAAGCCAGCACTTTTCGGTTGCAGGGTGAACGCTGCTTCCTCCCTCCCCTCCAGGGTGTCCCGGTGGATGCAAAAGGAGGATGGCACACACTGCAAACATGCCTGAAGATGCTACATCTGCAAACCGGGGCCTTGCCACTCGGGGTAGAAGCACAGCAGCTTTGAAGTTTGGGGAGCTGGTATTGGTCCCGTACCCCCATTCTACAGTCCAAAGCTCTTCGGATCCCTCTCCTTTCCCAGTCCTGGATCAGAGTGCTGTCATGGAGGGGCCTAGTGAAGTTGGTCAAGGGCGGTGTTGGTATCTAGTGTTCTGTGGGAACATAGCCAGCTAAGGGATGCACACTTGTGTCTTGGGCGTCTAAAACAGTTCTGGGTACCGGCATTTGACTCTGGGTGGGCGAAGAGGGACATGTGTGGGACATGGCAGAATGGAGCAGCAGTGCTAGATGGTATGAGCTGGCACTCTTCTCAGATGTGGGCACAAGCGCTTTGGTTCCTGAGCCCTCAGACTGGAGCCAGGGGCTTAGACTATTGGTATTCTGGCTTTGGGGTTAAACGGAGCAGCCCAGGCATTCAGATAGCCAATTAGATGACTCCCCAGCCTCCACAACAGTGTTGCCCATTCAGACAACCCTGAGACTGTGTCCTGTTGGCCTTTTGTCCCGTCTCTCTCTTGACAGTTAACGGATACAGGTGACTTCTACCAGGGCTGTTATTCAGGACCAGGCTGGTCTCTCCTCCCTGTGTCCCCGTGGCCGGTCGCTGGGCCTGTGTATATACTAGTAGACTTGCAGAGAGAGATGCCAGTCCCTTTGTCCACAAATCACACATCTGCAGTCAAGTGGCGGCAGATCAAAATACCCATGGTAGAAAATCCACATGTATCTACTGTGTAGATTCCATCACTCCCTAGAGAGATTCTATTACGACCCAGCATGACACCTACTTCTATATCCGTCATACCTCACTTTGTATTACAGTTGATTCTGAGAGGAGCCGAAGCGCACAGGGGCAGAAACTCAGCGGTAGAATCATATGTCAGGTCTAGTTCCTACCATGCCAGACTTGCATAAATTATACAGGAATACTGTGATATATTTTAATATTTTTAGTTTAGATTGGTACAGAAAAGTTGATTGGTTGGTGGATCCTCTTCCTTCCCTTCCACAGCCCTCTGTCCACCTATTGGTCTCACCCCCCCGCCTCACCTGTACCCCAGCCTCATTTCCTTCTGTTGCTTGTATTTTGTTGTCTTTTTGTCTTAATCCTTCCCCTTTAATCCCTCAGGGATGGAGAATTTCCATAGTTACTAAGGAAATAAGTATGGTGACTGTCTCTAAAAAAACCACTACCGTTATGGACCAGCTGTACACCCCTGCTTTTTACCCAGGAGTCTTGAGTCCTCCCACAGAGGGACACGCATATCAGTGTTCATAGCTGTTCTGTTCACAACAGTCAGGAAACGGAGCCGGTCTAGATGTCTGTCAACTGAGGACTGAATAGTGCCGTACATGGACACAACGGAACTGTGGGTAGCCGGAAAGAACAAGCAATGGCATTTGTAGGAAAATGGGTGGAACTGAGAGGTATTTTAAATGAAGTGTCTCCACCCAGATGTAGAAGACAAATGGATGGTTTGTGTGTGTGCCTGTGTGTACAGGTGCAGGCGAGACCAGAGGTTGACACTAGGTGTCTTCCTTAATCGCTTCCACCATGTTTTGAGACAGGGTCTCTCATGTAGTCCTGGGGTTCTGTGACTGGGGTGGCCTGGCTGACCATTGAGCCCCTGGGACCCTCCTGTCTCCACTCCCCAGTGTAGGCACTGCCACAATGCTTTAATTTTTTTAAAAATATGTATATATGCTGGGCGGTGGTGGCGCACGCCTTTAATCCCAGCACTCGGGAGGCAGAGGCAGGCGGATCTCTGTGAGTTCGAGGCCAGCCTGGTCTACAAGAGCTAGTTCCAGGACAGGAACCAAAAGCTACAGAGAAACCCTGTCTCGAAAAATCAAAAAAAAATATGTATATATGTATGTGGGGGGGGGGTGGACATACCCATAACCTCCCACAAGTGGAAGTCAGAGGGCAGCTTTCGGGAAGTTGATTCCCTTCTACCATGTGGGTCTGGAGAACTGAACGTAGGTCACTGGGTTTGAAGGCAGGTCCTTTGCCTACTGAGCTACCTCACTGTCCCCAGGTACTGGGGACCGAGCTTAGGCCCTCATGTTTGTACAGAACTCTGCAGGAGAGATGTCGTCATCCCTATAGGGTGAGGCAGACTTTCTGTCTGTACTGTCCCATCTCAGTAGCCAGCCAGGGGCTGCTGAATTCTTTACCATGACCTTCAATTTGACTCTGCCTCTCTGAGTCCTATTTTGCTGACTTAGAAGAAGAGGACCAGGGGAGCTCATTGCTAGTTTCCTCGTGGCTCAGCTGTCCCTGCCTTTATTCTGCAGCTCCCGGCTGCTCTGGAGATCAGCATCCCCTACCAGTCACATCTGCTTGGAGAGGTCACAGATAGAGCCAGGGCCATGGGGTAAGGAAAGGTCATAGAACAGGCAGAAGAAGAATAGGAAGGGCTGCCACGGAGAGCAGAGTCCTCAGAAGCGCACAAGGCAAAGGCCCCTTGCTGAGAGAAGGGACACAAGGAAGCTGGCAACTTTTATCATGTCGCTTTTGAAATCATTTCTCATGCTTATAATTTTCCAAAGGGGAGGGTTCTGGAAACCCCTCATCTATTCATTAGCCCACTTACTGCCCACTATTTACCCCAGGAGACAACTTAAGTTGATTGACTATTCTTACCGCAGCGGTGACGGTGGCCAGGATCAGCCACTGTACTTCGGTTTTATGTCCCTGAGCCTGCAGGACCCATTAATCACATAATCACTGAGTAAACAAGTTATTCAAAATGACATTAACTCTGCTGTGATCTGCCAAGAAGTACTCGTCGTCCCCTGGCTGTACCTATGGGCCCGCCGATCCTTCCCTCCGCAGCCATCTGCCCAGCTCCCTTCTCTCGACTCTATCGTCTCAGGGGGATGGAGTCTGTTGAAGTCTTCTTGGCCCGATCCCCCTGGGTGATGTTTTGCTGACAGCAGCATATTTAAATTGGGAGCTGATGTAGCAAATCCTGGCACACTCCTGCAAGGCTTCTCGGGTGCCTTCAGCTTCCAGCCCTCTTTCTGCAGGCCTGGCCTGTGGGAACTTTTCTGAAGCTCAGCTGTCTCTGCTGTCTCTGAGTTTCATCTTCACTCCAGCAGCTGAGTGTGCACCTAGTAGAAGCATGGACTCGGGGGACCAAGGCTCTGGTCTGCCTTTCTAGTTGTCAGGGTCCCTACGGGGCAAGGGAAAGTGAATCCCAGAGGTCCAGGCTGCAAGCTGATAGTGGGGTCCAGCCAGAAGCAGATGGGCCTGCTCCTGGGTCCTGACTGTCTTCTTTGTGTCTGTCATCAGTCCTGGAGAGGAGACTGTTCATGTCATCATTTCCTGCAGTGGGGCGGGGGGTGGGGGGTGGGGTGCTGTATGGCACAGACAAACAGTAGAAAACTAGCATTGTAGGGTCTCTTCACAGAAATGTGTCCGGGTGAGAACAGAGCCTGTTCTAAACAGGACTCAGTGGGGCTGGGACAGAGCTCCATATGCAAAACACTCGCAGTGTTGGGGAAGCAGAAGCAGGGAAATCCCCAGGACTCCAGCCTAGTGGAATCAGTCAGTGCCAAGTCAAGTAAGAGACCCCAGTTCACAACAGAGCTAGGCAGAGGTAGACTTCCCAGAACTCCACCCCCAGCTCCATGTCAAAGTACTGAATGGAGTGTTCCATCCAGTATGGACCAGTGTGTGTCCACTCCCCGCTAAAGGACATCTCAGCAATTATGAAGAAAGTGCTGTAAGCATCTGTACCAGGACTTTGTGTCAACTTAAATTTTCATCCCTGGGCAGATAGCTTGGTTTTTGTGGGTTATTTTGTTTTTGTTTTTGTTTTTTTAGGACAGGGTCTCACTCTATATTCCTGGCTGACTTCAAACTTCGGGTGATTCTCCTGGCTCTGCCTCCTAGTGCTGGGGTTGCAGTCATATACCGCCACACATAGTTCCCACAGTCCTGGGAAATCAAACCCAGGCAGACTACCAATTGAGCTGCATCCCTAGACACTGGTTACTCTTAGGAGCAGTCTTAGCTCTGCTGTTCATCATACGGAATTAGACGCTGACTCTGTGTCCACGGTGAGGGGATCATCTGAGGTGCACATGTGATGGAGAGGGCTCTAGGGGTCAGTAAGGAGCTGAGAGACTAGAGCCATGCAAGCTGGACTTAATTCCCTAATCCATCTGATGACCATCTGATGACCTCAACTCCTTGTGTCTCAGTTTTCTCACAAAGCAGGAGGAGGCTGTGTTTAAGTAGTGATTAGATGTGAAGGCATGGGGTCCAGCATCCCTGATGTGCACTGTGGTCCTCACCCACGGATACCACCTCATACCCTCCCCTCTCTTGTGGAACAGCCTGATGTGGGATGCCCCTCTGCATGCTGTGACTATCATTGGTTAATAAAGGAACTGCTTTGGGCCTATAGCAGAGCTATAGGGGAGCAGAGTAAGGTGGGGAAAACTAAAGTGAATGCTGGGAGAAAGAATGGCGGAGTCGGGAAGAAGCCATGGAGCTGCTGCCAGAGACAGATACTGGGAACTTTACCCGGTAAGCCACTGCCACGTGGCAATACACAGACTAATGAAAATGGGTTAAATTAAGATGTAAGAGTTAGCCAATAAGAAGTTAGAGCTAATGGGTCAAGCAGTGATTTAAATAATATGGTTTCAAGGCCAGCTGGCCTGGGTCTGAAAAAGCCTAGGATAAAATCTGACTCGCTGAACATAGCGAACAATGAGGACTACTGAGAACTCAAAAACAATGGCAATGGGTTTTTGATCCTACTGCATGTACTGGCTTTGTGGGAGCCTAGGCAGTTTGGATGCTCACCTTACTAGACCTGGATGGAGGTGGGTGGTCCTTGGACTTCCCACAGGGCAGGGAACCCTGATTGCTCTTTGGGCTGATGAGGAAGGGGGACCTGATTGGGGGAGGGGGAGGGAAATGGGAGGCGGTGGCGGGGAAGAGACAGAAATCTTTAATAAATATATAAACGGAAAAATAAATAAATAAATAATATGGTTTCTGTGTGATTATTTTGGGGCTAAGTAGTCTAGAACCAACGAGCGACTCTCTCATTATGACAACAGCCCTCTCATTTTCTCGAGATGTCACTGTCCCCATTGTCAGGTGTGTGACTGAGTCTATCTTCTGCTCCTAGGTGAGCCTAAAGCCTCATGAACCAATTGGTGCCACAGTAGCCAGGTTTAGGCTATGTGTGTAACCCACGGATGACCAGTGAGAAGACTTGCCTGGGACTCTAGGATAAAGGGAGCTTTCACTCTTCAGGGCCTGGTGGAAGGAAAGGATAAAATTTGGAGCTGGTGCAGCCGTCTTGTAGCCAGGAAGAAAGCCTGGGGGTGAAGGTAATATACCCAGAAAGACAGGGAGAAGATGAAGCGAAGATGAGCTTGTTTGGTACTGATGGGATTGGCTGAACCCCCGGGGTTGAACCACTCCTGGTGTCCACCAGGATTTCAGTACTAAGAACAAACACTGATCCTTTTGTTTGTTTAATGAAATCCAAATGGAGCTTCAACTTGGAATCAGATCGCCCTAACTGAGATTTCTGGTGGGCTCTCAAAAGCGGTTCCCATTCCTGGGTCAGGAGAGTGGCAGACAAGAGAAATATAGTTCTGTCCAGTGAACTCTTGGCTTTTCTATGTCAGGATCCCCTCCCCGCATCTCCAGGGTCTCTAGCTCCAGTTGCCCAGTGACAAGTAGGCTGGATCACACTATTGCATGGGGGATGCCTTCGCTGTGGTTACACCTCTCCCAGATGGTTTGAGAGACTGTGAAGGGATCCTGGCCCTGACTTTCTGCAGAGGTGGGTGGTTGCCAGGTCGCACACAATCTTGCTCAAGGCTGATCCACAGGTTGCCTTTGGGAACATGGAGGACCAGCTGGGACTCTTCATCTAGCCCAGACTGGCCTCAGAGTCTCTATGTAGCCCAGGCTGGTCAGACTTTCTATAGAGCCCAGCCTTGTCTTGAACTTATAAAGTTGTTTTTTTTATGTCATTTAATGTTTAATTCAGAAGGGTGCAGGGTCCCCAGATCTCACCCAGTAAGTGCAGGTGGCACCTCAGGCCTCATAGGGGTCTGCATCAGGCAGGTAAGTGCAAATACAATGGAGGCTAGTTTTAGTTCAGGGCCCACATTATCCCAGGTTGTGTCACATGGTAGCTGTACCCCCTTGGCTGTGTCCTCCTTACAGCAAGTCCCTAAGAGATAGCTCTGAGTTCTCTATGTGTCCTCAGAAGCAGACTGCTGCAGGGCAGGGCTGGTGCCTTTAGTTTTATTTTTAACTGACATTGTATTCCGGGAGGTGCCCCTTGGCTAGATGTCAAAGCTGCATAAAGACAGGCACTGGGCAGAGAGCAGGCTGCCCAGGGCTGGAAGCTCTGGGAGTCCAGAGCCTAGACCGAGCCAGACTGTGCCAGCCCTGGCGGTTTGTCTCCAAAGTCACACCCCCTCCTTCGTCCTTCCTGTCCACACTTACGAAGGCAAAGGTGGGACCTTGAAACCATTAAGGTCCTACTTTAGAATCTGTGAAGCTGCCCAGGGTTGGAGATGCTGCATCTTGGGGACTCATTTACCTGCAAGAAGGATATGTTCTCTTCACTGAGATACTCAGTATGACCAGCCTTGCTGGAACATTCTACCTGACCTGCGCAGGCAGGCAGTAAGCAGGCCTAATGTTACTGCTTTATTTCAATCTTTGGGCAAGGCCAGCTCTCCCTGGCCCCTTCCTCCCCTTTCTCAGTCTCTGATCTTCATAGTGTGTCCTGGGATCACCTCCCAAAGAGAGGAACTGCCCCTCATTGATAGTAACCCCCTTCCTCTTTTTTTTGAGAGTGGGGAAGATTTGCTGGGACTCATGGTATCTGACATGGTCCCCACACAAACTGTTACAAACCCGTAGGCTAGGTACCAGTGACCACCCAGAAAGTGTCCACAGTCACATTCCTCCATGAGGAGTGGGAGATATGGAGTGTCCTCAGTGGGGCATGCAGTGCATCATGGGAAAGGGTGAGGTGTGGTACCTGAGTGATGGAAATCGGGTGATAGGAAAAGACCTCTGTGGGCAGGTGAATCTGGAATGGGCAGCCAGGTTTGGTAGATGGTGACATGTTCACACATTGATTATTGTGTCCCTTTCTGTGTGGCCTTCCCAGCCACCGCAGGTTAGGAACGGCTGCAGCAAGTTCCCAGAAGCCCAGTTGCCCATGCTGGAAGGGACTACAGCGGCCTCCTACAGGATCACTATGGGTATCTGAGAAAGAGCACGTCCAGCAAGTCCATCCCCATGTCTCCTGTTGAACAATATGCCTAGGACACTCCATAGTGTCTCTGCCCCTCAGCTCAGGACAGTGTGGCAAACTGCTGCTTTCTTTTCCTATCGAACACATTCTCCAAGGCCAGGCCCTGCTTCCCTCGAGCACAGGGTTGCGGCCGAATATACTAGAAAGGGCTCAGCTAGGAGTCAAGATACTTGAATATAATGAGATAAGCCAATGCATGGTTTTCCCTCTCTGAACCTTGGTCTCTCCATCTTCCAAGAGGGAGTTGGTTGACATTAGAGCTCTTTACCCTGTTTGGAGAGTCTTCCTTTGAGAAACAAATGAAATCAGTGGACACTCTACCCTCGGAAGCACATTAGCATCCAGAAGCATATCTGCCCTTCGGATGATCAGAGGCACACTGATCATGTGTTGACGGGACTGCTGGTGGCCATGGTGCAGTCCTAGAAGCCCTGAAAGTAGCCTGCAGTCTTGGCACAGTCCCAAGTCAGGACCCTCTCTGAGTCCCTTTCATTGTATTGAAGAGCTAACTCAATTCTACTGCTGAGCTCAACTCTGCATAACTGGAAAGACCTCCAGTCAACACTGTTCCTTCCTCTAGGAGCCACACCTGTAACCGCTGGAAGGTGACTCAAAGTCAAAAGTCCCCTTTGGCTACAGCTACAGCAGCTGGGGATCACTGGGCTTCTGTCAACCAACGGGGATGAAAACACTACCTAGCAACACGCTTGTAGTTCCTTCCCATCCAATCACATCAAAAGGGATGCAAAAGCCAGACCTGGACGACTTAGACCTATCTCCCAGGATGTTACCCAAGAAAAAGAAAACAACAAAACAAAACAAAAACAAAAAAATCAAAAGTGTTAAATTAAACCCTACATCAAGCCATCCCTTACAATTTTCCAAGTCATATTTAATAGGAGTTTTAACTGGGTATATGTGTGCAGACAATAGAGACATTTTGTGTCTTTGATGGGTTTAGCCAATGCTGACCTTTGACTTTTCTTTTTGCCTTGGTACATTTGGTGGCACAGAGAACTGTGGGGATGCCTGGTGAGAGCTAGGCACAGTACTGGGGACATCAAACCAAGCATGTGATGCAGACAAGGCCTTCAGCCAGAACCGAGGGACAGATGCAGAGCTGACAGGGCCCAGGTCCCCAGTGGCTTCTTCTCTGGTTCCAGGGTGAGCCCAACACCTCAGGTCTGTGACCTGTGGATAGCCCTGTCTTAGAGGAGAGGAACTGTCTAGGCATTTCTGTATTCTTTTAGGTGTTGTGTGAATGCATGACCATCATTGGCCAATGGGTCCTCTGCTTCTTTGGCTGATCATCCCCCAACAACAGCAGCCCCCAAAAGTGTCCTGTAGAACTTCAGCTAGAGAACCACAGATCTGATCTAACCGTGTGGTTTACAGAGAGGCAGAGGCAGAGTGAAACCCCCGGGGCCTCAGATGGAACCCATGCTGTCTGTTCTTAAGAGTATAAAGGAAAAACTGATTGTTTAATGTTTTGTCTAATTACAGCTAAAAAATATTAGTGTGGGAGCCAGGAGGCTGAACCAGGAAGATTATGTGTTCAAAGATAGCCTGGATTACACTGTGAGATCTTGTCTCACAACAAACAAACAAATAAAAATTAGCCTGGTGCAAAAGCTACTTTTTATATACTTCCAGAATACATTCAGGCATCCCCAGGACTCTGCTGGCTGATCCCTGAAACAGAACAGCATGCCTTGGGCCTCATGAAGGAATCAGCTCTCCTCATGTGACACAAAGGGCTTGCTTGAGACGTGTGAGCTTGGTAAGAACTAAGGTGCTCTCCGGACCTTGAGGTCTAGAGAGATGGAGTCGTGTATGTATCTGCTGGGGGAATCAGAGGCTGTGAGAGTTCCCACATGGGCAAGACATCCTTTAGTTTAGATGTTGGGGCTTCTCTGGAAAGTCATTGGCTATGGGCTGCAGTCAGGGGAAGTGAGCCCAGCACCCAAAAGGGCTCAGCTCAATACTGGCAGAAGGACCAATAGTCAGATATGTATTAGCAGGGCTGCAGTATTGACTGCATGCCACACCTGAGCCATGTCAGACTCACAGGGCCCCGTCTATCTCACTGCCCTTGTCCTTTCTCCAGTGGCCTTACAGCCAGTACTGGATGACAGTGCAGCTGTGTCTCTGCTGGGAAGTGCCACGGAGATGTCTCCCAGGTGTGCTGTGCCAGATTGGTGGTGATGTGGGGGAGGTGAACCCACGGGACATTCCTGGATGGATTTCATTCCCACTTCGGCTTGGACTGTCATCCTTGTCCTCACGCCTAGCACAGTCACAGTGCTGTCTTCTGTAAGGCTCTGAGATCCACTACCTCCTTCTCCCAGTCTCCTCTGCCCCCCCCGGTCACCCCTCCAGCATTAGACCCTGTGTCTTGGGCAACTCTGGGGGCACCGACTGCTCAGGGGCCTCTGCTGCTTCCTGGTTCATCTCTGTAAGTCATGTTCATAGCACGCTGCCTCCTCTGTGGATCCAAGGGTCGAGTCTGCTGACAGAGGGGCACACGGATACGTGGACACACACAGGCACCAGGGATGCCCAGCCTTCATCAGTGGGGGTCAGATGTGGGGAGCTAGAACCAGGCAGGCCTAGGGCTGTACTGCCGAGCTGTGTCAGTGATGTTTAGTTGATCGGGGAAAGCTGAGGCTCCTCCTGATGCTGCTGTTCTCTGAAAGGACATTGTATGGTTCTCAGAGTCTCCTGGTCAAGACTAAGAGCTGCAGAACCAGAGTGTCCACCAAGAGTCCGGCTGGCCAACTGGGAATTTGCAGGTGGCCCTGCGGCCCAGGTCTCTAGCAATGTCAGAGGTGACAGTAGGCTCGCTGCCATGAGACCCTGACAGGATTTATTGCAGTGGTCGAGGCTGTCTTCTTGGCTAAGAGCGTCTAGAACACAGTGAGTGCTTCTGTTGCATTTGGAAACTCGGCTGGCGGTGGCAGGAAGCAAGAGAGCACATGATCCGCCTGGAAGCCTTGCGGGCTGCATGGAGCTTTGAACAGGTCTCAGTGCCTGAGCCCTCTGGGGTGGCATGAACCCAGAGAGGGAGTCTGGAGGAGAGGATGGAAATCTGCAGACTCCGCATTTCACTATTAGCGGTGGTCAGTTCAGTGAGCATCCAGGACCCAGGGTGGAATAGCACAGAGTCTGCAAGGGAGGGGAAAGAACACAGGGCCACCGACTCAGCCTACCAAGATGAACTGTGCCCAGTAGCTGGCAGGGAGCTGGGGAAGGACAAGGGATGTGCCCAGGATCACACCAGTGTTGTTATGGCCTGGCCCCTTTCCGGCTTTGGAACTCAGCATTCTGAGAACACACCCCCAGATGGTCCACAGGAGAGGTGCAGGAGCTTGTCTCAGCCGTGGGATGAGTTGAAATTACGGCGCATTCCTAAGGCGGTAGGAGTTACACGTAGCGGATGGGGGAGACCAGGCCCTCGGGGACCAGGTCATCCACATCGCTCAGAAGCTCCCTTTCGCTGGCCGAGTTTGTGTTCTGAAGACGCCGGAGGCGGGCCTGGACCTGCTCCTGCTCCCGCTTCAGCTCCAGGTAGGAATGGGAGAAGGTATGAAAGATGGATGTAGCTGGGAAGGCCATGATGAGGATACCACTAAGAATGCTGCTCAGAGCCACCATCTGACCAGGAACGCTGCGAGGAACCATGTCCCCATAGCCCACTGTGGTCATGGAGATGATGGCCCACCAGTAGGACGCGGGAATGCTGGTGAACTCTAGGACCCTTCCAGACTCATTCTCAGCCACGTAGACTAGAGGGGAGAAGAGGGTGACCGCCACCCCCAGGAAGAGCAGCAGAAGGCCAAACTCCCTGGCGCAGCGACGCACCGTGAGACCCAGCGTCTGCAGCCCCAGCGAGTGGCGGGCCAGGCGCATCACGTAGAGGATACGCAGCGCCCGCAAAACACGCAGCACCAATCCGACTTTCTCTAGATAGGAGCTGCCACTCAGCCTCTCGCCTGCCTCCGGGGACTCCTCGGACACCACAAGCGACACGTAGTACGGGGAGATGGCTAGAATGTCGATGACATTCAGGGGCCCACGGAAGAACTGACATTTGTTCCGGGCCTGGGCAAAACGCAGACAGAACTCTAGGGAGAACCAGGCCACGCAGATGGTCTCCACCACGAAGATGTAGTAACACTTCCTCGTGCATTCTCCCTGGGGTGAGAGAGCCACAGAATCACGGGTTAGTCAGCAGCCCTCAAAACCTGGCACAATGGCACAACGACTCCAAAGAGGAAGGATTTATAGGGGTTCATGGTTTCCGAGGGACATCCAGCCATGGTGGAGAAGACATGGTGAAGTAGCTTCGTGGTGGCTCTGTGGGGGTGTGAAGAAATGGCTTCCCTTTGAAAAGCCTTGTTAGGTGTGTGTGTGTGTGTGTGTGTGTGTGTGTGTGTGTGTGTGTGTGTGATGGCCAGAAAACAATCAGGGCTGTAATTCTTCAGGCTCTATCCACCTTGTTTTATGGGATTTTTGTTTTTTCTTTTGAGACAGGGTCTCTTACTGGCCTGGGGCTTGCCAAGTAGGTCCATGTGCATGCCAATCAAACAACTAACCCACCAAGCCATCTTCCCAGGTCCGAGAGCCGTGGTTCTCAACCTTCTTGATGCTGCAACTTTAATATAGTTCTTCATGATGTGGTGACCTCCGAACATAGTTATTTTTGTTGCTACTTTATAACTGTAATTTTGCTACTGTTGTGAATCATGATGTAAATATCTCATATGCAGGGTATCTGATATATGACTCCCCCCAGGGGGGTTGTGACCCACAGATTGAGAACCACTGCCCTGGAGACACAGTGTGTTCTTGCTATGTCCTGTGGGCTGAGCTGTCCATTGTGTGGTTGTACATGGCAGATCAATCTGGTGGAAAGCTGGATTTCCTGCCTCTGTTACAGCTATGGCCACATCTTGTCACCTATAGAAGAAGCATTGCTAGGTCAAGGGCATCGGCCAAGGCTGTGAGCTCCTTACACTGACCCCTTTCTTGGCTCCAGGACAATAAAGGGGCCTGCCACAAAGGACCAACACCCCAGGGGAGAATGAAACAGGCAAGTAGAGAAAGCTGGGTTCAGTGACCAGCAGCTGGGGAAGGTGACTCTGGAGGGCCCAGCAGGCCCCAGCAGGCTGAGCTTCTGCCTCTGGTGCTGGTGTTTGGCTATTCAAGCCATGTACACTCTGTCCTCCCTCCCCTGGTCTGGGCTGTCGGCCCTCCCTGCACTGCAGCAGACTGGCTCTGCCTAGTCACTCCGCCTGCATCCCGCTCTGCCCTGCATCCTAACCAGCCTGGTGTCCGCCTGCAGGAGCTGGTATCTCTGCAGCCATGCTGGGACACAAGAGATGGATGTAGGGCTCCAGTTGAGGATGTGATGTTCATTCCAGCCCTGCCTATATAAAGGAAAGAGAGAAGAAGAAGAAAACAAAACACTTGTTTCTCTCTGAGGAAGACTCTGGCTACTGGGGTCAGGGCACTTTGGTCTACATTGTTCTCATCTTTCTGGATGTGGGCACAGAAAATTCTGGTTTTGGGATTCCTCCTAATCTCTGGCCAAGTGGAGGAATCAGCCTCCATGGCGCATGCCTTGTCTCTGGGGGTAGTGAGGAGAGCGCTGCTTATTCCTAAAGTCAAGGTGAGCCAGGCCTGAGGAGGCTTTGGTAGAAATGAAAGGACTGCACAGGCATATAGGGCCTAGCAAGCCAGCAGCCACAGACAGGCAACAGTTGGGACTAGGGAAGGCTCACCTCCATGACTCCAACCATCAAAACAACTGCTCAGCCAGGCAGTGGCAGCGCACGTCTTTAATCCCAGCACTTGGGAGGCAGAGGCAGGTGAATCTGAGTTCGAGGCTGGCCTGGTTTTACAGAGCAAGTTCTAGGACAGGCTCCAAAGCTACAAAGAGAAACCCTGTCTTGTAAAACCAAAAAAGTAAAATAAATAAACAAATGACTGCTCAGGGAACCCTAGGTTGACTGGGGAGGGCCCAAGGAAATTTTTGGGGTGAGGGAAATAGTCTAGATTGTCAAGGGTGGGATTGCAGGGGTGTGTTTTTTTGTCTTTTTTTAAAAAGAAGTTTCAATATGCGCACCTGAAAAATCATGATTAAAAGTAGAATAAGGGCTAACAAGATGGCTCAACGGGTTAAAGTTCCTGCGGCCAAGGTAAGCTTGACAACGTACCTGAACCCACGTGGTGGAAGGGGAAAAACAGCTTTAGAAAGTTGTCTGAGCTACACACACACACACACACACACACACACACACACACACACACACACACGGGGGCAGGGGGGGGAATGAGAGAAGGAAAGGGAGGGAGAGAACCTGATGGTCTGGGTTATAGGGAACTTGAATTTAGGGAACAACGTGGCAGCTCCTCCAGGGGTTAAACTCACACTCAAGACTCAGCAAGGTCATGCCTGTGCGCACACCCAAGAGGAATGAAAACACACACTGGGAACAGACAGTTTCCACCACCTCTCAGTGGCCAAGGATGACCTTGAACTTCTGGTCCTCCTGCCTACACCTTTGGGATTATAGGTGTGAGCTACCACACTTGGTTTACACACTGCTAGGGATCAACTTCACACAGGCTGGACCAACACTCTTCCAACTGAGCGCCAGAGCCCGGCCAACAAGAGGAAACCCCACAAAGGTCACCGACCAATCCCCCAATGAACAACAAGCATGGCTCAGCCAGATGGCAGAGGTGACAAAGCAAAGGAATCTGGGTTTCTATGGGTCACAGCCGCAGGCTCTGAGTTCCTCGGGGTGTTATTAAATCCCTGTGCCCTATGGCTCTCCTCAGGAGAAACCACCCAGCCTTACCTTAACAGCTGACTGACTAAATAGAGCCCCTCTCTGCCTGCCTGCTGTCCCCCGAGAACAAATAAGAAAGACAAGGCTTATAGTAGAGAGAACAAATGGTTTTTATGTAAATTTCGAGGCACTGTCTTTAAAGAACAAACCTTTTAGGATTGCCTGGCTTCAGCCTCCCTGGCTCTCTGAAATATAACCCCCAACAAAAGCAGAGAAAGGACAGCATGTACAAAGGTGACTCCACCGGAGAGGAAGCACAGGGACACTGTGGCTGTCTCTGAACACGAATCCCTCTTATCCCGTGGGACACGGCTGCCAGTTTCTCAGGGACAACTCTGGGCTGCCCAGGACGGCAAACTGGTGACCTGCCCCTAATTTGATTTCCCCAGTGGCAGTGGCGTTAAACCCAGCCTGGGTTTGCACTCTTGGTCATTTTCAACGCATGAGGCCCTGCGATGCCCTCACTCCTCTGCCCAGGGAAGCTCCTGACTCCCCGACACTGTCTTCTCTCCCTGCAAAAGGAGGACAGGCTTGTGGAGGACACGCGTGTGGTTCAGCAGCTGCAACCCGGTATCCCTGACTGGGATACGGACATTGCTTAATGTGCCCTAATCTTCAGAAGCAAAATCGACATGTAGATATCCCGTGAGCAAGCAGACCTTGCCATGGCATGCTTTGTGCTAAACAACTGCTGGGGTTGGGGGATGGGGATGCTCCTGGTGGCACCTCCAGTCTCAGGGTGGAGCTCAGCCGTTGGAAAGACTGAGAATTTGAGTGTTATGTTTCTTTTTCTTTGGGAGAAAACATTGGTCAGTTATAGTACAAATCTCAGAGTCAGCTCTCCGAGGTCAAAAGCTGTAGGATCAGAGAAGCAGAGTGGCCAGCCACTAGAGTTCTTACCTCTACCAGTGCTCAGACCAAAAGGACAGTCCTGTCCTCAGACTGCACTGAGCTCCTGTCTCCTCCCGCTTTATATTCCTCTCTCCACCCATATCACTCCTGTCTTACCTCCCTCGTACTAGGATGAAAGGCATGTGATCCTAAGTAAATGCTGGGATCACCTTAGTGTGAGCTGTTTCTCTTTCAGACTGGATCAATTTCGTGTGACCCAGGGTGGTCTTGAACTAACAGAGATCCATTTCTCCCCAGAGTCCTGAGACTAAAGGTGTGAGCCACCACTCCCTGGCCTCTAGTGCTTAACTCTGCACTCTCATCTCCAGGCAAGCTTTATTTGTTAGATCATAAGCAAAATATCACCACAGTCAACCAGATGAAACACATTTTGTTCAACAAATATTTGTGGAGACCTTATCCTGTGTAAGGCGTATGCTGGTTCTTTGGTCCAGCTGTATTGTTTGGGGCAAATCTGGGAGGAAGCGATGGGTGTGTGTGTGTATACATGTGTGTGCATGTGATGTGAATACAAACATATGCATGTGTGGTTTTAATCTGCCTCCTTGTCTTTCATAATCTAATATAGATGGAGGCTCGGGTGGTAAGAGAGCTGTAGTGTGAAGTTGGAGAGAAGCCATGTTCTACCTTAGGAAACGGTCTAGCTCTATTTTCAAGCTTTTCATCTGCCTTCCGAACAAATGCAGGCTCCTATTTCAGCTTTGAGACTCTTCTAGTTAGCTCAGCTATTGACTTTACAAAGCCAAGAGACTCAAAGAGAGTCTCAATGGAGGAACTGCCTTGATCAGAGTGGCCTATTGGCATGCTCATTTATGTAGGAGGGCCCAGTCTACTGTGAGTGGCACTGTCCCTAGACAGGCGGGCCTGGGCTGTGTAAGAGAGCTAGCTGAACAGTAACCAGTAAGTGGCCTTCCTCCTCCTCTGTGGTTTCTGCTTCAGGTCCGTGCTTGAGTTCCTGCCCTAACTTCCTTCACTGATGGCCTGTGATCTGGAAGGGGGAGTCAAATAAACCCTTTCCTCTCTAACTTGTGTTTGATCAGAATGCTTATCTGAGCAACAGAAAGCCGACCAGGACACAGACCATCTGGTTCCTGGGGGTCCTTGCTGTCCCACAGCTGTCTGCGAAGAGAATGTAGGGGTGCACAGGTGTGGTGGATTATTAGTTTAAGACGTGTTACATTTGTTTATGCTGTGGAACATTTGTTTAATATTTATTTAAAGATGTGTTGCATTCTTTTATGTTGCATTTGTTTAACTCTGTGAAGCTGTGTTACTTTGCCTGCCTAAGACACCTGATTGGTCTAATAAAGAGCTGAATGGCCAATAGCTAGGCATAGAGAATAAATAGAAGGAGAAAGAGAGGAGAGGAAGGAACAAGAAAAGGAAGAGAATAACAGGATGCCAGGAGCCAGTCACCCAGCCACACTACCAGCCATGGAATAAGAAGGAAAGAAAGTAATATAGAAGAGAGAAAGGTAAAAGCTCAGAGACAGAAGGTAGATGGGTCAGCGAGCACCTTTACTCACAATTTACCCACAGAGCCATCTCACTGGTCTGAGAGTTAAGTAGAGGGCTGGAAAGATCTGCAGGCGAATTTCTCTCCAGGAGACAAGTTCCACCTAGGGCTGTCACCAGGCTTAAGCCTTTTTCCCCCTAGTGTTACTGGCTTGTTGGGGGTTAGGTCCTGGGTCCTGGCAGACCTAAAGTGACCTTGACCCGGAGGAAACATTCTGCCTGTGTGTAGTTGGGATTTTTTTTGTTTGTTTGTTTTTGTTGTTTTTACTCTTTGCTCTTTGTGGGACCTACCACCCAGCTCCCAAATAATCACACAGAGTCTTATTCATTTTTATGAATGCCTGACCTTAGCTTGGCTTATTTCTTGCCAGCTTTTCTTAAATTATCCCAGGCCTGATGGCCCAGGACCCACATGGTAGGAGAGAATCGACTCTTGCAAGTTGTCCTCTGACCTCCCCATCCATGTCCTCTAGACCACATGCATGCTGAGGCACATGTGCCTGAACACACACACTTTAGAATTATAATTACAATGTAATTTAAACACAGACTTCACATCGGAACCCGAAGATGACTTGGGGGCTACTGGACATCTCTATTAATTTCTCTTTCCACAATATGGCCACATTGATTAATCACCTCTCTGGCTTTCACTATTGTTTATTTGGTCTGCTGAGGATGGGTGGCCAAGCCTTGCTTGTTGGGGCTGCCAAGGACCAGTCTCTGAGTTCTCCCCCAGAGATACTAAGAGACTTTGTAGGAGGTGGCAACCAGAAAAAGAAGGGTCAAGTGTTTCTGCTATAATCTATCCCTCAGCCAGAGGAAATACATGTAGCATTGTTGAGTCTCCATCTGGGGAAGGGTTGGCTCATGTGCAGGGATCTGGATTCTGAGCCAATACTTAACATGAAGTAGTTGCTCTGTAAACATTAAAGGCAATACATATGGGAACATTCAGAGAAATGTCTCCCATTTTACTGAGGAGGTAACTGAGATCAGTGAGGACCAACACTCACCACCCCCATCACAGGACCTGGGAAGTGGATGATGGGTCTTCTTACCATCCCAAACCAGACATTGACTTTGTCAGTATCCAGGGTTCCCTACAGGGCCAAGAACGCATAATGACTTCAAGGGTCCCCATCTTGCCAATAAAGGTGAAAAAGCTTTACTTGTGGCTGGGGTGTCTAAAACTGTATACAATTCACATAAGATAGTGTTCATATTCTCCTGATTAAATGAAGACATTTAGCTGGGTGTGGGGACACATGTTTGTCCTTCCAGCACTCAGAAGGTGGTAGCAGTAGAATGATGAATTGGAGGCTAGCCTTGGCTGGATAGAGAGCTCTCGGCCAGCCTGGACTGCATGAGACCAATCTTAAACAACAACAAAAAAGGACTAGAGCTTGCCTAGCTTGCAGGAAGCCCTGGGTTCAATTCCCAGTACTGTATGAAACAGGGTTGGTGGTGTACACCTGCAGTCCCAGCATTCAGGCAGTATAGACAGGAAGATCCAAGGTTTAAGGCCTCACTGGGTAAGTTGAGGCAAGCCTGGCTACATGAGACCCTGTCTCTAAGAAAAAAAAAAGGAAACTATTTCCGTGGTTTCCTAAATGTCCCTGAGCTGTCCCATGAACCCTGATGGACAACCACTCACCTTGTCCTCCTCAGCCCTGAAGTCGGGCATGGTGCTCACACATAGACTGACAGCCGTGGTGGCCACGAAGAGAATGGAGAGGCAGGCAAAGACTTTCCCGGGCAGCCCCGACTGTGGGTCCTCCACCATCTCACGCAGCTGGTTCATGCTGCGGGCCCATCGCGAAGACTGTACTTCAGAGTGGCAGGCCTGGCGCTGCTGCTGGCGCTGCATAGCCTCCTCCCGGCGCAGCTCCGCTGCCTCCTCCAGCTTCTTCATGAGCTTGCGCAGGCAGCAGCGTTCCAGGTTGGCTTCCTCGATGCCCCAGTAGCTCAACTCTTCCCGGAACGACAGCGCGCACATCTCCCGCAGAAGCACCAGCTTTCCCGCAGCCAGGAAGCTCACGATCACCCCGAAGGCATTGGGGCTCCTGTCAAAGAAGAACTCCTGGCTGTTCTCGTCATAGTCATCACAGAGCTGTGTGATCTCCTCGTAGCTGCGACACAGCCGGAGTCTGCTTAGGCGGCTTAGCGGGAAGGCATCCAGGGTGCTCCAGGGCAGCAGATATCGCCGGCCACCCACGTTCACCAGGATCTCCTTCTTCAGGTCCGCCTCTGGAGAGGCGTCCAGGGTGCCCACCTTCCGGGCCCTGCGGTAGTAAAGGCCCTTGACTGACTGAGGCTCTGGACCAGGCCAGAGCTGGCTCAAGGGGCTGCAGGAGCCGAAGTGATGGTGTCCAGGACGCAGGTCCCTGTCTCTGAAAGACGTGGGCATCGTCACAGACTGTGGGGCCAGGGCTCACCTGTCGGCCTCCAGAAGAAGAAGAACAAAAGAAGGAAGGGAGCATGAGTCTTGGTAGTACAGACATTGTTGCATTTGTGTATTGTTCCTGCAGCTGCTTCAGCCATCTCTGCACCTCCTGTTTACTTCTTGGTTGCTGGGCAGTTACTATGTGCTAGGGTCATGCCATTGGACACGTCCCTACCCCTGTGGAACATGTACATCCATGATACAGATGTGCTGCCCACTACACTAAAGAGGGAGGGACTTCATGTTCATCTCCTTCTCCCTGACACAGACATTTTGAGAATGGAGATGGAACGGATCCTGAACTGTACCATCCCAGACTATGGGGTCTTGAGCATGTGGCTTCCTGTCTTTCTCTCTTCTCTAATGTTGAGCCTTGGGTCAGCCCTGCAGGGGGCCCTGTGTGGCGGTGTTCTAAGGAGTGACTCACTCTCTCTGGACCCTCTGCTTGGTCTGTGTGAGTGGAGAAGCTAGAGCTACCGCACTGTGGATCAGGTCAGGGAGCGACACACATGTGCAGCACCCATAACGGTCACTTCTAGGTGCTCTAGCACAGCCAGTCTCTTTCACAGACTCGTGCCAACAGTCCGATGAGGGAGACAGGCACAGTTCACCTTGGCAGATGAGGGAATCGAGGACCAGCATCTTGACCACTGTTTAGCAAATACAGTTCAGTGAGGGTCAGCTACCAAACTCTCAGGGACTGGGAACCATGGCAGCATTGTGAGGCACCCGACTCTCAGAAGCCCTCCATGAAAGCTTCACCCCCCTGGTCTTCTCTCTCATTCAGAGGACCCTGGTATGAGGGTGGAGGACACCTCCCACTTTGGACAACTCTTTCCTACTCAGACCTGCATTTTGTATTTGCCTCACCCACCCTTGCTGTGTGACCTTGAAGTGGTTACTCCCCCTCGCTGGGCTGTCATTTTCTATCTGCAGGGCAAAGAGGCTTCTAACGCTCTCTCCATCACAGACCTATTTAGGGGGCTTCGTTTAAGACAAGCATTTTTGATTTTTGCTTGCTCGCATATTTTTAAGAATTATTTCCGTGCTATGTCTCAACCTCCCTATTGTGCGACCATTTCTTCCGCTATTCATTCCAGCCAGAGCTGTCTCCAGGCACCTACAACCCTACATTGAGAGAGGCACTCCAATCAGGAGCCGATGGAAATAAAAGTGCTTTCCAATTTCAGAGCCTGCTGGATTGTGGCAGCTGGTGAGGAGCGAGCCGGGGCCGCCGCGTTTCACGCACGCTGCAGTACCCTCTGTTATTTTGCATGCGTTCCGTGGTTCACAGCACACAGCCAGTGGGAGGAGAGCAGCCTGCAAAGAGTCTAGGGAGTTCTTTCCAAGCTTTCTCAATTTCTAGAGCAGAAACTAAGTCCTAGAGAGCTGAAGGGACTCGTCCAAGGTCACACAGCAAATCTGAATCCAACCCCACACTGGTCTTCCTGGTCTGGGGTTCGGATAGCCTAGAGCCGGAATCTTGCTCCATCTCCTTCCACTGAACAGATCTGATTTTGCAGTCTTTGCTCCCCCTAACAGCTGGCCAGCAGAACTCCTCCAGAACCCCGGGGAAAGTCATTCTCTCCAAAAGTCCCTTCTGCCAAGCTGTTTAGCCCAGCCACCGCTCTAGAACATCCCACCCCAGGACAAACAAGTTCCTCCCAAGTTAACTCACCACTAGTCTTAGGAAGTCCGTTTCCAGCCAGTTCTCTGCCGGACATGGGGAGCCCATGTCTCTCTCAGTGACCAGGAAAGAGACAGTTTTGTGTCAGAGAGGTGGGGGTGGAGGAGGATACAAACCAAAACCAGCTGGCAACATAGCATCTCTGGCAGCGTCAGTGTCCAGTCCTTCTCCGGCCTCCTCTATAGACCAGAAGTGTATTCATTCTGGTTCTGCAGAAGAGCAGGGGCGCAAGGTGGCTTTCTAGAAGGACTCTGAAGCCCTCCTTCCTCCTGAGAGCTGAAGGTCCGAATGCTGCAGGGAGCTGGGCCAGCCGTCCTGCCTCAGCAACGGACTTGGTGCTCCAAGTCCCACAGGAACAGCCAGCATGGTCCTGCCCAGGGTGGGGGGTGGGGGTGCTGACGGGAAGGGCTTAGGATTAATCTCTCCATCAGCCAGGCAGCGGGGCAGGAGCCGTGGCTGCTCTGCCAAGCACCAGGGAGGCAAGGAGAGTGTCTGTCCTCTCTCCTCTGTGAGGAGGAGCTGAGCTCAGGAGGAGCCAGGGGCAGCTAGGGACCTGAGGTCCAGGCTATTGCATCCACCTAGTGCACTAAGGTGGGGGAGAGGTAGAGGGTATAGGGAATAGGGCCCCGGGTATAGGGAGGGAGACGCCACAAGCGAGTTTCTTGCTGTGCGTCCTTGGTGAGTCACTTCACCTCGCTGGGCCTCAGTTTCCTCACCCGTCAAATGAGGACAGCGGGAACAACGAAGGTTGAAATTGCAAAAGCATGTTAATATAAAACTTGCTGTCCCTTGGTCCTTCGTTTTCTTAAAAGGTTTTGCAGCTAAGTGACCTTCAGGACTCCTTTCCGTCTTGAGGGCCCCTGGAGGCTTGTTCAAGGTCGCCATGCTAATTAGCAGCTGTGATTGCTTAGGACCATCACTGAAGTCAGACAGAATCTGATGTGGGGGTCCAGGAGCAAGAGGGATCAGAGTCTGGCAGTCCTCAGTTCTCTGGAAGGAGCAACTGAAGTTTCCCTGTGGCCTGGCAGAGGGGTGGAAGGATGAAAGCAGGAGAGAGAAGCTGGCAGGGGGCAGGGGGTCTCAGAGGGTATTATGGGAACCTTGGGGCTCTGCAGAAACGGTAAGGAGCCTGGCCGATGGCAGGGCAAGAACTAGAGACTCAGCCTGTTTTCTCCGCCTTCCCACTGCTCCTCCCTGCCGCCTGCGCCACAGTCACTGCTGGGGCCCCAGGCAGAGATGAACATCTTTGTGAGAGAAGCTGAGGCCCTGTCTCTTCCCTGACTCTCCAGTTCTCTCCCTCCTCTAAGCCAGAATCCAAAATTCTCTCTGCCCAGAGCAGGCTCTCTTTTCTTCATCGGATTTAGTCCTGTCTTAGTCAGGGTTACTATTGCTGTGATGAAACACCATAACCAAAGCAACTTGGGGAGGAAAGGGTTAATTTGCCTTACATATCCTGAGTAAGTCAAGGCAGACACTCAAACAGGGCAGGAACCTGGAGGCTGGAAATGATGCAGAGACCATGGAGGAGTGCTGCTTATTGGCTTCTTCCTCATGACTCGCTCAGCCTGCTTTCTTATAGAACCCAGGATCACCGGTTCAGGGTGGGGGATAACCTCACCCACAGTGGCCTGGGCCCTACCCCATCAATCACTAATTAAGAAAATGCTCTACAGGTTTGCCCATGACCCAGTCTTAGGGAGGCATTTTCTCAACTGAGGCTCCCTCCTCTCAGGTGACATAAAACAAGTCAGCACAAGTTCCTTAAGTTAACCACCCTCCCCAGAGTCCATCTCCCTCTCTCAGTTCTCGCTGGCCATGCAAGATCCAGATGCTAATCTAGAATCCCTGATCAGGGCTCAAGCATGTACATGCATGCAGATGGAAATTTGATCCCTTAAATCCCATATGGTAACACATGCCTGATATTCCTCTGCTGGGGAGGCAGAGACAGGGATGAAGGGTGGGAGTGTGTGTGTGTGTGGAGGATTGTCCCTTAGTCTTGCTGGTCAACCAGCCTGACTTGCTTGGGAATTTCCAGGCTAGTGAGACTCGGTGGGGGTGTTCCATGGGGTTCCCCGTCAGGGTTAGGATTAGGTGCTCCCTGACTGTCCAGCCAGGTCTGCTATGCCATGGCTGTGTGACCCCAAGGCAGGTTTTCTTTTTTCTCTGGGCATCAGGGCAACTGGGTGACTTGGCATTGGAGCTCCCTGGTCTTTGCGAGTAGCAAGTAAATTATTTGACACAGCACCTGGCATGCCACCACACCTAAGAGTGCTAGGCAGATTCCCTCTTTACACCTCCCCTTCTCCCCAGGATCCATTGACCCCTCTCCTGGCCGTCCTCAGTGGTGGCAGAGCCTGTTCTGCCTGGTTTGGGGTGAGCACAGCCAGGCAGGCTCCCTTCCTGGACCGACTGTTCCCTCCAGCAGCGGATACACAAAGTGCTTCTCCCAGGCCACAGCGGGCAGGTACACCCTGGTCTCCTGAGCAGTCCAGCTGGTCTGTGTATTGGGCACTGTCACCTACATGGCCCTGAGCTTCAGCAGCTTGGGGAACACAGTCTACAGGCAGTATTTGCCTCACCAGGGGATAAAGAAAAGTTTCAGGGGTGCCCTTAATGTGGTGACAGGAAATTTGGAGTCAGTGTCAGACTCCAGGAGAGGAGTTGGCTCTGGGTCGGAGGTGATGATGGTGGTAGTGTGGGGTTGAGGATGCTAGACGGCAGAGGGTGAGGACTGTCACACCAGGAGGCCAATACTGTGGACAGCAAGGTGCCTCCTAGTGATTACGGCAACCAGGGACTCAACTCTTGTGGGGTTTGCGTTCTGGCATTTCCTATACCCCTTCGCAGCACACCAAGAAGTATTTTGCTTTGTAAAAAAAAGCTGCGGGGACATATTTATCATCTTGCCTGGGGAATCTTGGCCACGAGGTGTTCATTTAATCTGCAGTTGGCACCAGCTCTGCAGCAGCATACCTGCCCAGAGAGGCAGCTGCAGTGGCCGAGAGCCACGGTGCAGTCAATCGCCGCCTCTGCAAGCCTGGCCTGAGAGAAGATGGAGATGTTAAGCACCTGTCTGTAGGGATCAAATGGCTTTTTCCTCATTCTTTGGGAGCTTTGGGGGCTTATAGCATCACCTATCTTTTGTTTTGTTCTGGTTGTTTTTGGTTTTTTAAGACAGGTTCTCTCTGTGTAACCTTGGCTGTCCTGGAACTCACTCTGTAGACCAAATTCAGAGATCTGCTTACCTTTGCCTCCCGAGTGCTGGGATTAAAGGTATCTGCTCCATATCCAGCTTTGTGTATCTTTTATTAATACTCGGTCTTGGTTCAGGGGTCACCAGTGCATAAAGGAGGCAGGCAGATGAAGGATGGGGGAATTGAGAGCTAGAAGAGGCAGAGCCTGAGACTACAATGGTGGAGAATAAGGAGCAGGGTGGGCAAAGCCTGGTGTCCACATTCAGCTACTGGAAGGGAGCGGACGGCGTGGCTCAGGGAACTAACATCCAACGTCTGTCTGACTGGTATGGGTTAAACAGTGGGCGTCCACATCTAGAACTCTCCAGAGAAACCAGGACTGAAGTGGGAAGTACCCGTGTGCCTCCACCTCCCAACGTTCCTGTCTTAGTTAGGGTTTCTATTTGCTCTGACCATGGCAACTCTTATGAAGGAAAACATTTCACTGGGGCTGTCTTACGGTTCAGAGGTTTAGTCCGATGTCGTCATGCTGAGAAGCATAGTGGCATGCGGGCAGACATGGTGCTGGAGAAGGAGCCGAGAGTTCTACATCCAGACCGACAAGCAGCAGGAAGGGAGAATGGCACTGTGCCTTCCATGAGCTTCAGAAACCTCAAAGGCTGCCCCCAGTGACAGACACACTTCTTCCAATAAGACTACACTTCCTAATAGTGCCACTCCCAATGAGCCTATGGGGGCCGTTTTTGCTCACACTACCACAATTCCCCCACCGGCTTGGGGGGGGGGTCTCTGGAGATAGCGATTTCCCAGTGTTATTTAGGTGGCCCAGTAGTCCTGGGTCCCTCAGTTAGCAGGTTCTTTGCAGGCTTTCCTTCGTAGAGATAAGACTGGTCTATCTTTGCCAGCCAAACCACCCAAAATCACATGCCACAGCCCAGATTTGTCTCACTCCCCAAAGCGTGGTTCTGTTCCAGGGCCTGTCAATGCTTTAATCCACAGTTGCTCTGGAAGCAGCTTACCTCCCTGGGTTCCCTCAGTGAGGAGTGCAATGGAATTTTGACATGTGTTTCGTCTTTATTTCTATGAGAAGTATTTAAAAAGATTTTTTTGTACATATTTTCATTAAATTTTCAAGATGTGGTTTGGCACAGCCCAGGGTGGCCTTTATCTTGCTATGTGGTCAAGACTTGAATTTCCTGATCCCCTGCTTCCACCTCTCAGGTACTGACGTTATACGTGAACACAACCACACCAGCTAGATGTCCTCTGCCAGCTACAGCTGCCTCCTGGAGATGTAGAGAGGGCAAGTGGAAACCAACGGGACCGTGGGGTGCTAGGGAACTCATGGCTCCATGGTGTGGATGGTGCCTGCGTGGTGGACGCGGCTACCCTGAGCGCTCAGCTTGTGTCAGGTGGTCCCTGTGTCCAAAGCCAGGCTCTGTTTTAGTTCTTCATGGTGGGGTAGCCGCCTTTGAGTCACCCATGGTCCTGTGAGTGGCCCTTCAGCTAAGCTGGACTTGGGTAAAATCTTTTATTTGTTGTCAGTACCCTGCCTGGGGTGAATAAATGTTTGCTCGCATGTCCCCAGGAATGTCACCCAACACCATTCCACACAGATTAGGAAGAGAAGGCCTTGGGTTCTGGGGTCAGGACTCAGGGCTTCAAGGGGCTTCAGCTCAGCTCTGTGGTGCCTGAGGCCCCTGCTGGGATACCAAAGGCCAGATGAGATTAAACTGTTGTGAACTGCAGTGCTTTGCCTAGCTTGATTTCCTATAACGGGAATGCTTGCTTTTGTACCAAACATGCAGACAGAATTCAAAATACAACTCAAGCCAGTACCTGTTGCCATGAGAGGATGTCCATCCTATGTCTGGTAAGCAAAGAAAACAGGAACACGGGGAGCCAGGCACTAGGTGGCTTTCTCTGACAAGTCATCTTTCCTTTTTATCGCTCAGGCGTCTCCTGGAGATTGAGAGCTCCCTTCTGGACCCCTGCTACCCTGGGTCAAGGTCCAGGTTGTAATTTCTGCTTTAGCAATCTGGACCAAATTCCTCTGCATCTCTGGAGCTGCTTCCTCATCTGTAAGGTGATAGGGGATAGTATCCGCCTCAGGGGGCTGTTGGAATGATGAATGAGGACATGTGTGTAAACAAATCCTGTTGGGCTTGAGATAAGCAGCCTGAGGCTCTTTTTTGAGGTATTTTATTAATAATTCTTAAAGAAGATAAATGCATGTTAGATGTTTCTGATATTTGATCACAGGATTGTGTGCGTGCGTGCATATGTGTGTGTGTGTGTGTGTGTGTGTGTGAATGTGTGTACATGCAGTCATTTGTATTCGCCTCCCCAAAAGTACAAATCTCATTTTCTTGCTGGGAAAAAAACCTCCTGACTTGCTTCTGTACTTTTTTTTTCTTTTGAGAGGTGTTTGCTCTGGACATGTTCCGCCTTCCTGAAGGTTTAAAATCTAGGACAGAGCTTTTCCTCAGAGGGAGGGGGAAGGTCACAGGGAACATCTGCTGTCCTTGTCCTCAGTGTTCTAGATCGAGGACTTACTCGGACAAGACTGAGACAAGACCAGAGCAGTAAAGTAATTGACCTGATTCTCTTTTCCATCCAGAAGCCTCGTGCTCTGCTGAGACATGGAGCTCTTTATCATAAAAGGCAACGCTTTGCCCCGCTTGTTCTGCTGGCAATCAGAATGTTGGCTTTTGCACCCAATGTCCCTCGTAGGGAAATAAACTGGAAGGACACACAGAGACAATCTGGTGTAGATTTAAAGCAAGCCGGACTCAGGATTCGGTGCTGGAGGAAGTGGTTCCAGCAGAACTAGCAGGCTGTGGGGACAGCATGGGTGTGTTGTGGGGACAGACGACAGTATTCTCTGGGCTGCAGAGACAGATATTAGGAACAGACACCCTACAAAGACATGTTCCCACCTCCTTATCCACTCACTGTCCTAGCGATTTTAGCCAGGCCCCACCTTGCAGTACCATCATCAAATTGTGAGCCCATTCATTAGGTCTGAGCCTCCACTCCCTTATGATGTGACCTACCAGCTGAGGACCAGGCTCTGCCATTTGAGTCTTTGGTGGAGATGACACTTCATGTTCAGTGTTGAGTCTGAATACAGGCATCTTGAACTGGTAGCTTAAAGACCGCCTTGCCGTCCCATCCTTTCATGAGAGAAGAATTAATCTGTGGATGTATTTGCTGATTCGCAAGGTGAACTTCCTCTCCAAGGTAGCGATGGCAGCTTGCTGACGGGTACCCACTGACTTGTAACTCCTGGCTGGCTTATTCCTGGTGTCTGGGAAGATGACAGGGTGACAACCCTGTCTGGCCCTCTGGACACTCTGGAAGGGAGACTTCTAGGGTCCCTGCAGCAGGGTGCTATGGTCAATCCAGAAGACCTCCCACTTCCACCCCCCCACACAGAGTCTTCACACAGTACAGAGATCAGGCTTGGTGTGGTAGTGCACACCTTCACTCCCAGAACTTGAGAGTAGAGGCAGGCAAATCTCTGTGAGTTCAAGGCTGTCTTTGAACTACCTAACAAGTTCAAGAATCGCTGTCTACATAGTAAGACTCTGCCTAACCCTAAGGTCCATGGCCACTGTTCAGTTCTGGACTGCAAAACTTGTCTCTGTTGTTTGGAATTCCTGTGCCAGAGGCCTCTTAGCACCTGTTCTTATTGCTGTGATAAATGCCAGGACCAAAAGCAACTTGAGGAAAGGGTTTATTGCATCTAACAGCTTGAGGTCCATCATTCAGGGAAGTCAGGAAGTAGAAACTGAAGCAAAGGCCATGGAGGAGTGCTGCTCACTGGCTTGGTCAGCCTGCTTTCTTGGTCACCCGGGATTGCCAGCCCAGGTCAGGGGGACACTGCTCACAGTGATGGGCCTTTCCGTATCGACCATCAATCTAGAAAATGTTCCATAGACTTGCCTACAACCTGTCTGGTGGGGACTTTTCTCAATTGAGGCTGTCTCCTCCAAAATGACTCTAGCTTGTGTCAAACTGACGTAAAACTAGTCAGCACAGTTCTCCAAGATTCTGACCTCCAGGCTGCACACCCCCACCCACCAGCCACCATCCGCTCTGGGGAGAATTTAATTGCTTTCCTACCTAGCACCTTGTAAAGTCTGCAGGCACAGAGGGCTTTGAAGATTAAAGTATGAAAGGAAGTTAATTATTTAAAGACACATTTGAAGTGGGGCAAACTGAACTTCGATTAAAAAAACAAGAAGTCTAAATTTCCAATTACCAGTAGCAAGCTCTTCTTCACATGTGGCAAACCAGCAGGGGCTTATCTATATGTCAGGTGTTCTGACTGGCGCACCTTGACTCGGGCATGTCATTCCAGTTCTGTAAGGAAACCTAGGCACAGAGAGGTTGGGTACCTCATCTAGGGTAACTCAGTTTCAAAAGGCAAGGACAGAGATTTGAACCCATATCTATATTCCTTCCTCAGGGTACTATTGGGATAGAAAGATGTATTTGTTCCTGGAGAAATCAGTCCCCAGGGCTCTCTATGACTCAATGTTCCTATGCCCATTGCTTCTATTTAAGACTGAGAAATAAACTGGGCGGTGGTGGCACACACCTTTAATCCCAGCACTCGGGAGGCAGAGGCAGATGGATCTCTGTGAGTTCAAGGCCAGCCTGGTCTACAAGATCTAGTTCTAGGACAGGCACCAAAGCTACAGAGAAACCCTGTATCAAAAAACCAAAAAACGAAAAAAAAAACAAAACCAAAAATATAAAAAAAAAAACCTGAGAAATAACTATTTGTAATTGATGAGAAAGAAAATTGGGTTCTAAGATATCAATGAGGACACTTAAGCTATCTGAAATTACAGAAACAGCTCACTACGGCTCTAGTAGGATATGGTCCATTAGTCATGGATTCAATTGGTGAGGATGTCGCTAGGAGGGACCATTTCGGTGCTTCTCTTTCCAGCATCCTGCTGGGCTTCGCTCGGTGGAGCATTGTGTTTCCATCTGGGCACAGCATCACCAAACCTCATTATCCTCTCTGCTCACTGTTATTAAACACCCAGCGTTGATGAGATTTTCTGGAGGCTAAAACAGTAACTGTGGCTTAATGGGGGACATCTGCGAGCCCAGTTAAGCGCCGAGTGATTGCAGAGACCCTCGTGCAGCCCAGCTCTGCTGCCTCCCAGCAGCAGGCAGTTTTCTTCTCCTTGGAGGCCCCCTTCTTACCCAAGCCTTCCCTGAGGCTTCCTTCCTATGTGACACCGTGGAGAGAAGATGCCAGGTCAGTGGCAAACATCCAGCAAGCTTGTAGACTTGGAACTGCCGCCAAGGGTCGTGAATTGAAGGGCAGCTCCCACATTATGTACCTGGAACTTCAGTGTGTTTATCTCTTCTAGAAAACACCTCGAGTAACATTTGACCAACTCTCTGGGTACCTACTGGTCCCATTAAGTTGGCATATGGAATTAGCTGCTCGTGGTGGAGTGCCACACACAGCCTGAAAGCCTCCCACTCAGCGAAGGTCAGGGCCTCACTGTAGCACAGACTGTGTGTAGTGTACATGTATATATGGTATCTCTGTTTGTGCATGCTGTCTGTACATATGGTTTATGTTATGGTGTATTTATGTATGGTGTGTGGTATGTATGTGTGTAAAGTCTGTGGTGTGTATGTATAGTGTGTTTGGTGTACATGTAGGTATGCATGGTGTTTGCATGTGTTTGTGTGTGTGTGTAGCATGCACATGAGTGTACACATGCACATATCCCTACATATCCATGCAGAGGCCCAAAGTAGGGCCTCAGGTGTCTTCTTCTGTTACTCTCTGTCCTATTGCTTTAGGACAGGGTCCCTCACTGAGCTGGAAGCTCAGTGTGCCAGCTAGGCTAGCCAGCCACCCAGCTCTCATGACCCTTCCTCCAGTGTTGGGGTTTCATGATGTGGGATTTCCCTTTGTATGCTGTGAATATCATTGATTAATAAAGGAACTGCTTTGGGCCTATAGCAGAGCTACAGGGGAACAGAATTAAGCAGGAAAAACTAAAGTGAATACTGGGAGAAAAAGGGCAGAGTCAGAGAGAAGCCATGTAGCCCTGCTGGAGACAGACACTGAAACTTTAGCCCATAAGCCACAGCCACGTGGCGATACACAGATTAATAGAAATGGATTAAATTAATATGTAAGCCAATAAGAAGCTAGAGCTAATGGGCCAAGCAGTGATCTAATTAATACAGCCGGGAACCAACAAGCGGCTTCCTCAACAGTTTCAGGCACATGCCAGCTATGCCCAGCTTTTTACCCATGTGCTGGGACTCAAATTCAGGTCCTGCTGCTTTCAAACCCAGGGTCATCTCTCCAGAGCACCAAGGTGTCTATGTAAAGATGAATGCCCACGTGTTTCTCTCCATGTGTCCTTCAAGTATCTCCCGGCTAGCAGTTTATTAACTTAGTGACTTTTTCCTGGAAAGAGACACTGGCCAGCACCTGGCTGCCAGGCCTGCCTGCAGCTCTCTAGAATATTCCTGAACTCCTACTACCCTATGGGAGCCCAGTTATCATTCACCCTATTCTCCAGATGAGGACACTGAGGTCCAGGGAGACTGGATACCCCTGTTAGGCTTTTGCAAGTAGTATGTGAGCTTGAGAATTTACTTGTACACCAGCCTCATCAAAGGGGGGAATAGGGGATGAGGTCCTAACTTCCTTAGTACAGCTAGGCAACCCTTAAATTCAGGACAGGCCCATGTGGGCGTGAGGAGCAAGAAGCATTGGCTGCTGGGTGCAGTTGGTCTGCCGCATGGCTTCTTTAGCCTCAGTACCCCACCAGCCGTTTCTGTTTGTTTCTGTCCCCCAAATGCCTCCTTCACCTGACCACAGAGAACCACCTGCTCCATCCCCATCATTGGTGCCCTGTGTGGGCACCAGCCTTGGTTTCCTGCTGCCCCACCCTGCCATGCTCCCAAGTGAGACAGGCTGGGTTAAGCGCCTCTGGATTAGGGAGGCGCTAATGACCTAATATCTCAGCTGGGGATTTGATTGATCCCACAGCGCAGCGGGAGAGGCTCCTGCTGATTTCTCTCTCCGATGCCACCACTTCAATTATGCTAAGTCCTCATCAAGAGAGAATTAGGGGAGATAAAAGGCAAGCGCTTGGGGATCCCATGGACCACCTGCTACACAGCTGCATAATATCCATTCTCAGCTGTCACCTGCCATGGCAAGGTGTCACTGCCAGCCCTCCCTAAAGTCTAATCTTCCCACGGCTCATAAGCCCAAGTTTTAAGTGACCTTTTACCTTCCAGACTCCTATTTCTTTAACTATTGGTTCCAGACAAAGAGCAAGCAACTCCTTCCTGTTTCCACCTTCCCCCAACTTTAAGGGTTCCCCAACTATACAAGGCTGGGATGGATGCTGGACTCCAGACCCCACTTCTTGCTTTTTTTTTTTTTTTTTTTGGTTTTTCGAGACAGGGTTTCTCTGTGGTTTTGGAGCCTGTCCTGGAACTAGCTCTTGTAGACCAGGCTGGTCTCGAACTCACAGAGATCCGCCTGCCTCTGCCTCCTGAGTACTGGGATTAAAGGCGTGCGCCACCACCCCCCGGCTCCCACTCCTTGCTTTCTGATAGATATAAGTGTCTGGCTCATTTACCAGCTGCAAAGAGTACCAACTTACCAACGGTATCTCTGAGCCTCAGTTTCTTCAGCCAGAGAATGGGGTGAATGGTACCTTGGGAAGTTTTCATGAGGTCACTGAGGGAGCTTGAGACATCTTAAAACTCACTGAGGCCCACAGGATTTTGAATGTCAGTCTCTGAGCCGTCTCTAGGCTATCCACATTCCTGAAGAAAATGTTCGACGATGTCTTGATAACATCAATAGCTCCTGTTTTATATTTGCTTGTTTGCTAAGATAGAGTTTCTCTATGGAGCAACCTGGATGTCCCGAAACTCACTCTGTAGACCAGGCTAGGCTCAAACTCATAGAGATTCACCTGCTTCTGCCTCCTGAGTGCTGGAATTAAAGGCATGCGCCACCACAGCCTGGAAATAGCTCTTATTTTAATAGTGATTGAAAACACAATTATGTGCATACATATTTGCTTTTAACATAAACTTGACCTCGAGAAACCTAGAAAATCAGAAGTTAAAACAGCTCAGCCGTGACAGGATTCAAAAATACAGTTTGGAAAGGGAAGCATGTGACCAGTGTGACAGGTCATTTAGGGCCAGAGCGTGTCTCAGAATGCATACTCATCTAAGGTCAGGTCTCAGGTTTTGCGGGGACATAGCAGGGCTGGACCTCTGAGGACTGATACTTCCATTTAGACTCATGGGTGGTAGGATAAGAAGCTGTTAGTACAAGTCAGGTATCACGGGGCACAGCAAAGAAAATGGTGGTTCAAGACCAGCCTGGTGATGTGAGATGTTCTCTCAAAAGAAAGAGAGGGAGAGGAGGAGGAAGGAGGGGGGAAGCAGTTCCTGGGGCTGATCTCATTCTTAAGCAGGGAATGTTCAGGGGAGTGAATGAGTTTTGGGAAGGGATGAGCAACAGGCTGAGTAGGTAAGCGGGACAGCTGCAGTCACTAAGCCTGGCCCCGGGACAGCACGCTTTCCTGGAACATGTCTCGGGATCCTGCTGGCAATGGCCAATGAGGTCTGGTATCATCCCATTTCCCATCTGAGGACGGAGTTTTGCAACTCCGAGAGTTTGTTCCAAAGCTCAAGGCTCTCAGCTCGCTGCAGCAGCCACCTGTGATGGAGGAGTGGAGGTGGATTTCAGATAGAGTTGTAAAATAGATACGGAGATTAGATTCTGATACTGGCGACTCCCGGGCAGAAAACAGCACGTGGCGGCTGTGACTTGATTTGGTCCGGAAATGATGGAAACGCGGGGCGAATAAGGTGGGTTTGCAACAGGCGTTTGGGGATGGTGTCTGCTAAACCGAGCACACACCCTTGTGACTAGCGACAGTCTGGAGCTGTTGGCTGGCAGAGCGTCTGCTGGAGAGCCCTGAAGATGGCTGACCTAGGTAAGCTCACAAACTGCCTGGGTGGAGTCAGGCTTGGAAGAGTGAGTACCCAGCTGACTCTAACTGGCTTCTGCCCCAGAAGCCTAGGCCATGCTGACCTCTCAGTGGTGGGGACAGGAGTGGGGATTAAGATGGAGCAGAGGCAGAGGCAGGCAGGATCTCTGTGAGTTCGAGGTCAGCCTTGTCTACAAGAGCTAGTTCCAGGACAGCTCCAAAGCTACAGAGAAACCCTGTCTCAAAAAAATAAAAAATAATAAATAAATAAATAATCAGAAGGCAGCATCAGATTCCCTGGAACTGAGTTGCTGGTGGTTGCGAACCTTTATGTAGATGCTGAGAACTGAACCGGCTCCTCTGGAATAGCCCAGTCTGCACAGCTTTATGTGCCACAAATCCACTCTGTTGGAGCCTGTGACTCAGTGGTTGTCATCAGTATATTCAGAGTTGTGCAGCCAACACCACTGTCTGTCAAAAAGAAAACAGGCTCCTGTTTGCAATAACTCTGCAATGATAGTCCCTGGTCCCCAACCCCAGACAACAGTGTACAAATAGAGGTTGTACCCAAGCAAAAGTCATTATTGAAATAGCCTCAGTGATATGGTGGGGGGGGTAGATATGGGAGGAGGCTTGGGGGGAAGCTCAGGCTGAGCTCTTGGGCCACTGTCTGGAATTCACCTGTACACTGTTGGTTTGGGGAACAGTGACCTTGGCAGTTTTTTCAGCATAGCAGCCCTGCTTTCTGGTTTTCCTGCTTCAAGCAGGCCTGGGTCAAGTCACAGCACAGAGAGAATTCAAATGTGGATGTGCTCTGTAGCCAGACAGGAGCAGGCCAGGCTTCTTTTGCACCCACGATACAGCTGTCCTGGAAAACATGTTCACATCTGGGTGGGGTAAGTGCTTTGAAGCTCAGGGTCTCCAGGGTCTATTGTTCTAGGGCATAGAAGGCATCATCCTGCCTGGTGTCATGAGCCAGAGGCCTGAGTTGTCCATGGCTTCCAATGCTGGGACTCGGTGGCACACTTCCTTGCTGATGTCCCTGGAGCTCCTTACACTGGAACTGAGCTGTGTTGGGGCTGAAGGCTTAGGGTAGCCTCTACCCACAGGGCTTTGTCTGGAGGTGTTCAGCATGTGCTTCTTCCCAGCGTGGCTGCTTGGTATTGAGAGAGATAAACTGATTTTCCCAGTCCTTCATGCTTCCTTCCTTTCTTTTTCTCTTTTTTAAAGATTTATTTATTCATTATGTATATAGTGTTCTGTATGTATGTGTGCCTGCAGGCCAGAAGAGGGCACCAGATCTTACTACAGATGGTTGTGAGCCACCATGTGGTTGCTGGGAATTGAACTCAGGACCTCTGGAACACCAGGCAGTGCTCTTAACTGCTGAGCCATCTTTCCAGCCTGCTTCCTGACTTTCTGTTGGTCAAAGGAAGTATTGAGACCAACCCTGGAGGAGGGGGCCAAACAAGGCTAGTGCCCGATGCCAGGATTGGCACATGTGTGCTCCCGTGTCTGTGTGCTTGTGAATGTGCGCAAACGGCTAAGAAGACTGACACCAGGCTCAACCATCCACTGCACTTGCTGGGAGCAGAGGCGGTTGCTGAGGCCCTGTGCCCCAGTCTCCTCGCTGATCAAATGGGGGTGGCATGAATCTGTTAGTCTCACTTCCTGTATGGACCCATTGAGTTCGCCTGGAAAACATTGAGTGCCGACTCCAAAGGAGAAAATTCTGGAAGGGCAGCTGCTGTTGTGATCTTTGCACTATGATGATGATAATTACTGTGGATCTCCAGGCCAGGGGGCGGAAGAAACAGGCCGCGATTTCCAGCAATTTCCAGCCCCTGCTGCTCACAGGGTGGGAAAGAGGCCCTGATCAGGAGGTAGAACTGGGTGGTCCCAGGCCCAAGGGACAGATGGTCACCAGGAAAGGACTGGGGTTTCTTTTCTTTTCTTTTCCTTCAGTTTTTTGAGACAGGGTTTCTCTGTAGCTTTGGAGCCTGTCCTGGAACTAGCTCTTGTAGACCAGGCTAGCCTCGAACTCACAAAGATCCGCCTATCTCTGCCTCCAGAGTGCTGGGATTAAAGGCGTGAGCCACCACCACCCGGCTGGGAGTTTCTTTCTAAGTCTCTCAGAGCAGAGGTGGGCCCCTGACTGAAGTTCTACTGCAGATTGCCAGGCTGTGGCTGGAGGAAGCAGGGGTGGGACAGGCAGTCAGTGGGCGAGGCCTTGTGCCTTTGCTGTGGGGGCAGATGGGAGCAAAGGCTGCCCGGAGACTGCTGTGGCCCTGTGGTGTTTGGTGGTCTTGAAGGATGGAGACATCCTGCGATCCCCTTGGGGCTCAGGTCTGGGCAGCAGGGTAGATCCTTCAAGAACATGGATGATGCGGAAGGGTCACTTTGGCGACTCCCGCTGGGGAAATGAGGTTGGTAGGTGGTGCAAGCCGATGGGGCTTCAAGAGAGGAAGACATTCCCTAGAGCAGCGGCTCTCAGCCCCCCCCCCCCAATGCTGCGACCCTTTAATGCAGGTCCTCATGTTGTGCCGGCCCCTGTCTTAGGGTTACTATCGCTGCGATAAAACACCACGACCAAAAGGCAAGTTAGGGAGGAAAGGGTTTATTTGCCTTACACTTCCACACTGTAATCCATCACTCAAGGAAGTCAGGACAGGAACTCAAGCAGGGCAGGATCCTGGAGGCAGGAGCTGATGCAGAGGCCATGGAGGAGTGCTGCTTACTGGCTTGTTCATCATGGCTTGTTCAGCCTGTTTTCTTGTAGCACCTAGGACCACCAGCCCAGGGATGGCACCACTCACTGTGGACTGGGCCCTCTCCCACTGGTCACTGCCTTACAGCTGGATCTCATGGAGGCATTTCCTCAGCTGAGGCTCCTCCCTCTCTGACGACTCTAGCTTGTGTCAAGATGACCTACACAACCAGCCAGTACACCCCCAGCCATAAAACTACTTTGTTGCTACTTCATCACTGTAATTTTGCTACTGTTATGAATTGTAAAGTAAATATCTGATATGTATGATATCTGATACACCACCCCGGGTCACTACCTACAGGTTGAGAACTACTGTCCTAAAGGAAGAGACTAGAAACAGAGATCCAGGATGAGAGAACCATAGGTACTGATACTTAGAGGCGAGGTGGTGGGGATGCATGGGGCCATGTGGCTGGAAGGCTTTACATGGGAAGCAAGCACAGGGTGAGAGAGGAAGCTAATGAGATGGGCTGGCATCAGGAAGGGAAGGTCCCTGAATGTCTGGGAACGGCTAACCACAGGTGTCTGAGTGTCAACCAGGGCACAAGTGTGTTGGATGGAGGTCTGTGCACGGAAGTTACCACTGCCTTTGAACAGGGATTATCCAGCTCTGGATGGAGAGGCTGAATGAGTCGCTGCCGCTGCCGCATGGGGAGCCAGCACTGGGAGTGGGGGTGGGGGGAGCTCAGTAAATATGGATGGAGTTAAGACGATTACGGCTTTGAGGGTCGGAGGTGCAAACAGCCAGGGCCTTCTGTCACTTGGCGATAAAATCTATTAAAGGTGGAGCAGCCAGATGTGCATGCACACACACGTGCATACACACATGCACTGTGCAGCGTCAGCTCACACACACAAACACACACACACTCTCTGCAGCTTCAGTTCTCACACACACACGTGCATACACACATGCACTGTGCAGTGTCAGCTCACACACAAACACACACACACTCTCTGCAGCTTCAGTTCTCACACACACACGTGCATACACACATGCACTGTGCAGTGTCAGCTCACACACACAAACACACACACACTCTCTGCAGCTTCAGTTCTCACACACACACGTGCATACACACATGCACTGTGCAGTGTCAGCTCACACACAAACACACACACACTCTCTGCAGCTTCAGTTCTCACACACACACGTGCATACACACATGCACTGTGCAGTGTCAGCTCACACACAAACACACACACACTCTCTGCAGCTTCAGTTCTCACACACACACGTGCATACACACATGCACTGTGCAGTGTCAGCTCACACACAAACACACACACACTCTCTGCAGCTTCAGTTCTCACACACACACGTGCACACACACATGCACTGTGCAGTGTCAGCTCACACACAAACACACACACTCTATGCAGTGTCAGCTCACACACAAACACACACACTCTATGCAGTGTCAGCTCACACACAAACACACACACACTCTCTGCAGCTTCAGCTCTCTCATACACACTCTATGCAGTGTCAACTCACAAACACTCTATGCAATGTCTGCTCACACACAAACACACACACTCTATGCAATGTCTGCTCACACACAAACACACACACTCTATGCAGTGTCTGCTCACACACAAACACACACACTCTATGCAGTGTCTGCTCACACACAAACACACACACTCTATGCAGTGTCTGCTCACACACAAACACACACACTCTATGCAGTGTCTGCTCACACACAAACACACACACTCTATGCAGTGTCTGCTCACACACAAACACACACACTCTATGCAGTGTCTGCTCACACACACACACACACACACACACACACACTCTCTGCAGCTTCAGTTCTCACACACACACGTACATACACACATGCACTGTGCAGTGTCAGCTCACACACACACACACACACACACACACAATGCTGTGTCAGCTCAGTGATCATGGAGAATTTTGTAGCTATCCTTCCTGCATCTGTCTGCCTGTCTGCTCTCCTCTCTTCCCCCTCCCTCTACCCACCGCCATCCACGCCAACTCTCGTCTGCCCACTTTCCACCCATTGGTTCTTCACCTGTCTACTCTCCGCCACCCATCTGTCTTCTGTCCATTCTCTGTCCGTTTAGTCATCCACCACTCCATCCTTCCATGCGGAATTCCAGTAAACTGTCTTCCCAGCCACCCATCCTCCCATCTCCCTACTCTCTCATCTACCCACATTATCTTTTCTATATATTTATTTATTTCATGTGCATTGGTGTTTGGCCCGCATGTATGTCTGTGTGAGGGCGTCAGATCCTCTAGAACTGGAGTTACAGCAGTTGTGAGCTGCCATCTGGGTGCTGGGAATTGAACCTGGGCCCTCTGAAGAGCAGCCAGTGCTGTTAATGGCTGAGCCACTTCCAGCCCCACCCACATTATCTTAATTCATCCTTCCAGCCACATCTTTGTTTTCCACCAGATCTTCCATTTTCCTGTCTAAGGCAGTGGTTCTCGATCTCTGGGTCACAACCCCATTGGGTCATATATCAGATTCCACATTATGATTCACAACAGTAACAAAATTACAGTTATGAAAAGCAATGAAGTAATTTTATGGTTAGGGTTACCACAACATGAGGAACTGTATTAAAGGACTCATCCATCCTTCCATCCAACCCTCTACCCTTTTCTTCCTTTCTCCCCATACTTCTATCCTTCCATGAATCTGTCGTCCACCCATCCTTTAATCCATCTACCCCAATCATCTGATATCTGAACATCTGCTATCGTCCACGCCCTGAGCCTTAGCGAATCATAGGGCACAAGGTAGGCAAGGTCACTGTGCTCCTGCGGCAGAGAGGAAAACCCAGGAGTCCTGATTGCTGCGCAGAGAATTGAAACTGGGCAGTGACAGGGGCTGTACTACCTGGGGTGTCTGTGGAGGCCTCTGACAGGCAGCAATTGTGCTGATGCCTCCATGATAAGAAGACAGTATTAAACTTTCTTCCTAGCAGAGGAAGTAATTCTTGGCAGAGCATTTACTCAGGGGCGCATTTCCTCGGGAGAACGTTCGTGTCTTAGAGCAAAGAGAAGGGCCTGGTCCAGGAAGGCACTGGGGCCTTTGCAGGGCCTGGGTCGGGGCTGAGGGGAGAAGGCAGTCAGTCAGAGGAGGACAGAGGAGCTAAGTCTGGAACCTTGTCTGTCAAGGAGACTCAAGATGGAGGACCCCTGGGGGGACTCGTGGCCCTTGGAACACCTATAAACAAGGCCTGACTTCCTCACCAAAGTCATGTGATCCTTTCTTACTGTTTTAACCGTTCACCTCAAGGTAGAGGCTTAGCGAGCCTGGAGCTATCACACTGTTTGTAGCTCTAGAGTCCAGTGTGTGATGGGTCTAACAGCTGGAGTCGGCTGGTTCCCACTGGAGGTCCGCTGTGTCCTCCCAGCTCCTAGAGGCTGCCTCTACTTCCTTTACAGCTCCTCTCTCCACTACCCAAGGCAGCAGCTGTGTCTTCCTCTCTGTGTCTCCAGCCTTGTGTAGGCATCTCGGGCTTTCACATAACTGTGCTATTTCCCCCTCCTCTTCTTCCCCCCCCCCCCCGCCGTGACTCTTGGAACTACAGTGGGCCCTCCTGGATCAGGCAGGGCCATCTGCTCCATCTAGGCCTCGGCTTAATCACACCCGCAAGCCTCCCTACGGCCTTCGTGCAGTTCAGTGCATCTGAACTGTCCCCTCGCGGGTGTGGTTTAGAAATTGGTCCCTCCTAGCGGTGCTACTTTGAGAGGCCAAAGAGCCTCTAGAAGGTGGAACCCAGCCAGAAGAAGTTGAAGGTTAGACTAGGCCAGCCTAGTTCCCAATGTATTCTCTATTTCCTGATCTTCATTTTTCTTTGATAAATGGATCCTTCCCCCAGAAACAGAGGATACTGATTGGGTCCAGCAGGTGGCGGCCTGAGCCAGCGCTACAGAGACCCAGGCTGGTGCCCGAGGCCCCTCATTACCCTCAGTGTGGGTGGGCAGTCCCTCTTCTCTCTTCTTTCTGCTTTCACCCTCTTCTCCAGCCCAGCTCAGCCTTCCACAACTTCAGCTCCGCACACTACCAGGAAGCAGAGGTCCAGGGCACCAGAGTATCACATGACAGATGTGCCCTGAAGAGGGCAGGCAGGGCTCACAGCCATCCTGCCATCAATGTGGGTCTGGTCTGGTCAGTATAGCAGTTTGTTAACTTGCTTGTTTGGTACAAAGAACATTTTGTTGCCCTTGGAAGTCTTCTGTAGTCCCCGTAAGCTGTGTAACTTGGTGACAAGGGGTGGGTAACTCCCTCCATCTCAGGCCTCGCCAGCAAAGGGACACTGCAGGGTCATAGTCAGCCGCCAGTGATGCTTCTTGATGGGACCTAACACCCCACCTTCACTGTACATGCGTAGAGCCATGTCTGCTCAACTCTCCCAAGCTGCCCCTGCTCCTTTGCCCAGCACGGAGAGGACCCAGGCCCTATCAAATGAGTGGGATTTAGTAAGGGACAAGGAAGGGTGTTGTGGCAGGGGGAAGGGCATAGACAAAGCTATGGTGTCCAGTGAGTCTGTGTTGCTTGGGAACTGGACCTGTGTGCAAGAAACTGCTCCTGACGATGTGGGCATGGTCTCTGGGGCCCGGGGCCCAGGGTGTAGACACTCCTGCCAGCCCTTGAGAAAGAATTCCTTCTTCCCTCAGGCCAGGTTGGCCCCAGGACACATGATCTGGGTAGATAGTGTAACAACCCAGCTGAACTCCAAGTTCACACCTGCTCAGAGGTCTCTTGAAGAAGAGGCTGAATGTGGGACTCACTGGGGCCTGGGGCTGAGAAAGGGACTTGGGAATTTTGGAGAGGGGGGATATAGATAGAAGTTTCTGTGCCACCCAGTCCCACAGCAATTCAGTCCCAAATAAATACACAGAGGCTTATATTAATTATAAACTGTTTGGCCTATTAGCTCAGGCTTATTAGTAACTAGCTTTTACAACTTAAATCAACCCAAAATTTTTGTCTGTGTTTAGCCACATGGCTTGGTACCTTGCTTCCTCTGAGTCTGGCTGGCAGCTGCATTTCTGCTTTTCCTCTTCCCAGAATTCTCTTAGTCTGGTGGTCTATACTTCTTGCCTGGCTACTGGCCAAACAGCATTTTATTAAACCAATATGAGTGACAAGTCTTTACAGTATACAAAAGCATTATCCAACAGCAGAATGACAAAATTAGGAAACAGTGGGAAACAGAGGCAGGTGGATCTTTGTGAGTTCAAGGCCAGCCTGGTCTACAGAGTAAGTTCCAGAACAGCCAGCACTGTTACACAGAGAGACCCTGTCTCATGGGGGAGGGATGGAAAAGACTAGGAAACAGGTGACTGCAAAAGTGAGGGTATTGTTTAAATAGATTTTATTTGGGTATTTTATTTATATAATTTATAAATGATTGTGTTTGTATGTGTAGGGGTTGGCATTGTGTATGTGAGAGCAGGTGCCTATGGAGGCCGGAGGAGGGCTGCTCTCCCTGGTTGCTTTCCTCAGGTCAGGCTGACTGGAGATGGGGACAGATCTTGGATCTCATCCTAGGCCTGCCAGGTGGACAAGGGATGGAAAAGAACTCCACTCGGTGGGTTCTGACTTCTAGCTCCCGCTGTCTCCCACCCAGCAATTTCAACAGTACTGTACCCCTCTTCAGGGAAACTTCACTGACAATATTGCTACAATGGCTAGTGACCCAGGCTTCAACCCAGTCTCCTTGTGCCCTATGTGTAAGCAAAGCCCCAGGATGGGGGTTCTCTCTTCTACACTCCCTGCTCCAGCAGCAAGCTTGGATGCTGTGCCTAGAGGCTCCTCTTCAAGGGCAGAGCACCATGGATAAGAAACAGCACCAAAGCCAGATGCTGGCTGTGCCTGCTTCTAATCCCAGCAGATCCCACTGGCAGAGGCAGGTGGATCTCTATGAGTTCAAAGCTAGCCTGCTCTACAAAGAGAATTCACTTGGGGTTGCCCAGAGAGCACTGTGTGTCACTGTGGGAGTGAGTGGGAGAGATCCCAAGGCTGATGGGAAAGCAGGTGATGCAGAGGTCAGGCATGAGCATCAGTCAATCAACTCAGCTGACTCAGCATCCCATTGAGAACTTTCTTAATCCTCCCATAGGCTTGTCTTCAGAGAAGAAAGACCTCTCATTAGGCCCCACCTCTTAAAGGAGCCACCACCTCCCAACATCTCCACACTAAGCACCAATTCTCCAGCTTGGGACAAACTGGGGGGATCAAAGGTGAGTGGGTGTGGGGAGGTCACTGGGGTGGAAGAAACACCAGGGAGCTTGGAGGGACATGAGGCCCAGTGTTACAGGTGGGGAGAGGCCACATTTCTCTTCGTATGAGACAGCGTCTCACTGTGTAGCCCTGGTTGGCCTGGAACTTACTATGTAGACCAGGCTGGCCTCAAACTCACAGAGATTTTCCTACCCCTGCCTCCTGAGTGCTGGAATTAAATGTGTGAAAACACACAGGTCTGTTTTCATTGAAGAATTTTCTGGTTCCACAGGTTTATTGTAGCTCCAGATCTCAGACTCTCCAGCAGGGGTCACTGAAGTGCTGCCAGGGTAAGAGAGGGGCTGCCAAAGGCCCTTGGTGTTAGTGGAGCAGCCTTCCTTGTGGTTTAGCTCAGATTTGCTTCCAGAGGGAAATATACACAAAGAAAGGCCGGGTCACCCACTAAGCTTGGGGATGAGTCCAGGAAGGCGGGACATGGCTAGGGCCTGAGTCCAAAGTACAGGGGCCTTGGCCAAGGGCCCCAGCCAGACCATCCCAGCCTTGAGATTTAGTGCCTTTGGCCTTGGATGTCCTTTGACTGAAAAGGGGGAGCCTCTCTGCATCAATTCCTAAGCCAAGGACCCAGAGCTGATCCTGGGACCAGTTCCCACAGCCTGGCCCTGGGTGGGTCTATCTGGGCCAGCAGGAAGGAAGGGCAGGCTGCTGCAGCCTGGGGAGGAAGCAGAGAGCTCCCTGGCAGGGAGGACAGTGAACTCTAAGTGAAAAGATGCTAAGTGGAGGTCAGTGGCCGGGCAGCCAGGGTCTCCAAGGACAAGGAGGCCCAGGGCAACATCTGTTTCCATTCCCAGCCAGGAGTGGAGCCAGTGGGGCAGCCACCCTGTACAACTGGGGAGGCCTTTCCCACCTTCTGCTCCACCCCAATTTCTCCTCCTCAATCCCCTCATTCTTTCTACCCCTGTACCCAACCATCCCACCCCCACCTTTGCTGAACATAGCAAGGGAGTCACAGGGGGAAGGCGCTGCTCCAGGGCACACCATGGGACTGATGTGTCAGATGTCAGAGCTCTGTCTTTCGGCTCTCTGCTCAGAGAGGCTAGAGGCTAGCTGGAGGTCACACAGCAATGTGCTTGGACACAGACCCAAGTTTCCCAAGCGATAGCTGCTAACATCTCTGAACGTCTCTTCTTGTCTAAAGGCAAGGGACTAAGGATATACCACATAAACTCGATATGGCGGCGTGTATCTGTAACCTTGGGAGGTGGAGGCAGGAGGATCAGAAGTTCCAGGGCTGGCAAGATGGCTCTGTGGGTAAAGTTGCTTGCTGCCAAATCTGGCAACCTGAGTCCACTCCATGGGATCCACACGGTGAACTCTTGAAGGCTGCCTCTGATCTCCACACTCATGCTACTGTGTCCCTCTCCAAAAAATAAATAAGTGTAATTTTAAAGAACATTCAAATGTCACCCTCAGCTACATGGGGAGTTCAAGCCCAGCCTGGGGCTGTGGGAGACCCTTTCTCAAAAAGAATAGTTTTTAGAAGAAAAAAGAAAGTGACGTAGCTTTGATTAAAACTGGTCTTTTATCCATTCACGAGGAGGAGGGGGTGTTGTTAGCGTATTTTTAATACAGGAAGGGCTCTCAGCGGCAAGCCAGCCTCGATCTGGCAAAACAATGGGTCCCTATGGCACCGCCCAAGCACTTGGGGACAACCAGCCAGGGCTGTGGTCCCTGGCCTGCATCCTCTCTACCCTCCCCATGCTCCAGACCCTTGAAGTCTGTATCTCAGTTCTTCTCAGCCTGTCTCTCCCCACCACCCCCTAACCAAGTCCAGCCCCACTAAGTCGTGGCCTCTGACTTCAGCCCCACATCTCAAGTGACCTCCCATGGTCACACCGCACAGTGGTTTTCAGCGCAGGCTCCATTCCCCATCTGGTCCCCACTCTGCCTCTCAGCTGTGTCCTCTTTCCAGTTCTTCCCCTTCCTGACCCCCAGCCTCCGCAGCAGGATGGAGACAGTGTAGCCACCTACCTGACACTGTCGCAGTGACTGTGAGACTATCGCTCTCCCTTTGAGACCCAGCCTCATTCTGTAGCTCTGGCTGATCGCTACCTTGTAATCCTCCTGCCTCCGCCTCCCAGAGGCTGGGAGGACAGTTGTGTGCCACCATGCCTAGCTTTAAATGAGTGACTCTTCTTCGTATACCAGGTGTTGACCTGAGATAGGCTGTTGACCCCGTGAGCAGAGTGGGGGCTGATCAAATGGAAGGCCATTGTCCAAACCCTCAGAATAAGGCCTTATGTTAATCAGAACTGTGGGGTTGATATCTGAGTCCTCCCCTTGGCCTTAAACCACAGAGGCACAGAGCGGGGGTTGGGGCCCTCTCCCTAGTGTCCTCAAGCCTGACACAGGTAGATATTCACAGGCTTGAATGAATGAATGAATGAATGAATGAATGAATAGGTTCCACACCTCCTACGCCATGTTTCTCTGTGCGGGAAGTCATTCCCACTGGAGTATGAGGTATGAGTCAGTACTGCTTTTGCCTGGGCTGATCAGCATGCTTGAAACTGTGTCTCCCTGGAGGACTGCGACCCTGAGTGATCGCTGTGTCCCTCTACCTTGAGTCCCCAAGCACAGCTCTCTATGTTTTCTCCTTTTTCTGAGGTAGCTCCTCCTTGGGTAGAGACAACCCCCCGGGGGTTCCCTGGAGGAAGGCTCACCCCCAAGTCTGCAGGAAGGTTCACCACAGGCTGGAGACTTCACAGGGAGGCATCCTACCAGGCTGGGGTAAAGTCCATATTGTCTGGGTCACACAAACTAGAAAGATCTCAGCAACTTGGGACTTGGAGCTGGGAAGGGGCTGGTCCTGACCTCACAGTGGGACCCAGGGCCCTGCTGGAAGCATCCAGTGGCTGTCATCCTGCGGCCACATCAAATCCCTGATCAAAAGGGGAACTGGCTCCCCAGGCAGATTTGTTCTGTTTGTTTTGGGGCCTTTTTACTTCCACACAAAGCTGTTAGCCCAGCAGCTCCTCAAGCGCCTTGACCTCCCGTGGCTCTGTCCCCTGATGTCCCCTGAGCAGTTGCCCTTCTTGTCCCCAAGCCTCTGCAGGGTCCTTTTATTCCTCACCGTTGTGAAGACTTAACTGTGAGCTCAGAGACTCTGACTACCACTGTGGGACTGGTGGCTCAACCCAAGAGCATCTATTGAGCGCCTAATGTATGCCTGGCCCTTCAGTGTTATCTAGGGGACACGAATGTCAGTTTAGTCACACCTTAGGACTTCAGACTGTGGACCTGATTTTGGGGACCACCCATCCCTAAATCTGAAGGGCAGGAAGAGTCTTTGTGGTTGAGAGGATTAAGTTTACTCAGCAGCAGCAAGCACTTGCTGAATACAGGCCAGGTGCTGGGTGCAGCTGGAGGAGGTTCAGACACGGTCTTGGTGAGCCCAGCTCCCAGGTGGGGTCCCCAGTGTGACAAATGGCCACATGTTGAGCAGCTTGTGGCAACCTGGTCCAGCTCCCTCACTGCATCAGAACTGAAGTCCAGATGTGGCAGCTAGTACAGAGGTCCCCAATCTCCTCTTTACTCCCCTTTAGCTTCCAAATGCTTGGTGGCTACACAGAGCTTATTAGAAAAATCAGGCACCGCCTTCAGTCGCTTCGATTCAGGACTGTGGCCTGATGCGGAGCAGGGAGTCATACAGGCAGGTGGCTTGCACTGAGATCAAGGTTTGGATTAGGTCTGACGTGGGGGAAGTCGAGTGTTTGTCAGAGGGCGATGAGGTGTCATAGAAGAGTGACCGAATTTCCTCGCAGCCATATGACCATACAAGGAAATGGGAGGGGGGCCAGGCACAGTCATGGCTCCATGTGACCCAGCAGAGCCATTTGAATGCAGTCCCAGACAAATGTCAAGGAAATGCCCGCTCCCCACCAGTTTACAAAGTGCTTTGGGGCCATTGTGAGAGACGAGCTGAATGGCCTGGCTGGTGAAGTGCTTCCCCGGCAGACACAAGGACCTGAGTTGGATTCCCAGGACTCATACAAAGAGGAGGGTGTGGCAGCGTGTGCCCGTAACCCCAGCTCCGAGGAAACCAAGACGAAAGGGTCCCTAGTGTTCACTGGCTGGCCAGCCCAGCCGTCTTGGAGAATTCCCAGTCAGTGAGAACAATCTAAAAAATAAAGTGAACGGAATGTGGGTAAGGTTGTCCTCTGGCCTACAAACACATGCTCACACACATGCGCGCACACACAGACACATACACTCACACATGCACAGGTTGCATTTGGCACATGGCGTCTGCTTTATACTTAGGACAGTCCTCATATTGTGCATGCTTAGTGGTCCCATGCCTGTGTGTTGGATTAGATGGCACAAGTACAAAAAAATGGGAAGGGGACCCCAGCAGCGCCTGCGTCAGGCATAGCAGGGTCAGCAGTATTCATCTACTGCTCAAGGACACAGTCTGATGTATCAGATCTGTGACTTCAGAGTGACCAAAGAGGCCATCAAGAAGAACAGGGAAAACCCGCCCGGTGGAGCTGGCTGTCTAGTTCAGAAGACACAAGGTCAGCCCACCAGTCAGTGTAGATGTGCCCAGTGGTGGTGGCATAGGAGAGACCCTATCAGGAGCCACAGTGGAAATGCGGGTCCTGCCAGAGGGGCCTGTGGGACCAGAGGAAATGCTGTGTGTGATAGGGGCGTACTGGGAGGAAAAGCCTTCCTGGTGGGGAACTAGGAAACCTGGTACAGTTAAGACGGAGGGAGGTCAGGAGGGTGTCCAAGAGCATCATCCCAGTTTAGGCAGAAGCCAGGCCACCCACGGAGAGACCTAGGAACTAGGCCAAGAGCCTGCTGTCCAAGAATGTAGTGTAGGCACATGTGGAGAAGGGAAATGGGGGCTGGGAGCTGCTTTTAGGGCCCCAGGTCCCAGGTGCTTATGGTGGTGGGTGGGAGGATGGACTCACCTTCATGGGCACCCATTCTGCCAGTGCCAGCCTGCCTCACAGGCTGTGCCCCAGAGTCCTTTCATAGGTGGTAGAACTGAGGCTTGTACCCCTATCTCCCTGGAAGTGCCACTGGGACTGCATAGAGGGCTGACCCCACCTTCTTCAGGACAGTCCCTCAGGTGGTCCTCTGGGCTTGGGTCACACCTTCACCCCATAGTGTTACCTCATGTCAGAGCAAGCACGGAACCTTCTTCTACCTCGATGTCCTCCTCTGAGAAATGGGCATCCAAACTGCACCCACTTCTGCATACACAGACAGGCATGTTGGTGATGGGCTAGTGCTGAGTGGTTCCCTGCATCAGGACCCTCAGCGCAGACGGACGAAGATGCCTTAATGGGAAGCCAGTCGCATTCTGTCCCAGGGTCACACCAGAGCAGGAACCCAGAGATAAGAACCCCTAATCTGCCTCCCCATACCAGGGTTACAGGCTCCTGGGGTCACTTGTCCCCTCCTTGCAGCACCCCCAAATGCAGTTTCTGGAGTGGACAGTCACGAGCAGTGCTGAGAGCAGCCATAGCCAGCAGCCCAGCCCAGCCCAGCCTGAGGCAGCAACAGCGTGCTGGTTAGAGAGGAGTGGCAGGCCCCTCCCGGCCACGTCTCTGCCAGTGCCCCCTCCTCCCTCTGCCCAGCCATTCGTGCTGAGCTGTCCAACTTGCAGCCACCCTCATCACCAGAGTTACAGGGTGGGCTAAAAATAACCCGAGGACCAGCCATTGCCCAGGGCGCAGGTGCTGGGTGAGGACACAGGATTCCAGGGACCCTGTGCCGAGGACCAAGCCTGAAGCAGGCAAAGTCCTTTGGTCCCGCTCTCAGGCCCCACCCAGGCCAGCGTCCCTCCTCCCCGTTAACCCCTTTTACCTCCTCTCCCGGGCCTGCGGAGGTCACTCCTGCTGAAGAAAACCCTGCCACTAGCCTCAGGATGAGCTGCTGGGGCCGGAAGGCCCTTTCGGCTCTGGGCTTCCTGCTGCTACTGGGCACCAGCTCTGCGCAGGACACCTGGGAGGCATTGCTGCCCTCCAGGCTGGTGGAGAAGTCTCAAGTAAGTGCTGGGATGTGGGAGGAGGGATGGGGCCTTCGTGGGTGGGAGGTGACCCAAGGGGCACAGGTCCTCAGATGCTGTGGTTTCTCAGCAGGGTGGGAGTCTTCAAGCTGAGCTGTAGTAGATCGTGGGCAGAGGGGACTCAGTGCCCTCCCGAGGACACTCTCCTGCCAGCAGTGAGGAAGAGACATGTCTGCCCCACAGGGAGACTTGGCTTTTTGAAACTTAACTGAAGCATCCTTCTTCCTGGAAAGCAGTCTAGTAAGAGTCTGAGGACAAACTGAGCATTTAGTGCCCCCCTCACCCCAACACACTCACCCACCCCCAGTGCCTGAAGCCTGGCTGTGGTGTCTTGCTCAAGCAAGGAACCACTTAGTGGAAAGTATGCCAGCCAAGCTCGAGATGGCAACCTGTTGGTACAAGATGAAGAGGCCAGCTCTCCGGAGCCTTGGGGGGAAGCAGGCGACCTGGGGACAAATGACGGCAATCCTTAGGAAGGTTCTGAGAAGAAAGCCAATGAGAAGCAGGCACGGCGGGACCCTATGGCTGGGTCTAAGGCAGGGCTTGTCTTTGGCTGTGTGGCTTCAGGCAAGTTGTTTGATCTCTCTGGACCCCAGTGATCTCCTCTGCAAAAGACAGAGTGATGTGTTCCTCTCGGCAAATAGGAGATTTTGTTGTTATTGTTGTTGCGTGTGACATGCATGCATGTGTGTTTACAGGTGTGCACAACACGTGTGTGCACAGACACGTGTGTGCAAGTGCCTGCGGAGGCTGGCACTTGGTGTCAGTTGCTTGACTTTGATCATTCATTCCATTTAGTTTACTAGGGCAAGGTCTCTCCCTGAACCCAGCCAGGTGGGCTAGTCTAGCAGGCCACCTTGGCCTGGCCATCCTGCCTGCCTCCCGAGCCCTTAGGTTACAAGTGTCCGCCACTCCCGCTAGCTTTTACAGGTGTTCTGGAGATTCCAACTCCAGCCCCATGCTTGCATGGAGGGTACAGGATCCATGAAGGCAGCTCCCTAACTCTGGTGCTGGTGTTTTGAGGGCCACTGTTTGGCAGGCACTGTTTGTCCTGGGTGTGGGACTTGTCCGCCAGCGCCTGCCTGGGGTGTCTGCGCAGCAGGGTGGGCATCAATGGGAGGAAGGAAGCCCTGGGGTGTGTGAGCTTTTGAGCATCGAGGAGACAGATAAGAGGAAAGGGCTGGGGTGGGTGTAAGGTGGGCACCCTCCAAAGGAGCACAGGTTGAGGGGACAGCGTACCTGTGGTGACACTTCACACACCTGGGCAGATGTGTGGCTTGGTGTGGAGAAAGCGCCCAGGACTCAGAATGGCTGGTGCGTCTCATGGGCTTTAAATCAAAGGATGGTGAAGTACCAACGCTTGCCTCCTGGGACGGATGCAGGCTCCGGGGGCTGGGGCTGCTGGACTCCTTGCCCGGTTCCTGCCTTCAAGCTGGCACCTGGAACATTCTTGTGCATGACATGAAATAAGTGCTATGGGGACAGAAAGTGAGCTCGTTCATCCCTGCCCAGGAGCAACAGGAAGGGCCTTCTAGGGTTGGAGACATTTGACGAGGGACTTTGAAGGGGAAATATGAGTTTGCCCAGTCAAGAAGCATGGGGCTGGGATACTAATCCCTACTGAGCTGGATGTTTTTGATACAACTCAGAAAGTCACAGGAGGGGAGTCAGAGAGTGAAGGGATTGGAGATGGAGTTCGTATGAGATACCTAACCTCCAAAGGCTTCCTGGAAGAGGCGGCTCTCCTGAAGGGAGTTTGAGGAATGATTAAGAATTAGGAGGAAGCTGGGCATGGTGGCACACATCTTTAATCCCAGCATTCAGGAGGAAGGTGGATCTCTGAGTTCAAGGGCCAGCCTGGTCTGTGAGGAGATTTCCAGGACTACACAGAGAAACCCTGTCTCAAAAAACAAAAAAAAGTTAGGAGGAAGGGGGTAATTCCTGGAAGGCTCAGCATGACCTGAAGCTCAGAGGCCAGAGGCCATCTAGAGGGGGTTGGACTGGGAGGAGGGCCCGAGGGAGGGGCGAGCTGCATGGAAAGATGTTTTTCTACCTTTCCCAGGCCCAGCTCTTTGTATCTCGTGCTCCCCTTGGACACAATCCCTGGGCTTTGCATTATCCACAGACATCAGTCCCTCCCTGCTGCCCAGACAGGCATAGGGGAGAGAGCGAAAGAAAGTGGGGGAAGAGAACACACCCCGGGGAAGGCCAGGCTGTGACTCAGAAGCTAGGCTTAGAAGTCTTTTTGCACAGACCTATCAAGGAGCTGTGCTGGCTTGGGCCACTCGCTGCCTCTCTCTGGGTCTCAGGCCATTCTTTAACCTGAGAGTGACCAGGAGAGATGCAGTCCACATGTGCTTAGAGGCAAGATGCACCCTTAGCCTTGCTCCCCTCCTGCTGCTCCGTGCTGATTCCTTGATGATGGTGGGCTGGTCAGACCTAGGGACTCCAGCTGCAGGCATCTGGAGCAGACTTAGCCTAAGGGCAGCTACTTTTATTGAGAACAGAGTCACAGTTAAATGTTAGCTCCAGTATATCTACAACAGAGAATTCATTACTGTCTGGTCTAGAACGTTCTCTAAAGGCTTGTGTGTTGAAGGTCTGGTCTCTAATGCAGTAGTGGAGACAGAAGGGGCCTGTGGGAGGTGATTTACAGGTCAGAGCCTGAGGACTGGATGGGTTAGTGGATCAGTCCCCTAATGGACATATACCTGGATGGAGAGTCAGGATGTAGGATGTCCTGAGAACTTGAGAGGGTGGGGCCTGGTGGAGGAAGCAGCTCCCTGAGGACATGAATTTGAAGGTTTAACCTGTCCCTGCCTTTCCTCTCAGCTGTCTGTCTCCCCACTTCCTAACTCTCCACTACTGTCTGCTTCTCCGGCAAACAACGAGACAGCGTTCAGAGTGAGACCTCAGAAACCCTGAGCCCAAGCGAACCTTCCCTGCTTCCCTTCCTGTTGACTTGCTCAGGTGTTTTGTCGTAGTACCAGAGTGCCCATCGCTCGCTCACAGTTGGGAAGGAGCAGCTCATCCGATACACGCCCTTGAGGGACATAGCTGTTTTGTCTTTCTCGCTGGCTCTGAGACTTACGCATCTGTGGACTTGTGACAATACTGTTTATTTCTCCTCTCACACTAGGGTGAACGGCCCAGGCCATGGAGGTGAGATGGTCATTAAACCTGCCTGTCACGTCTACCTACGTCCCCCTCCCTGGTTCATCCCACTTCTAAGCATGTTATTCAGTGGCATGTCTTGTATCTGGAGGCTGAATTTTTTTTCTAGAGCAAGGCTGTTCATTTCCTGAGTGACTCCTAGTAGGGGACAGACAGGAACACTAACCCTGTCTTCTCACGTGAAGCCCTAAAGAAAACCTAGGGATGCCGGGTAGTGGTGGCTCACACCTTTAATCCTGGGACTCAGGAAGCAGAGGCAGACGGATTTCTGAGTTTGAGGCCTGCCTGGTCTACAGAGCAAGTTCCCTAGGATTGTCAGCTATGGGAGCCTCAGTTTCCGTGTCTGCAGTGGGGAATACAGCAACAGGTGCCTTGTGGGTTAAGAGAAGGCCAGAGTTGGGGCTGGAGAGATGGCTCAAAGGTTAAGAGCACAGGCTGCTCTTCCAGAGGATCTGGGTTCAAATCCCAGAACTCTCATGGTGGCTCACTACTGAATGACTCCAGTTCCGGGGGATCCGACACCCTCTTCTGGACTCTGCAGGCACCAAGCACACACTGTGGTTCACAGACATACATGTAGGTGAAATACCCCACACATATAAAAATAAAAACTAAAAAGACCAGGCCTTTGTCTGTGCTTGGCACCACTTTGCATGTGCGTACACATACACTCATGCCTATGTCTCTGTGTGTATTCATTTGAGTGTATATGCAGGGATGTATGTGTAGATATTATGGGTGAAGCTTGCATACATGTGCATGTTTACACATACATATATGCATATGTATGTTTACACATGTATTGTGTTGTCTCTGTATGTGTGAAACCTATGACGGTACTTTGGGCCAATGACAGCTGGGACTGTAGGCAGGGATCGTCTTTGTCCCCTTCCCCAGAGACCGCCCCACTCCGTGCTTGCTTTCAGGGTGTCTTGCCTGCACTCTTTGCTCTGTTGCTCTTATCAGTCAGATTTGTTTATCTTTTCACTAGCTGCTTTTGCAGAAGACAAAGGAAGCGGGGGGGGGGGGTTGCTCCTAGGGTGGGTCTGGCTTACTTAGTGTCAGGGGAAAGTCCACCCAAGCTGGAACTGGGCCAAGTGAAGATGGGCAGTGTCTCGGAGTCCAGCCCAGAATTCCTCAGGGCCAGCTGAGAGCCCCAAGCATATAGGCTCAGGCAGAGGGTGTTCATGTCACCCAGAGAATGAAAGAAGAAATAGAAAGTTCTAGAGGGGGCATCATGTGTGCAGCTGACAGCGACTCCGCTCCAGCTGAAGTCTTCTGAGCACCCTCCTGGGAAGAGCCCCACGGCCTGCTGTGGAGGCCCAGGGCATCCTCACTCTGAGCCCCAGCACATAGGCCAGGGAGATGCTTATTTTTAGATCTCTGACGTCCGAATTCCAGAGGAAGGGCAAGTGGGGCTCCAAGGAAAGTTGGCTTTCTTCCTCCACCATGCAAACCAGACCTGGAAGACATTTTTATTGGTCTAGCTATGAAGTCTCTAGAACATTCCAAAGAAGGGCAAAGCTCTCTTATGGAATGAAGGGGTGGAGAGTGTAGGGGAGGAGTGGGGTGAGCGCAAATTTGCAGGTGGGGTGCCAGCTCCCTAGATGGAGGTCACTCCACAGTTCTCTCTAATGGGGCAGTACTGATATTTACCCTCCAAACAGCCCAGAACTGGAGGGTCGAGGGCAGTCTGCATACCATCCTCCTCCACACATCACTTATCTGTGTGGACCTCTGCTTTCTCATGAGCCCTGTCCACAACATGCATTTCTTTTTATTCATGTTGTTTAAAAATGTTTAAGTTGAGTTGTACCTTGCATGATATAAGACATTTTTTATTTTTACTTTTTAGTTTTTTGAAACAGGATCTCATGTTGCCCAAGCTGGACTCGAACTCCCTATGTCACTGAGGATGACCTTAAACTTCTCATCTTCCTGTCTCCACCTCCTGAGTGCTGGGGTTGCAGGCATGTGCACCACATCCAGTTCATTCAGGGTGGAGATTGAACCCTGGTGTTTAAGCGTGCTAGGTGAGCACACTGCCAACTAAGCTTCATCCATGGCCCAAGACAAACCCTTGGGGTGTGTCTGTGTGTGTGTCTTGTGTTTGTCTGGATGTATATCTATGTGTGTGTGTCTATGTCTGGTATGTATCTATGCTTGTGTATGTCTTGTATTTTGTGTATCTATGTGTGTGTTTATGTCTGGTATGTATCTATGTTTGTGTGTATCTTGTGTTTGTGTGCGTATCTATGTGTCTATGTGTGTTTATCTATGTATGTGTGTATGCGTCTCTGTGTGTGTATCTACGTATGTGTCTCTCTGTATGTGAATCTATCTGTGTGTGTATCTATGTGTGTATGTCTTACGTATGTCTCTCTGTATGTGTATCTCTGTGTGTGTCTGTGTGTGTCTCTCTATACGTATCTATGTGTGTGTATGTGTCTCTCTCTGTATGTTTATCTGTATGTGTGTGTTTGTGTACATTCACACAGTCACCAGTTCTCTCTGCTTCTAAAGTGCTTCCTTCCCTCCCCTCACAGAGGAAACCCACACCCAATGAGCATTTGCTTTCTTTCTCCCAGCAGCCACCCAAGGGCTCTGTCTCTGTGGCGGGGGGGGGGGACTCCCTCTGCACACGATCTGCATGGGACAACACGCGACAGGTTTGGGGATGTGATTGGTTCGTGTCCTTCCCCAAGGCCCATGTGATGTTCCAACCTGAGATGCCCATCACTTCTTCACCCGGCTTCCTCTGGCTGTTTGAGGACACTGAGCTTGAACCTCCTGATTCTTGCCTCTCACGCCCATTGCAGGGTCATTTCCTGTGGGTGGCATCAACCAAAAAGGGTTTTGTCCACCTCTGTAGGTACTAGAATCTCTCTCCAGGTTAAATACAGCCACCAAGCTACTGAAGAGCTTAGGGGAATCACTCTACTTGAGTCTGGCATGTAGAGCTGAGAGACATCTGAGTGGTATCCAGAGTTTCTACAAGGCAGGTGTTTGGAGACACCCTTAAAATATGGTCCCTAGTGGGGGTACAGATGAAGGCTGAATATCGTGGGAAGAGGGTGCCAACACACTACTGAAGGATGCTGTCTTTCTGGCTGAGCCTCTGGCTTTTGTGAGGGATTTGATGTGCTCTTGTTTGGTTTCTAGCTGGTGACAATATAGGCAGGAAAGAAGGGTAGGTTATGACTACAAACAAGGCTGGGAATGAGCTGTTTCTAGAATGTACCTGGATGAGAATGGCAGATGGCTAACTGTGTCCTGAACTGGCTGTTTCCCAGGAGAGGGGAAGCTGGGGTATGTGAGATGAAGGACCCTCAGAGCCAGGCTCCGGAGGATTCAGGATGATCCAATCTGCCTGTCTCTGGAGAACTGCATTGACTTGAGCAAGATGCCTGTTCTAGTCCCAAACCTCTGTTTTCCCATCTGTAAAGTGGGCTAATAACACCTTCAGCAGGGCATGCTGCAGGCCCCAGTGTGGGATAAGAGCTTGTCAGGAACTGCTTCAGGCCACAGCCATGAACCAGATGGCCCAGATTCTGAGTTGAGCGCTTCCTTGGGTGGTGACCATGTGCCTCGGTTTCTTCACTGTGGGACAGTGCCAGCAAGAGACCCCATCTGAGAGGGAGATAAGGCCACACCCAGCAATTGTCAGAGAGATGTGTGGGCGCAGAAGCCACGTGCCCCTCCCCTGCTCTCCCAAGAACTCTGCCACAGTGAGGTCGTCACTGTGAGGTTGTCACGTTCCCACTACACTATTTTTTTTGGGGGGGGGAGTCTGTCTCTGAATGTCCTCTGTGCCCAGCTGGACCAGAGCCTCTGGGGCCAGGGACACATTTTTCTTTTCCTTCTTTTCTGTGTTTAAGATTTTATGTCAATGGGTGTTTTGCCTTTGCATCACATGCATGCAGTACCCACAGAAGCCATGTGTGCTGGGAATCGAACCCTGGTGTTCTGTAAGAGCGGCCAGTGCTCTAACCACTGAGACGTCTCTCCAGCCCTGCTGGCTTTAGAACCTGTCTTAGCATCACGCCTCAGCCTGTGGCATTGCGGGTGCCCAACCAATCACTCCCAGAGAGTGAAGTGCGGAACGGAGGCAAGGAGTGGTGAAGGGCCTTGGTGTAGTTTGTTGACAGAATGTTATACAGATGGGAAGGAAGGTCCCTGAACCCACAGAGTCAAATGCGGTAGAAGCCGTGGTAGTCACTACGGACTGGGGTGAAGCAGTGTGGGTGCTGAGCTGGGCACCTCACAGGCCAGGTCTTACCACAACCACAGCAACTACTCTATCGCGCCCATTGTGAAGTGAGGAAAACTGAGTCTTGGGTAAATTGGTGATTTTTTTTTCTGTAGACTCAGTCCCACAGCTCTAAGGTTCAACCCCAAACTGATCTGATTCTTAAATTTGAGCCCTTAATCTGGACTCTGTCAGCCTTGGTCCCATTCCTCTTGATTCTGCCTCACGGTCAACCCAGCTCCTGGGTCCAAACTTGAAGGATGAGCAAAGGGTGTCAGGAAAGCAGCGGAGAGAGGGGACAGCACGTGCAAAGAGCAGGACGGATGCGAGTCAGAGATACCGGTAGCATCACGGCAGCCTCTGGAATATGAATCATGAGCTAGCCCTATCTAGTCTTTAGACTGCGGAGTCCTAGTGAGACAGAACACAGAAACAGACAGACACCCAGACAAACACGCAGATACCGACACACATACACATACGCAGATGTACACACATGTGTACATCCATGCACACAGGTACATCCAGGAGTGACAGAAGACTGGATAGGGTGTTGCGTGTGAGCAGAGTACACAGTGACCAACCAGGCAGGTGGTGGACGGCTGGAAGGGAACAACCAGGACTTCTGGGGAGGGTGCAGTAGGAAGATGGGGGGAGGGGGAGGGGGGAGGAGAGGGGTTTGGTGAGCCAGTCCTGGCCTGACCCTTGGGGCTGTCAAGCCTTTAATCTGGGACCGGGAGGGGCTGCAGAGTACACCCTGTGTTTCTCTGAGTTCTCAGATCTCAGGAAGCACCTTTGTTGAGAGCTTTTCTAAGTGACACCTTGTAGGGCACAGAGTGTTCTTCCAAACTGTTTACTCAGGGCCCCTCAGTTCTCAGTCCCCAGGGAGCATCTGTTGTCAGGAAGGGGAGTAAGGTGCTTATCTCCACCGTGAGAAACAGGCTGTGTACCCATGGGGACAGCAGTAGTGGGCATAAAACCCGTTTCTCCGCAGATCCCTCACTCAGGCTGCCCCCCAGAGAGACAGGAGGCCAGGGAGGTTAGAGAAGAGGCCATCTGCTGAGCCCCGGGCACCACGGTGCCTGCACATGGAACCTATTGGGAAGAAAACCTGTCACCTCCCCTGACAGTACCCGGTGGCCCTCAGTCACCCTCCGAAGGGGCCAGCATGGCTGTCATGGTGGATCAGGATTAGGGTTGGTTCACTTAATCCTGTAGTTGATGAATGTGGAGTGGAAGGTGAGGGCTTATGTCCCCCGCTGGTAGTTTCCAAGCAACTGGGGACAGCATACAAATGTAGGAGACAGAGAGGGGCGGAATGCTGAAGACCGAATTCAGCAGGGGTCTGAGGGCCCACACAGGTCTCCCTTGAGTCTCTAGGGACTTCTAGCATCCAACTTTCCTCTCCATACCCATGACAATGCCTTTCTCTTATCATCCGCTTCTTTGGTTCATTTGTTTATTTTTGCATGTGTCTGGGGGAGAGCTGTATGTATGTGTGTTTATGGGTAGACCTGTAGAGATGAGGGGCAGATGTGTGTACCTGTGGAGTAGATGTTTGTACGTGGGAGAAGTGCAGCTGTGGGTGCGGGTGTGTGCATTGGTGTGCACATCAGAGCACAGCCCCAGGTGTTGTTCCTCAGGCTCTGTTCACCTTGGTTTTGTTTTTTCGTTTGTTCATTCTTATTTTTGTTTGTTTTTTTTTGTTTTGTTCTTTTATTTTTTTATTTTATTTTATTCAAGACAGGATTTCTCTGTATAATGGCCCTGGCTATCTTGGAACTTACTCTGTAGGCCAGGCTAGCCTCAAACTTAGAGATCCAGCTGCCTCTGCCTCCGGAGTGCTGGCATTAAAGGCGTGCAACGCCACTGCCCAGCTCTCACCTTGTTTTTTGAGACAGGGAACTCACAAAATAGGCCAGGCTGGCCCATCTCTGCCTGCCCCAGCACTTGGGATACCAGCGCTTTGCAGTGGGCCTGGATGTTTACAAGGGTTCTGGGAAATGAACTCAGGCACTCACACTTGCGAGGCAAGCTCCTTACTGAGCCCCCTACTTTTCACAAATTGAGGGAGCAATCTGTGCAAGCTTAAAGAGATTTCCTGGGTGAAGAAGGCTATAGTCAGAGCACCCCCATCTTAGCTGACCCCACCCTGCCTGCTTTTGGTCCCACCTACGTGCCAGCTTTCGGATAGGAAACCGAAAGCCACTGCCTGCTCTGATGCCAACAGGAGGGGAGGGGGGAAAGCAGGATTTATTCCCTGCGACCACACTCCCCCTGCAGGACATCAGCAGTAGTGCATAGCGTTTGCAGCCTCAGAGATGGCAGCACAGAAGGAGTGTGTGGGTAAGGACTGTACCAGAAAGATCCATGCATCTGCTAGTGAAGGAAGGCCACCTTCAGGAGGATGTATACGCTGAGGGTTAGAAGGTGATCCAGTCAGAAGATAGACGCAGAGCAATCTTCCGGGCAAAAGACTAGTTTGTAGGAGTGGCCTCTGGTGGCAGGGAGCTAGCTTCCATTCAGGGACAAATGTCACGCTGGGCACTGTGCATGTCCCATCACAAAACCCAGAGAGGTGCTGTGTTGTCGCCACATGGAGAAGGGTCACATCGCAGAACGCTAACTCCCAGGACCCAGACTTGAAGTCACCAAAACTACAGAGTAGAACTGGATAGAACTGGATGAGTCAGAGCATGGTTAAGCCTCTCTGGCGCCCCGCACCAGGCGTCTGCTTTGCCTGGCTTTGGATTAGTGTAACAAAAGAGAGCACACAAATGTTCTCCAGTGCCATTACCACCTCCATGTTAGCAGCGTGTGAGACTTATCCACGACGTTAGGGATTATACATTCTGTGTGTGATCTATGAGTTCTTAAAGCTCTAGACATGTTGATGGATTGTAAAAAAAAAAAGATATGTTTATACAGAAATATACATGTTTCATATGTGCATGTGTGTTGACATGTACACCCATATATGTATAGACACATGTAGGCAGACAGATGAGAGTTATCTCATGGGGTCATACTTAGAATGTAGATGGCTGCGTTAGCATACGCTCCGAAAACACCCTCCTTCCATGGCTCCTTCCTTCCCTCCTCCCGTCCTTTCTGCTTCCCTCTTGCAGCCATCTCTTTGGGGACTCAGAGAAACAGTAAGTCAACCCCAGAACTGCTTCAGTCACCTACCTGCCCTAACAGCAGTTTCTGCCCATATAACTGTTTTCCCAGGGAGGAAGCTTGGGCTGAGAGCCTAGGTTGATGCCCTTCCACTATCTCCCACAGGCTGAAGAGGGTACACCAACAGGCCCCCGGCAGCCCCGTGCAGACCGCTGCCCACCACCCCCACAGACGCTGCCTCCAGGTGCCTGCCAGGCCACACGCTGCCATGCCGACTCCGAGTGTCCGCGACACAGGCGCTGTTGCTACAATGGCTGTGCCTACGCCTGCCTGGAGGCTGTGCCACCTCCACCAGGTGAGCTGAGCTGGGTCAGGGGATTAGAGGTCATGTGGATCCAGTGCTGGGCTGAGGAGGAGAAGGAGCTGAGCTGTGTTTGTGCTGAGCTACCTGCTGCCCAGCCTGGGTGCTCACCTGCAGCCTTCAGCTGCAACTCTGCCATACCTGTGGGGTGCAACTGCCTCACCTTCATGCGTGGAGCCAGCCCAGCATGGAATATACACACTCCAGGAATAATGTCACCACTGTGAGATTCCACCCTTTAAATAGGGGTCTAATCTGTGGGATGGCTCAACCTATAAGAGAGTTTGGGATAGAGGGGTTAGGGTACCTGCAACCAACCCTGATGACCTGAGTTCAATCCCCGGAACCCATGTGAGGAAAGGAGAGAACACGCTCACCACCTCCACATGCACACCCCCCCAAAAAAATAAACATTTTAGATGCATGTATGTCTTTATATCCAGGGTGGGAATGTAGCCCTGTTGGTAACACTAGCAAGCACAAAGCCCTGGGTTCGATTCCCACCACTGTATAAACCAGGTGTGGTGGTACACACTTGTAATCCTAGCACTCGAGGAGGTAGAGGCAGAAGGATCAGAAGTTCAAGGTTGTTCTCAGGAGTTCAGAGCCTGCCTGAGCCGCGTGAGGCTCTGTCTCAAAAGATAACAGTAATAAAATCATGATCCTTTCCTTTAAAATCCCTGACCAGCGCCCTATGTCCTGAGCTGGGCAGCTCTCCTAGTTATATCCCCAGGCAGCTCTTCCATGCACAGGGTGTCCCTAACATTTTCCCCGACAACTACAAAGTTCACTTTCTCCCAGCTCTGGGATCCTCCTCTGTGAGCGTGCTCCCTTGCCGGCAGCCCCTCCGCCAGCGGGTCCTCCCCTCCTTCCCGCTGTTACAGGCTGCAGGTGTCTGGGTTTACTGTTTTTTGTATCTGGTGTCCCCCACTTGGAGTTGGCCCCAGAGGGCTGTATCCTTCCCATATCCCGGTACCGTGGTCTCTGGACCCATGCAAGGCACTCGGTGAACACGGAGGCATTCATTCATTTCCCGTCAGCAGGGGTGGTTACGCCAGTTAGCGATAACGGCAACAATGACAGCTGACCCAGGTCTCTCAGCCTTAGCACTTGGCTGTGGGATTGGGGTACAGGAGGGTGACGGTGGCCTAGACGCTGGAGGCTTGTAGCATGTCCCCGGGGCAGTGTGCTGGAGCCAATGTCACCTCTTCGATGAGGTGAGATGCCCCTCCCTCAAGGTTGGTGGTGTCGAACTGCCATAGGAAGCCCTTCATCTCACCCAGTTCTCTGTCAGTTCTAGACTGGCTGGTGCAGCCCAAACCCCGATGGCTTGGTGGCAATGGCTGGCTGCTGGATGGTCCTGAAGAGGTGTTACAAGGTACTTGCCATGGGTCCCCAAGTCAGAGCCAGCCCGTCCTTCTCACTGGGCTTCCATGGGTCACAGGGATGCTGGCTGGGGACCCAGCCTGTTTTCTGTGGCCTGGGTGAAATAAAACAGCGAGGGCCTCCCTGACGGTGAGCCTCCATCTCAGCAGAGAATGAGAAGAAAGGGGATCTGGGACCCCTAAAGTCTTAAAGGGCCTAATTGCCACCTATGAAGAGGGAATCCTTATGTGGATGGGGCATGGAGGGCGATTTCTTAAAGGAACCACACACAGGCCTGAGGCCCAGGGGTTCGCAGAGGTCGGGCTGTACATGTGTGCACACAGCTGTACCGGTGGCTTTGCACACCCCCGTGTGGACCATGTCCATCAGGGCATGCTACACCTGGTCTTGTGGATGTGGTTGAATGTGTGTGTGTGTATGTGTATAAGCACATGTGTGAAAAAGCATGTATGTATGTGTTGACTGGGGTGTGTTGTATGTACACGGGTGACTGTAGCTGTCTGTGCATGTTTCAGGGTATACCCGTGCACATGTATTCACATGTGGTTCTTTTGGGTGATGGTGTGTTTAGGATACGGTGACTGTGTACATGTGCACTGGGTGCTGGTGGGAGGTGCTCTCTCAGAGTGTCTGTATGCAAGGCATAGGTGCCGCTTAGAGTCCGGAAGCAGGTGGGAGGTGGTCTCTCTTGGTGCACGTGTATGTACAAATATGTCCCGGAGTCCGAGTGTCCATGTGTGCACCATGTGAGAGACACACATATGGCTTGGTATCTGGGTGGGGCTAGAAAGTGGCCTTTCTGGATGGGGTGCTGGGGTGCACTGTCTGCTCCCCAGATCTTCCATCTGAGACCTGGTCTGTGTCCCTCCACAGCAGAGGCATGCAGCACCACTGAGGATGGGGCAGAGCCACTACTCTGTCCCTCAGGCTATGAGTGCCACATCCTGCGTCCAGGGGACCCAGCCCAGGGCATACCTAACCATGGGCAGTGCGTCAAGCAGCGCCGACAAGCAGGTAAGAGGGGCTGCTGCTCCCAACTCTGCTCTGGCCCTGCCGTATTCTGCCCCGGCCCTGGCCCCGCCCCAGCCTCCCTGGCCCCACCCTAGTCTGTCCTGCCCCACCCCAGCCTCCCTGGTCCCGCCCTAGTCTGCCTTGGCCCCGCCCTAGTCTGCCCTGGTCCCGTCCCAGCCCACTGCCTGCCACTTCAGGCTGGCTCAGAGTACCCTCTAGCCTCACTTCCTGCTCCCTCCGTGTCCTGCTCTTCCTTGTAACTCCAGCTCTGAGTCAGCTACCTGGTTGGCCTTGGGGGTCAGTCTCTTCATTTCTCTGAGCCTCAGTTTCCTCCCCTGTGCAATGAGGACCAATTCATATTGTCATGGGATCAGATGAGAACATAGGTGCAGAGTTCTGGGAGTGAAACCAGGTAGCCACAGGTGTTGGGGAACACTGGATCTTGTGCACCCATCTCTAGGTCTGTCTTTAACCCCACAGAATTTGAATGTTTAAAATCTATTATTATTGTGTATGTGTGTGTGCGCGCAGGGCAGAGCAAGAGAAGGCGCATGCCACACATGTTACCTGTGAGAACTTTGAGGAGTCCAGGCTCGCCCTCCACCCTTATGTGGGTTCTGGGACTCAAACTCAGGCCATCAAGCTTGGGCACAGAGCAGGCACCTTTACCTGCTGAGCCATCTGCGTAGCCCAAACCTCCTAGAACCTGAATTGTCTGAGAATTGTTTCTCGGATGGCAGCTGGCCATCGGTGCACATCTGTCGCGGAGGTTGTGGATGAAGCAGTGGAGGCACGGGCTCCAGGTGGTGTGGGATAGGCTGAGAGCAGGGTGATCAAGCCGAAGTTGGGGTTCTGTAAGGAGCAGCCAGGCTAACCCACACACATGATGACCATTGTGGCTCCACAAATCTTCCCGGTTACGACTGCCGATCCCTGGACGCCAGGTCACAGGGAGGGGAGTAGCAGGGGCGGACCTGCAGACATAGAAGGCAGGCAGCCATCAGGGCTGCAGGACAGAGGGATGCCCTCCCTGAGAGGCCCCAGCTGGGCTAAGGATGCTTCATATATTGGAAGCTCCAATCCCTGCCTCTTCTGATAAGGTCTCATGTAGCCCAGGCTGGACCAGACTCTCAATTTACTATAGCTAAGGATGGCCTTAAGTTTCTGATTCTTCTACCCTGGGATTACAGGCTGACACCACACATGGCCATGCTGGGTTATGCCAAGGGGATGGAGCAAAGGGCTTTGTGTAGCAAGGCAACAACTCTCCAAACTGAGCTGCATCCCAGCCCCAGAAAGGTCCTTGTAGTCCCCTGATCTTGCTCATTTGATTCTATAGTTTATAAGACTGGTGTAAACCAAACCGGTTCAGACCAGTTCTAGGGAGTCTGAACCCAGTCCAAAGAAACCCATGTCCTGGGGGAAGCTGAGCAGAGAGAGCAGGCCGTCCAACAAGACCACACCAGCAATGTCCAAGCCTGAGAAAGAAGTACAATGAAGGCAAGAGTGCAGACTCAGAACGTGAGAAACATCTGCAGCCTGCTTCTTCTTTCCTGGGTGTGGCTTTGCTCTGTCACCATAGACTTTCACAGCCTCAGTTTTTCTATCTGTAAAGTGGGGCTTGGGGTGATGCAGTAGGCACTGCAGGGGCAGATTCTGAAGCTCAATGGGTGTATGCCACCTCCAGCCCCGGCACAGTAAGAGGGAGGAATCAGGTCGGGGATCTGCCCCACCAGCTGCAAAGGGCATGTATAAACCTGAGCATGCACCTGTGTGTGCTTGCACCTGCATGTATCCACATGTGCTGAGTGCCCCCCTCCCCCAGGAACACTTCCAGCCTCCCAGGTGGAAGCAAATTCTCCCAGCTTTGACTGCAGGGCTGTCACTTAGGAATAATTAGTGGTGATTATATCGGAGTTTGGAGTCATCTTAAAGTCCCTCACCTTCCTTTAGGGCAAAACTCCCAGCAGATAGAAGAAGACATACACGCCACAGTAACTGAGAGATACAGTTAAAAAAAAAACCAACAACAACAAGGTTTTTAAACTGCATATTCAGAGTAATCTCAGACTTAAAAAAAACACTGCAGAAACATTACTGGGACCATCTCCAGGCCTAGCACTGGCCTCGACAAAAATACTTCTTACCAGGGTAAGGACGTGGGAAATGAAGAAATATAAGAATATGAAGACACTTAAAAATAATAAGACAGAAAACATAGAACGTGTCGGTAGGGCATTCCGGTGACTGATATCCTGAAATTCCCCTGCGTTTATTTTCCCACGGCTTTTAAACCCAACGTAAGGGGGGGGGGACAAGGTAACAAAAGACTTTATCAACATGATACAAAAGGAAAACTCACACAGTCAATGGCTTTATCATTCTGAGACATTGAATCATCAGCATTCTGTTGTCTAAGCAGGGAAGGTGCTCTAGGTCATGTATGCTGAAGGCCACCATTCCCTAGGTGACCTCATAGTTACTAAAGAAGGACCAGAAATATGTTTGCATATCCTGACCACCTGTCAGGATGACACAGACTTGCTAGAATGAGCTATTTTAATTTCAAAAGCAATCACCTCCTGAGTCAGGCCACACAACTGCGCCTGTCCCTCTCCTGACAGTCAGATGAGGTGGAAATGGGCCTGCATTTTTCGGACCCCTCACAGCACTGTTAAAACATTTTTCTTCTCCCTCCCTTTTCCTCAATAGAAATGGACATACGTGCTTTCTTGGGCCATCTGAGAGTTAATTGCTGGGGCTAGATAAATGGCTCGGTGTGCAAGAGTCCTTGCTGAGCAAGTATGAGGAACTGGGAAAAAAAAAGCTGAGTTTGGCCAGGTGTGAAATCCCTCACAGCTGATGGGTTAGGCAGAGCCAGAGAGACTGCTGATTGCCAGCCTAGCTCCAGGGTCAGTGAAAGACCCAGTCTCAAAAGAATAAGGTAGAAAAGAATAAGGTAGAAAATGGTAAAGCGGGACACCCAGTATTCTATGGCTTCCAAGCTCTCTCGCTCTCTCTCTCTCTCTCTCTCTCTCTCTCTCTCTCTCTCTCTCTCTCTCACACACACACACACACACACACACACACTCACACACCTGCATGCATGCACACACACTAAATTGCAGGCTCTTGACCACTTCCTAGGGTCAGTCAGGAGAGTATTTTTAGTCTCAGGTCCCTTTGACCCTCGAAATAATGTCAAAATATCTGTGCAATGTTGCAACTGGAAATTGACTAGCACAGCCTCCCAAGCAAGTGTCTAAAAACTTTCTCTTCCTGCTTGTTTTCCAGAGGGGCGGATCCTGCGGCAGAAACTTCACAAGCAATACCCAGGTAAGAGGAAGAAGACACTCTCTGCAGAAGACACAAGGAAGAGAGGCAAGCATTTAAGAGGCAACAGAGATATCAAAGTCCAGGGCTGAGCTAGAGAACAAAATGGCAATTAGGTTTGAGAAATAAAGCCGAGCCCTGTTATTGCGATGTTGGGCAGGACAGATGTGAGCCAGAGAGGGGTTCAGGGCAACCAGGTCCTCAACCTAGTGTGAGAATCTGGGAATGGGCACAGCTATGTCTCTCCTACCCTCACTCAGGGAATTGGAAGAGATGATCCTTCATCCATCTTTCTGGTTGTTCATGTATATGAGAATTTATACATACACCCACTCATTCGTCCACCTAATTATTCTTACATCCACCCATCCATCCACCCATCCACCCATCCACCCACCCACCTCTTTTTCCATCCACCCTCTTATCCATTCTTCCACCCATCTCTTCATCCTTCCATTCTTTCTTGCATCCCTTTCTCTGATCTTCCCTTCTCATCCATGCATCTGCCCATTCACCCATCCCTCTGTCCATCCTCTCTTCTACCCATCTATCCTATCTATCCATTTTTTCAAAAAGATTTATTTATCACCTATACGGTGTTCTGTCTGTGTGTATGCCTGCAGGCCAGAGGAGGGCACCAGATCTCATTACAAATGGCTGTGAGCCACCATGTGATTGCTGGGAATTGAACTTAGGACCTCTGGAAGAGCAGCCAGTGCTCTTATCCTCTGAGCCATCTTTATAGCTTTATCTATCCATTCTTCTATCTGTCTGTCTGTCTGTCTGTCTGTCTATCATTCATCATCCATCATTCATCCATCTACCTGCCCACTCACTCCTCCCTGAATCCACCACTCGCCTATCCACTCATCTACCTGTCCATCATCAATCTATCACCCTTCCATCCATACAGCATGTCTTTATCAGTCACTACTCACCACTCAGGGCTGGAGGCTGGGACTCCATCTGCCAACACAATGAACCCAGTTCCTCTCACAGAGTAGCTCAGGCAGGAAATTCAAATACTCATAAAGCTTATGTGGTTACTTCATGTGATAAAGGTTCCAGATGTCACATGCCAGATACCACGAGGACCCTTTAGACCGGAAGAGTTCCTAAGGAGAAGAGCTTCCTAAGGAGGGATCTAGAAAGCTCAGCCTATGGAATTGGAGGCATTGGCAGTGGGAGGATGTGTGATGATCAGGGGGAGGTGTGGCTGTCCCTGTGGCTGCAGGGCGTGATGAGTGTGAGCTGAGGAATTGGGTAGGCAGGAGGGCCAAGGATAAGGCTCAAAGGTGCAGCACCTAGCAGCTTTGAGGCCTTGGGCTCAGTCCCCAGGATACTAAAGATGGAACAAAGAAATGCAGGCAGGGGCCCTGCTGAGGCAAGAGGAGAGCATGCAGCCTGCCACGCCGCCGTGCCAAGGCATCCATCCGCGCTACCTCTGGTGCGCACAAGGGGCCAGAGGTGAGAATTTAAGCAGAACATCTGTCCTGACAGCTGTGTTCTTGTTGCAGAAGGGGACTCCAAGAATGTGGCAGAACCTGGAAAGGGACAACAGAGGCACTTTCAATAAAGCAAAGACTGGCAGGTAAGTGGAGGTGAGCTGGTGGCTCAGACAGCCATCGTCCCCATGTTGGCCACAAGAGGGCGACATCAGAACGTCACAATCCCTCCAAATCCCAGTAGGTCAGAAGCAGAACCTAAACCTGGCTGTTAACCTCCTTTCTAGTCTGCCGCCTTCACGACTCCATGCCCGTGCCCCACAAATCGTGTCTTCTCCTCCACTCTGCAAGTCAGTACTGTGGGGAGCACCTGTCTGACCGTTGTGGTGCCAGCACCCCGGCTCAGCATTAGTTGTGGTATCTGTTGAACCCCATTGCTCAGCAGTAGCCAGCGGTCTCCACTAGGCACCACAGGTGGGGTTGACATCCCGTTAGAAGGAAGTCTAAGCCAGCCACCTGGTAGATCAACAAGGAGGCCACAGATACACCAGGGAATGGCTAGCAAGGTATAGGAGCTGCCTCCAACAAGTGTGAGGGAGACCTGAGGTGTGTGTGCCAGGGGACACTAAACTCACAATTGAAAGCTGGGGTGAGAAGGTACCACCTGGACTAGCAGGCTGGAGGACACGACGGCACCAGGTGGAGGGACGTGGAGACTGCGGTCCCCACGGTGCATCACTTCAACTGTGAGAACCTTCGAGAGGCTGCTGAGAGGATAGGGATTCAAGGAGGCTCTCTGCATAGGGGCTGCCCAGCAAAACAGCCATGCTGAAACGCACTCCCTACTCTGTAGCCTTAAGTGAGTATCTCCACTCTCCAAACCTGTTTTCCTGTCTACAAAATGGGTATGATGGGGAAGGATGGTCAGTAGCTAATCAGGAACCATGGGGACCTTAAGGATTTCATCTTTAAAAACACATCTTTCTGGTGCTCCTGATGGGTCCAGGGCAGATGGAAATTTAAAAGGCCTGTGTTCTTTGCCCTGCCCACAACCGATTTATCTGTATCCTTCCCCTTTGCTTCCTTTACAGCCTTTGAGGACCCTTCCTATGCTTTCCAGATGCTAAACCTCGGAAACAGGAAAAGAATTCAACCCTAGACATCATGCCCAGTGCCACAGAACAGAACTCCAGAGCTCCCAGGAACTCCCAATCCCAGTGTGGCCCAGCCTGGCATGGCAACTTGGGGGAAGCCCCTGACAAGTTCTGGGTCTCTGCTCAGCACCCTGGTCACATGAGCCTGCAGCTTCTAGGTGACTTTTGCAGATTTTGACTGTGAAGACCTATATCCAACCCGATTGCTCCCAAAATAAATCTGCCCACCACACCGTAGAAATGAACTCCTTTATCAGACCTGAGCCGCAGCTGTGTGCGCACATCTGTTGCAAGGGTCTCCGGGACCACCAGGGCTGGTAGAGTCATGACCCTCTGGAGGCAAGAAGGTAGTTCAGTTCAAATGACTACGTAGCTGGTGTTGGCTCACACTTCAGGGTGAAAACTTTCCTGGCGATAGTTAACTCCATCCCAAGTACACAATAAAGCAGGAATGTGATTACATCAAAACTCTTTGTAAACTTCATGTGACACCCTCTGTAAAGATAAGGTCCTATAGACTGACTGCATGTGACCCCTTCCATAAAGATAGGTCCTATAGATTGACAAGCTCACAGACAAAGTCTGCGAAAGGATCTGGTGTGGTCTCGGCCACACAGATAGCAAAAAGGTCACCAGGCTCTTCACCACATCCTCTCCTAGCCTTCCGGGCAGACAACAGGTTATGCACCCCTTCCTTTGAAAGAACAGCCCTGGGTGTTTAATACACCAGATTCCCCTCGTGCTGATCTGTGAGGACAAGGCAGTGCCTCCCACAGTCTGTGAGTGTGTGGAGGTCAGAAAACAATCCGTGGAATTGGTTCTCCCCTGGCACCGTGTCTCAGGGACCAAACTGAGCTTGTCCACTAGGTGTCAGCACTGAGTCATCTCAAGCCTGAGTTACGGCTTTAACTATTTAAAATCCTCAAATGTGCTGTGCTAGAGGCTACCCCTTGGTGGATGGGCCAGGAGTGCAGGGATGCTGTGTTTCCTGAGGCCAGAGTTCTGAGTGCATCGCCCCACAGCTCAGGAGCCCTGGGAAGCTGGGGAGAGTAGGTGAACTGGGAGCTGATCCAGGTCAGTGACCTCCATGGGCCAAGTCCCTTAACAAGGACTTCCCTGTAGGAGCAGTCGCAATTAAACAATGTCTTTGTGCTCTGGTCTTGCTGACCTTGGCCCAGTCCTCTCTGGGGTTTTCCATCAGCTATTCCAGTTTAATTACCCACACTTGCCCCCCCCCCCTTTTTTCTAGAACATTCTCACAAAATCAGTATACTGACTGATCTAAGGAGAAGGTAGGTCCCCTTCGAGTGGCCATAGGGCAGGATGTACTAAGTCTGTGACCCCCAGGGGGGATCCTCTTGTGCTGCTACATGGAGCAGTCACGTGATCCTGGGTAAAGCAGACAGGACTCTTATCCCCAGAACCCTCTTTCCTACAGGCTCAGTGACCTAAGCTGGCAGAGTCGAGGTGGTGCCTGTCCCTTTATGAGATAAGTGTGGGAGAAAGCCATTCACGGGGCTCTGGGGGAGGAGCTGGGGAGGGCTTCCTGGAGGTGGGAAATGTCTGAGCTACATTTCTGTGTATTGGTCTCTGGGGCTGCCATCCCTAGGAGTCACCAGCCAAGTAGCTAAAGACAGCAGAAACACAACCCATGACTGAACCTGTCTTAAGAGCCGGATCCTCAGCCAGTGGCCTTGGGCAGCCTCTCAGGCCTGTCCAGCCCTTAGGACAATAGAAACCGCACCTCCCCATGACTGCAATGGGAGTCAGTGGAATGCTGGAGGAGGAAGGTTTAACCCCAGGCTAGGAGAAAAGAGAGTGGGCTAGACAGATCTGGGGGCAGGGAAGGAGACAGGGAGAGGAGGTGGGGAGCTCTTGACCATGTTCCAGGACTGGCTTCTATGCCACATGGCAGTCATGACTCCAGGGTCCTCAGTGTCTGGTTTCCTTGACTTTGGTTTGGACTTGCTCAGTGGGTTTATCTTGTTTGTAAGCAACAAAACTGAAGCAATACAACCTCTGAGTTGGGAGAGGCTGACGGGGTAGACTCTGTGAAGTCTGTCAGACTGTCAGAACCTCCTTGGATCTACATGCTTGGAATCTCCTGCCCTGAACTCCGAGACCCAGGAGAGAAAGTCCAGCAGGCCACAGTCACGGGCAACAACGGAGCTCCTTGGTGGCCATACCACCTGTGCCTGCTGCGTCATAGCTGGGGACAGGCACAGCCGCGTCCCCAATCCACACCCATCCCACACCTGTCTCTCCTGCTCACGGAGACTCCGGCTTCTCACCGGGTCACACTCGGAGTGGTTCAACAGGAGTCCGGAGATGGGCAACACCCTACCCATTCGATGAGGGAGTCCTGCCCTAGCCAGTCCTGGAGACGGGGAGAAGCGAGGAGCAGGAAGACCGACTCTCCTTTCACTAGCCATAGCTGAGCCACGTAATAGCTGTTCGCCACCTGCAAGTCATCAGCAACCGGCTGCCACTAAACGCCACCAGAAGCCTCCTGCTCCTGTTACCCAGGCTCCAAGCAAGAAGTCAGAATGTCCCTTCTGTGAAATCAACAGGGTTTATTACTAATATATTTCATATATTAACTGTTGGAATTTGAACCTGACCCTTTAAGATTATGAACCAGTCTCCTCAAGATTTTTTTTATTATTATTTATTTTCGAGACAGGGTTTCTCCATAGCTTTTGGTTCCTGTCCTAGAACTAGCTCTTGTAGACCAGGCTGACCTTGAACTCACAGAGATCCGCCTGCCTCTGCCTCCCGAGTGCTGGGATTAAAGGCGTGTGCCACCACTGCCCGGCTCTCCTCAAGATTATATGAAATCTTAAAAAGACTGGTTTATTTAATATTTATTTCTATATTTATATATATATATGTATTGTGCATCTGTATACATATATACATGTATATGTATACACACATATGTGTGTATGTATGTATGTATTTCACAGCTGAAAGAATAAGGCCATCAATGAGTTTGTTGTTCTTACTTATGATCCTGGTTAGTTTTTTGGTCAACTTGACATAAACTAAGTTATCTGGGAAAAAGAACCTTAAATGAGAAAATGCGCCCATCAAACTGACCTATAAACAAAGCTATGGGCTACTTTTTTGATTTATGATTTATACGGGAAAGGCCCAGCCCTCTAGGGGACATTGCTACTCCTCGGCTGGTGGTCCTGGGCTCTAAAGAAAGCAGGTTGAACAAGGCATGAAGAACAAGCCAGTAAGTAGTACCCCTCCATAGTCTCCCCTTAGCTGCGCAGATGGAGTTCCCTCTCAGGTTACCCTCCAGTCTCTATTTACTTCGGCACCTCCTGAGGCTATGTACAACCGGCCCAGGATCACAAGCGGCTGGAAAAGGGGCTGTGCAGAGCCAAGGGCCCAGACTGACCAGGAGGGTTGGGAGGAGACAAAGACTTCCTTGCTCCTTGACTCTGCTTTCCACAGGTTCCAATTGTGCACAACTTACCAACAAAACGTACATTACAGCCCCAAAGACTAATGGAGGAACCTGGAGCTTATGAGCTCCCATGAACGGCTCTCCACTGAGGAGCCCACAATGGACTGTGATGTCCCCTCCCCCATCCATCCATCCCTCCTTCTATGACAGAAGATGAAGACATTTTCTATGATATCATGATCACGAGCCACATTTGGTTGGGATGCAACACCTTCCTTCTGGAATGTTCTGCAACCTCTTCCTGATGCCCGATGGCTACATTGTTTGAAGAAATAAGCCAATGACCATCCGGGACACTTTTCCTTTGGAACCGGAGTCTCCACCGTGAGGTGGCTCTTGCTGGCTCAGGCTCAGAGCAGCTGTGATGATCTCCCAGACTCCTGAGTCCCTTGGTAGAATGGGGATGGGGGATATCAGACCCTCCCCCGAGACCAGAGTCACTTGCTGGCTCAGCTGTGTGTAGTTCTCCTGAAGACACTAGAGTGTGCAGGAGAAGAGGGCCAACTGGATGGGGACTCATCTGTGTATTGCCAATGTTGGGTGATATAGATGGGGCGGGAACTGTTGATGGTGTAGCTACCTTCAAGGCAACCACACTTCTGGAGACAATCCCAGGACAGTCACCAGCTCACCAAGAAGAACATGAGTGATTCTGATATTCCCACCAGCTCACCAAGCTTGATGTGTGCAAAATCTCTTCAGTCTGTCACTACCCTCTCTGGGGTGAATAGAAAGACTCCCCCCCCCCCAAAAAAAAAATACTCACTCACAACCGCAGGACTGAGATTCAGGCTGGGTCTTTAGGCAGGAACAATGACAAGTGTCTTTCATTTTTTTCTTTTTGGTTTTTTGAGACAGGGTTTCTCTGTGTAGCTCTGGCTGTCCTGGGACTTGCTCTGTAGACCAGGCTAGCCTCAAACTCACAGAGATCAGCCTGCCTCTACCTCCCGAGTGTGTGCCAAGCGACAACCTTGGTGCCAGTCCTCTCTGACCTTGTTTGAGACAGGATCTCTTGTTCACCACTGTGTAGAGCAAGCTGGCCAAGGCAGGAGCTTCTAAGGAGTCCCCCGTCTCTGTGTCCTGTCTTGCCGTAGGGGTGCTGGGATCACATACAAACGCTATGGTGTCACACTTTGCCTTGGTTCTAGGAATCCGAACTTGGATCCACACTCTTGCTTAGACAGCAAGCACTTGACCCATTGGGCCATCTCTCCAGCCCAGTGGAGCCGTTTATATGGAACCACAAACTCCCACCACACCATGACAATGGTCTGCGATGGTTGTGTGAAAAGAGATCTCAGAGATTTTCATCTAGATCTCTACCTTCTAGAAGATTCCTTGAAGTCCTCCTAGGCAAGCTCTGCCTTCTTCTTGTACAACAAATCCTTTGTTAAACAGATGTATTCATGTGTCAGGTGTCAACAATTATAGTGGTTCCCAAGAAGGATGAAGGAAGTGTTCCTAGGCCTGCCCCAGCCCAGGGAAAATGACCCATTGCTGTGACCTGGTGACCAAACAGAGATGCCTGTGGATGTGGGAAGAGAGTGAGGGAGTCTGGCATCTGAGCTATGTGTTTACCCCTTGGGCTCCAGTGAGTCCCTGGGGCACCTTCTCTGGGTCCTGATGTCACCATGCACAGCTCGGGCTTATCCATCCTGTTGGAAGGAAAACCCTGCCAAACCATTGATGTCGCCCAGCTGTGGAGAAGTGGCCAGAGCAGGACAGATCTGGAGATGATTCTGAGAACATGACCACAGCTGAGGGCAAACACAGGAACTAAATGTACTAACCTTGCTTTTTATAAATTTTTTAAAATGTTTTCTTTATTATTATGTATACAGTATTCTACCTGCAATCATGCCTTCAGGCCAGAAGAGGGCACCAGATCTCATTACAGATAGTTGTGAGCTACCATGTGGTTGCTGGGAATTGAACTCAGGACCTTTAGAAGAGGAGGCAGTGCTCTTAACCTCTGAGCCCCTAACCTTGCTTTGTAGCTTCGGTAGTTCCCCCTCTGGCTAACAGTTCTCATTAACTGAAACATGTCAACCCAACACGGTTTTCATGCTTAACAGCTCACCCTGAGGAAGATTCATTGCTACAATGGAATCCCGAACACCCCTTGTAGTCCCCAATCGGCTAATAAAGACTTTCTATCGGCTTAAACCCATGTCTAAGCAGTCTTCTCTTGCGAACACCCCACAACAAGGATGCCAGTCAGCCCAGGCTGAGTTTGCCCCCAGAGACTTAGGATAAGTGCATCTATGAAGATCCTCATTCCCGACAAAGGCCCACTCTCAACTGTGATCGCTAACACGAGAGGATTTAGCAACACCATGGAACAAAACTTTGAACAGGTCTGTGAGGGGTTAGCTAGGTTAACTGGGGTGGGAAGAACCGCCCCCAAATATAGGCAGCACCAAGCCGTGGTTTGGGGTCTTGGGCTCCTGGGCTTCCTACAAAGGAGAAAGCAACCGAGCACCAGCATCCTTCTCTCTCTGCTTTCTGACTGTGGGGACAATGTGACCAGCTGCCTCTCTCTCCGGCCACCATGATTCCGCTCCCCATGATCGGATCTATTTCTTGGAACTGTGGGTAAAAAATAAACTAGCAAACCCTTCCTTGAGTTGGTTTTGTTAGGTGTTTTGTCACAGGAGTGACAAAAATGACACACGAGGGCTGGACGCGTCTTCACCCAGCCGTTATTCAGCCCGCAACCTTGCTGCCTAGTATTGCACCACACAGATTCACGGCAGCCCGGCAGCTGTCACCCACTAGGAGGGGACAGGGTCAGAGCATACTGTAGTACTTGTGGCTCTTTCCCCACCACCCGGAGAAGTAGAAGTATCGTAAAGGGGGCTGGGAGATGGCTCCATCTGTACAGCGCTTCCCACGCAAGCACAAAGACCTGAGTTCAAACCCTATACCCGAATTAAAAAAACAAAACCAAACACTAGGCGGGGCAGTGCCGGTGAACTCCTCTGATCCCAGCACTCGGGAGGCACAGGCAGACAGGGGCAGAGTTCAAGATGTGATGAGACACCATGCTGGGAAGGCAGAGGAGTAGTTCCCGTGGCTTAACGGCCACCTTGGGGAGGCCCACGTCAGTGAGAGACCTTGTTTCAAAAACCAAGGTGGAGACTGATTGAGGAAGACAAACAAGGTTGACCTCTGACCTCCACATACATGCTCACATATGTACCTATTCTCTCTCTCTCTCTCTCTCTCTCTCTCTGTCTCTCTCTCTCTCTCTCACACACACACACACACATACAAATATGTGGTTGAATCAATGGGATTATTTTTTTTCTCCATTGACTTAACTTTCTTCATCTGTACAGTATATTGTTACTGTTGTTTGGAGACAAGGTCTCAGAACATAGCTCAGCCTAGCCTTGAACTCACAGCAATCCTCCTGCCTCTAACTCTCCAGTGCTGGAATCCCAGGCGTGCCACACGTCCTTCCATGGTTGTGCTACTTGGTGTGTGCATGGTACTAACACACAAGCAGGGGCGTATTTGAATGAGGAGCGGCCACTTCCAGCTCATTCCCACAGCTTAGAAATATGAAACACACCTGTGTGCAGCGTACCCGTTCTGAAGAGAACGCCTTCAACCGTCAAACCCGGAAGTGCAGTTTATGACCACATAAATTTCAGGTGCCTTGAGCCTGTCAAGCCTGCTCAGAGAGATGCATTCTTGGGAGCAGAATGAAAGGCCTCCACTTTCAGGGAGAGAGTGAAGGGAGTTGACCGGCGTGACCTCACTCGTTGCTCAAGGTGTCCAGAACAGACATTTCAAGAAAGGCAACATGTTTCTGGTCAGGCCCCGCCCTTGGCTCGCATCCCTGGCCCAGCTGTCAGAGCCATCTCCAACCTGCATGCCTCAGAGGCTCCCAGCTGGTTGTTATGTCTGAGGACATTCCTTAAAACGTGGGTTCTAGCACCTCCCAAGGTGAAAACAGAAATAAAACAATCAAGACTTCTCAAAGGAGGAATAAAATCTCTGGGAGTCTGGAGGAGCGACCCTGGTATGCCAAGTGACAAGACTGAGAAGGGAAACAGAGCAAACAAGCTGGGGAAATCTGTTCAAGAGCCCTGCGTACTCCAGATGAAAGTAAAAGATGAAAGACGGGGAGTATTTGCCTCCGAAGCCAGGCGTGAGGCGTGAGAGAGGTGGAGAGAGACCAGCCGGACACACTGATGTGGGAGGAGAGAAAACCCCAGGGCCGGAAAGTTCCAGCCCAAAGAGTCAGCTTTACCCAAAGCACCCTGTGCATGGGGCTCACAATGCCACAGAGATGGACTAAGAAAATACAAGGCAGCTGGGCGTGGTCGCGCATGCCTTTAACCCCAGCAATTGGGAGGAAGAGGCAGGTGGATCTCTGTGAGTTCGAGACCAGCCTGGTCTACAGAGCGAGTGCCAGGACAGGCTCCAAAGCTACACGGAGAAACCCTGTCAAAAAAAAAAAAAACAGAAAGAAGAAGAAAAAACATGGCCTGCACAACGGGAATAAGTGCTCAGTAAGTTCAAACCTAGCAGAGGCGTGAGTGGACTCTACGTTCTCACTCCAATGCCAACTGCCACCTCAGTCTCCAACGCTTGAGTGTGCCCATCCAGCCAGTTCCGGTCACCATGCCGATCTTTTCATGATCTGCTTCGTTTTGGGGGTGTTCCATGACACCCAGCACCCGGTCTTCCCTCTCACGCTTCCTGTGCATCCTCACTCCTGCCCACAGATTCTAGTCTCCACACATCTGGAGGGAGTGGGGCTGTGGGGATGGGATCCAGGAGCTGGGCCATGCAGGGGAGGTGTTGGCCAGCCCATGGCTGCAGATGCCCATGTCTGCCTTGTCCCATCAGCAATGCCCCTGGGAAGGTGAGAGGCTCCACCCCACCACAACATCTTCCCACTGGAGGCAAGCTGCAGAAGACCCGGGAGATAACGGAGCCAAGATCCCAAGTGTTTTCTACACACACCACAGACTCTCCAGAGAACTCGTGTGGGATGGGGCTAGGAAGTGGCACAGGTCTCACACTGCACGAGCTCTCCCAGCAACACAAAAGACCCTGGTGATTTTTCTGGAAGCCTCTCTACTGTTGCCACATAATAGCTTTTTACCCTTCTCCTAGGGACTCAGCCCAGGAGGAGGCACCGATGATCGCTGGCTTCTACCCTGAGCCACTTTCTTCCCCAAAGCTCTCAGTTTCACACAGTGGCTCTGTCCTCTCTAGGTGCCCACTCTGGAGGCCCCACCTGTACCCAGTTCTCCCTACTGCTACCTCAGGTCCTTTCCACTTCCCCTACCTGTGCCCACATCTTTGGGGACAGTCTCTCACTCCAGCTCTCAGATCACTCAGTTTGAGGGTGCTGTTTCCTTCTGGGACCCCAGCTCGTACCGGTGGGTAGGTAGTGCCACTCCTTCAAGGAAGAGTGAACTGAGGTTCAGCGAGGTGGGAAAAGTCATCCCAGCTCACACACGTCTGGACATGCGTGGCCTGGACTGCAAAGTCGAGGGAGTTCGGTAGTTCCTCTGTTTTGGGAACTGGGGCTGGGGATGAAGTTTCATGCTGGGGAAGGGGGGTCTCACGATGGGAGCAGGCATTGTGGAGGGGAATGGGTAGCAAGCCGGGGCGCTTTGGTGTTGAGAGAGGAAGACAGAGGGTGACTGAAGCCCACTGACGTGTCCCATCAGGTTGACCAGGACTGGAGTGGCCAACACTTGGGGGAGCCAGTGAGGCCAGGTGGCAAATATTTGCTCAAAGGCGACAGTTTAGTCACAGAAACAAAGGCAGTCAGTTGATTGACTGCTTGTGGTCAGAAGTAAACCCACGATGGAGCATGGCCCAGCCTTCTCTAGGGCCACCTCTGCTCTGTGGAGTTAGGGACCTCTGGTGCCCTCTCAAGCCTTCTTTCTGGCTTCCCTCAGCACACATGGGGCAACCCACAGCAGCTCCGTGGCCCATGTGCTCCTGCCTCTCCCCGACAAGGAGTCCCAGCATTCTGCTGGCGCAAGCACACTCTGTGCTGAGTCCTACAGGATGCCCCATCACACTGCCTCCAGGACCCCCGGTTTTCCTGGGAGGGGGTGCTGTCCTGATGGCTATTTTGCAGGGCTATAACCAAAGATTCAGGAAACATACAACACTCGCCCCCACCATTTGCAAGGGAGAAGTGTGCTCTCCAAGATAAAAGTTGAAGATCTTTTAAAAAAAGATCTTCCACCGGTTCCCTATTCCCAAGGGAACACCTAGGTAAGTATAGGTAAGAGTCCTGTTGGTAAGGTCTCAGCCTTCTGCTCCATTTCAATTACAGATGCAGCTAGGTGTCTCATAGAGGCCAGGTAACTAGCCCCGAGTTACCCACCCCCCATGTAAGACTTTGGCTCAGGACCTTCCCCCTTCCAGGTGACTCTTGTGCTCTGGCAGGTTTGGACAAGAACCACAGCTCTAAGACAACACAGTTGCTTCCTGGTCTTTCCAGAGCCCCTGAGGTTGAGTTTGAGAGTTTAGGGTCCTGGCGCCTTCGGGGCGGGCCAGTTGTGCAGAGGGCGGCTCTGCTGCAGCCCTGCCCAGGGGCGGAGCTAACCTGGGGACTAGGTAGACAGCTCCCGAGCAACCTGGCCGCCCGGGAAGCCTGGGCGTGCAGCAGCCGCGGTCTCGCTTGGGCCCCAGGGACGCGGGCAGGGACTGCGACCCGCCCCACGCCGGGCCGTGGAGCAGCCTGGGCACACGTTCACCATGGGGAGACGCCTCAAGTTTCTGCAGAAACTGGCTTTCCTGGGTCAGGACCACCGGTACAAGGCTCTGGAGAGGGACGAGGTAGAGACCCTGGTGAGTCTGAGCTATCCGGTATGAGGCATGGGATCAGACTCCACATGTGTCCCCTGGGATCCTGCATCTGACCCGCGGGACCCATGCGTCACTGGGCACTGAGATTCCACTCGTTACCTCCTTTGACTCTGAGTGAGAAGCTGGCTTGAAGGAATCAGCTCGACCCAGCTCTAGGCAGAGAACTCACCTGGGTAGGCTAGCCCATTCAGTAATGAGAAACAGACCTGTGCTCTTTAAGGGCACGCAGCTGGCAAGGCCACCTAGCCAGGGACTTAACTTAGGTTTCTCTGACTCTAGGGGATTTAAATGCCTCTGCACACACAGGCAGTTGTATGGACTTTTAAAAGCTGCTAAAATTAAGGAGGATGGGGTTGGGGTAGAGACCAAAAATAGCCCCACAAAATCTTGCCCAAGTTTAATAGTGAAAATTGAAACAACTCAGTAGGGCTATCAGCTTTTTCCCCCCTCTACATCCGTGTGGTTTTTAAAAGCTACTCTGAGCCAGGCACACGCCTTTAATCCCAGCATTTGGCAGGCAGGGGCAGGTGCATCTCTGTGAGTTGGAGACCAGCCTGGTCTACATAGTGAGTTATGGGACAGCTAGGACTATGTAGAGAGACCCTGTTTCAAAAACAAACCAACCAGAAAAAAGCCCTTCCGAGCTGTATGGTGACTTTGAATCTCCAGGGGACCCTCTAGGATAGCTCTTCAGGACTGCAGGGCTGAGAATTTCTTCCCAGGACCAACAACCACAAAAGTTGTTTCTGTGCCTCTGATGGAGTAGTTAGGATACAGCCATGGGTTGATGGCCCCAGCATGGTCCCTCCCCTGCACTGGCTTTGTAAGGTCTGGAAGCCCATGGCATACCTAGAACTCCCATGCTTGACTCTGGGTAACAACCCCCCCCCAATTTGGTCTTGTCATTTATGTGTGGGGGGAGGGGTTTCCAGGTTAAATTTGTTTTGTATGGCAGAAAATGTTTGGCAACATTTCGATTTTATTTCTTCCCAAAGAATGCCATAGTCAGAATATTCCATGGCATGGTTCTTAAATATTAATGCATTTATTTACAGCGTGAGTGTTAGTGGAAGAATTCTGCTGTTAGGGCTGTGCACGGCAGGATTCAAACCCATCCATGTTTGTCTGCAGCCTTGTGGGTTAGCGGTGTACCATAATCCTTTGCTAATGCCAAGTGTGTCCTTACATGTTTATAATGCGTTGTTAACAAGGGGTTTGGCGTGAGTTTGTTGACACAGATGGCTTTGCTTCCTTCCGTCCTTTTCTGTTTTTTTTTTCTATCTTTTGATGTTTTGCACACGGCTGGGTATCCCTGAGTACGCCTGATGCGTAGCTGGCTGTCATCGGGGAGTTTGAGAGTACGCAGGTGTGGGTTTGGCGTAACCTGCATGGAGATGCTCTGAGACAGGTGGACTTCGTTCCCCTAAGTTGCTCAAAGGCGACCTGTCTGCAGGTGTGTTCCTCACCTGGTCGTGTTCTCCACAGCACAATGGTGGTGAGGGAGCCTGGGCACGTGGTGACTTACGGGGAGGTCAGCAATACTGACAGCTCTCAGCAAAGGCCACCTGTTGCAGGTGTGCTGTCTCCAAAGCTGATCTTACAAACACAGGGTGTGCATGCAATAAGGGTGCCTAGTCAGAATCTTGGGACAGTGGAACACAGTGGTGGGTCCATGCGTAAGGCCCTGACTTCCATCCTCAGTACCCCAAGGAACAAAACAGCACACTAAAACCAGTCCCTGGGAATGAGGTAAGGGAAGAAGGCCAGAGGAGACACTGCTTTCTTCCTGGCTTGGAACTCTGTCCCCGGCCAAGATGCTTTGGAAAGGAAGTTTTGTCTGCTTTGGTGTTATTTCTGCGATTGTCCTGACTTGGTGTGTGTTGTGTCCCAGGTGCTGGTGAGCTTCCCAGCACACACAGCCGTGAGAGGAATCAGTCCTGAGAACCGGCTGGGTCCCCTCCCAGGTCTTTGGCCTCCAGATGAACTTAGTGGCAATTTTGGAGCAAAAGAGGGCCAGTGTGCCAGGCGGGCGCCGTTTGGTTCTTGTTGAATATTGACTGGACATCTTGACCAGTGCTGAGGGTCAAGGTGTTCACAAATTCACAAAAGGGAACCGAGGAGACTGGCAGATCAGAGAGTGGAAGAGATGTTTAATTGCTGGTCTTTTTTACTCAGATGTGCTGAAGAAGAAAGTCAAAGAGACTGGAAGGGGACAAGAGGCTGAGATGGCAATGGGGACCTTGTCCAGTTACAGGTGTGGAGGCAGAATTGAAGCTCAGCGCCCTAACTGGGAAGCTAGCTCGTTTCTTGCTGTGTCTCCAGGGTGACCACCTGACCACAGTGTTTGAAAGATTCTTGGTTTTGATGCTCGACAAAGCTTCTCTCTGATGTCCTGCTCAGTAGGCGAACATTTGACTAGAAATTCCTGTTTCTGGGAAGGCCAGGTGCCATCTCTGCCCTCGAGGCTGCTCCTGAGGTGGGTGTGACTCCCACTCGTCCTACCATCCTGGCTACTGACCTTGTCACCCTTCTGGGTTCTCCAGATCCAGGCCTGGGTGCCAGTAAATGGGTACGTGCAGTGGGCACCTCGTCATTCAACCCAGACTCCAGCACCTGCTGTGTGCTGGCCAGGGCTGAGGAAAATGCACAAACGCTCTCCACCCTTAAGCACCCGTTGTGGTGGGCGGAAGCAGGGCAGAGTTGACCTTCACTGTTGAGTGTGGGAGCTGGGAGGGAGCCATGTCTGAGATTAACAGGAGTGGAAAGATGAGTGAGCTGGGCAGCGTTCCCAGCATGAGGAGAAGGTCAGGCTGCACAGGTGACCCCCAGGAGTCTTGTCTGAAAGAATCTGGCCTTTCTGTTTGTAGCAGTGGAGACTTTTGAATGATTTTTAAGTCAGGACTTGGTAGTTGTGCACATATTCATAAAAATGTCAGGCTCTAGAGAGTCAGCAAAACAGACAAACACAGATTTTCATGTTTAAGACCTGACACGCAGGCTGGAGAGATGGTTTCTCAGTTAAGAGCACTGGTCGCGCTTCCAAGGGACCCAGGTTCAATTCCCGGACCTACATGCAGCTCACAGGCTGCCCTCCCACTGTAGAAGGAAGATCTCCAGCCAGATGTAGTGCGAACCTATCACCCTGGCATTCCAGAGGTGGAAATAGGAGGATCTACATTCAGAGTCATCCCTGGCTTCATAGACAATTCAAGGAAAGCCTGGGCTACATGAGACCCTGTCCTGCCCCTGAGAGCAGAAAACAGAGGCTGATTTCTTTAGTTGAAATGGCTCAAAGTAAAAAGGGTGTACACACATACACACACACACATACACACACACACACACACACACACACACACACACGAACCTGCTCGGGAATTTCCTAGTTTTGTGACACTTCCTCTGATGCTATTGTTTCTGGGCTCAGAGTCTGGAGTTTTTGAGCACGCTCGTGCCAAGAATGTGTGTGCAGAATGGGATATAGATATGCAGAAGCTGGCTAGTTTAAGGTGAGCTGTCTTAAGCCCATGACACCTGGCGGCAAGGAGGCTGTGACCAACCGCTGCAGAACCGGCTTGGTTGCTTGCAGATGAGGAACATCTGGATTGTAGAGATGGTGTCTCTTCTTTGCGGCCTGCTGTGCTTTATAACTCACTCCAGGGCTCCTTGCTGGTGGCAGGCAGGGAACTGTGCACAAAGACACGATTCACGCCAAGCACCTGCTTGCAGCTGGCTGCCCCCCTCGCCTTCATAGTTTACACTTGAGAGTCCCCAGCTGAGATAGGTGGTGTCCCCATTCTCCTGTTAAGGGGGTGTGTTGAGACTGTTGTCACTGGTGCCACCAGGTCTGTGCTTATCAGGACAATCGCTGGAACAGATTCAAACTAGTAAGTTCTCAGGAAACCTGAAGGCCCTGGAGAATCAATACAAAGATGACACCATGGAATTTGTCTAGTCCTAATGCCACAAGTCTTGTCCTGAAGCATAAAGAAGCCAAGACTCTGAGCTATGAAGCCAGGATCTATAAGAGTGAAGTGTTGGGTGTGTGTCTGGGGGGGGGGCTGTAAAGCTGGAGGTTGGGGGTCCTGAGCACTCTCAGTGTAAACAAGGCCATCCCCCAGATGATGGGTGTAGTCTGTTCCTACCCTCCACCAGGGTAGGACCTTGTCTGTCTCATGCTCAGAGCAGCCTGGCTTACAGAAGACTTAAGTGTTTAAGAGCTCCTCTTACCCTGACAATGGCCAATCAAAATGAGAGCCGGCAGAAAGTACATCCAGGGACCTCCTAACTGGGATGAACTGGGCCTTGGTCAGTGACCCTGGCAGGGTCAAGGGCTAAGGGTTGCAGTAACTGGATGAGGTGACTGTCAGTGGGGGCGCTATCTGGCCCCCAGTCTGTCGCATGGGGTGCCAGTGGGAAGAGGATGGTTTGGGGGATGCAGGCTGCTATTCTTGGGGTTCCCTACTCCCAGTGATTCCTGACAGAGATGACTTTGGGTCAATACCAGAAGGACTGTGGGGAGTGAGTGGCTCAGGAAAGGGGCTCGGCTCAAGGTAGTTACGTTTGGTACCAGAGCAGAACTGGCTGCCTGATTCCTGGAACTGGGTATGAAAGAAAAGTGCAGGATCCCTATGCACAGAGGAGAGTGTTTTCCTGCCTTCCATTGTCAGGGCTTTTACAAGATTATTTTATTGGTTACTGTGGCTATGGGCACAGCACAGACATAGAGGTCAGAGGACAATTTTGCGGAGCTGGTTCCATCTTTATAAGGGTCCCAAGCTTGCAGCACAGAGGTCTTTACCCACAGAGGCATCTCACCAGCCTCAGTTTCTTTAAAAAGGGGGTTAGTGGGCAAAGGCCATGCATGCCATGACACATATAGGAACTTTGGGGAACTGATTCTTTCCTTTCACCACATGGGACCTGGGGGATTGAACTCTGGTCATCAGATTAGTGACAGGTGCCTTGACCCCCTCAGCCATCTCAGTGGCCTTGTCATAGGTTCTGACTGCTTCCTAGTATCTCACCTACGTGGCATGTGCAGAGACCCCAGAGGGAGGGTAGTCACAGTCACGGGAATGGTAGGCGACGGGAAGTCGAACCCTGCACGAGCAGAGCCACCCAGCCCCAAGCTGAGCACAGATCTTTGCCCCCTTAGACTTCTGTGTGGTGCAAACTTAAAGATAAATCAAGATGGCTGGCACAGAGCAGTAACCTCCAGGAACCATGTCTTCTCCCATCCCCTAAGATCTGGATCTCTGTGCACCTGTACTCTCACACCCAGGAAGTCATAAAGTAGGATGAGCCTTGGGTTCTCACTGGAGAAGGGGAAGATTAACACGGGAGCACAGTAGTGGCCTGTGCTGAGAGGAAGGGGAAGATTAACACGGAAGCACAGTAGTGGTGTGTGATAAGCGGAAGGGGAAGAATAATGCTGAAGCACAGTAGTGTTCTGTGCTGCCTCAGGCTGCACTGGGCAGCTCCTGTACTGTTTTTAATTACATTTATAAATTATTTCATGCATGTGGAGGTCACAGGACACCTTGTAGGAATCAGTTCTCTCATTCGACCATACAGGTCTCAAGTCAGGTCATCAGACTTGACAACCTTCACTCACTGAGCCATCCCACCCACCCATGCCATTGTAGGGTCTTTGATCCGTGAAACACTGGGAGTGAGAGCAGGAGGCGTGGCCCCGTCCAGTGGGGCTTTGTGGCCACTGTGGCCTCCACAGCTAGAGGGTTGGGGTCTTTCTCTGGTTTCCTGCCTGCTTCCTATCTATAGTACCCAGCTAAGGTAGGGGTTAACAGTGTTGCTCATGGGTGTGGATGCCCTAGGGTGGGCCACCCCTCTCTCGGAGGAGGTACTATTTCTTTGGAGCTCACTGTGGCTCACACTGGAGGCCTGGGATGGAGGCGCTAGCGGCTGGCTCCTCCTGAGCCGGAGAGCATCATTTCCTTTGCCTTGTTCACCATCCTCTGTACCCTTATCTTATGTCCCAAGCTCCTAAGAACTCCAACCTGACGAACCACCTTTAGTGAGCTTGCTTCATCTCAGTCACCTCTTTTAAAGCCCTGCCTGTAGAGAAGCCATATCCCAAGGCTGGGGAGGTAGTGGCCAGGGAGGGGATGCAGCACCGAGCTCTAAGTCCCCAATGGAAAACTCTACTGAAGTCACTGTCCTTCCAGGAGCCGCAGCCATCACGAGAAAATGCACTGCCTTCCATGGAGGTTGCTGAGTACGTGAACTTAGCTTAAGCCCCCATCTGTCCGCATATCTAGGCAGAAACTGTGCTACTGCAAAGGCTCTTCCAGAACCTTCTGCTGACCCACTGGAGGGAAGGGAGCCCAGCAAAGCACAATCAAGTGTAGACAGGGAAGACATGCCCACGGCTTGTGATTCTGCAAACTTCCAGAGCTAAGGTTAGTGTTGTACCTGACCTCTCTTGGACAGCCATGAGTATGTGGCCTGGTTAGCCTGTGCATCACCCACAAGACCGTTCATGTGTTCCCCAGAATGTGTAAGTCTTTGCTTCTAGACAGAGCAAATGTGGGAGTCTCGTGGGTGTTGGGGGACAGAATCCTGGTCCAAGGCCACCCCGACCCGAATCTCCAACTGTAGCACGGGGCGGGTCCTCCCCTTCCTGATGTACAGCGAAGGAGGCGGATGCGCCTCCTCTGGCATGTCCCTGTGTCCTACTGTGTGAGGAGACACTTATCATAAGAGTCAAGGAGAGTCAGGTTCCCTCCCAGGCTTCTGGGTTCTCCCTTTGCCCCTTTCCTAGCTCCTCATAGCTTTTAGACAGCATAAGCAGAGCCGGCATAGGCGTTCCCCCAGCATCCACAGAGAGTAAATGGAATGACCAAGAGTCTGCACTGACTGCAAGCAGCCCTGGGAGATTGTGAGAGTACAGTCTTTGGCCTGCTCCAGACCTCAGTCACGGGCACCTATGGCAACTCTGGCGGTCTGGGCTCTAGTTGGCCGTGGTGGCTCTGGTGCTCCCTGAACCGTGAGACCCATTCACCGAATCAGCAGCTTCTCATTGGTTATACATTACTGCCCTGTGATCCTCCCTCTCTGGGGCTTCTCCCTCTCTGGGTCAGCACAATGCCTGTCCTGCTGTAGAGTACCTTGAGAGAGGCCCCACCAGGGAGAGACAGACAAAGCCTGGTACTTGGGCTGCCACACAGACACTTCCTGGAGGAAGGGGTGGGGTGCCAAGAACTGAGATTAGCATTTGACTGACATTCCTGGGTCACACCGTGCAGACCATGGAGCCTGGGAAATTAAGCCAGTCTTCCCCTTCCTTGATGTGGGATGTGCATGCTCCCCAGGAAGCCCTGTGGGCTGGTCCCCTCCATGTTACTCTTCCTCTAGCTTCTGAAGACTTCTCAGAGCTGTCCCCAGTCCGTGCCCCAAGTGTCAACGTAGTGAAATTTCAGTGTGTCCTGACTTCTCTGCCCATGTCCACTGTTATTAATTATTGCCTCGGTGCCCCCCACTCCCACCCCCGGGCCTGAATATGACTCTGCTCTCTTCTCTTTCCTACTACTTTCTCCCTGTCTACATCTGTCCTCATGTCCTTCCCTTTGCACACCTGTAACTTTTGTCCCCTTCATGAACGCACAGCAAATCTCCATGGGCACAGTGCCACACCTCACCCCACCACACATTTTGGCCCCATTTTTCTCCCAGGCATTGCTGGTTTGTCGCTGTGTGGCAGTCAGGCTGTGATGTGCAGGGGCACTCTGGTCCTTTCCTGAGCTGCCCTGAAGGTCATGGGATACATCACAAAATCCTCTGACCCAGGCTACTTTCCTGGAGTCTCCACCGCTACACATGGCCCTGTGAGAACTTGTGTAATGTCTTCCTGTCCCCAGGCCTGAACCTGCCCTCTGAACAATGGGATAAACTATGGACATCAGAGGCGCCTCCTGAGGGTGATTAAATATAGGATTCAATATTTAAATCATTAAATGATGATTAACTATTGAATAAGGAGCGAAGTGTTGAGGGCGCCCCCCCGAGGGCAGTGCGTGCAGGTGCAGGCACCTGGGTGGCTGTCAGGCTGCAGCCCTGAGTTCGTTCCTCAGACACCATTTTTCTCTCCCATTGGCATGAAAATTGCCAAGTAGGCTAGGCTGACTGGACAGAGAGCCATCTGCCTGTCTCTGCCTCCAACCCACCTCTCCCCCAGCCCTGCTCGACTTCTTATTTTGTTTTGTTTTTAAATGTGGTTTCTGGACATAGAACTTGGTTGAAAGCCCCCTGCTCCCTGGTTCCTCTTAGGCAGTGTTATTACAGAGCTCTGGCTGTATCTTTTCTCCACCGGCTGAGAGCCATCCTAGTTCCTCTGCCCTGGGCTCCCCTGCCTCCCTTGAGCCCTGCAGTATTAGTAGCTAGGCACACATTGCCCCCACCTAGCTGGTTTTCCTTTCCCTGTTTGGAACCCTTAGAGAAAATCCTAGCAATTTAAGGTTCTAAAATGTTAGGCGCTTGTCTAGAGTAAGACAGCCTGCTAGGGAAGTCGGAGGCTGCTGGCTAAACTCTTGGGCTATTGAAACAGACTCTTTCAAACGCTGTATGCAAACAGCCTTGGCACTTGGACTAGCTGTCAAGTGAGTCATCCAGTGAGCCTTCCTGTGCCCTCCTGGTCAAGAGATCCCAGCAGCCCAAGCTGCTACAGCCAGGGATATGGGGCTAGAGACCTAGCATCACCGAGCTTCGGGGTCAGATACTGCCGACGGGGAGGTCGTTGGCATAGCAGGAAGAGTCGGGAAGATTTTTCCCATGGTTAGAGGAATCAGGCTAGCCACGTGGAATGAGGCCCACAGAAGTGGCCTCAAGACGGGCCGGCAGAACCTGTAGCTGAAACCAGAGGTGTGACTCTGCTTCCAGGAACATGGGAGTGGTACTTCCTGGAGCCGCTTTCCTATCATCCCGGGCTAGGCTCAGGCCCTGCAACTTCCTGTTGCACAGGCCCCAGCAGGTTCTAAGGAAACCCACCTTGCACAACTGAACCCAGAGTGAATGGGTGAGATGAATGTCTGGTTCTGTCTGAGAGGCAGGGAAGAGAACAGGAGGGTCCACTTACCAACAGAAAGGTAGGCTCAGTCCTCACACAAAACCCGCCTACTGTGTCCTTAGGTGAAGTTTTTTGATCCTGGGATACCCTTTGCCCCTTCAACAAAGCGGTCCCTGCACATCACCAGCTAGCCTAGCCTTTTGGTTAGACTTGGCAGCCAGGGCAGGCAGAATTGGCAGCTGTGTGGGGCCAGATGTGCTCAGTGGATGTAAGCTGGGTTGGTAGCTACAAAGGGGACTGTCAGCAGACCATACAGATGCCGAATATCCTTCATCAGGACCTTATAGTAAATAAATACCATTACCTTCTCCCTTGCCATCCCTATTTGGGCACAAGTTACATGGTGATGCGCTGCCCCTAAACACTTGAAGACAGACATTCCTAATCACAGCAAAGCCCTGGCAGGCCACCACTCAGCCACAGGCACATTCATGTGATGCATGGACTCACCCGGGTCTGGAACCTCCTGGAGTTACGTGTTCCTTGTCCCTTGTATATGGAATACTGCCTCGGGTTTTCCTGGTCTTAGAAGCTCCTGAAATTCTTAAAGATTCCAAGCTTATCACTCTATGGAATGTTTCCCCTATTTGAGTTGGTCTGGTGTTTCCTCAGGTAGACATTGGCTCCATTCTCCTGAGGGACCTCACGGAGGACAGTGCTGAGTCCCACACTGTGCACGGTGTTGAGAAGCCCAAGGGGGCGTTTGGTTTGCGTGTGTGCTTACATGTGTGCGGAGCCTGATGTGGGGTGTTTCCCTCTGTTCTTCACTTTTTCCGTTTCTCATGGAGTTCAGAGCTTGCTAGTTCCGCTAGCTCGCCTGCCTCTGCTTCCCCAGCCCTGGGATTGCAAATAGGCACTGCCGTGCCTGGCTTTTACATGGGTGCTGGGGGCACTGAACTCAGATCCTCATGGTTGTACAGCCAGCGCTTTACCAACTGAGTCGTGTCCCCAGTGTCCTTGTAAGGCTGTCTGTCCCGTCACTGGTGGTGGCAGCTCCTATCCTCAGATGAGACTAGTGTGCCACTTTCTTGATTCTGCCTGCCTGGGCAATGCTCGACAGACTAAAAGCATCACTGAGCGATTTCCTGATCCCACTCTCCAGCCACTTCCTCGCTGCCCACGCTAGGGAAAGCTTCCTCTTCTCCCTAGCCTTTATGTTATTCACGCCCATGTGGACTCATGCATTCCTATTTGGTTCTGTTCACGTCTGTCATCATCAGCGTTCATTTCAGCTTGCTCTGGATGCCCAGATCTGACTTGTGAGAGACCCTTCGTAAGGCCTCCGAGCCCTGCTAGCCTACCCCAGAATCAGGTAAGGCTGCTGAGCTAGGAAGAAATTCTACACTAATCTCTACCATCTCTCCTGGCTCCCGGCTCCCTGCTCCTGGATATGAATTTTGCTTGGGCCACTGTGTTGAGAAACAAAACCTAGGTTTGCTGTTGCTAGTGGGAGGAGGGGTATGTCCATCCATAGACTGCCAGTCTCTATGTAGTTTGTGTCTGAACACATACACACTTGTACATCCAGTCCAATAAATCCCTAACAGCCCACGCCTGCTCCCTGAGTACCTCGCTGCGAACACCAGTTACTGGTGATTATTAGGCTATTTCTGAGTCATCAAACTCCCTGTGAGTGAGCAGTCTTGTCACCTATGTGTTGGTTGCCACTCAGCCCAGCCGTCTCCTCTGGTCCCTGACTATGCTGTTCCTCGTGAATGACACAAAGAGTGGGTGAGTCATGGTGTGTCTTGCTGAGAGCTGGCTACTCCTTTAGGCCTTAGACACATGTGTATACACGCATGCAGACACATTCCTGCACACTTACATACATACTCACACTCTCTCACACACATGAGCACATGCACACATGCAAATACATGCACATTAATACTCTAGACAGCATTGCAGCCTGGGAAAGAGCTCGTTGCCCCTTGTGACCCAAGGCTGCAGCTGAAGCTGTTCTCTCAGCAATCACGGCTGAATGTTCTTGTGGAGTTGATATCACAGGACAACACACCAAGATTTGAGAAAGTTATAGGCTTTACTGTGGAAAGCCCAATAGGCAGGTGAAGGGAGGTGAAACGTGCCCCCGGAAATGCTGAAGCATGCATGGATAACCCGTTTATGTTGAGTTTCATGGTCTGATTGGATGAGGATGACTGACTGGTCAGGTTTCTTCCTCGAAGAACAGGTTTCACCGGGACACGAACTCCGATCGCTGGATTCAGAGTCCAAAGCATTAACTATTATACCATGGGAGCTGGTGCCAATAAACAAGTAGGGAACAAGAATTTGAATTCTGAGCAAGTGGCTGGCCCATCTATATCCACAGCAGCCTGGATTTTTGCATTGAGAAAACTTTCCACTTAATACGGAAAAGCACTTGTAATATCTGCCTCCTCCTCTCTTCTGCACTTAGACTGTTCTAAGCCACCGCCTCTCAGGTGTGTAGGACCTGAGGACATCCACTGTAGATGTCCTCTGGGCCTGCTGGAGGAAAATGGAGGCTTTTCCTCATGAGCCCTCTCTCTAGTGAGCCAGGTCTTACGGCTGCTCAGCATTTCTTCCTGGGGAAGCCACTGTCCCTCTCTCCATCTCTGTCCCCAAGCCAGCTAGGACTAGCTTCCCCTTCGAATCAGTAACTCTCACTTGGAGTTCAAGAGACACGCTTTTAATTCCAGCACTTGGGAGGCAGAGGCAGGCAGATCTCTGTGAGTTCAAGGTTAGCCTGGACAGGCTCCAAAGCTACAGAGAAACCCTGTCTCGAAAATCAAAAAAAAAAAAAAAAAGACTCACTCACAAAAGCATAAAACTGCTTCCCATTGTCCCTGCTTTCAGTTACCAGGTTTCCAAACCCAAAACCACACGGTTCCCTGCTGTCTGCTGGGTTCTGCCATAAGTGTATCTTCCATCTTCTTTTCGTCCACGTTTTACATGAGCCACCTTATGCACAGTGTCCCACACCTCCAGTTTTCCTTCTCTATCTCTTGTTAATGGGACCACTATTTGGGGGGTTTATATTTAAATGCCGGCCCTGGGACCTACCAATGCCTTGTATGACTTAACAGCCCAAACTGGACACAGCCTACATTCCAGTCCCTGCGACCCGCTAACAAATCGTGATGCCAGGTTGCTATATGGTGTCAGAATGAAATGTCCAGGGTTTCACGCAGCAACGGAGAGACCTGCCATCCGTGCCGTCGTAGCTTCTCTCGCCAAGCTAACAGGAGGACGGGGTCCCTGGGTGTGCCACTTCGGAGACAGGAAGAGCAATTCCATGTGCAAAGCAGTCAGTATGTGTAATCCTTCTAGAAGGCGGTGTCTGAGAGAGGGCCCGGGGCAGGAAGATTCTGGGAGCTATAAGTTCCGTCCTTGCTCTATGTGGTGCTCCTTTGGGCATACATACACACATGTGAGTCTCCACATGATTTACACGCATGACTATGGTGGGTATACTTCAATATACAGTTAACATTTCCCTTCAGGGAGCCCAGGAAAGTCACTGGGTCTCCTTTCAGGGGAGCTTCGGGACACACATTATGTATGGTGTCATGGTTCATCAGCCAGCCCATTAGCGGGTCTGTGGGTTGACACTAACACACAACTATTTGAGCAGTACTGTGAGGTGTGGCTCTGAGAGGACCCTTCTGTAGAACAGGCATCTGAACAGGAAGTGAGCAGAGCATATCCAACTTGAATGAGGCCACGTGCTTTGCAGTGGGGACTTTCCTGGTTGATGCCCCACAGCTGCAAGAGGAGACCTCCCCCCGACACCAGTACCAGTGTGTGAATGCCCTTGGCTTTATCATAGGCTTGAGTTCTTTGTCTATATCCTTTTCCAGTTTTCTCTCACACACAAATGGGTGGCCATTTTCCTCTTTCACAGGCCAGAGACTCACGTTGTTTTGGTAAACTCTTTGTCTTGCTGTTCTGCGGAAGGTTTATCTCTGGATCTACTACAGTGCTCGTACTGGGTGCTACACAGCCCAGTCCCCTTTCTACCTGGGACTTGAGCCGTCTATATCTTATCTTAGTTTTATCTTGTACTTAGAAAGTCCTTTCTCACTCTGCAATCCTAAGAAAAGGCAGCCCTTCGCTTCCTCTTGCACTTGGATGGCTTCATCTTTGTCCTGTGTTCTTACTTGTTGATCTAAGTGAAGATGCTTGCATAATTTCTTGGCCTAGCATGGGAACTGTGGTCTCCCAGGCAGCAGGCAGGGTTCTCTGCATTCAGGAGGAAGCCAGGGAATAAAGGAGCGAGCCAAGAAAGCATTGTTAGGGCAGACTTGTGCCCCATGCAGAAGCCACAGCCTAGGTGTTGGCGTCTATGGGGATGAGGGTGGTGCCACCGTAAGGGGCACCCTGCATTGTGAACGTCACTCCCTGTCTGTTCCTGTGCCTTCTGACTGTCTCCTGGCCATGCATGCAGCTATCATGGCCCCTCGCCCCTTCCCTTTCTGGGGCTATTCTCATCTTTCTTCCTTTCTGCAGCATGTTAGAGCATCTTCTGCTCTGCATGCGCGGTACTGGCACTCCTGTGTGACTTGGATTCTGACAGCCCCTCTCCCATGAGGTCAGTGGAGGAGTGTGTGAGGCCTCTTTGTGGGCCAACAGGCCCATGTGTCTGGGTCCAGGAAAGGGGCTGGAGTCTGGAGCTCAGCAAGCAGGCCACGACAACACCAGGGTACCACTGTTGCTTTAACCTAACACACTCACTTCCATCACTGCAAGCCATGCGCATGTGTTCCCTGGTGATTGGAAAACAGAGGCCAACCTGGGTCTCTCAGGTAAAAGGCAGCCTGACCAGAGCAGCTCCTTGTGCAGATTCTAGGGGGACGGGGTACAGGGGGACCATTTCCCAGCTCTGGGAGGCCACATGCTGTCCTCAGCTTGTGACCCCTCCATTTCCATCACAGATTCAGGTACCATACTGTTATTTTATTTTGAAAATGGGATCTTACTATGTAGCCCACACTGGCCTTAAATTCTCAGCAATCCTCCTGCCTCAGCCACCCAAGTGCTGGGATTGTAGATGCATGCCCCCATACCTGGTTTGACTGATTCCTCTGTCTGCAGACAAATTCCTGACTGCTCACCTGGGTTGTTGGGGGTGGCGGGGCCTCTGCACTCTTGCATGTTAAGCCTGGCACTGCCTTCAGGACCCTAGTTTCTGAGAGCAACCCTGCTGTCCCCTCACTACCTGGGTTTGGGGTTTCTTGGTGCCAGGAACTGCACATGGGCCTGCCTTCTCCTTTTCTCCAATAGCCTATTGCAGTCCTGTAAGGCCTTGCTGTGACAACCCCTACTCCTCAGAGAAAGAAACAGAAGCAGGGGTCCATTTTAGCAAGTATGTTGGGGAATGCACATGATATCAGTCCCAGAACAGGATAGAGATCCTGGGACCTCAGAGACATAAATAGGATGAACTGGATAGTCAGGGAGGCAGGGAGGCCAGGATGGGGCTGAGGGAGGCTGAGTCCTGCTTCCCAGAGGTTCCCTCTGCCCTGAGCTCCAGGCTGACTGTAGAGCCTGTGTCTTCCACGGGAGATCACATTTGCCTTTTGTTGGTCTCTCTTGGGCTCAGTTCCAGCCTAAGCCCAAGAAAAGCTGGGGAAGCTTTTTCTTGAGAAGTCTCATGTCCTGGACTGTTGCCTCAGGGCCCCCACAAGGGAGCAACAGGCTGTTTGCTGCAGGCAAACAGTACTCCGGGGTCACAGAGGAGGCAAGGAGGCGGGGGAGGCCCTCTGGTGTGGGATTCTATTCTAGAAAATCCACAGAGGTTAAACCTCAGAGAAAATGAGGCTGTGGCAGTAAAGACTGCAGGGGGTGGTCAAGGGGGTGTCAGTCACCACAGCCAGACCAAGAGAGATGGGCATGTCCTGAAAGCAGCCAGGATTTGAGTGTCTTCAAGCCAGGGAGAGAAAAGATAGAGAAGACTGTGTGTGCGTGCGTGCGTGCGTGTGTGTGTGTGTGTGTGTGTGATGTTTCAGTGTCACAGGACACTGTATTTGGAAAGTGAGTGCAGTACAGCCAGAGTGAGAGGTCCCGGTGTACTCACACCAGGGCCACGCAGAGGGAACAAGAGTGAGGACTGAGTGGGGCCAGCAGGACTAGAGCCGCACAGTCCAATGGTGCCTATTTCTCTGTCAAGTGAGTCTGCAGTGGGCTCGTGATTGGTGTGAAGATATCCGGGGAAGCCTGGCGAGGAGCCGTGTCCTCACTGCCGTGCTCTGGTTTTTGAGACCAGCAGCAGAATCCCAGGAGGTGGATGTGTTTGACGGTTCCTGTGGACAAATGGGCCACTGGTGCTAACTTGCACTTGGAGTGGTGCTGCGTGGGTGGGAAGGGAAGAGGAACTTGGACTCCACCTCAGCTAAAGGAAGTAGTTAGCACCTCTCCCTTCCTCCTTCCCAGTTCCTGGTGGTGGCTTGAGAAAGAAGAGATGCTATCATGTTCCAGTGTTGGAATTCTGGGAAGAACACTGTAGATGTCTTAATGTGCCCTGGTACTGAGATCCCTCTGTTGACAGTGTCCAAGGCCCCTGGGGGTTTAATTGCCTGGGGCTTTGGGCACACACACATGTCCTCAGGCTTCTAGGACCTAAGAGTAACCTTTACCTCGTTCCTGATATTATTTACAGAAACTTCATGGAACACGGGTGTGAGATCACATATTACCCCACAGGAGACACTCCTTACAGTTTATACTCAGCCCAGATTGCTGTAATAAGGAGGTCCATGTAAAACGTCACCCTGGTCTGTTAGCCTAGCCCTATTGAAGAAATTTGTTTCATGCAACTGGACAGGTCATTCAGATGGCAAAGCGCTTTGATAATACACTCATGAGGACCTGAGTTCAGATCCCCAGTGTCCACATAGACATGCATATAGTGGCACATATCTGTAATACATCTGTAACCTAACCCAGGGCACAAGTGGGCAGAATCAGGTGGTGTCTCAGATCTTACTGGTCAGTCAGTCTGGCCAATAGGTGAGATCCAGGTTCAGTGAGAGACCCTGTCTCAAAAAAAAAAAAAGAGTGGACACAATGATAGAAAATACCAGTGTTAACCACATATATGTGCAAACTACACATACACACCACATACATACACCATACACACACTAAAATATAATAATAAAGAAGAAAAACGTTATTTCCAAATAGATGTGTCAATAACAGCCAATGACTACACATAAACCTTACATGCCCCTAGCAGAAGGAATAGGAGCAGAATCTATATGTGCAGAGGAAAGCTGAGCACCTGTGGACGCCCTGTGAGAGCGGTGTAACACCCTGCACACTGTCACTGACCTGTACAGAGGGCACTGGGCACGTGACCGTTTCTGTAGAGGTCACACTGGAAAGAAAGCACTTTGGGTGGTCGGAGAGTAAGCGTGGGGACTGATGCCATCTGTCTCGTGATACGGAAACGGGTCATGTGGGTAGGCATGTGTACTTGGGGTATGCACATGTTGCATACGTGTGCCCTGCTTTTACCAGAGACGCACAGCAAAAGTCCCAGGCTCCTCACGAGCCACACCGCTCTCTCCACAGATTGATGACCAGTACGAGCTGAAAGCCATCGAAAGAGAAAAGTCTGTCACAGCTCTGCCGCCCAGGGAAGCGTGCAAATGCAGCAAAGAAGATTTGGCCAGAGCCTTCCATGTAAGAACTTTGTTTGTATCTGTGCTTATTTCTTCTCTCATTGCCTTGACAAAATATGTCTCCCAAAAGCTGCTTAAGGGGGGTCTTTCTGGCTTCTGGTTCAAGGTGTAGTCCAGCATAGCCAGAAAGTCACGTGACAGGAGGCAGCTGCTCTCCCGCATCTGCATTCAGGCAGTGGAGAGAGCTGAATGCCACTCACGCCATGGCGCCACCCACATTCAGGCCAAAAGGCCAAAGGCTCTCGGGAAATGCCTGCAGAGACACATCCGGAAGTGTGTTCATGAGGATTCTACTGCCTTTCGGGTTCGTAAGATAAGCCATCGCACCTGACAACATCATCAGGTAGTTTGTGGATTAAGAGAAAGTCCCACAAAGCTGTTCGTGTGCAATGATTTGGGTCTCCACACAGAATCTCAGCGGTGCTGCTGTCCTTGGACCCAGACCCTGTGGTCCCTGCTAGAGGACAAGCGTCCTTCTACCCACAGGACCTTTGGCAGGCAAAGAATGACCAGAAACTGAGTGAGTGACCAGCACTGTTAGGACGACACGTGGTCAGGGCTCCTCCAGGCGTTTGTCATCAGGGCTCAAACTCTTTCCCACGCCTGCCTCTCACTTTTCATCTTTTGTGACATGGAGATGCAGTTACAGATATCAAATTCTCACAAGTGCCTGAGGGAACTAGAATCTATGAGCCTTGACCTAGGAGAAAAGCCAGCCCTGACCTAGGAGTCTGCCCTCTGGGGCCACAGGATGGAGCCAGCAGCGTATCTTTAGATTATGTTACACCAAGCAGAAATGGTGGTATATATATATATGTGTGTGTGTGTGTGTGTGTGTGTGTGTGTGTGTGCACATGCATGCACGCGCATGGGTATGTTGTATGCATGTGCATGTACATATGTTATGTATGCATGTGCATGCATAAATCTATTACATGGACATGTGTATCTGTGCAAGGATATTGAGGTATGTACATGTATATATGTGTGCACATGCATATGTGTACATGTGCGTGCATGTGGGGTATATGTGCTTAGGTGTATGTATCTGTGTGTACATATGTGTACATGTGTATTATGTACATGAGTATGTTTGTGCATATATACATTACATGGGCATGTGTGTGTCGGGATGGGTATGGGGGATATGTGTGTGCATGGATGAATGTGGGCGTGTACATACTCATAGCTCATCCTGCTTTGGGAAAAGAAACGTGCAGCAGGGAAAGGGCACGTGTACCATGACAGGCCTTAAGAATGACCTAAGAGCCGGGCGATGGTGGCGCACGCCTTTAATCCCAGCACTCGGGAGGCAGAGGCAGGCGGATCTCTGTGAGTTCGAGACCAGCCTGGTCTACAGAGCTAGTTCCAGGACAGGCTCCAAAACCACAGAGAAACCCTGTCTTGGAAAAAAAAAAAAAGACCTAAGAGTCCACCGCAAGTCCTGCTTCTTGGTGAGAAGGGGAGGAAGGCCTTTTTTCTTGTTCAGATGTTTCCCCGGCTAGATGACGAGCTCTGCCCTCCTGTCCTACAGAGATTCCCGCTCTAGCTCCCCTCCCACTCCTGCAGCCCTGGGCAGCTTTCTCCGTAAGTCCCACATGAGCACAGAGCTTCCTGACACCGTGATCGACGCTGTAGTTGGTTATGTCTAAGGGCCTGGAATAGTATCTGTCATGGGGTGTATGATACAGTCACGTCGGCCACTCCAATCTCCCAGGGAAGGACTATTTTGTTTTTAAGATGTAATTTGATGATAACAAGATACACAACATAAGCCATTTTTGGTTTGCTGCTTGGGTTTAGGTTGTGTTTTTGTTTTAAGATAAGATTTTGGGCCGGGCAGTGGTGGTGCACGTCTTTAATCCCAGCACTCAGGAGGCAGAGGCAGGCGGCTCTCTGTGAGTTCGAGGCCAGCCTGGTCTACAAGATCTAGTTCCACAATGGCAATGGGTTTCTGATCCTACTGCACGTAATGGCTTTGGGGGAGCCTAGGCAGTTTGGATGCTCACCTTACTAGACCTGGATGGAGGTGGGTGGTCCTTGGACTTCCCACAGGTCAGGGAACCCTGATTGCTCTTCGGGCTGATGAGGAAGGGGGACTGATCGGGGGAGGGGGAGGGAAATGGGAGGAGGCAGAAATCTTTAATAAATAAATAAATTTAAAAAATAGCTGGGCAGTGGTGGCGCATGCCTTTAATCCCAGCACTCGGGAGGCAGAGGCAGGCGGATCTCTGGGAGTTCGAGGCCAGCCTGGTCTACAAGAGCTAGTTCCAGGACAGGCACCAAAAGCTACGGAGAAACCCTGTCTGGAAAATAAAAAAATAAAAATAAAATAAAAGATTTTGGTATGTAGCCCAGGCTGGCCTTGAACTTCACAATCCTACCCCAGCTTCCCAAGTATGGCAGTCACAGGTATACCCTCTATACCTGGCTTTCTTAATCATTTATGTTTTGTTTTGGTGACTGAGACAGGGTCTCATGTAGCCCAGGCTGCCTCAAATTCATTCTGTAGTTGATGCTGTCCTTGAACTTCTGACCTTCCTGCCTTGGCCTCCCAAATATTTGGATCATAGGTGTGCATCACAAGCCCAGGATTTATTAACTTTTTTGAGACAGGGTTTCTCATAGCTTTGGAGCCTGTCCTGAAACTCACACTGTAGACCAGGCTGACCCCAAACTCACAGAGATCCATCTGTCTCTGTCTCCTGAGTGCTGGGATTAAAGGGGGCACCACCTGCAGCTTTTCTTTTTAAAGAAAAGACCCTGTTTCTGCCTGTCTACTCTCCCATCTCCAGTTGGATTTGCTGACACCATGGCTCAAGGCCATTGTGTATTGATCTGTGGGCTTATTGAGAAATAAAGGTTTTGTTTCCCTCTCTGCCCCAGCAGAGCCGGGGCCTCCTCCTCCACGGACAAGCCCGTTTTCCTAGTTCCCCTAGAAGATGTCGGCTCTCACCCGATACCCGTGACTTGTTTCTTTGGTCCTTGCTGGGCCCATTGTGCTCACCCTACATTCCCTATCTCCTTTCAGGTGGACCTGGACAGTGGCCTGTCGGAGATGGCTGTGGCCCAGCGCAGGCTGGTCCATGGCTGGAATGAGTTTGTCACGGATAATGCTGAGCCTATATGGAAGAAATACCTGGATCAGGTAGGTGCAGGATGTCCTCCTCTGTGTCAGTAAAGGAACCAGCCAGGAAGGGCAAGCCAAGCAATCATTCTTTAAATATTGATCCTGGGTGTCCTTGGACAGGTCCCTATTGGGGTGTGGGGTGAATGAGTTTCTAGATAAACAATCTTGCCCTTTGGATGCTCTGAGCCTCCAAGAGGAACCCTGCATAGGTGACTAAAGATAGAGGTGGCCATGACCCTGACTAGCAATGACAGGTACTAGGGATGCTTGCCACAGGCCAGGCACCATGCTGAACAGTAAAGAAATAAGTAGTGCCAATCTATTTTATCATCCCCCTAAAGCCATTTGCAAAGGGAGAGAATGTGGCAAAGAAGCAGGAAGTCTTTGCTTGGCAAAGGCTTTGCATGGCACATAGCTTTGCCAGAGGAAGCCAATAGAGACACGGATGTCCTGGCAAACAGGCGTTTCAGAAGGCCAAGGAAGAAACAGCTGAGTAGACCTGTGCCTCACGTCACTAAAAGTGAAGTCACTGTCAGGCTGGGGAAACAGCTCAGTCAGTAGAGTGTTTGTGCCAAATGAACACAAGGTCCTACCTTTTAAAAGCTGAGTTTGGTGGGGTGCAGTTGGAATCCCAGTACCAGGGAGGTGGAGATAGATGGATCCAGCCAGCCTAGCCTGCTTGGCGGGTTCCAGACTAGTAAAAGACACCATCTCAAAAAGTAAGGTGGACAGATCCATGGAATATAGTTCTCTCTCCAAAAGAACTATCCATTCCCATCCTTTTCTGTCCCTCCTCTCTAGTGCTCTGGCAAGGAGGATGAGAAGCTCTTGGTGGTAGAGAGCCATTCCTGGAGCTGCATAGCCACCATTCCTCCCTTCCACCAATACCAAATATCACTGCATCTGTCGGATATCATGGCCAACGGACACTTACTAAGCCCTGGCCAGGCTACTCTCACTGACATGATTTTTAAGAGCCAGGAGCAACTGGGCATGGAGATTCAGATATGTAATCCCAGCACTCAGAGACTAAGGCAGAAGGATGACTGTGAGTTCTGGGTTAGCCTGTGCTACGTATTAAGATGATGACTCAGGAAACTTAAAATAGCCACGCATGGTGGATGCCTGTGACCGCAGCACTTTGGACATGAAAAGAGTTCAAGCCCATCCTGACCAGGTAGCAAGTTTAAGGAGCCCCTATCTCAAAACCAAAATGAAGGAGAAAGATGGGAGAGCGTGAGGGAAGGGGGAAGGAGAAAAAGATAGACAGCCTGACCACACCCTGGGAAACAGAAGTCCCAGATGGCTCCAGGTTGTCTGTGAGCCAGTGGTGGAAACAGGCAGGAGAAGCCAGATTTCTGAGTTCTCATCCACCACACCATGCCACTGGGCCCCGAACTGGGTCCTGAAAAGACTGCCACATCCAGGGCAGGCAGGGTCTGTGACATCAGGACGGCCATCTCCCAACTGTCCAGTAGGGATGAGTTGCTAGACTCAAAGGCAGCCCTAACCCAAAACCAAAATGTCTCTGAGCCTCATGATGTTGAAGAGTTGAGATTTTTGCTAGAGCCAAGTCTGGGCTGCTGCCAAGCTGCCCCCACCCACTGGGTCCTTCCACAGGTGATAAACACATGGCCTCTCAGGGGTGAGGATGAGGTTCAGTCCTTCACGGGTCACACCACCACGCACTAAAGTGCTTCTCTCGAGCTGTGGGACCCATGCACACCCTGGGCCTTGTTTCCTTTGCACCTCGGCCAGTGGGAAGCTCAGAGGCAGAGATTCGCCTGTCAATCCTTCCGTTCTCTCCCTGATCTCCTCGGCTCTGATCTTCCACTCTGTCTGAGTTCGTACTCCTTTTCAATTCTCCATAACGCGATTCGTCATGACATAAAGGGGTGATAGACAGCAGCCATCAGAAGTTCTTTGGAGAAATCTTTGGAACTTCTGACCCTATGTGACATATGTCCATGTGTGGGGGTTAGAGGTCAACCTAAGAGGAACATCACTAGAGTCCCCAGAGATTATCACAGGAGCGGGGTGATTGTGGCACACAGGGTTGGGGTCTGTGATACCAAGAGAGGAGTGCTTGGCAATGAAGCCAGGATTGGCATCCACCATGCATTCCTAGAATAATGGATGAGGTGTGGCCAGGCAAGACAGGAACTCAGAGACCAGGCTGGGTCTGGATAGGGCAGTGTCATGATCAGCCCGGAAGGCTGTCAACAGTGGGCTTTCCTACAGAGGAGGAATACCAGATAGAGTAGCCCCCCTTCCCAAGCCCTTAGCCACTGTAGGGAGGACCTGGAAGCCCAGCCTCACGTGAAGGTCTGAGCTGCCCAGCAGCTGCAGGTAGGAGCCTACTCTGGCCTTTGTGAAACTGAGACCTGCCCTGTTGTTCACCTTCCAGTTCAGGAACCCCCTGATCCTGCTGCTGCTGGGCTCAGCCGTGGTGAGCGTCCTCACCAAGGAGTATGAGGATGCCATCAGCATCGCCCTGGTGAGTGGCTGGCGGTCGGTCTCAGCCCCTGGACAGGGTGGGTCACGGCTCTGCTGCCAGTTGTTTTTCAGAACATGTTATGGTTTGTGTATGTGTGTGTATGCATGTGGGAACACACGTGTACATACATGCAGAGGCTAGAGTCCACCTCAGCTGACATTTCTCAGGATCCATTCATCTTGATTTCTGAGACAGGGTCTCTCGCCGGCCCAGAGCTTACCATGCAGGCTAGGCTGGCTGGCCAGGAAGCCACCTGTCACTGCCTTCCCAGCCCTGGGGTTGCAGGCATGCAGCACTCTGCCTAGCTTTTTGCTTGGGTTCTGCAGCTCAAACTAAGGACTTGATACTCACAAGCCAAGCACTCTGCCAATTGAACCATCTCCCCAGCCCTGTGACCAGTTATTGCACAAGAAAAAGGTGGTGGGGCATTTATTGTGAGCAAAGAAAGGACAGATTAATGACAAGCAAATCTACCACGTGCCCCCTGCCAGCATTGAGGAGGTCTGTGCAGCATAGGCAACCCCAGTACAAAGGAACCCATTTGGGGGCGGACTGCTCGGCCACCATCTCCCTCCCTGTGGGATCTGAATGTGTTATAAGACGCAGTCACTCTGTTAGTTACTTGTCTTTCTGCTGCAACCAAATACCAGAAAGGAACATTGTAGAAGAGGCTTTATTTTGGCTCAGGCTTTGAGAGGCGACAGTCCAGCGGGTGGCTAAGGCATGGCTGTGACCATAGAAGAAGGAGGCCGCCTGTCGGGTTGAGGCAGATCAAGAAGCAGGGCCAGGATATAAACCTCCACTCTCCCACTAGACCCTCCACCTCCCAAAGGTTTCACAGCTTCGCAGAACAGCACCGCTATCTGAGGACCAAGTGTTTAAGCCCATGAGCCTATGAGAGGTGGGTGACTCACATCCGAGCCACAATACCCTAGAGGTTACTTCACCTTATTTAAGCTTGTCTCACTTAATGGAGATAGACGTTAAAACCTACAATGATTTTACTCCTGTATGGTGGGGTGTACGCCGTTAATGTCAGCACTCAAGGTAGAGGCTGGTGGAGCTCTGTGAGTCTGAGGTAAACCTGGTCTACTCAGCAAGTTCCAGGACAGCCAGGGCTACATAGAGAGAGACTGCTCAAAAACAAAGACTGATGGTTTTGGAATTTGCACACTTGTTTGATCACCTCTGGCCAGTTCAAAAACACTTTCATTGCCCTTAAAAGAAACCATCGACAGTCATTTGTATCCCCACTCCCATACCACCCCCCACCCCCACCCCTGTGCAGCCCCAATGGCCTCCGCCCCTCACATCTTTCTGAGTTTAATCACATCTGTGTCTGACCCTGTAAATGATTTGGACAGCTCTTGCTGCTCTCGCTCTGCCTCTTCATAGGCGTGGCCTATCCCACCAGTGGTGTGAATGGGGGGGGGGGCAGAGTCACACCTGCAGGTGTAGAACAGACCTGTAGAGCTGACAGGTGAACACAGCAGGCTCAAAGTGAACATGTCTGTTGTCACCTGATGCCATGACAAAAGCGTGTCTGCAGAAAAATCTAGAAGGGTTCCCCAATGTGCAAGCCCTAGGGAGTTGGGGTTTGATGGCTTTCTGATGTTGGACAGGGACACTTGGCTGCTTGCTGATTTCTTTACGGAGCAGCTATTTTGCAAAGAGAGCTGGCAATGTGTTCTCTTGGTGGTGCTAGGGCTCGAACACAGCACCTCACATGTGCAGGGCAAGTGCTCTACCCCTGAGCCAGGCCCCCAGCCCTCACTGGATGATCCTAGGCAGGGGCTCTAGCCCTGAGGCCCTGCCGCACACAAACAAACACACACACACAGCCCTCTTTTTAGAGGTTGAGACATAGTCTTCCTAAGTTGCGCAGGCAGGCCTTCTGTCCCAGTCTTCTGAGCAGCTTGGATTACAGGCCTTCACCTCAGGGCTTGGAGGGCAGCGGTAGTTGGCTCTGGCCTCACACTCACCTGGAAGTCCTGCTTATATCCTCCCTTCCGGGAACCCTCTCTTCCAGGCCGTGCTGATCGTGGTGACTGTTGGCTTCATCCAGGTGTGTACATCCCGAGATCCCATCTGGGTGGGGTACCAGGGACATGATGGGCACTTTCTTGTCAGGGTTCCCCCCTTTGAACAGCACATCTGATGTGCTTCCTGCCAGGAATACAGGTCGGAGAAATCTCTGGAAGAGCTGACCAAGCTGGTGCCTCCAGAGTGCAACTGGTAAGTGGGGGCTTCCATGGCAGGTGACAAGATCTCGTGTCTGCCCTGGTGGTGGCTTGCTGTGTGATCACAGACAGGAGGTGCCATCTCTCCCGGTCTCTGCTCTGACAGCAGGGTCTAACTTGGGGTGACCTAGGGCTGCCGATGAAAGGGAAGAGCCTGTAGAATAAAGCAGAAGCCTGAGTTTTGCCTAAAGAGTCCCTGTGCTCTCAAAATGAAGCTGAGCCTGGGGTAGTAACAGGCACAGCAACAGAGTACGGTGTGGCTGCAGCAGGGCCGTATGTGGAGAGATGTCTTAGTGTTCTGTTGCTGTGAAGACACCATGGCCAAGGCAACTTAGAAAGTTTATTTGGAGCATGCAGTTTCAGAGGGTGAGCGGGGAGCTGGGCAGCAAGCAGGCATGGCGCTGGAGCAGTAGCTGAGAGCCTGCCTGTTGCGACAACAATGAGGCAGAAAAAGAAAGAGCCAACTGGGATGGCATGGGCTTTTAGAACTCCCCAGTAACACACCTCCTCCAATATGACCACGCCTCCTCCAACCAGACCACGCCTCTTCCAACCAGACCACACCTCCTCTAACAAGAAAGACCACACCTCCTCCAACCAGACCACGCCTCCTCCAATAAGACCACGCCTCCTCCAACAAGATCACACCTCCTAAGCCTTCCCAAACGTCTATAAACTGGGACCAAACGTTCAAACATATTAAGACTCTAGAGGTCATTCTCATTCAAACTCCCACAAGGGTGCTCTCTGGTTGGCTCAGCAGCTCTGGGTAGGTGACAACCTCTGCCAACCTTTGACAGCGTTTCAACCTAGTGCAATATGCAGCCATAGAAACTTCCAGAATTGTCCTCTCACCCACCCTGCACAGTGTGGGGTCACTAGCCATGGGTGCCTAACAAGAGCTCCAAGTGTGGCCGAGTGGGGGAGATGGAGTCCTCATTTTCTGACATTTTATTTGGGTTTATTAAAGTGGGCATATAGGCAAGACGGGACGCTTGGACAGAAAGGACTCTAAGTGCACAAGGGGCCAACTTCCGAACATTTTTTTACACTTACTTATTTGTGTACATTTGTGTGAATGTAGCATGTCACCGTGTGTACAAGGTCAGAAGACAACTTCAGGGCATCAGTTCTCTCCTGCCATGTGACTTCTAGGGGTCAAATGCACGTGGTCAGGTTTGACCCTGCTGAGCCATCTCCCAGCTGGCTCTGGGGCCAGCTTTTAAGGACATGGCGCAGAATTCACAAGCCACCTCTGGTCTGTGAAGAGGCACAGGAAAGCCTGCCTTTCCCCCTCCCACGAACCCAACTGAGGGCCCTGAATGTTGCAGAGTCCCCTCAGTGCCTGTGCCACTCAAAATGAAGGCTAGAGTCCCCGCATGGCCTGAGACACGTTAGAGGACTCAGCTACTCAGCTCAGCTCTGGAGCCTGCATGAAGTTTACAGAGACACCCATGACATGAGCTGGGGCTGTAGGTGGGAAGAAAGCCCCATGGGTCATGGGTCTGGCTGGTCTCCCAAGGTGCCAGCAGTTACAGGGCGAGAGAGACAGATGGAGAGATGGAGGAAGAGGGCCACAGTCAGCTGGAGTGGGAGACACACGCCCATAGGCAGGAGGAACATTCTAGAAGATGCAGGGAACTGTGACTATATCTGGGCTCACTGGTTGGAGAATGAGGCTGTCACAAACCCAAACAGGCGACATCAACAGCTGAGCAGTAGAAATGTGAACCACCTATGATGGTACCTGGACTTCAAGTTCAAATCCTGAGTCTTGGCTTTTCAGTCACGGGGCATGTTACTCTTGTCCCCAGAGGCCACTCCAGAGACAGTTTTCTTTTGGAAGCAGGGACACGGTGAGGTGCATAGCAGTGAGGTCATCCCTGTGGGAGGAGTGGGGAGGCTGCAGACCTCAGAGAGCTCAGGGTCCTTTGGTGAGTAGGGATGGGGTAGTGAGCTGGGAGACCAGGTAACTGGCAAGCAGCTGGTACTCCCTAGATGGCCACTGCCCCAAAACACAACAGCCACAGCGGAATTGCAGTGATGGGGGAGGGACAAGGACAGCCCCAAACAGCCCATGAGACAGCCTTGATGTGATATCAGAGGAAGAGATGGCATTGGAGGAAGAGCCATGGAGCAGCGGGGTGTGCCTGGTGCTCTTGGCTACAAAGAATGGAAAACTTAATTGCTTAGGATACAAGGAAATGGCATTGTGTCACAGCAAGAGATCAGAGTGAGGTTGATTGACATGGTGCCATGGGCTGGCTCTTGCTTCCTTGCCCTGCCATCATTAGGTTGTTGGCATTTCACTCTGATTGGCTTTTCTTGTGGTGCCAAGATGACTGCCACAGCTCCAGGCATTACAGACACAAAACTGTATAGGTTCCACTGAAGAGACTGTGTGTGTACAGGGCAAGGTAGCCTTTCTCGCAAGTTCCAGGCAACATCTCACGTCTCATAAGCTGGAGCTCTGTGACACATTCATGTCTAAGCCTGGCAAGGATGGAACCGCTCTGATGATAACACCTAGTGGTCACTCACTAGCTAATTAAACAAGCATCTGTGGAGAAGGGTGAAGGCCTAAGCAGAATCACATCCCCTGTCAGGATAACGGGGATACCTACCCTAACTGTCGAAGACTATAAAAACTTTTAAGATCACAAAAGGGGTGTGTGCAAGACCTGAATGGAACCAGGAGTAGAGGGTCAGGTGGAAGATTTTTGTGGGGTTGCTTCCAAGGCCAAGAGAAGCTGCTAGAGCCTTTGGGGGGAATGAAGGGGCTGGTTTAGCTCTCCCTGGCTGCTGGGCAGTTGAACAGGAGGCCAGAGGGACTAGAAGAGGAGGCACTGCAGTAGGAACCTGTGCCCAGTCGATCATCCCAGGGCAGGTGGCTGTGCCTGAAGGAGGGCCAGGCTTCCCAGGCAATGCCGCTGCCCCCTGATGACATCTTTCCTCCCTGACTTCCAAGCCAGGGTGGTATGTTCTCTCAGTGTCCTAGTGTGTTTTCTCAGGTGCCATTCAGAAGCCATAAAGCAGCTGGCCTCCACCGGTAGAGGCTTCTGGAGGCAGTAGCCTCATTTCTCAGGTGAGACCCAGAGTCTCTCAGAAGCCATCTGCCTTCCCCAGTATCTTGAGATACGAGTTTAAAAAGCAGAACTGTAAACTCCCAAGAGTTTGCCGGCGATAGAAACCCCAAGTTGATCTCTAAATCCAGTTGTCAAAGGTAGTGAGGTGAGGCTCAATATTCTGCTGCTTCTCCCACACAGCCTGAGGGATGGCAAGCTCCAACACATGCTCGCCCGAGACCTGGTTCCAGGAGACATCGTGTTCCTGTCCATCGGAGACCGGATCCCTGCTGACATCCGACTCACGGAGGTGAGCAACATGTAACGGCCGGTCCTGATGAGCAGGCAGGTGGGGTATGAGCACAAGAACCCCCAAAGTTACTGTTCCCAAGTGGCTTACCTTCTAAGAACAGAGGTGCCCAGGCTGTGTGGCTTCCATTTCCACAGTTTGTAACCCACAGTCACCTGTAGCCCAAAAATATTAGTAATTTTTTCCCTCTTGAGGGAGAGTGAGAGAGACAGAGACAGAGAGAAATAGAGACAGAGAGAACATTTATTATAACCGATTCTTACAGTTGGGCACCCTCTGGGGAGCTGGGAACATGACCCCATGGCTGAGGGGGACCACCAGCAAAGGCCTAACACATGTTGGTTGGGTGGAGCTTTGTGCATATGTGTTCAGTCTCGTGTGTGTGTGTGTGTGTGTGTGTGTGTGTGTGTGTGTGTGTGTGTGTGAGAGAGAGAGAGAGAGAGAGAGAGAGAGAGAGAGAGAGAGAGAGAGAGAGAGAGAGAGAGTCATCTCTCTGGTACTGCCTCTCTTGGTTTTTGAGATAGTCTGTCACTGGCCCAGGGCTTGCCAAGTAGCCTCAACTGGCTGAACCAGTTAGCCCCGGGATCTGTCTCCATCTCCTTAACTCTGGGTTTACCACCACACCCTGCTGCCACGATCACCACTTCCCCCTCCTCTTCCTCTTCTTCCTCCTCCTCTTCTTCTCTTTTTTCTTCTCCCTGAACAGGTCTGGGGCTCAGACCTTTGCCAACTAAACTATCTCCCAGCCCTGGTTATGTTCTACGACTCAGTACTTTACCAACTAAACTATCTATCTCCCAGCCCTGGTTACGTGGCGTATAGAGCAGATCACAATGGCAAAATCATCCAGGACAAGACTGGGGGAGACTTCATGGCAAGGAGGGAAACTGAGGCAGAGAACCATCAAGCGCAGCCTTGAGATCTGGTTTGGCAACTCCGATGGGGCTGGCTCCTCCCACAGCTTAAGGGTTCAGAGTTAGGATCTAGTAGTTAGCACACCTGGGGCTGTGCGACGTGATGCTGCTACATTCTGGAGAAGGGCCTAGGTGACAGAGTCACCTGAGTGACACATTCTTCCAAGAACAGGAGAGTGCAATCTTTGGACTCTCAGTAAGCAGGTGACTGAGGGAATCCTGAGGACGCCACGCAGCTGGTCAGTAGTCACATCTTCTGCGACTGTTCTTGGAGGCAAGGAGGCAGAGCCATGAGAGGAGCTGCACATTAAGACTGGTTTTGAACCCGGCACCTAAAATTCTACCTGGGTAACCTGGAGCTCTTTGCTTACCCTCTCTGTACTTCAGTTGCCTTATATGTAAGGCAGGAAGAGGTAGCAGTCTGGGGAAGTTAGAAGCCTTAAAGGGGTTCATGCCTGCAGAACTATGGGAACTCCTAAGAAACTCAGTGGGTGTATGGGACAAGAGAACCTTGGGCTTTAAATCCTAGCCCTGTGTCTCATGATATAACTGGCGTTTGTCCAGACTGCCCAGAGTAATTGTGCGGTCAGGCAATCCGCAACCAGTAACGGCTCAGATACTGGTGATTTACTTTTCTGTAGCCCTGAGTAGACCACAGGCCTCTAGATGAGTTGACGCCTCTAACTACTGCTCCTGGCTCTTGAGGCCTCGGATCCATTTCACCCTGGGCATATCAACAGCACGAGAGTAACACCATCACGCCCCACACATCTCCCTGTTGGCATTTTCAACTCCCTGGGACAATCAATAACTTTGTTTATCCACAGCAAAACACCTTATCGACAGTTAAGCTCCGAGACTCAGGAGTGGCCAGCCCCGACTACCGAATTCCGGGCACAGGAGGCTCACGAGCCTGAGGACAGGACCCACAATGGTCCGTGCATGGCTGCATGGGGTCACAAAGCCTTACCTTCTAGTCCCCTGAGTGGAACAAAGGCAAAAATTCTTGACTGTTCTTTCCCCTGTGGAGACTAAAATGAAGACAATTGAATGGAGTTGTCAGAACTCCAAGCAAGCTTTGCCAAGGGGTCCTAACACTGGGAACAGGCATACAGGAGGGTGGAGGGGACAGGGGCACACATGTGACCTGGTAAGGGAGGGAGTCTCCGTGGACCCCATCCTTCAGCACCCCACCTTTGTTATGCTGGGGCTATGCTCATTCCTGTGAGATTGTGCCCTCCTCCCCACAACTACCTGTTCCTTCTCATTCGGATGCTCTGTCCAGGGCTCCTGGGAAGAGACCACTGTTTATGGTTACACGCTGCAAACTGCATGGTCACCAGAGCCATGTGTGCAGTGGTGGCCCACTAGACTTGGCCCCCAGTAACGCTACAGCCGTCTTGGCTTGGCCAGCGTACTCTGTGATGTGGGCTCAAACTGAAAATGCATAAAGGCACATTTTGTCCGAGTGTTTTCCCAGTGTTAACACATGTGGCTATGTTTGTACTTAAGGAACCTGCTGACACCTGAGACCTTCTTGTCACCCCCCTGGTGGCCTATAGGGCTCTACAGCCTCCTGAGGGGCACTCAGGGTAGCTTTCTACCTAGGCTGTGAGGCACCAATTTGCTGTCCTTACCCCCCTTTCTACAGTTGTTCCTTCTAGGTCCCTCCTGCCTGTCAGACGCCAGCAGATGCTGTAACAAAGCCCAGGTCCAAGTCCAGGCAGATTGTGCTCTCTCCCAGGTCTAGAAACCAGCAACTTTCCAGCGATGGGAGGTGCCAGTCCATGGCTCCTGCCAACCCTTAGTCCCTCTCTGATCATTTGTCTTCCCCCAAGGATCTTAGGGTGCCATTGCCCCCACTCTCTCAGAGCATCACCTCCCGATTTCAGAGTGCCTGTTACACCTGCCAAGTTTCTCTGCTAAACAGGGTGCTGTACCCACATGTTCTGAAGATGGGGATATGAATGCCTTGGAAGGGTTCACACCCAAGACCCTTCTTCGAGCTCTTCTTTCCATCCCTGGGCCTCTCCCTTACACCTCTGGCACCGAGACAGGGATCCAGGGCCTCGTGCATACTAAGCCCGCATGTACCACCGAGTTACATCTCCTGCCTTTGTTTTGCTTTTATTTTTGAGATAAGTTTCACTAAGTTGTCCAGACTAGCTTTGAATTTTTGGTCCTCTTGCCTCAGCCTCTCAAGTTCTGAGTGGTTGATTGGTACCGCCAGGCCCAGGTAATCTAAAGTTTCTATATGCAGGTCACTGTGCTGGGTGCCAGACCAAGCTGATCTAAGGTGTCCATGCACAGGGCACTGTGCTGGGTGCCAAGGATACTACAGAGAACAGACTTGACCCTGAGCATGGGTTTAGCATCCAGAGCCTGTCCTTGCAGGTAGCTGTTCAGTGATGGTCAGGAAAGTATAATGGAAAATCCTGGGGATCCCAGAGACCAGGCCTGCCTGTGGAGAGCAGAAGAGGCTCCCTGGAAACAACCACTTTGGGGCTAACCTTGAGGTCAAATGAATATGAATTAGTTGTTTGGGGCAGAAAAGGCCCAAGCTACGACCCAGGCCTGACCTCCACACCAGGGACACTGTTGTCTTCACACAGGGGCCCTGTTTGTTGTGAGGTCTGTGTCCCTGTGTCCCTGTATACTGCCCCCCAGGGACTTGGCCTTCCCATCCTAAGATCTCAGTTCAAGTCTGTCCATCCTCCCAGACTCCTCTTAGGGCTTTTCTCTCTGTATTGTATCTTCACATGCTGAGCCATCTCGCTGGCCCTGTTCCACCCTATTAACACCACCCAGAGGGAACTGAATAGCAGTGCATAGACTCCTGGAGATGCTCACTCCATATAGAGTAGAGCCTTCATATACTATGCCATATGGCTCCCACAGTTGTGGGAAGCGGGTCCAGGTACTTGGAGAGGCAAAGATGCATTCCAAGGAGCAGCTGAGTCATGTTTTCTGGTGACTCTCATGTTGCAAATAGCATTAAACAAGGCGCAAGACTTGCGCGTCTTCCTGGAGGGGCCTGGAGTTCTAAGCTTTTTTGGTTCTGTGATTCTGAATCTGGGTTTCCAAAGCTGCTTCCTCCTTGACATCTTACAGGGCTTTTGGTACTGTTGCAAGCTTCAAGACTTCTGAAGGGCAAGAGGGGAGCTCAGAGTTTCACCTTTGTCCCCCAGGTCACAGACCTCCTGGTGGACGAATCCAGTTTCACAGGAGAAGTGGAGCCATGCAGTAAAACAGACAGCCCACTGGTAGCCAGTGGAGATCTCAGCACCCTAAGCAACGTGGTCTTCATGGGGACGCTGGTGCAGTGCGGGAAGGGTCAGGTAAGCAGAGCCCGGGGTGCTGGCCCTGCCGCTCCAGGCCCCCTGTTACCTCCCTCTCTCTTCCACACAGGGAGTTGTGATTGGAACCGGGGAACAGTCTCAGTTTGGAGAAGTGTTCAAGATGATGCAGGCGGAAGAGGTGAGGGCAGCAGGGCCGGGGGCGGCCACTGTTTTCATCAGGGTTGTTCTAAGCCAGGGTCAGCCCTGCTCAACCCCGGAAAGTTGGAGGCCACAGGAAATAGGAGCAGGCTTTGTGTTTTTAAGTTGAAGACTTCAGGATGTGTGCCAGCATGAGTGCCTGTAGCTCAGGGTAAAGGCACTTGCTGCCAAGCCTGATGACTTGAGATTGATCCCAGGAACCCACGCGTGAGAAAGATAGAACAACTCCCAAAGGTTGTCCTCAGAACCCCATGTGTGACCCGCCCCCCAAAAAAACAAAACTTACCATTTTATCAAATATATGTGCATGTGTACCCCCACATAGCCATCGCTCAGAACAGTCAAGAGAGTCATGGGTCCTAACACACCATTGTCCTTCTGTGCCCTGCCCCCACACTACAGACACCTAAAACTCCTCTGCAGAAGAGCATGGACAAGTTGGGCAAGCAGCTGACTATCTTTTCCTTTGGCATCATCGGTGAGTGACGTCATTTCCTGCTGGGTTCTGGAGAGGAGGCTGTGCTGGTGAAATTTCAGGGACTCCACGTTGGGTACCATACGTTCGTTACTGGGGAAACTGGGGTTTCTTCTTTGGATTCTCAGTCTCAGTAATAAAAGAATTTTTAAATGATCTTGGGAGGGAGATTGGGGACATTTTTATTAGAGTTTGAGAGAAAACAATAGGGTATCTTCCAGGGGGAAAGGAAGGCAGAAATAGATGTCTTTCTAGAGTTAGACCAGAATGTTCTGCCACCGAGGTCAGCAGGCAAGCTGGTCAGGGGTGACTTCAGAGAAAGAACAAGAAACCCAAAGCACCAGAGAAAATGTTTCAGCTTTGGTCAGTACCCCTGCCCCCTACCAAAAGAGATAGAAAAGAATCAAAAGTTAGGACTCAGAAATGTGGCCATCTTATTTGGGGTCGCTTGGTGAGGCTCTGGGAAGGATAGGGCAGGTTTTCCAGGGAGGAAAAGTACATTATGTCTTTAAGGGGATAATTATTCCTCCCACCTCCTTAGAATGACTTCAGGTAAACCGGCCTCCCTGAGGGCGGTCTCTAGCTGGTGATTGACAGACCTCTTGGGTTGGGGGGGACGGGATACAGAGACAGTGGCCTGTGATGTTCTCAACTTTGGAGTAGATCAGGAAAAGGTAGAGGCATTAGCAAGTGATCCATCTTCAATGGCCTTTCTAGCTCCCAAAACTACACTGTTAGTGGCGTGACCCGAATTAGGGAAGGCACCTGCTGAGAGTGCCAGGTTTCTGGTACTGGAACAAAGAACTGGACCAGAGGTGAGAGAAATAGAATGTTTTACTCAGGAAGAGAAAGGAATGGCAGAGAACGGATTGGTTGGGAGAGCAACAACAGGGTCTAGACTCAAGCCCTGACTCCTTCCATAGTCCCTACCTGCCGTAGGGCATTTACACAGAGCCCCCTCTGGGAGATCTTGCACACTCTCTGTGTTGTTACCTGCAGCCCTGACAGGGAGAGATTTCCAGTCCTTCTCACTGGCCTAACAGCTCTAGAGATCCTTCTTTCTCTGCCCCACAGTGCCGGAATTAAAAGCACAGGCAGCCATACCCAACTTTTCTGTGGGATGGGTGCTCAGGGTTCAAACTCAGATCTTCATGCTTGCAGAGTCTTGTCGAGGAGATGACAGAAGCAGACTTATCAACAAGATGAAACTTATAAAAAAGAGAAAGAAGGTGATGGAGGCCAGGCATGTTGGCACACATCTTTAATCCCATCACCGCTCTGAGGCAGAGGCAGGCAGATCTCTGTGGGTTTGGGGACAGCCTGGTCGACATAGTGAGTTCCGAGGCAGGCAGGGCTACACTGTGAGAAGCTGACTCAACAAATAGATGATGTTGGGCCTGGGAGTTGGCTGGTTCGTGAAGCGCCTGCCTTGTAAGCATGAGGACCTGACTTCAATCCCAGAACTCATTCAAGAAGCCAGGTGTGGACCACTGGGCTGGTGAGTGAAGATACTGGCCATCAAGTACAATGGTGATTCCAGCTCAGCTCCTGGAACCCACAAGATAGAAAGAGAATTGACTCCTGTAGGTTGTCCTCTGACCGCCACACATATGGCATGGCATGTGCACCCAAACATGCACATACACAAACATACACATGCACACACAAAGATATATGTAATTTAAAAACTCTTAAAGGAATATTCAAAATAAAATCTGGGTGTGTTTGGCTGGTTGGAGAGCTGTAAGAACCCATTTGTCGGCCAGGCAGTGGTGGTGCACACCTTTAATCCCAGCATTCGGGAGGCAGAGGCAGGCAGATCTCTGTGAGTTCAAGGCCAGCCTGATCTACAGAGCTAGTGCCAGAACAGGCTCCAAAGCTACAGAGAAACCCTTCTCAAAAAACATGGCAGGACCCTGAAGGTGGCCATGGGATGGATGCGCAGGGCCACCCCTCGCAAGGCCTTGCCAGCCAGTACCATGATCTTCTGACTGCAATGGCAGATGAAGCTTCTAGGGGGGGGGGGGCTTTGGGCTCCCTGTCCAGCTCCCTTTTCTAACAGAGCCTCCCTAATTCATTTCATATTAATTCATCTGGGTCCCAGCAAAGATTTCGGTAGAGGACTGAATTCCACGGCCAGTCACGTCCTGTGTACACCCCCACACACATATACATACATGCACATGCTCACACCACATATACATGCACATGCTCACACCAGTATAGGTCATTCTGTTTCCTGTGTCCTGCACTGCAAAGCTGGCGTCTTTTGGAAAGTCTTCAAGGAGCAATCAATAAGCCACCTCTCCTTCCTTCTGTTATTTATGTCAACTGCAAGGACAGGGAGCTATGGTCATGCTCCCATTTACAGGCAAAGAAACTGAGGCTACATCTGGCTACCCCAGTCCTTTTCTGCATCGCTGGAACATCTTGGGAACTTATTCAAGGGTCCCAGTGGTGGCTCAGGCCACTTCTGTCCCCACGCCTCCAGGGCCCAGCATAATGCCTGGTATTTAGTAAACTTTGATGACTGATTGGCAAAGGAGGAAGAGGAAATTCAATCAGGACATAAAACATAGTTAAGAAACAGCGGCCCAGGGGTTGGGGTGTGGCTCTGTGGTAGAGTTTGCTGGTGTGCATAAGACTCTGGGTTCCAGCCCCAGCAAAGAGAGAGAGAGAGAGAGAGAGAGAGAGAGAGAGAGCGAGAGAGAGAGAGCGAGTGGAAGCAGAAGCAAAAGAGGCTTATCCACCCCGGCAGGAGTAACACAGATTACAGATAGGAATGGCCCAGGGTGAACTGGTGATGAGTGTCTTCAACCTAAACTAGACAGGAATCCTTTCTGAAAGAATAAAACGGGATTTTCCCCCCTCCAGTAGAATGTGTTTTCTTTAAACAAAACAAAACAAATGAACAAAAAAAGGTGAGTGATTGCGGGTTCTTTTTATTTCTTTGCTTTGGTTCATTTGAAACAAGGTCCACGCTGACCTCAAACTCTTGCCAGCCATCCTCCTGTCTCAGCCTCCTGAGTGCTGGGTTTATAAGTAGGAGCCACCATGCCTACATATCCAGTTTAATTCCCTTTGAACCACTCCCACCTTCCCCCCATTCTGGAGATTGAACCTAGAGCTTCGTGCATGCTAGGCCATCCTTCCTCTCCAGCCCAGAAATCTGAAGCTTCTGAGGCGGCTACTTATTTCCAGCATTCAAGGTCCCAGAGGGCCCCTCAGGAAGTGGGCTAAAAGCATGGCGAGGCACTGGGGTGTGCACAGTGGCCCAGACTGATGCAGTCCTCGTCTCTTACAGGTCTCCTGATGCTGGTCGGTTGGATGCAAGGCAAGCCCCTTCTCAGCATGTTCACTATCGGGGTCAGGTTCGTTGTTAAGGCTCCCAAGCCCCTCCCCTAGCAGAGTGGGTGCAGACTGCAGGGCAGGCCGGGAGAGGGAGGCACTTCTTGACCCCAGCAAAGCGGGTCTCCCATAGCATGTGGGAGGCGTGCACTTTATAGAACATAGGGTCGGCTTTTCATCCCTCATCACTGAGGGTTTGGATCTATTGAGGTGAGGGCATGGGCTTCCACTGTGCCTCAAGCACGGGCAGGGTGCGACCTTGTTATATTGTGGCAAAATGCCTGAGGAAAGGAAGTAAGGGAGCAACAACATATTTTGGTTCAAGGTTTCAGAGAGTTCCTCCCAAAGTCCCCTGGCTCCTGTGGTGAGCAAGACAGGATGGCAGCAGAAAGCGGGGAGGCATGTGGTGCTCCTGATTTCCTCCTCTCCCCTTCATTCCATCTGCTCCCTTTGGAATGGCACCCCTCACACACAGGGTGGCTCTTTCACACATGGCCAGAGGCACGACATACCAATCTCTTGATGGTTTCTCCATCCAATCAAGCGATCAATCCAGACCACTCTAACTGGGACCAGGGAGTAGGGTGGTGACAGAGCAGGTACCTGGCATGCGCAAAGCCCTGGCTTCCATCCCTGCTCTGCGGAAGATGGGTACAGCGCTTCACCTTGACTTGATTACATCTGCAAGGACCTGGATTGAACAATCCATCTCTCCGTCTCTAAGACGGGATCTCATGTAGCCCAGGCTGGCTTTAAACCTCTTATGTAGCCAAGGATGGCCTTGAAGTTCTGATTACCCTGCGCGTAATTGGTTTAAGCCTTGCTGGGAATTGAACCCAGGATTTTGGGTTTCAGACTCCCAGGAGTGGGAGTCTGGATCTCTTGATGCTGGGACAAGAAACAGGAGCTCCTAGCTGGTTCTTGCTTAGTTCCTCGGGGTCACACGTGCTCCACCTTATAAGTAGGGAAACTGAGATTCAGGTTCCACCATTGCCCATGGCTGCAGATTCCAGGAGCGGAGGAGAGACCCTGAACCGCTTCTCACAGTGCCTCTAGGCAGGATAAGACCCTTCACTTGCTAAGATTCTGTTCACACCCTAGACAGCTGGCAGCCGTCGGGCCACAAATATTGACCAAGCATTGCTGGACGATTTGTTACATCGTCAAAGCACTGATTGAGCCACAGGCCTGGGCCCTCACAGGGTTTTCAGGCTGGTAGAGAAAGTGATTGTGAGCAATTTAAGTGTGGGTTAACAATGCAATTACAGCTTAGCATCTGTGCTGTGCTGATACCCCATGGGAAGTGTTGGCTGTGAGAGAGACTGAGAGGGAACAGGGAGGGGTGTGGAACTGGGAAGGGAGTCAAGGATATTTCCTATGTGATATTGGAAGCAGGGAGTTGAGAAGGGCCAGTTAAGAGAATAGCAGGAAGAGATGGCCAGGCAGGAAGGAAGTAGCAAGCAGGTATAAAGGCCCTGGGTTAGGATAGTGCATAGCAGACCAGCGCGCTAGGAGGACACCGTTGACACCTGATGCAGCCTCTAACAAGCTCCCAGAAGTACCAAGGTGCCTGTCCCAGGACACACTCCATAACTGTAACTGGGATTAGAACTAGGCCCCTGCACTAGCAGAACCAGAGGTGCAGCTCTCAACCCTCAACAGTGCCCTGATGTTGAAGCCATGGAGAGAGGCAGAGGAGGAGGATCCTGGAGGGGCTGCTGAAGAAAGCAGAGCCCTGGGGGGGGAGGTCAAGATGCTGGAACACCACCCTCCACAGAAGGGTGCAGCCTGACCGTACAGAGTGTGGGGGTATGGGACTTGCCTGGTGTGCACAGGGCACTGGGCCTCATCCCCTCCACACCCTAAACACAAACAATTACTATTCTGTATTTTTTTTCTCATCTTATAAGCCATCAGAAGTTGCAGGAGCCTAAAAAGGCATCACGCCTGAAGGGCAAAGAACAAAACCCCAGTGTCCCCATTGATCCTCCCCACACGGCTCATGGCGCACCTGGGCAAGAACCTGTTCCTTCCCCTGGGACACTGGAGAGGTAAAACCTCCAGGCTTTTGTGATGGATTAGTCACCCCAAACCACCAAATCGGAAGGCAGAAATGGCAGACACGCCAACGAGAAAACTTTCCAAAATAAATAAAAGCAGAGTGTTGTTCTTCTAAAAACCTCACCTTAGGCCCTGGTGGCCGGAGTGTCCTTTAAGATGACTCAAGGAACTTGCCATTCCTGACCACTCCTAATCTTTATTAGTTTGTGGATTAATTTTTTATTGCTATGAACATATCCAGGTGTGCGCACAGAGCCCATCCCTTGACATATGGGGGTGTCCCCCTCATAATCTAATGTAAATGTTTGCTTAGCTGGTCTGGCCAGCCCGGGTCATAAAACCAAGGAAGCTGGTTTCACTGTCACCATGGAAATGCCCCCACCCCTCACTCCAACCTCCTTGACCAAATTCAGTAATCTTGTTTTATATAACTTGTCTCTGAATGGCCCATTGTCTCCAGGTGAAAGGTCACTATTTATATCCTCTCTCTCTCTCTCTCTCTCTCTCTCTCTCCCTCTCTCTCTCTCCTTTTCTGCTTTGTGTTTTTAAAGACCAGGATCTGTCAATGTCATTCAGGCTGGCCTCAGGCTCGCTAATGGTGATCCCCTGACTTGACCTCCTGAGTGCCGGGATTGCAGGTGGGAGCCACCATGCTTATCCAGGAGGCAGCTTAGTCTGGTGTGGTCGGAAACCCTGTGCTACAACACACATAGCACTGGGCTTTGTTTTGTTTTGTTTTTTTTTTTAACATTTATTTGTTTGGGGCGGGGGTGCACATGTGGCCGTCAGGGGACAAACAGGACTCAATTCTCTCCTTCCATCGCATGGTTCCCCAGGATGGAACTCAGGCCGTCAAATCTTGTTAGCAGGTGTCCTTTATCACCTAAACCGTTTCACCATCCTCTCTTTTCCTTTCTCAGTGGGACACCAAATAGTGACAGCCTTCACCATTTAACGCAGCGAGGTTCCCTGGGTGATGAGAGCGCCCTGTGAGCCCCCACCAAGTTTTCTGACTTTTCACTAGCCTGAGCTGAGCGTTCCCTCTGCACCCGCAAGAGTCAGGTCCTCATGATGAGTTCACATCTGCGCCTTTAGCACCTCAGCCTGAGGGAAGACAGAAGGCAAAAAGCTGCCCCTGCATCAATGTAGCCAGAAAGGGCTTTTAATCTGAACTCTGTTATATTTATTTATTTTTTTGTTACCAACGCTTTAAAATTCAGTCCTCGTGAGGCTGGACACGCGGCTCATGGTCAAGCACTTGCCTAGCATGCAGGCAGCCCTGGGTTCCACTCCAGCACCACAGAAGCCCCAACACTTGTGAAGTGGAGGAAGTGAGTTCAAGGTCAGCCTGAGCTACGTGAGACCCTGTCTTGTAAAAGACAAATACAGTCACTCTATTAAAATGGTAGCTGGCCTCCAGTTTCTTGGGAAGGATAGCTGGTCTGGCAATACTCTTGCCCCACCGTCTGGATGACAACTTGATTTGGGCAGACCTGACCTGGCGATCACCTGCTCAGCATGGCTTGGATTGTCCCTCTCATCTCCTATGTGGCTTCTCAGATAGCAGAGCTTGCCCTGTCACTTCCACACCCCAAGTAGTCCCTTTCTAGAAGTTACTGTGGGTGGTTCCCTCTAAGTGAAAATACTGGAGAGTTTACTGTGTTTACAGGTCTCACATCCCCACCCTCACTCCAGGGCCAAAGGAGGGGGCTGAGATAGTGGGTGTGGCCGGTCTCTCCCAAGGTCGCAGCACTGGGGGGCAGGGGGGGGTGATGAAAGGAGCAGATATCAGATGTACTCTATCACAAAGGTCCGGGGGAAGGGGTTGCACTGCTTTGGCTTCTTTGGTACCCACAGGACTAAAAGCTAAACCATTAGAAGGTGACAGCTAAAATTGCAAGGACCTGGAGATGAGTCTGCATGCCAAAACCTGCTGCTTCCTTTTCTTCCCTTCCTTCCTTCCTTCCTTCCTTCCTTCCTTCCTTCCTTCCTTCCTTCCTTCCTTCCTTCCTTCCTTCCTCCTTCCCCCCTCCCTCCCTCCTTCCTTCCTTCCTTTCTTTTCTCTCCTATATTACATCAACCACAATTTCCCCTTCTTGTAGTTCCCTGACTCTCTGAAATTGCCAAGCGCTTCCTGGAAACTCTGTCCCTAAGAAATGAGAATGTTTGTCATGTAAAGAGACTTAATCGACACCAGTTGGCACTAAGATGCGGCTGACTGCCTGATGGACTGGAGAGGTCCGGGCTGGGGAGGTAGTTTACCAGGGAAGTGGTGGGACAGAAAGAGTGAAGGGGGCAAGTGCATCGTGGAATTAGAAATTGAATAGACATCCCCCGGGGGCAAAGACAAGATTCACTAAGAAGAAAGCATCGTCACTGGTGTCGGTTGAGATGGACATCACCCTTGGGTGTACTAACTCTGGTTCGACTTTTCTACTCAGCTTGGCTGTGGCGGCCATCCCAGAGGGGCTGCCCATCGTTGTCATGGTGACACTGGTCCTGGGGGTGCTGCGGATGGCCAAGAAACGGGTCATTGTGAAGAAGCTGCCCATCGTGGAGACCCTCGGTGAGGTTTCCCCACGCCAATGCAATCTGAGTCAGGTTGACGTGTGGGGTTGAGATTGCTCATTCAAGAGTGTTGCATGAGTCCCAGGCTTGGCGGTGATAATTCATCTCTATAAACCTATTCTCATGGTGCCAGGCTGCTGTAATGTCATCTGCTCTGACAAGACAGGCACTCTGACAGCCAACGAAATGACAGCGACCCAGCTCGTCACTTCCGATGGGTTCCATGCTGAGGTAAGCCTCGTGCTATCTCACAGGGCAGGAGACCAAGGTGTCCCCTGATAGCCCTTCTCCTCCCCAGGGAGATCACGCAGATTCTCTTAGATGAGCAAGGAAGAAATAAACACTTTGGAGGTCCTTCTGAGAAAGGATTGTGACCTTTAATTTGAGATGTCCTCTTTGATTCTTAATTAGCATATTTATTTTTCATGGTTTTGCAGGATGGAGCCAAGGGTCTCCTCCACGCTAGTCAGGCTCTATACTACTGAACCACATTCCCAGCCCTTCAGTAACAGCTCACCCCGCTTTTGTGGTTCTGGGGATTGCCTGGCATGCTGGGTAAACCCTCTACCACTGAGATCACTCTTCCCAGCTCACTCTTTACACTCATCTGAAGACAAGGTCTTACTCTGTATCCAGGCTGACTTTGAACTTGAGAGCTGCCTGCCTCGGCTCTCCACTAACCTAGGATTATAGGCTTGGGCCACTAGGCCCTGCTGCATTTGGGTTTTTGAAACAGGCTCATTCTGTAGCCTGGGCTGGACTGGAACTCATTATGTAGTCCAGGTTGTCCTAGAGATGGCGGTCAATCTTCTTGTCTCAGCTTCCCATATGCTGGGATTTCCAGGCGTGAGTCACCATGTCCAGCTCGTTAAAAAATTTAAAAGCTACAGAAGTACCTGTCACCACCCATGACAAACTGACCCTGAGTCACTGTCTGTGCCTCTCTGTCTCTCACAAGGCACAATGGCACGCTCCCTTAACCAGCAATTTTGAGTCTGGGTATTTTTCCACAGACCTTTCCAGAGCAAAGGGTGAGGAAACAGGAGCCTACAGGTGATGGCCTTCTCTTGTCAATAACGTTTCTTTTTTTTAATTTATTTATTTATTATTTATACAATATTCTGTCTGCGTGTATGCCTGCAGGCCAGAAGAGGGCACCAGACCTCATTACAGATGGTTGTGAGCCACCATGTGATTGCTGGGAATTGAACTCAGGACCTTGGGAAGAGCAGGCAATGCTCTTAACCGCTGAGCCATCTCTCCAGCCCTCAATAACGTTTCTTTACTTTTTAAAGATTTTTTTTGAGATATTTGTTTATGTTTATGGCTATATGCCTGTGTGCTGGTACTGTAGGCACATTAGTACAGTTCCCGTGGAGGCCAGAAGAGGGCGTTGGAGCCCCTGAAGCTGGTACTACAAGCAGTTTGGAGCCATCTAGTGGTGATGTTGGGAACTGAACAAGACCAGTAAGCACTCCTATCAACCACAGAGCCAGCTCCCTGGCCCCTCAATGCCATTTTCTTGGCACATTGTCATGCTGGTTTATGAACATTCCATGGCTGGTTGCTTTTCAGCCCCGGGGCTGCATTATCTTGATTGACAGGTTTATGAGCTGCAGAGGCCAGATATTTCCTCTTGGCTTAGGTGTGGCTTCTCCCAAGCTGTCTCCCTTTGCTCCTCAGCTTGTGCAGCAAGGCCTCCACCGGGAGTGCTGGCAGCAGCTGGTCAAAATGCACACAGCCTCTACTGTCAGGGAGAGGTCCTGGGTGGCAGACAGTCTGCGGGGTCATCCTAACGTATATGCTAATGGATGGGACTGTAGGAGAGGGGACAGGAACCACTCAGGGTTTAGGGGTCAGGTCTCGATAACACCCTCAGTCTGCCGTATCCTTCCAGATCAGTGGAGTCGGGTACAGTGGCGAAGGGGCCGTGTGTCTCCTTCCATCCAAGGAAGTGATCCAGGGATTCAGCAACGTTTCGGTGGGGAAACTGGTGGAGGTGAGTGTTGGGTAGCCATGGTGGGACGGTGTGCAGCCTGCCTGGGATGGAGGTGACTGACCAGCTTCAGCAGTTAGGGCTGTCGCAGCTGCGGGCATCACCCCGGCAGGATGGGAAGGAGGAGGGCGAAGGGAAGGCAGAGCCTGGCTGGGCTGGTGGGTGCAGATCTTCCCACTGTCACTGTTGGCATTGTCAGGTGTGGTTCCTCCTCGTATGCCATCTGCCCTTCCTGCATGGCCAGAGGCCTCCTGGAAGTCAGGGCCTCCTCCCGAACAGTACCCTCCTCCAGGGGGCCCTCCGCTCTACTGCCTTCCCTCCCCTCAGCCCCCTCAGAAACAAACTCAGAGAAGCCCCTGGATGGTTGAGATCAGCTCCAGGGTGGCAGGGAAGCAGCAGTCGCCCATGCTCTGTCAGTCTTCTAGATGTTTCTCCAAACTAGCTGTGTACTGCAGAACACTTTCCTAAAGCCTGTGGCTTAACTGATGGCCTGCTCATCCCCCCACGCATCCAGTGCCACTCTCCAGCCCCAGAACACAGTGTCACCTGAGTGGAAATCCACTTGCTGTCACCACCACCCCACTACCCCACCACAGACCCTGGTCCATCTGCACCTTGTGCTCCCCTGACTGCTTCTGGAACCAACACTCTTCCTAAGCCATTTCCCAGCCTAGTGGGACAGGCCTGGCATCCCGGCTACTCAGGAGACCAAGGCAGGGGTACAAGTTCAAGGCCAGCCTGGGCAACTTAGCAAGCCCTATCTCAAAATGAAAAACAAGCCTGGGGTATGCAGTTCAGTGGTAGAGGGCTTGCCTAGCATGTGAGAGGCCTGGTTCAATGCCTGAAGATGGGGTGGGGGCAGGGGGTGACACATTTGTGTGTTTCTAAGACACACATTTATTAGAAGGAAACTTGTTATCTGGCCCAGCTCTAAGGCCACACCTGCAGTGCCCAACCTTTCATAGCATGGGTGAGCCCAAGGCCCAGGGGCTGGTTCCTTGTACTGACTGCAGATACTCCAACCCCACTTCAGGCAGGCTGCATTGCCAACAACGCTGTCATCAGGAAGAACACTGTGATGGGACAGCCTACAGAAGGGGCCTTGATGGTGCTGGCCATGAAGGTAAGGGGTCATGTAGTGTCTGTACTACTACGTGTACTACGGTCCTGTAGCACCTGTACTACGTGTACTACGGTACTACGCCTGTAGCATACTCAGGCAAGGGCCTTGGAGATTGAAACACACACATACACACACACACACATACACACACACACGTCATCCTTGAAACAAGAACACCAAGAATGCCAACTTTATTGTTGGCATTATATTGATGGCAGCTTATATAGCACCTTCCCTGACTAATGGCCATGCCCTAGCTCTCAAGATCCTGCAGCTGCAAGCCACCAGAAACCACTCCCCTGCCATCAGGGTCTCATGCTCAGAGCAGCTGCAAGCACAGGAAAAGCAGCTGTTTACTCCGGCAGGCAAAGGGTCATAGAAAATTCAGAGTCTGATGATCTGCAGTCCTCAACAGGGTCAGAAGAGGACATCCGTGTCCTTCTCTGTGTGTCTCCACTTGTTCCTTTAGGACAGGGTCTCTCGCTGAACCTAAGCCAGGCTGGCAGCCAGCAGGCCCCAACCGTGTTCCTGTTACCCACCCTGTCCTCCAACAGCACTGAGAGTACAGGCACACATAACCACATGCTGGCCTGGAAGTTTTGGTTCCAAAGGGAGGAATCTTTCTGCCAGGAAACACAGCAAACATTCCATAGAACTGGAAGCTCAGAAACCCAGGGCCACTTTGGGTTTCTGGTGCCCTGAAGCAGACAAGCTAAGAAAGGAACAGCAGTGGTAATAGGATCCTGATTACCAAGAGGAAATTGGATTGCTTCTCCACAATGGAGGTGAGAACGATTACGTCTGGCGTGCAGGGGATCCTATAGGGCATCTCTTGGTGCCACCATGTCTTGTGATTAAGGTCGATGGGAAACTACAATGTAATTCAGGCAGGATGAAGAGGGTACAGCCCCATCAGGAATAAGGGTGTGGGTAACTCTTCCAGGGAAAGACCTGTTGAGGTGCTTGCTGAGGGTAAAGGAAATACAGAATGAGTAGTAGAGGAAAGTAGTTACAAATGCCAGTTAAGGGGCTGGAGAGATGGCTCAGAGGTTAAGAACACTGACTGCTCTCCCAGAGGTCCTGAGTTCAATTCCCAGCAACCACATGGTGACTCACAACCATCTGTAATGAGATCTGGTGCCCTCTACTGGCCTATAGGATATATGTAGGCAGAATACTCTATACATAATAAATAAATAAATCTTAAAAAAACAAAAAACAAATACCAGTTAAGGCCATGTGACCAATTACAGATTATAATAAATCAGCACTATATAATAACTCTGTAATTATAGTAAATAACATATAATTATAAATAACTATAATTTAACATATTTATAAATATTAATTATAATTTAATATATTTAATAATCTAAATATAATTAAAATAAATAATAACACTATAATAAATAAATATATAAGACATGGATTATAATTGAATGTTTTGTCACATTTTTTAAGAATGTGTTCATGCATATATACACACATATTAAACAGATATTCGTGTTTTCTTTCCTTTCTTTTTTTCCATGTAATTATCTTGATTCTATCAGTTCTGTTCCTTTAGAGAACCTTGACTAGTCCACACAGTTCTGGGGATTTGAACTCAGGTCCTCATGTTTGCGCAGCAAGCCTTCTTACCTGCTGAGCCATCTCCCCAGCCCTAGACATCATCCTTGTGATCTGCCTACCCTCTTTCACACCACTCTCACAATTTTATTAGCTTTCAGGAGTGAGAATGGAATCCAGGGCACCGTGGCTGCCTAAGCCAAATCCAGCCCTTTTTACTTTGAGAAATGCCCTTGCTGTGTGGCCCAGATCAGCCTTGAACTCACAATCCTGTCTCAGCCTCTGAGAAGCTATGATCGCAGGCACTTGCCACCACACCCTGCTGGTCATTACATCTCCATGTTTTGTCATCTTCTCCTGGGGTGACACAAACAAATATCTATTCACCCAGATAGGACACCCCAAAAGCATCAATTCCACCCAAGCCCAGCTTGACGGGTGGATGACTTTTTTGGGTTTGCTCAAAATAGTATGTATGGTGACCCCAAACAGCCACATCCCTAAGGAGCCCAGCCCTGATCTGGTGTGCTCCCTGCAGGGGAACTTCTGTCTTCTGCATACTCTAGCATGTCAGCTGCTGCTGCAGCCGAGGAAGGGTTGAGGAGGTGAGGGTCTGATGCCCTCTCTACTCCTCTTTCTGAGGGTCTCCTGGGATGAGTCACAGCTTCTCGGATGCTGGTGGCTGCCCTTCTCAGAGGACAGTCTTGCACAGCACAGCCACCGTTGGCCACTGTGGGGGCTGCTGGCATAGCTGTGCTTTGAGGGGGATGGGGAGTAGGGACTCTTTCCAGACATGGTGGCACACGCCTTTAATCCCAGCACTGGGAAAGCAGAGCTAGGCAGATCTCTGTAAGTACAAGGCCAGCCTGATCTACATAGCAAATCCCAGGCCAGGCAGGGTTACAAAGCAAGACCCTGTCTCAGTGGGGGAGCAGGGTTCTCAGAGCCCCTCCTTCCCTGAGCCAGTCCCACTTTCGCCAGAGTTCTGGGATTCCTTTCTCTCCAGAACACTGTTTCTAATGCATGAGATGCCTGGCTAACATTGGTTTGCTTTTGGAAAACTGAGTTTGTCCTGAGTTTTAGTTTAGTGAGCAATAGGCTCGGAAGTCATCAAAGACCACACAGGTGCTGGTCCTGCGGGCCCCAGGCTGCACCTCCCCAAATGTCCTCATTCCTCAGGAGTTTCCAAAGGCAATGAGGCAAAGACTTGGTTCTGGGTCAAGAGAAAAGAAAGGTTCCTGGGTGAGACATTTGAAAACAGACAGCCTTCCTGTAGCTACTGCTTGGGGTTCTATAGTTTGGATGTTGGTTTATACAGACTTTAATTTACTGCAGTGGTTTTCAACCTGTGGGTCACAACCCTTCAGGGGTGGGGGCACAAGTGACCTTTTCACAGGAGTTACCTGAGACTATTAAAAAACACATATTTCCAATTTCCAATTAATAACAGTAGCAAAATCACAGTTATGAATTAGCAACAAAAGTAAGTTTATGATGGGGGGGGTACCACAATAGGAGGAACTGTGTGAAAGGTTGCAGCGTTAGGAAGGCTGGGAACCAGGGGCATACAGCCTGGCTTGGGGTGACTCCCTGAAAACATCCCCTCTTATACCCTAGATGAACTTAGGTGACGCCAAAGATTCCTACACACGGAGAAAGGAGATTCCCTTCAGCTCAGAGCAGAAGTGGATGGCCGTGCGGTGCAGCCCGAAGAATGAGGTGAGCTTGGCTGTTGTTAAGACAGTCTCACTGTGGTGCCAGGCTGTCCTGGAAGGCTCCTGCCTCAGCATTGAGAGCTGGGATGGCGGAGCACACCTCCCTCCCTTACCAAAGTAAGGCACAACACCTGGGGGGAGAGGATGGCATTCCCAGTACCTTCTGAGAGCTTCCAGTGAGGTGACAGCCATGAACCTGGCATTCTGACCCCTGGTGCTCATAGTGGGGGCCCTGACCCAGCCGCACCTGCGTCCCTGGGGATTAGCAATGTGGAGTCTCAGGCTTCAATTAACCTGCGTTGGAAAGTCCAGGCGTGGACTGTGTGTTGCGGAGATTCTGGTATGGGCTCACGTGTGAGGCAGTTGTCTATGCAGCAGGAAGCACCCAATGGCAGTGGGTTTTGTTTTCCTTTTCTTTTCCAAGGACCGGGAAGACATTTTCTTCATGAAGGGGGCCTTTGAGGAAGTGATCCATCACTGCAGCATGTACAACAATGGGGGCATCCCCCTGCCTCTGACGCCCCAACAGAAGTCCTGCTGGCTGCAGGAAGAGAAGAAGATGGGCTCACTTGGCCTGCGGGGTTGGTACCATGGCTTCCTCCCTTGTCCACTGGGGCCTTGCGTTGGCCTGTAGTGTCGCTAGAATGCATGGGAGCAGGGTCCTGGGTGAATCTGCCTCCGGCCAAAAAGCAGGCAGGGGTGGACCAACAAGCAACTCCCAACGTGAAACTTCACAGTTGAAGTGCCTAGTCCCCCCTAGCCACCCACAACACCCGCTAATCTAGGGGTAGCTTGTGTATGGAGGAAGTGCTGCTTGCCAGATTCTCTAGGGCATGTGAAGTTTGTGCTGTGCGCACTGATTTCAGGCACGATTTCATCCCGTACCTTCTGCCACGAAAACCCAGAACTCTCAGATGATGGGAGACGGTCCATTTGGGGCATCTACAGCTTTCTCAGGGGCAGGGGCAGGGTCTTCCCCATCAGGCTGTGCCATTTGTCACCCCGTCACTTGTTGGAGAAAACATCTCAGAACACTCTGGAATACTTGTATTCCATGGGGGCAGGGCTGGGAGAAGAGCCAGGTTTCTCCTATTCATGACCTCAACCTCCTGACTCTGGAGACAGCATGCACTGAGCCCTTGGCAGGCGAGGCTGTCCCAGATGCCTGTCTGCCATCTCCCGGGGGCTTCCGCTGGACCATCAGCCTGTATCCCATACCCCTCCCTCCCTATCCAGTGCACCTATGCTCCCCAGAGGGTCACAGCAGGGCTTGCTAGGACCAAAGGTGGTCACCAGTCCCCAGAAACCTGTCCTTGTGTCTCCTACAGTGCTGGCCCTGGCATCTGGGCCCGAGCTGGGGAGACTGACGTTCCTGGGTCTTGTGGGCATCATCGACCCGCCGAGGGCTGGTGTGAAGGAAGCAGTCCAGGTCCTCTCCGAGTCTGGTGTGTCAGTGAAGATGGTGACAGGAGACGCCCTAGAGACAGCCTGGGCCATAGGTAACTGCGATGAGGGGCCAGGAGTGGAGGGGCCTCATGCCCAACTGAAAGGGCTCTGAGCTGTGGAGACCTGGGCTCCCTGCTTCAGCTTGTGTCCAAAATGGGGGAAAGTTCGCATGTAAACTAAGGGCCTACTGTGTGTTTCGGAGCTTTTCAAGTGTAATCTCATCGCACAGGTGGCATCCCACACCCTGTAGGTCCAGTCTGGCTTCCTCCATTGGCTGGGTATCTTTGAAAAGGCATGGAAGCGCTCATCAGCGGTGGACCGGCAGGCCTTCTCTGCCTCCTCTAATCATTCCCGTCAAGAGTTGTCTTGTTGGCTTTGCTCAAGTCAGCCCAGTGCTGTTGCCAGAGTCCCAGAGGTGCCAGTGATACTCCCCAGCATTGTGGCCTCAGGGAAGCCCATTTTTGCATAGTTTTGTGATCATGGGCAAATATAGGTTCACCATGGTTACCAGACACTGACTGGATATGGGCTAAAGTCGGGTTTGTCACATGCTGGGTGGGACAGGACCACAGTGGGTATCCTGGGGTGTTCCTCAGCCCTAACTCCTCCCCCAAAGGAAGAAACATCGGCCTATGCAACGAGAAGCTGAGAGCCATGTCTGGGGAGGAGGTGGAGGGCATGGAGCAGGACGCACTGGCTGCCCAAGTGAGGCAGGTGGGTTCTTCCGGGGGCGGATGGGACAGGATGGAGAGGTCCTCCAGCTCCTATGTCCCGGATGACTCTTTGACTCCCTGTACCAGGTGTCTATATTCTTCAGGACCAGCCCGAAGCACAAGGTTAAAATCATAAAGGTAATGGGGCATATGACAGGGGCTGTTCAGGGTGGGGCCATTCAGGGTGGCAGGCTCTCAGCTGGCCAAGTGACCGGGATGGTCCAAGGGGGCAGGCTGCTAGGCACTTCACAGTAGAAACAGGGGTGGGTCCTCTTATGGGGTTGTGGGGAAGTTGGGGACCACTGTCCACAGACACTGGGAACAGCCCTAGGAATTAGATAACGTAAAGAGAAAATATTCCCATGGCTCCTTTTTGACAACCAGAAACCAGTGAGTTCCAGAGCTTTCCCCACCTCTGTACCTGGCAGTTTGCTGAGCTCTTTGCTAGCCCTGTTTTGTTCTTTGGGAGCTATTTGAGGGGGTTCTGAGGTGTTTAGTTCTTAGTGATGAAGAATAAATGCCAACCCCATATGGTGGCTCACAACTGTCATTCCAGTACTCATGAGGCTGAGGCAGGGGGACCATGAATTCCAGGATAAGCCTTGGCTACACAAAAAAAGACTGTTCCAAAGAAAAAAAAAAGAACAAATTTTGTATATATGAATATAGGTGCACACAGGCCACAGTGCATGTATGGAGGTCAGGTGACACCTTGTGAGGGCCAGTTCTCTATTAACCATGTGACTATATGAGTCAGGTCATCAGGATTGGTGGCAAGCTCCTTTACCTGTTGGGACATCTTGCCAGCCCAGAAATATGTAACTTTTACAACTCACATCTGCTATCCTAGCCAGGGTGGCACAGCAGCCTGTGAGGCCAGGATGGTGGCTGCCACTTGCTTTGTAGATTCAGGGCCACTGCGGCAGAGCTACTGTGGCTCTAGGCCAGTTGACCCCAGAGTCCAGGGGATGGGGCCCCGTGGTACACCAGGCAGGGCATCATGAAAGTCTGAGAGAGTCCTCGGGCAGCATCCTCCATCACCTGCTCTTCCCAAAGGCACTGCAGGAGTCAGGGGCGATTGTGGCCATGACCGGGGATGGCGTGAATGATTCCGTTGCCCTCAAGTCCGCGGACATCGGGATAGCCATGGGCCAGACGGGGACGGACGTCAGCAAAGAGGCCGCCAACATGATTCTGGTGGACGACGACTTCTCGACCATTATGTGAGTTGCTATCATCGGCATCCCCAGGATGTACTGTAGTGGATATGGCAGGGCTTTCTTGAGGTTCAGGGAACTCCCTGGAGAGAGCTGAATCCCAAGGTTATCGCTGTAATGATAAGCCCATTCTAAATGTATGGACCTTCTCAAAACAAGGTCATCCTGTCATTCACTACTGTGGGATATAAAGAAAGCCTAGAGTCACTTGACCAGCTAGTCACAAGGGGCAGCTGTTAAAAATCATGTTTGGGGGCTGGAGGGATGGCTCGGTCGGCAAAGTGCTTGGCCTGCAAGCATGAGGCATCGAGTTTGACACCCTGAGTTCACGTGAAAACGCAGGTAGGGCAGTACAGGCTGCTGATCCTACAGCTGTGGAGGAGACAGGCCGACCCAGGGCTTGCTAGCTAGCCAACCTTACCCGATGGGTGAGCTCCAGGCCAGTGAGAGATCCTGTGTCAAAGGAGGAGGACAGCCTTCCTGGGGATGACACCAGGCTGTCCTCTGGTCCCCACGTGTGTGCACACCTGCACAAATGAAAGTCCCAGTTGGAGGCCCAGACGGGAGGATTAAAATTGCCTTTATCTGGATTTAATCTTAAGTAAATCACGGTACTTAGCGTACAGAAGAACATTTGGAAGCGTGTTTCTAATAGCAGAGGCACTGGTGTAGCAACATTTCTCTGCCACTAAAGACTCTTCCATGAATGATTCAGTGTGTGCATGTGTGTCTGTCCCACGGTCACAGCCCTAGGAGCATGCCTGTAACCCTGGCACTGTGCGGGGCAGAGATAGGAGGATCCCAGGGGCTTTGCTCCAGACTCTGAAATACTTAGACTCAAAGGAGGAAGTCAGAGAGGCAGCCGGACATCCAGCGTGTCCTTACGGCCTCCACACGCATGTTCCGACACATAAACTACACAGGTACACACACACAGGACAGATGGGCGGTGATGCCTCTGTACCTCTCACACCCTTTCTTGTTCTGCCCCCAGCGAGTGGAGCTTGGGTTTCTTCCACTCTGCTGTGCTGAACCGCAGGTAGATTGTACACTCAGCATTCTGAGCGCAGGCAGGGCCCCGGGCTCCAGCTGAAAGGGGTCACACACAGGATTTATACAAAAGAGGCTGCCACCACCCCATCAGTGTGTCCCAGGTGTGCCAGCAAGGGTTCCCGGCACTGTTGCACGTAGGCTGGCCACTCCTGCCCCCACCAGGACTTTCCTGGGCACCCACACTCTTGCCTCCCTTTCAGGAGTGCGGTGGAGGAAGGCAAAGGCATCTTCTACAACATCAAGAACTTCGTCCGCTTCCAGCTGAGCACGTAAGCAGAGGCAGCTGGTACCCTGTAGTGAGCGGGTGCCACATCCGGTGCACGCACTGAGGGGCTGCCTGTTGCCTTTGCCCTGCAGGAGCATTGCAGCCCTGAGCCTCATCACCCTGTCCACCGTGTGCAACCTGCCCAGCCCCCTCAACGCCATGCAGATCCTGTGGGTGAACATCATCATGGATGGACCGCCAGCACAGAGGTAAGGCTGAAGGCAGGACCGTGTGAGCTTCCTCTGGGAAAGGAATCTCCAGGCTGCTTGTGAGCAGCTTCCTGAAGGGCAGACTGGAATGCAGAGACGGAGCTTTGTGCTCCCTGAGTTACAGTGAACTCCTGGAGCCCATGGCTCCATCCCATTCTATAGTCAGGTCACCACCTCCAAGAAGACCTCCCTGATCATTCTAACAATGGCGGCCTCATCCTTGGGCATCTGCCCATGCTTTTCCCTAAAGGGGAAAGTATCCTTGTTTTGATTGATTAGATCCATCTTCACTGTGGTTGGTTATTATGGACTTGATGCCCCTTGACTCTTAGGATGGTGTTTGCATGTTATAGATGCTCATGAACACATCGGTGGCATAGGAGACCTGTGTGCCCAGCAGCCTTGGCTGCTTGCACAGGGAGGTATCATTCCAAACGCGGCTAATGTTCCTGTTAGCATCACTGTAATCATCGGCTCTGGTATGCAGAGAGGAAAGCCCAGAGCCTAGCGAGGGCTGCTGCTTCCACAAGCCTCCCTATGTGTGTGTGTGAGAGAGAGAGAGAGCAGGTGAGGCAGCTCCCAGGTCTCCATGTGCAACTGGGCCTCCTGATGTTCCTGAGTGATAAATGGGCATCTGACACAGTAGACCCTGGGGAGCAGAGCTGGGTCCTGTTTCTCCAGGCCCCACTTAGGACCCCTCATGGTAGAGGGAACTACATGGGGGTTAGAAGGCCATGACATGGGGAGGGCCAAAGCCCAGTGCTGGCTCCTGCTAGGCGCTCTGGCTTCTAGATCCTTGGAGACAGATGGGTGGAGAGCTATGGCTATCAGTAGGATAGTCACCTGGGGGACAAGAACAGCCCTGCTCACAGGCGACAATCGTCAAGGCTGAGGCACGGGTCTCAGGTGTCCCTTTTTGATTTTTGAGGCAGGCTCTCCCTTATCCTCCCTCTTTGATTCAGGCGGGTTTAGGGCGCACTATATAACCCAGGCTGGCCTTGAACTCTGAGTCTCCTGCCTCAGCCTCCAGAAAGCTGGGATTGCAGGTGTGTGCCCCCTAGCCCAGTTTCCAGTGACCTTTGCTATTTTAAAACATCACTTGCCTTGTCCTGCACAGCCTGGGGGTGGAGCCTGTGGACAGAGATGCCCTGCGGAGGCCTCCGAGGAGCATGGGGGACAGCATCCTGAACAGAGCCTTGATCCTGAAGGTCCTCATGTCAGCTGCTGTCATCATAGGAGGGACCCTCTTTATTTTCTGGAGAGAGGTGAGCAAGGCAGGCATTGGCTTGCTTGGGATCAGCTGGGAGCCCTGTGCAGGGCTGGGTGCTCTCTCCAAGGGAGACCGACAGACACAGAGAGAGGGAGGGAGGGGGAAAGAGAGAGGGAGAGGGAGAAGAACCTGGTGCTATCCGAGGCCAGAGAGTATGGTAGGGAGAGGTACGGAGAAATTTGTGGGACAAGAATTGGGGCCAGAGCACAGACAGCAGGAGTCTTGATTTGGGGTAGGCATTTCTATTGTCAAAGGAAACTACAGGATCCCCTTATGCTCTGAGACTATCTTAGCACATTGGGCCAGGGAGCCTCGGACATGGTTGTATATGGTTATATACCTATGTGGTTATATATGTGGCCCAGATGAGGAATGAGGTGGGGACCCCCACTGTGTTTAGACATGGCCTCCAGGGCATCCAGATGAGAGTTTGGTTCTGGAAACCTGCCTGGCCGTCAGGTGGAGGGGTATACATGGGACTGAGCTGTGTTCCAGCCTGAGGAAGTTTCACCAGGTGGGGAGGGGGAAGTTGAGGCAAAAAGTGTCTGACACTTGCGCCCACAAATCTATCTCACTGGGGCTCCAGCCAGACCTGGCTGACATGGCTGAGGCCTCAACAGACATTCTTACCAAATGCACTGGCTTTGGGACCAGCCGTCCCACACTCCTCACAGAACATGGGCTCTGATCTGTGGGTTTGTGTAGTGGCATGACCCGCTAGGGTGTTACCCCCAGGACAGTCTTCCTGATGCTGCGACCCTTTAATTAAGTTCCTCACGTTGTGGTCCCCAACCACAGTTGTTTTTGTTGCTACTTCACAATTGTAATTTCACTACTTTCACAAATCCTAATATAAATGTGTTTTCCAATGGTCTTAGGTGACCCCTGTGAAAGGGTCATTTACCCCAGAGGGGTTTCAACCCACATCTTGAGCACTGTTGCCCTAGGGGATGTCTTTCCCTTCTCTGCTACCTTCTGGCTGTGCTGGCAGCTGACACTCCTGAGAGAAGACTGGGGTGGGAGTCCCCTGGGGACAGCGCAGACACACTGCACAGAATCAGCTTCTAGGTCCAACTTTGGGACTGGGCTGACGAGCAAACCTCAGGCAGCATCCACAGGCCACCCCTGGCACACGACTGTACCCCTCGGCTCCAAGGTAGGGAGCTTTCCCTCTCTGCCCTGAGCACACCTATGTGTGATTCCAGATCCCAGAGAACGGGACCAGCACCCCGCGCACCACCACCATGGCCTTCACCTGCTTCGTGTTTTTTGACCTCTTCAATGCCCTAAGCTGCCGCTCTCAGGTGAGCAGGGCTGACCCCACCCCAAGTCCCACGCCCCACCCCCGTAGACCCACAATGGGGGGGCGGGGTTGGCTATGTATGGGGGCACTGTTACACTGCCTCTCATACTCTTGGCAAAGTTTTGGGGAGAGGGGTGCTGGGATCAGATTTCATGTCCCCTCAGCACTTGCCATTCTGTCTAGGCGCCAACTTGGGGGGACACAGAATGTACTGTGTCCCAGGGGCACAGGTGATAAACTCACTCATAAACCCACTCATGCCTCTCCTCCCCACAGACCAAGCTGATATTTGAGATTGGCTTTTTCCGGAACCGCATGTTCCTGTTCTCGGTCCTTGGGTCCCTTCTCGGGCAGCTGGCTGTGATCTATGCCCCACCCCTGCAGAAGGTCTTCCAGACAGAAAACTTGAGAGCTCTCGGTGAGTGATGGGATCAGGAACAGTGGTTACCCCAGAGTGGGAGCTTTCAAGGCTCTGGAAAGACAGTTTGGTCTGCAGCATCTGTTCTATGTCACATAGGGAAGGAAGGTGACGTGCAGACTCTTCAGGGAACACAAACAAAGCCCAGAAAGAGGCCCCTCTGCTGAAAGTGGGGCCTGGGGCTAAGCCTGGGTGGCAGCATCCTGAACCTCAGGACACACACATCTGAGCTGGCCATCAGGCAGTTCTTGCTGAAAGGGACATCTGAGATGCCCAAAGGCCACCGTGTACATGCCCTGCTCTGGAGCCCAGGATGCTCCCACAGCCAAAAAGAAGTGGGGACAGGAAGCAAATAGTCCCTGTTCTTGCAGGGACAGGCCCTGCAGAGGAACTAGCCCAAGCACAGCAGTTGCAGGTCCCCTACCTTTCCTCCTGTCGCCTCCACCCAGGGGTGAAGGACAGAGGGTCAGCTCCCAGATCCAGGACAGAGCAGGCCATTGCTCCAGCACAGCTCACTACAGACCCAAAATGGTCACCTGGGTATGAAGATACAAAGAAGGAGCACTTGAGACCTGGATAGAGCCAGGATAGGCACCTCTGTGTGATCTAAAATCAGTGTCCCTGCAGGGTCCCCACGAGTGCCCCGGGGAACAAGCAAAGAAAAGGGAGACAGGACAGCACGAGGCCCCAGTCTGATCCTCAGAATGCATGCCCCAGTATTGCTTGGGGAGGCAGAGGAGTATTTTGGGGGCTCCAGGCTCAGGGAGAGAGCTGTCTCAAAAAAAGGTGGGGAGCAGAAAATGACACCAGGTGTCAACCCCTGACCTCTGCCTGCATGTTCCTGCAAACCTGCACACAAAGAAGACTCTTGGGCTGGGGCTGTAGCTCCCTCAGTAGAGTGTTTGCCTGGCACACACAAAGCCCTGAGTCCATCCCCAGCACCAAATAACCTAGGCATGCCTGTAATCCCAACAGTGGCACTGGAGAGGTACAGCCAGCCAGAAGGACCAGGAGCACAAAATCGCCCTTAGCTGTGTAGAAAGTTTGAGGCTAACCTGAACTACCTGAGACCCTATCTCAGGAAGACAAGGAAACCGCCTCCCCCAAGCAAGTTTCTAAGCAGCCTTTTCCATGGTAGGGAAGAATGTCAGCTTGCCAAAGCCAAGGTGACTTATTTGGGCATCCAGTGTCACAGAAGGACCCTGGCCTTGTCAATTGGCCACCCCCCCCCAGCCCCCACAAGTCTGTTGGGTTGAGGAGAAGGGTAGAGAACATGGAGGAGACACAGCCGGACGTGGCAGGCGGCCATTGCCATCTGAGCCTCTCTCCCCACAGACCTGCTGCTGTTAGCGGGCCTGGCCTCGTCCGTCTTCGTTCTGTCAGAGCTGCTGAAGCTGTGTGATAAGTTCTGCTCTGGAGCCAGGGCCACCCAGATGCTCCCGGAGGCCGTGTAGAGGAACCACTGTGTCAACAGCCCCAGGTGACCTGCGTCTGTCCCCACCCTTCAGAGGCGGATTTTAGGACCACACAGCACCAGGACCCTGGCTCCACATGTCCTCCTGACCTGCTGGGATGCACAGGACAGGACGGAGCTTACTAAGACTGGGCACTATTTATTAAACATCGTGTTTTTTATTTAACCTGTCTCTGCGCTTGAGCAATGCAGCTTCACGTGATGGCACAAGAACTTCACGGCGACCAGAAATATGGCCACTCTGCCCACTGCCATCCCCTTCGAGGCCTTGCTTCTTCATCTAAGATGAGGGCTTAGGGGCAGCTCTGTAAAGAGCTATACCTCATGATTTGGGGTTCGAGCCCCAGTATTCAAAAAAAAACCTCCACAAGTATGATTTATGTAAAATCTGATTAAAAACAAAGCCAAGGCGGTGCCACTGAGTGGGATAGGGCATTAGTCATTGAAAAAGCCAAAACTCCCTATGTTCGCCGTGATGAAGTACACGGTTGCCTGGTGTTTACAAAGCTCTTATCCCATGGACACCAAAATAAAAGCCTAACTTTTTTTCAGAATTCCACATCCACTCCTAAGAGGGACTCCTCAAAAACACTGACACACGTGAAGTTCCCTCCCCCGGAAAAACAAAACAAATACAGATACCTCAAAGCACATGCTGGAATCCTGCTTCACGGAGAAAGACCAGAGCTCCATGAGGGAGAGGAGGGTGTGGTGGAGGTGCTGGAGTCACAGAGCTAGGCACACATCTGACATGCCAGCTACTCGGGAGGCTGAGGCAAGAGGATTACAGCTGAAGGCCAGCTTGGGCAACTCAGTGGGACTCGTGACCCCTCTGCCTCTGAGGAAAAAGGGCCGGGGCTTGGCATAGAGTGTCTGCCTGGCATGGATGAGGTCCCGGGCTCAGTCCCACACTGAAAACCATGAAGGAATCAAGGCAAACGTACAATAAAGCCATTGGAGGAGCAATGCCTGCACGCTCAAGACAGCCTACAGAGGAACAAAAAGGATTATGGAGGCTGTCAGAGGGAGCTGGGACCCGCCGTGCGGCATTGCTCTCTGGCAGCGTGGGCTCTCCGTTACCACCACCCTCCCCTCTCAAGAGGTGAAGCCTCTTCTGTCTCAAGAAGCTGGACAGGTGCCGGGCGGTGGTGGCGCACGCCTTTAATCCCAGCACTTGGGAGGCAGAGACAGGAGGATCTCTGTGAGTTCGAGGCCAGCCTGGTCTACAAGAGCTAGTTCCAGGACAGGCACCAAAAACTACAGAGAAACCCTGTCTTGAAAATAAAAAAAAAAGAAGAAGAAGAAGAAGAAGCTGGACAGGTGATTCTGAGACACTCATAGCAGAAGGTCATGATACAAAGGGATTCAGCAAGCATCAGGGACAAATCTCATACACATGTGCGTTCAAGTATGCTAACAGACATATATCACACATGCACAAGTGCACCTGCACATAGGCTCATGTCACACAATGTACACCTCCACACAAGCGTATACTACATACATACACATGTGCACCTGCACACAGACATATAGCACCTTCATACAGGCATACATCACACACACACATGTACTTGACACAGACCTAAGTCACATACGCATATGCACCTGCACACAGGTATCTCACACACACATGAGCACCTGCACACAGGCATACATCACACACATATCACACCTGTACATATACATGCAGGTGCACACAGGTGTATCTCACACATGCCCATGTGCACTTACACACATACAAAGAGGCATGTGTGCCCGTACCTGTACACGCCACACGGTATCCTCATATCAGGCTCCTGTATTCACTCATTTCATGCCAGCCTCTCACTATAGTTGAGTCTTCTGTCAGGGGCAGGCGCTGAACATGTGTGAGGTGAGCGTTTGTCCTTTACAGAGTTGAGCAAATATTTTCTCCACCAGTGCTTAATGAACACAGCAGGCTCTTGAAATCTACCTCTGAGCTCAGCCCCAGCCATCTGACTTTTTAGAAGTGGTCACCACTGAAGAGAAAAGCGGGCAAACATGAGGCTGTCAGAGACGATGAGAGTTACAACAGGTGACAACTAGTGTTCAGATGTCAGCCCACCAGAGAAATGGTCCTCCGATGGAGGAGAATCCTGCCGGGGCAAAGCCCACAGAACCATCGATTCTGGGAACTCTTGCTCGCATTTGCTAAAACAGCCATGACATCTGCCCAGGGCCATGCACTTTCATGTAATGTGTACAGGTAATCTCATGATTACATCTCAATCTTATGAGCACACATACTTGTGGATGGTCAGGAAGATGACTTCTCTCTACACTATGTTCTCCACATTATGGTGAGAGACTTAGAAGCCTGTTCTCTATCATCAGCCTTACTGACAGAGCAAGTTGGCCAGACATGTGTCCTTCTGGACAGGTCACAAGCAGAACCTTTTACTTATGAAGTTGCAGATGTCTAGCCTTGTAGGATCTAAGAGGATCTAATTACAGCAAAATAGGGCAGTATTGCAGGGGTCTGGCCTTGTTATATCACAGTCCTTCAAGAGATCAGTAGTACCTATGTTGACCTAAACTTCCTTCACTATCCCTGTTCTGACTCAAAATAACAATTAACACTCTGTACCAGTTTTTGACGCAAGATTTTAGATTCAGTAGACTGGATTTGTGACCTGAGATTCAAGTGATAAGAAAGGCTGCTGACTAACCGTGTCCAGATATTATTAATCACACATAAATGTAAAATAGTACACATAGTCTTTGCCTCTTCCTTTGATCTCTCATTGGTTTAGTCTCTTCCTTTTGTAACCTTTGTTGAAGTCCCTTTAAGAGATGGCTGGTCCCACCTCACAGTTGCAGCTGTGGTTGGCTGCAAACTAGGTGATAAGCATGCCTGTATCCTTGTAGTTTTTTTAAAATTAATAACGAGTTGCTAACGAATGGATATACACATACATGCTTGGGAATGTGTTAACAGCAGAAGAGTAAAGACTGGAAGAAAATGTGAAATGTAGGGAGTAAGAATAAATATGCAGAAGAATAAAGAATGCTAGAGCTAAGAAATTGTAGACATCTAGGACAAGAGAATCAGAACTAAAGAAAAAAATAAAGAAAATGACCCGCAGACACTGTGTGAAGTTCTTATAGAAATCTTCCAATCCCCATTCTTAAGAAGCATTTCTCTGAGGGACCCTGGGTAGGGGCTGGGAGCCGGTCTCTTGGCCTTTGCATGAGACCATTCCAAAATACAGGAGGGGAAAGAACTCTTGCTGGACCTTCTCCTGCAAAACTCATCTTTTATTGATTCGTTCATTCTGTATGTATGTATGTATTTTTTATTTATTTTTGAGACAGGGTTTCTCTGTGTAGCTTTGGCTGTCCTGGAACTCACTCTGTAAACCAAGCTAGTCTCGAACTCACTGAGATCCACCTGCTTCTGCCTCACGAGTGCTAAGATTAGAGGCATGCACCACCCCTGCCCACCCCTAAAACTCCAATATTAAAACATGAGGAAGATGCCTCAATTCACACAGAATGTCAGTTCATTAGAAAATAGCTCAAGGGGCTAAAGAGATGGTTCAGTGGTTAAGAGCACAAGCTGGTCTTCCAGAGGGCCTGAGGGTAAGTCCCAGCACCTATGTAGCAGCTCACAACCGTCTATCACTATAGTCCCATGATATCTGATGCCCTCTTCTGGTGTGCAGACATACATGCAGACAAAATGCCTATTTACATATAATATAGAAATAAAAAAAATTTAAAGCAAATAGCTTAAGTAGAGGAAAGGCATAACACAAGGGGTATCGGAGCTCAGGAGATGGCTCAGGGGAAAAGTGGAGCCGAGAAAGCCTGATAACCCGGGTTCAACCCCTGGAACCCACCTAAAAACTCTGCTACAGGAGTGCGCATCTGTGACCCCAACGACCCAAAGCAGGATGTGCAGCAGGGCCAGGACAACCTCCCAGGATCTCATGGCCAGCTGGAGGGTACAGCAAGGCAGCAGACATAAAAGACCCTCATTGTCACGGTGGGAAGCAAGGACCAACTCCTCACATTGTCCTCTGACCTCCATACTCAAATAATTGATTTTAAAACCAATAAAAAAAAATTAAGAAGACTAATTAGAGGCCGGGCAGTGGTGGTGCACGCCTTTAATCCCAGCACTCAGGAGGCAGAGGCAGGCGGATCTCTGTGAGTTTGAGGCCAGCCTGGTCTATAAGAGCTAGTTCTAGGACAGCTAGGGCTGTTACACAGGGAAACCTTGTCTCAAGAAACAAAAAAAAAGAGAAAGAAAAGAAGAAAGAAAGAAAGGAAGGAAGGAAGGAAGGAAGGAAGGAAGGAAGGAAGGAAGCTATCCACCGTGACTCACTGATGAGTAGGCACTCAGTAGGTTACAGGGGTAAAATGAAGTCCAGAGTTCTGTCATAACTCAGCCAGGCATGGTGGGGCACAACTGTAGTCACAGCATTCAAGAGGCACAAGGCTAGCCTAGACTACAAAGGAGACCCTGCATCCAAACAAGGGCTGGGGACACAGCACAGCAGTGCACACTTGCCTAGCATGCTCCAAGTACTGGGTTGCATGCCACAGCATTACCAAAAGGAATGAAAGGAAGCAAAGGCATCTTTTAAACCAACTAGTCACTCAGTTCATCCTCGAGACACAATGCCAGACGTGTGATGGTTGCTATGGCAACAAGAAGCCTCCAGTAAAGATGCTGGCCTGATAAACAGTGTGGAGCCTCTACACAGATGACGAAACAGCAGGAAAAGGAGATGGAGAAACCCTGAGTGACCCCCCCCCACACTGGAAAACATACCATGTCTAAACACAGCTGTGTCCAGTGTGCAGAGGGTGGCCTCCGGAGGAACCCAAGGGAGAACGGGGCATCCCTTTCAGAGCTGACCTTTCCCGTCTTCATCCTTCCAGCACCTCACTCAAGCACACATTCTAACAACAGCCATGCTTGCAGCTGGCCCGTGTTTCTTACCTCTTCCTTCTAGCACTTTCTGGGCTTGGATCGGGCTCCCAGGAGGTCTCCGGCGCTCACAGCTGAATGTTTGCTCCAATTTCACCAAAGACCACACTCCTCATTCGGAAGCATTGAGAAGTTCCTTGGAGCCCAGCTAACACCCCACACACATTCGTGCTGAGGAGTTTGTTACAGGCGTGTGTAGAGAAGCAGAGCCTGTCACCTGTCACCCGAGAGGACTGTCAGGCCCTCCTGTCTTTACGGTGCTGTTTTGAGAAGCAGGATCCCATCCGTGGTTTGAGCTCTTGTCAGCACAGAGATCAGAAAGCATAAGGGCCAGAGTGTCATGACCTCCCAATGGGTCACACCAAGCCAAGGGCACCACAGTCTGCGACCAACGAGAGACAGGACTATGTTTTTATTTAAGAAAAAAAAGAAACACTCCAGGGCTGAAGAGATTACTCAATGGTTAAGAGCACTGGCTGCTCTTCCAGAGGACCTGAGTTCAATTCCCAGCATTCACATGGTGGCTCACAACCATCTGTAATGAGATCTGGTGCCCTCTTCTGGTGTGCAGGCATACACACAGACAGAATATTGTGTATATAATAAATAAATAAATCTTAAAGAAAAAAAAACAACACTCCATAGCACAGTGACCTAATTCTGTGAGGTTACAATGGGGTTGCCCGAAGACTCCAGTATTTTCTCTCTATCCCACATACCATTGGCAACTGGCTTCTTACCTAGAAAACCAAAATGGCCCAAGCCTTGTCTGTATCACACACACCCCCTCCCCCCGACAGAAATAGCTCTTCTGTTTGGGAGGTACGTGCCTCAGACCTTCTTCTGTGCTCAAGATGGTTACATGGAGTATTCCAGGAGATTCCTGGGCAAAAAGTGCAGAACTGGAAAAATGCTGAATTTACTATGGCTTTTAATTGAGGCAAACTGTACAGGAGATCTGTAAAGTTGAGGTTTGCAGCACAAGGCAAAGGGAAGAGGTAGAGGTCTCAGAGAAGGGCCCATGGCTCCTCTGAGTGGGTGACACTGGGTGGCAATGACTTACAGTGTGCTGGGCAGCCTGACCACCTGAGTCCTCGTCAGTCTTTCGGGATCGCTGGAGTCTTTCTGTCCCATCACTCACCCTCCTTCTGAGGAGGCTTGAGCTGTGTCCCCAGAGAAGGCACCTAGGAGCTGCCACTCCAAGCCAAGGCTGGGCATCCCCACCACTGACTTAAGGGATGGATCTTGGGCATCCATTAAGCAAGCACCCAGACTCTGGCTCCCTCCAAATGCCCTCAAATTTAGTTAGCAGCAGAGTAATGACTTGGTCTCTGGGCAGATAGGTCAAGTTCGCCCATCTACTCATCTGACTCATTTAAAAAAAAAAAAGTGTTGAGAAAACTAGATGGGAACCTCCATCCCAAACCTGCTCTGAGGAGTCCTGCCCCCAGAAACATTACCTTCAGAGCTTTCGCTACAAACCCAGAAGTCCCATGGTGGCGCTGAGGATGTTCTTACAAGGTACCAAGGTTCATCTAAGCACCTCTGTCTTTCCACTCGCGATGAGTCATCAGGGTGCCCACTGAGACCCAGAGCAAAGGCCACGCATGCAGCCGCCTCCTGAGGCAAGAATACACGCCCCTACCCATCACCAGTTCCGGCAGGTTTCAAGCCTCTTTGTCTTGGATTCCATTGACATGAAATGAAAAAGTATAAGGCCAACGTTCTAACTTATGCATAGGGATCCTGGGAGGCAACACCCATCAATATGGCTTCAGGGGGTTTCTTTTGGCATGGCTGTGGCCATGTGGCTGGTGTTAAAGCTAAGCCAGAGTCAGGGCAGAGGGTCTGCAGGGTTTTGTCTCCCTGGCTGTGAGGAATCTGGATGCCCTGTGCACTGTATTGCTAGGGGAGTCCCAGCCCTTGCTCCAGGAAGCCCACGGTTCAGGAGCCTCAGTCATCTTCTTCAGGCACTTCCCGCAGTCCCTCACTGTGGCGAGTCCGTCCACTAATCTCCAGCAGGGACTGGGCTGCAGGATCCGAGTCAAGGATGCTCTTCTTGTTCTTGACCTTGGGAAGAAGGGGAGTGAGCGTATGCAGAAGCTTACGGAGTGATAACAGCCGCCCCAATCTGAGATATACAGTGACACCCCCCCCACCCAAGCAGTCAGCTCATCAGAATAGAGCCATGAAGAGGCCAAGCGGCATGGGTATCCTGAAACCTCCCTGGCAGGGATGCAATTGCCAGGGCCATGCAGAAACCAAGTGTTCTTGGAGACGGGTAGGGAAGGCAAAGGGCCATGTAGCTGGCTCAGGTGCACACCTTAGGTAGGTCCCCGCTTCCAGGGCAAACCCATACTCTATTTTGCTGCATGTATCCAGGCATGGCCCATCGCTGGTAGAGATAAGCTTCCCCAGGTGGAAAGGCAAGCAGAGTAAGAAAAAGCAGAACAGCCACGGTTCTACATGAGGTCACTGCCACACAGAACTTACCAGACATGTCTCTAAGACATCGCCGAGCCCCCACACCTCCATCTTATCAAATTGGAAATCCTCCTGGGCAGACAGCTGTGGGCTGTTGTAGGTGGTACATGTGGGCTTAGCTTTGCTGTGTCCTTTCCCAAAGTCTGCAGCCACCCAAAGCCCAAAATAATGGTGCTGCCCGCCCATGCCCTGTGGAGCAAATGGAGACAGAAGACACTGTCGGCAGCCATGTTTGATCGATCACTCCAGAGAACCAGGAGGATCCTGGCCAGCCTGAGACATGAGGGAAGGAGGAATGCAGGAGGGCAGCTTTGTTTTCTTGGGCTATGATTGTAAACACGTTCCAAAGTTACTAAATGGTCATGGGTACCAGCAGACCACACGCCACAGCTCTCTGGTGCGGCTACACACAGGGGACAGCAGACTAGGCAATCTGCAGACTCCCTGGGTGTCCCAAGCAGTACTCAGGGGTGAGGTGAGCACAGGGAAACCCAACTGCGCCCTGGCCCCATGACTCTCCCTTGGGAAAGGTGGTAGGCTACAAGTGGCAACTCAAACCCTTTCTCCCCACCACACAGGTAATGCCAGGTTCAAGCCAGCTGTTACCCCGACTCCCCGACAGCTTTGTCCTGATGCCACCTCCGCCAACCTTCTTGTCCCTAGTGGGCCTGAGGGACAAGCTATGACCTGCTTCCATCTTGGACATGTAGAGATCTGAGCTTATGTCTAGAAGGCGATGGGTCCTTTGGGTGTTAGGGCTGCTCCTGGGGCTGACAGCCAGGCTCACGCTGAGAGAGGTACAGTGCCTAAACTCTGGTGTCCTGGAGACCTGGCCCATGTCCCTCCCACTTGCTGTGGGATCAGCCTGGAAGTGAAACCCTGACCCTCTCTAGCTGGCAGAGGGGATCATGTCCTTGGCTCTCAGCTCAGCAAGCACAGAGCTGGGCCTTCCCAGAAGACTCATCAAGAGAAACGAAAAAGGCCAACAGGTTAGGTGGCCCTCACCCATGCCAAGCATCCTTGTGGGTGTTTGTCTCACTATACCTCCACACATCCACTGCTGGCCTGGCCTCCAGCTTCCTCTCCTCTCCCCCATCCCCTCCCTTCCCTTTCCCTCTCTCTCTCCTTTCTTTTCCTTCCTCCAGCTATCAACATGTAAGAACATGACCACACAAGCAGAGCCTGTTTTCTGTCTTGTAAGTTACTAACGACCAGACCCAGCGTCCAGAGCCCTCAGCTTAGGCATCTCCCACCTCCACCAAACTCGGCACACAGTCTTGGTGTGCAGGCTCAGCACACTCAGGGGTGAGGCAGGATGGCAGGGCCTTGTAATGTGTCTGCTCCCAACACCCTCTTGGGACCCAGGCCAATCATTTGGGGTCTACCCAAAAGGCCAGGCTGTTTACACACAACAGAGGAAAGCCCAACAAAGGCATGGTTATCACTAAGGAAGATGTGCCCTGGGCTGGGCTCTCAGCAGAAGGGACAGACACACAGAAAGCACTCCTCTGTGACTGGCACAGGACACCCCCTTCCCCACCTGCTTACCAGTCCATTGGGCATGGTCTGCTGTCCGTGATTCAAGTACATGAAGTGGTCATTGTAGCCTGTGTACGTGTACGTGGCCATACTGGGTGTGATGGAGAAAAGGAAGCATTTGTTGTCCCCTGGAAGTGACAGAGAGCCAAGGCAAGAGTCACTGCCTCTGAGCCAGACACAAAGACCTACAAACACCGGCAGGTTGCATGCCAGAATGCAGCCATGAAGAGCTTATGCATCCTTAGGAGCGGTGTGGAGTGGACTCTTGGTAAGCAGAGGGCAGGTCCCAGACACCACACCAAACAAGCCTATGGGTGCCTAGGGACCGGGATGGAGCAGCTGAAGGCTCAAGGATCAGAGACCTACAGCACTGCCTGAGGTCAGTGCAGAGGCTCTGGAGGAAGTGGGGTTCATCTGCGAGGAGCTGAGCCTGCAGGGGCACAGTGAGGGGGCGAGTGCAGCCTGCCCTGGAGCCTCTGGGAGAGTGTAGTGCTGCCTTGCCCTAAGACACCATGGCCAACAGCACAGGCTGCAGAGCCTGAGGTTGCTCTTTCCAGACAGACCCACCTGCCAACCTGGCAACACCTGGACGCTTGGACTTGGGGAAGGTTCCCGCCATTCCCTGAACTGGGCTGAAGTTCTGAAACACCCCAAAACTTAGCAGGACATCAAACCTGATCTAGGGAACCAAGAGAACACATGTCTGTAGGTGTGTATGAGACAACCCTCAACCAACTGTTCTTTTCCCTTCCAGACCTGTGACCACCAGCCTGACCGGAAGATCTCCGGGGATGGCAGCCCCACCTGCCTGTGGCCCCCTGGCCTCCAGAGGAACACTGTAAACATAGGGGCACCACTATGGCCATCTGTGGGCACAGGAGGCAGGCAGCCTGTCACCTATGGAGGAGCCTGGGGACAGCCAGGAAGGACAACTCCCGTGAGAGCAGTGAGGACAGGTTGCAGCTGACCCAGTCACACGTGGAGCTCCCACAGATGACAAGCCACAAAACCAGAAAAGCAGAGCATGGAGGGGGACAAGGTAGCACCCATGGGAAGGGGGCAGTGCAGTAAGAAAGCATCCCTATGAGGAGACGACTCATAGCCCCTCCTGGGCATCCATCTGGTGACATCTTGGCTGTCACCTGGAAGCAGGATTGACCCCCTCCCAGGGTCAAAGAAGAGGTCTGTGATACCAGAGAGGAGCATAATACCTCCATTGCTGCTTCAGTCAAGAAACCACTGGAGGGTCAAGAGGTAGGGAGGTAGGGAGGTAGGTAGGTAGGTAGGGGTGTGTGTGTGTGTGTGTGTGTGTGTGTGTGTGTGTGTGTGTGTGTGTGTGTAAATATGTATGAAAGCCAGAGCTTGTGCCCAGGCAGTAGCCATCTGGCCAGCCCACCCCAAGCTTCTTCAAGCCCTCAGGGTTTAGGTCCCTGCTAAGGTTTGAGTGTGAAATGTCTCCCACCGGCTCACTTGTCTGAATACTTGGTGCCACACCAGTAGAGCTGTTTGGGGAGATTATGGGACCTCTAGGCAGAGGAGGAGGCAGAGGGTTGCTGGGGAGACAGGTCTCAGACGTTAATAGCCCAGGGCCACTCCTGTCCTGCCTGCCCCCCTATCTGCTTCTTAAAAATGTGTGTATGAGGGGCTGGAGAGATGGCTCAGTGGTTAAGAGCATTGCCTGCTCTTCCAAAGGTCCTGAGTTCAATTCCCGAAACCACATGGTGGCTCACAACCATCTGTAATGAGGTCTGGTGCCCTCTTCTGGCCTGCAGACATACACACAGACAGAATATTGTATACATAATAAATAAATAAATAAATAAAAATGTGTGTATGCATGTTTTGCCTACATGATATGTGTGCATCCCATGTGTACCCAGTGCCCCCACAGGCCAGAAGAGGGCACCAGATCCCCTGCAACTGGAGTTACAGTTGTGAGCCATCATGTGGGTGCCGGGAATCAAACCAGCACCCTCTGCAAGAGCAGCCAGTGCTCTAACCTCTGAGCCGTTTCTCCAACCTCACTACTTCTTAACCCACCAGATGTAGATGAGCAGCCGTCACCTGCTCCCGCCACCCTGCCTGGCCCACCATGATGAACTGTACCCATTGCAAACTGTGACACAGCCTCCCCATCTCTGGCTGCTCTTGTAAGGTAGTTGGTCAAGCAACAAAAATAAGTGTCCTACACTAAGAGAGACTAACATAGATCTAATCTACATGGGAAGTAGAAAAAGACAAGATCTCCTGAGTAAATTGGGAGCATGGGGACCTTGGGGAAGGGTTGAAGAGGAGAGGAGAGAGGCAGGGAGGAGAGCAGGGAAAAATGTAGAGCTCAATAAAAATCAATTAAAAAATATAAAAAAAAAATAAGTGTCCTAGCTTCCTGTCCGTTGCTGTGCTAAGACCTAGACCATAAGCAACATAGGGAAAGGGGACTACTGGGCTTGTAATTCTAGGTAATGATTCACCATTTTGGGGAAGTCGAGGCAAGAACTCAGGCAGCTAGGCACACCAGAACCGCAGTCACAGCAGAGGAAAAAGACTACATCGGCAATGTCCACTCTCTCTCAGCCTGCTTTCTTTACATCTGTATAGTTTAGGACCAGCCCACAAAATGATGCTAGCAACAGTAGGTGAGTCTTCCCACATCAATCAACAACCCGCTCTGGATAACGTCTTAGACTCTCTACCAGGGGATTCTAGGCTGTGTCAAGGTGACGGTGCTTACCAGCACAGCCCCTACTACGGTCTTGGAAGTCTTACCTTGAAACTGAGGCTTGACCTCCCAAGAACGGGAGGCAAAGCCACCGAAGACATAGCCATCCCTGTCCTCGAGGACAACCAGGCAGGGCCCCTGGTGTGTGATGCGGCTGCACAGCTGGGAAAAGCTCTGTCCGTGGAGCTGTGTGGAGAAGAGCAGCCGCCAGCGGTGCTGCTGATCTGTGGCCAGGTGGGAGTTGAGGTAGATGACCGGCAGCACGTCCAGGATGCTCTCAAACGGCTGCCCCTTATCCACATGGCGCTCGGGCACCAGCGTGGAAAGGTCCACGGATGAGTTCAGGAGGCAAAGGCCCCGATGGAGGACCACGCTCAGAAACAGGCCCACGTGAGGGACATGGAACACCCAGTCCTCAATCACAGCTTGGTCGCAGACCTGGTCCAGGCACTGAGGCCCCCGAAACTTGTGGCCATCTATGGAAAGGGACAGCAATAGTAAGCCCACTATGTCACCTGACAGCAGCCATCTAAGCCTGCCATAACCGATTTAAGAACAGTCACACGTGGCTGTGAACTAGGCAGGTGGCTCACCTGAGTGAGGCATGTCGTAAGTCTAATGAGCACTCCCAATTTCAAACACCCGGAATGAAAACTTACTGCAAAATACTACAATATTCACACTAACGGATTAGAAGCATATTTTGGGTATATTAGCAAAACTCACGTCTCTGTTCCTTGGTATGATTTTATTTTATTTATTTATTTATTTTTGGTTTTTAGAGTCAGGGTTTCTCTGTGTAACAGCTCTAGCTGCTATGGATCTTGCTTTGTAGACCAGGCTGACTTTGAACTGGCAGAGATCCGCCTGCCTCTGCCTCCCAAGCACTGGAGCTAAAGGCATGCACCACCACACCCAGTGGTAAAGTTGAATTTCCAACCCCCAAGTCTGGTGGCTCTCAAGTGCCTATAACTCCAGCTCCAGAAGATCTGACGCCCTCTTCTGGTCTCTGTAGACACCCACATGCATGTGCACACATACATAAAAGTAAATATATGGTAAATTGAACGGAACCACTGAGCTGAATGACAACAAAAGCTGCACATGGCAACCTCTGGGTGCAGCTAGGGAGCCACATAACAGCGACAAACACCTCCACCGAAGCGGGGAGACCTCAGGTTAGCCACTTAAACCTCAAGAAACAACGGGGGCTAAGGAGATGGCTTGGTTGGTCAAGTACCTGCCAAACAAACCTGAAGACATGAGTTCAGATCCCCGGCTGTAGCTAACCTCAGCACTGGTGAGCAGAGACAGAGACAGGTGGATCCCTGGGGTTTCTGGACCATCAACCTAGCCAATGGACGGGCCCCAGGTCAGTGAGAGACTGCCTCAAAAAATAAGACGGAAGCCGCCTAATACAGACATGTATACACTGTAAGCACTGCGGTTCAGATAGGAAGGGATCCTGGAGGTCTGGAGCCAAGGAATACCACGAAGTCACTGTAACACACACACACATACAAATAAATCTTTTTTAAAATCAACAAAAATATTGAGACCCTTTCTACTAGACTGACCAAGAAAGACAGATTTCAGGCACTGAAACCAGAGGAGGAAGTGTGACATCACAATGGCGTCTGCACAAGGACGTCCCATAGCAATCACAGAGCCAGGGAGACAGGCACACACCACAGCAGATCTTCTCTGGGAGGCTACAGTACCAGCGACTGTGGCAACCCCACCACGCCAAGATCCGAACTGCAGAGGACAGTCCAACACTTGCCTTGAAACTTCATCTCTGAGAGCAGTTGGGCAGCCATGGCCTGCACACTGGTGGGGAACACTGTGGATTTCCTCCCAGTCCAGCCTCGAAGTTCATGCCGGTGGGTCAGCACGTGCACCACAGAGGTCACCAGTTCCTCTGTGAACTGGGAGATACTTCGCCGTTAGAGCCAAGCCCTCCCCAACCCACTCCCAGTGCATCACTGTGAAGATATTTATCTTTTCGACCAACCACTGTGGACCACAGCATGGACCCTACTTCATGTAGTATTCATGTATTCTTTTTCTTTTCTTTGCATCTCATGTAGCCCAAACTGTCCCCAAAACTTAGAAGGCTTCATATGGCCAAGACTGGCCTTAAACTTACTGTGTAGCTGAGGATGACCTTGAACTTCTGATCCTCCTGCCTCTACCTGCCAAGTGGTGGGATTACAGATGTGGGCCACTATACCTGTTGTATGAGCTGCTGTTGTATCCTACCAAGTGATAATACAGCCCTAGCCCTCTTCCCCTTTCTGTTAAATTCCAACACAAGGTGCCTAGGCTGGCCTTTGACCCTCCTGAGTAGCTGGGATGTCAGGCCTGTGCCCCCAAGCCTGGCTATCATTCTTTTTCTTTAAATTTTATTCATGTGTGTATTTTACGTATGAGTGCTCTGTCTGCATGTATGCCTGCAGGCCAGAAAAGGGCATCAGATCTCATTGCAGATGGTTGTGAGGCACCCTGTGGTTGCTGGGAATGGAAGCCAGTGCTCTTAGACACTGAGCCATCTCTCCAGGCCCCAGTGTTCATTCTCCTAATAACACACTTAGTTCATCTGAAAGTTTGCCAAAACCAGTTCAAGAGCTCCGGATCAACCAAGCTGTTGTATGGGCTCGGGCCCCTGAGCCTGACCAGCATCACAATGCCATCATGACCTAAGCCCCTGTCCCAAGTCCCCCAACAGCACACCAAGTGTCTACCTTCTGGACGTCTCTGGCCGTCACAGGATCCTCTGCAGTTATGATCATTTTCATAACCATGTGGCCCTTCTCCTCGAAGCTGCCTTTCAACAGGTGGGACAGGAACACTGTGAACTGCTCCCGGGAGACATTCCTCTTGCCCCCTTGTGCCTTGTGGGTGGCCTTGACCCTCCACATGCCATTGTATAGCCTGGTGACCATCACCTGAGGAAGAGCCTCCTTGACGTGGCTCTGTTGGGAACAGACAGAAGAGCTCTAAGGCAGGGTTCATGGGAAAACAAGCTCAGGACAAGCCCAACCACTGCTCCACAGACGCGGCCTGCACCTGCATAACCTTGTGATAACCCCCACAGTACCATCTCCCCAACCAGAGGCTCCCAAAGTGTACAGGCTCAGGCTGGGGTGGAGCTCAGTGGGAAAGAGCTCACCGCCGTGTGGAAGGCCCAGGGTTTGATCTCTAGTAGTGAGGGGGCAAAAAAGCCAGGCGGTGGTGGTACACATCTTTAATTCCAGCACTTAGGAAGCAGAGGCCGGCAGATCTCAGAGTTCAAGGCCAGCCTGGTCTACATAGTGAGTTCCAGGACAGCCAGGGCTACACAAAGAAATCCTACCTCAGAAAGCTAATTAATTCATTGATTAAATAAAAAGAAAAAACCCAAAGCACTCCAGTTCATCGAGCCCATCAGATAAGATATTTCCTGTCTGATCATTGCCTGCCCCTCCCACTCCAGTCTTCCCAGGCCAGACTTGTCCTTCCTGCCACTGCTCCTCACTCTGCTTAGGGCCCCATGTTCATCGATTCTTGTGGCTGCAGCACCTGTCTGAGCTCACGAATGTGTGGGCTACGCCTGTGGGGAGCTGGTGTGGTCTCTGTATTGGGCCACTATGCACTAGCTAGCTCTTACTCCTGCCAGGCTTCAAGCTACTTTTCCGTCTTTATTCTCTTTTGCAGAGCCGCAGAGGGCACCCAGAGCCTCATCCAGGCCAGGTAGCACTCTCCCGCTGAGCTACAGCACCAGCCATTAGACCAACCGCTCCTAAGACCTTAACATTCGGCAAATGGCTAGAGCCGTCAAATCTGTTTAGACCCACAGGTTACAAAGAGGTGGAGAGGGAGTGTTTCCCACCAAGGTGTCCTGCAGAGCAGGGTCAGGGCTGGATCCCCCCAACAGCTCAGGGTACCCCTAGCCTGTCCCTACCGAATGCTGCCATTGCTGCCAGGCTCATCCCTCACACGTGCTGAGCCCAGAAGCCACGACTGCCCCCCCACAAAGAGCCAAGCCTCACAGCAACTTCCACCGTGTACCTGGATAACTGACACAGGCTTGACTGATCTCTCTGCTCCAGCTGCATGCATGTGCGGCTGCACCTCAGTCGCCCATAGTCCCAGGCATGTGCACACATATGCACATATACCGCATGTGGGGCTCCCACAAAGCCTGGTGCAGCTGGTTGGCTGAAAGTGGCAGTGGATCCTCAGAGCCCCCATCTGCTGCCTTCTACGTGCTCTGGAGCAGCGGTTCTCAGCCCTCCTAACGCTGCGACCCTCTAATACAGTTCTGGTTGTGGTGACCCCCAAACATAAAATTATTCTCATTGCTACTTCAAAACTGTAACTTTGCTAATGTTGTGAATCATAATGCAAGCATCTGTTTCCTGACAGTCTTAGGTGACCCCTGTGAAGGGGTCCTTCGACACCCCCAAAGGGGCTGTGACCCACAAGTTGAGAACCGCTGCCCTAGAAGATGAAGCTTTAGAACGGTTTCGTAGACTACACCCATGCCCAGTCTCTGGGAGTAAGCTTATGTTTGCTTATGCCCACATTCTAAGGAGCAGGGCAGTCGCCCTGAGGACATGGCAACTTCTCACTTCTTCATTGAGACTCTGGTACTGATCAGGAAATGCCACGAAACTCCCTGATGTCAAGAGCACATTCTAGAGGCCACCGACAGCTGGGGCATCAAGCATGGCTCTAGACTGCCACCCGGAGGAGGCAGCTGCTCCTCCTCCTGATGTCACGCCAAGTTATAAATAGCCTGAATGCTGTCCGATCACAGGCCATTCCAAGTTCCCCCTCCCCTTGCTTCCACCTTCCCTCTGACCCTTCTTCCTGTTTTCTGAGACAAGGCCTCACTATGTAGGCTCAGCAATCCTCCCATCAACCTCCTGGGTGTGTGGACTACAGGCACACACAGCCAGGCCTGGCATCAGCTCCTTGATTTAGGACATATAAGACACTGCATTTTTGCACCAGCGCTCGGAGGGCTGAGGGCAGAGAGCCACTGTCAGTTCAAGGCCAGCCTGGGCTATACAGTGGATTCCAGGCTAGACCAGCTATGGTTATACACCAAGACTCTGTCTAAAAAAAACAGAGTGTGGGTGCTGTTCATACATGGCCCATGGCTGCTTTCTACCTTGCAAGGACAGAGCTGTGACATAGTCATGGAATATATAACGTCAAAGCCAGCTTGTTAGTGCTTAGCGCACCTGCAGACCCCAAATCCCCTACCACGTGGTCACTCTTGCCTTTAGCGCCTCCAGAGAGAACGTCCCCGCGGCCGAGCCACCTTTATTAAGTGACAGGACATCAAACAGCCTATCCACCTCAGCCTGCTCCTCGGGCAGGAACTTGGAACCCATTTTCTGGCTCGACAGGCTCTTGGCATTTCCCATCTTGCCTGGTCTCTGGAGCTCTCTGCAGATCGGGAAGGGAGAAAAGTTACAACATGAGATCACTGAAATACTGAAAACCCATGGTAGCGAATGACCCACTCACTGAAAAACACAGTTAAAGTCCTTTTGATGGGGATTCTGGTCTGATGGGGTATAAACTAACAGCTGCCACAAGCGAAGCCCGAAGGCCCCATCCTGATCCCTCAAGTCAGCTAAAGCAGCCTGAACTCATTTAAAACCACACTACTGAGACCTGGCATAATGACACAGTCCATAATCCTAACATTCAGGAGACTGGAGCACGGGTGGTGGTACCCAGAAGCTTCTGGCCAGAACTGGCTATGTAGCAATGTATCAATACCTCACTCCTTTTCATAGCTGAATAATATGCCACTGTGTGGACATACCACATTTTGGTCACCAGTAACCAACAGGCAGGCACCTGGCTGCTTCCACTGTGTGGCTATTACAGGCAGTAATCCTATGTACTTGGGTCCCGCTCTGCAGGTTTTCGTACTCCGCCCACAGGCTTCAAGCCTCAGACACAGGACAGTGGGACTCTTGATGTTCCAAGGAGCTGCCACCTTGTTCTCCAATTACATTCCCACCAGTCCAGCACAAGGTTCCACATCCTTGCCCACCTTTGTTCTTTGCTGTCTTTTTTTTCAGGGGGTCAGGGGCCCTGCTCTTGACAGCTTCCATGTTACCAAGTTTCCCCAGAAGACACGTCCCGCCCCAGAGGGCTCACCAGAGCACTACCCACAGAAGCAGGCTGGAAAGGGGGTTCACTCAGCCCACCTCACACAGACATAACAGTCCATCTAAAGAGACTCAGCAGCAAGTCCAGGCTGCACCGCACAGCCAGGAGCACAAGGCTGGCCTCACCTCCTAACCAGACAGCAGCACAGCTGAACCCCATCCCTCCAGGGACACACCCCTGGGACTGCAACTCTAAGCAGCAACCCGGCACTCAGTCAGGTTGTCAGTCTCCCTGGTTGAGTTCTGAAGGAGAGAGGGGGTGACCGCCAGACACAGTGTCACGGTTGTCTAGGGGAAGGTACAGAGTCCTGTGCTCAGGAGGGGGACAGTGAAGAACAGTGTGCTTCAAAACAGCTAGAAGGGTGGACTTCGGATGTCCAGGCAACAGCTATGCCAGTCACCCGGGCTTGGAAGTACAGGGAAAGAGACATTGCTTCTGCAGTTCATTGAAGCCATCCGACTATGGGGAACCACGTGGGAACCACGGTGAAGTGACCTAAGGCAGGGTTGGGACAATGACAATGAAAAATGCCAATACAGGCCCAGGCCTGGGGTCAGAGCTGCAGACCAGGGCTGTAGGGAGGGTTCAGAATGGACTCCAAGCTGTCCTGAGTGGTGTGGGGAGGACTCTAAGGGAAGGGACAGTTCAGTGCCTCGGTGTCTTAATTTCCAACTGAGAAGCAAGAGAGTACAGAAGGGCTGGAGCGTAACTAGGAAGAAGGAAATGGTTGGTGGTCATGGAGGTGGGGAGAGGCCAACACCGGGTCATGTGCAGATGCGCATGGTGCCTGCTCCTGCCCTGCACAGGGAGGCTGAATCGTGCCTCTGCTGCAGACCCGTGGGCCACAGGAGCGCCCTGCCTCTTGAGAAAGCGGGGGGTGGCTATCAGCTGATACACACGAAACTCTCCAGGTGCATAAGGCTGAGACACCCCACCAGGACATCACCTGTGGCTACACAAGTGTTCTCGGTTTTAGTTCTCTGCTTACCAGAGGCGCACGTGTGGATTCACCAAGTCTCCATAAACCTTGCCACTGTTTCTCCCTGCAGCCTCCTCAAGCCCACCCTGACCTAGAGGAGCCCCATGGCCAACATCACCTGTCCCACTGTGCATGGCCTGCCCCTGCTCAGTGACATCATCTACATAACCACGGCCTGACAGCATAAAGCCACAGTGGGGACCCAACTTAATTGCTAAGCACCCAGCCTTGAACAGAAAACAAGCCAGGGGCAGCACGGGATAGGGCCAGATGCCAGGACAGAGCCAGAGCAGCTGCTCTGTGGCGAAGCGGGGAGCGGCTGCATGGTAAGGGGGGGGCAGCCTGCGGGGTAAGGGCAGGTCTAAAGCCCACAGCTCAGGAAGACTGGGGAGGGATCTTGAGACTACAGCTCTATGCCCTGTACCGCCCCAGCTAATACAGCTAGAAGGCAGCCTGTCTCCTCCCTCAACTGAGGCAAGAATGGTTCTCAGGCTCCCCCACAAGCTCTGTCATGTGGCCAGAAATCTGTCAGTTTCCAGGAGAAAGGTCTTTGATGTGTCCACTAGCAATGCAGTCAGAGGCAGGTTCTGTCTAGTGTCCAAGACCTCTATGGGAACACATGGGTACATGGGACACCCTTCCTCTGTTAACTTTTATCCACCCTTCGTAGGTGAAGGCGCCTCAGTTACTGTAAGGTCAACTGCAGCAGTGAGTATGAGCCTTGTAACCCAGAACGGACATTTGACAAGGGTAAACGCCATTTTTATTATATTAAAAAAAAAAAAGGTCTGTGGTGGGGCGTGGGGGAGAGGGGGATGCTCACATCCACTGGGCAGAGGCCAGGGACTGTTCTGAACACATTACAGGACACAGAACCTCTTCACACCACAAAGCATCCAGCCATGGCTCGATGAGAAAGTAGGGCAGGGACGGAACGAGGGGCCCCCTGAAGGTCACCTATAATCACAGCCCTGGCCATCCTCCACACAGGGCCAGAGCTCTGCAGGCACAAACTGAGCAAAAGTGACCCACCAAACACTTGTTCCATAACAAGGTGCACATGACCGCTTTCCCACCTGGGGACAATCATGGGGCAAGCCTTTGCCTGCCCAGAGTTTAAGTTCCCTAAGCCCACCGGTGCACTTCCTTAAACAATCCAATCTCAGCAACAGCCCATCTTCCATACTCCACCATCCTTATTAGCTAATCAGGTGCTTTCTCCTCCCCCAACCAGGTGACCCATTCCCAGAGGAGCCCAGCCTCTCCCCAGCTGTGAAATCCCATCACACGTCACTACTCCAGGACCTTGAGAGGAGTATGCCCTGCTGAGCTTTAAGAGGCTCAGGTGAATCATTTAAAATTAAGGCATCAGACTGAATGAAGCCATCCAAAGTACCTGGTCCGGTGGCCAAAAACAGATGGGCCCACAATACTAGAAGGGGACTCCTTAAATTTGCCCTAAAGCACGGGATAGCTTCTCTGCAGCCCCAGGTTCCTGGTGGCAGGCGGAGGCTCTTCCCATAAGGCCTCCAAGGGATCATGGCCCTCTGGTTCCTGGGGTCAATGTCCACCACCCCTTCTGAGCAGCCATATCAAGTCCATGTTTGAATCCTGAAGCCCACTGGAGCCTCTGAGGCTGGCCGCTCTCCTTCCAGCTCAGCCTCCCGCAAGGATACAGACCGGGGCACCTCCCTCGCCTCGCCCTAACTGGGATTTGAGCTAGGCTCTGAAGGAACTCCTCGGTTTTCTTGGAAAATAAGGCAGGCCCACAGCCTCCTGAGCACGCCCAGCTTCACCCTTCCCAGGCGCTGCTTCTCCGACAGTAGCTCTGACCGAGGGAAGGCTCCTTGGGGGCTTGCTGAGGCCGCCCTGCAGGTCTTCCTTCCTTGAGCTACACCTAGCTTCCCCCAGAGCTCCCAATCTCCGGCTCACCAGCCTTGGCTCACGGGGACCGAGCTCCTTCCGATGTGTCCAAAGCGCCAGGCTTGCACGGGTTGCCCAACCCATTCCCTAGCAACAGCGCTGACGAATGGTCGTGAGCACCAATTGGGGAAAGTCAATTCAGAGGCGGAGCCCGGTAAAAAGTTCAACCAATGGAGTTGTAGTTCACGGGGAGTGGGCAGAGCCTGGGAGCAGTGAACTTGAGACTGCGAGGAGGAGCACCTGGGGTTGGGGTGTGTGTGTGTGTGTGACACAGCGGCCAGTGATCTAAGATAAGAAGGCGGGGGGGGGGGGGGGGGTGCTTGAGGAGGTTCTGAGAAGCTGCTGAGGGGCTGGGAGCAGAACAGGAGGTTTGAGAGCAGGGGCCTGATTGAAAGGAGCCTGGGAGAAGGGGGCTCCCAGCAGGGGAGCTGGGAGCAGGGATGCTGGGAACAGGGAGTTGGGGCTAGCCCCCCAGGACTAGAGTGGAAAAGATGACCCCCCCCTTACCTCCTGCAGTCCATCCTACCGGCCAGTGTAGTAGCACTTGACACACAGAAGTAGATGCCAACTGGTCTTTTGGCCAGGAGGGTAGAATAGGTTCCTGTCAGCCCTACCCGGCCTTTTCTGGTGCTGGGGACAAACACAGCAGAGGCAGGGTGCAGGGAAGCTTCAGAATTTCCAGCAGTGATGTCCCCACTGACATGCAGCCGCTTCCAGAGAACTCCACCATCCAAGCGGCACAGAGAACTCCTCCCAAGCCCACAGTAACAGAAGCTTTGCTGTTTGAAATTGTAGCTGGAAAAATGACACCAGAGGCTGGAGAGGTGGCAGAGTAGTTAGGATCATTGCTGCTCTAGCACAGGACGCTGGTGCAGAACTCACGTGTTAGCCCACGCCTGCTTAACTCTGGTTCCAAGGGATCCGACGCCCTCTTCTGGCCTCTATGAGGCATTGCACACACAATGCACATCAAGCATAACACCCACACAATTGTTTAAATGACACCAGCCCAGCTGAGTGTGGTGACACACAGCTATAATCCCAACAGTCCAGGAGGCCTAGACAGGGGGCCGCTGCAAGTTTGCAGCCAGCCTGGTCTACACAGTGAGTTCAAAGCCAGCCTGGGGTATAGAGACTGTCTGGAAGGAAAAAGAAAGCTGGGGGGAGGAGGGGCGGAGGGAATGACTTGAGCCACTGTGGGGCTCAAGTCAACAAGCTCCTGTGAAAACTGCCTGAGTCAGTTTGCCCAGCCACAAGCTCATGTAGGACTGCAGGAGCAATCATGGGGTAGCCTGGCTGAGCAGCCAAGACAGCATAGGTCTCCCGTCTGTGGCACATGACCATGTGTCAGTCAGACCATATAGGAGGCTACACAGTCCCTGCCCTCGGCACCCTCCTTCCTCATCCAGTCCCCACCTGGCATGAATAAACAAAGGGGAGGGCCAGTGGGGATGGAGGTGTGGCCTTGGATGATAGCTGGGGGGAAGGGGGGGACCGTAGAGATAGAGAGGAGATGGGGTCCAGAGGCTGCGAGCAAGAAGCCAGATAGGTTATAAAGACCCCAACTGGATGTCTAGGCTTGAGAGTTCATCCAAAGTTTCTATGCCATGGGCCAAGTGCCTTTCCAGACCTCTCATAATCAGAAGCCAGGGCCATAGTCTGAGCCAGGGTTCAGCAAGGGTAACTTTCCCAGGAACATAGAGCTGGGACACTCTTTCCACTGTGGCTTGGCCGGATGTCATTTTCAGGGAAGAGAATATTCTGTGGGTTTGGATTTTAGGGCCTAGATGTTGCTACATCATGCGCCACCGCAGCATACAGGTGAAGGTCAGAGGACAATTGTTGTGGTTCTCTCCTTCCACAGAGTGGGTACTGGGGACTAAACTCATGTCATCAGGCTTTGCGGCAAGCTCCTTTCCCCACTGAACCAACATGTTGGCCCTCTGTTTTCTTAGCTTTGTTGTTGTTGTTTTGAGATGAGGTCTCTTCATGAGGTCCAGGCTGGCCTCAAACTTTTTTTTTTAATTTATTTATTATGTATACAGTGTTCTGCCTGCGTGTGTGTCTGCAGGCCAGAAGAGGGCACCAGTTCTCATAACGGATGGTTGTAAGCCATCCTATAGTTGCTGAACTCAGGACCTCTGGAAGAGCAGTCAGCGCTCTTAACCGCCAAGTCATCTCTCCAGTCCTGGCCTCAAACTTTCAATCCTGCCTCTAGCTCCCAAGCGCTGGGATGACAGGTTAATGTCCAGCCTGGGAGCCTCAGTGGGCAGCCTTGTTTCTAGAGGCCCTGGGAGGTCTGCCCATGGATGGGAACCTCCGAGAATGGCAGCTAAGACCGGCTTGGCCCAGAGAGTCCACTGCACTCTAAAGCAGGGGACCAAGCACACATATCCTTCTGCTGGGCAAAGCCCTGGAAGGAGACTTCTGCACAGAAAATGCCTGATACGCAGGACAAGGATGACAGCTCAAGGTATCAGAGCCAGATATGAAAGTGGAAGGAAAGGGGGTCTCTCCCCACATCCTCCATCCTGACCACTACCCTCACACATCCAACTGCTCTGCCCACCTGGACCACAGCAGCCTCATGCCCGGCCTACTGCCATCCTCGTTCTGTACCCGCCCAGAGCCACCCTAAAGGAAGATGTCACCAGGCCACCGCTCCCCGAAAGACTCTCAAGGCTTCCCGCTGTGGTTCACAAGATCTTTTTTTGTCAAATTCACCTGTCACCAAATTTCCAATTTCAGCCAGGGGCTGCCCTCCTCCTCCCTCCATAACCATCAAGCTCACTACTGCCAGTGCCTCGAACTCCTCAGCTTTTCCTTGCCCAGCTTCCCCCTGCCACGCTCAGATCTACCGGCAGCACTCATCCTGTGACCCCTGAGCTGCTGTCTGCATCCCCGGTGCCCCTGCCACTGTTTGACCTCGCTGGACTTATGAGTTCTCCACCTCCCAGAAACACACCTGTCAGCCCTGCCACTGTCCACTGAGCGCACACCCAGGTGCCAGGCATCTACCTACTGGGATGTGACCAATTGCTCACAGTAGCAGGCCCAGGTGGGGATCTGGGACAGGTAAGCCTGCTGTACAGAAAGGACCATTGCAAGGCAGCAGGAGCCAAACAGTGAGAGCCTCACAGCCTTCAAAGGGTGACTGGTAGCCCATAGCCAGGGAAATACCCAGTGGGATCTGGGAGCATAAAGCCATCAGGAGGAGGTCAGAGACAGAGGGAGACATGGACCAGGCTCAGACAGTATGAAGCTAGCATGCCCCCAAGATGGTCATGTCCTAATCCCTAGCCCTGTGCATATGCCACCTCCCATAGCCAAAGAGACTCTGCAGGTGGAATTGAGTCCAGGACCCTGAGATGAAAAGAGCATCTTGGATGGCACAGATGGCCCCAGGTCACAATCACAGCATTGTGCACCTGCAGACCCAGCTTTCAGGGGGTGAAGGCAGGAGGATCAGAAGTTTAAAGTCATCCTCAGCTGTTCAAAGTCAGTGTGGGAGGTATACCTTGACTTAAAAACAAACAAACAAAATCCCAAAAACAAAGTCAGCTGTGAGCCAGGCGGTGGTGGCGCACGCCTTTAATCCCAGCACTTGGGAGGCAGAGGCAGGCGGATCTCTGTGAGTTCGAGACCAGCCTGGTTTACAAGAGCTGGTTCCAGGACAGGCTCCAAAACCACAGAGAAACCCTGTCTCGAAAAAACAAAAAACAAAAAACAAACAAACAAAAAAAAAAACAAAGTCAGCGGTGGTAGTGCTCACCTTTAATCCCAACACTCAAGGGAGGTAGAGCCAGGTGGATGTCTCTGAATTCAAGGCCAGTCTGGTCTATAGAGCAAGATCCAGGAAAGCCAGGGCTACACAGAGAAACCCCATCTTGAAAAACCAAACCAAACCAAACAAAAACCAAATAAACAACAAAAACAGTGCATAAAACAAAACAGAAAACACAATATAGGGGTGCAGAGGAAGAAGGAGGAGACCCTGCACCTGCCCTGCTGTAAACCTTAATGAATTGAAATTGTTCTCAATGTAGTTACTCTGGGACCTGACTACCTACCAGCTGACAAAAAAATAAAATAAAATAAAATACAAGAAGAGCCTATGAGGGGGAGGCAGTCAATCCCTCATCATCCCTAAGTAAGAACAGGGGGTGGTGGCAAGAAATGAAGCCATCCCCCAAAGGCTGCCTCGGGTCATTTACAGTGAGGCGTATCAGCTCTATATCTAACACAAAGTAAATGTGCAGACAGAGCCTCCTGTCTTGCTCTGCGAGGTTTTCCTTCCTGGTTTAGGAACCACCACAGGGCAAGAGCCAGGCCCCTCCATTTTCCGCACCACAGACCCTTGGAAGAGTTCTTCCAGGCTACAGCAAGACCATGTAGCCTTATGCCCACAAGGTGGCACTCGTGATTACTGCAAAATATATTGCAATGGCTCTATCTAAAAACTGCAAAATACCTTGGCTTTTTCCAGGGCTTGACCACACATACCTGTAATCCCAGGGCTCAGAGGATGACGAAGGAAGATACACGAACTGTATCTCAAATCATCAAAATAATAAACTTTTTAAAAGAATGAAGAAGGTGAGGGGCAGAGGTTAAGAACATTAAACAGGACAACAAACAGCCAGGTTTGGCTCCCAGCATCCACAACCACATGGCAGCTCACAACCATCTATGACTCTGGTGTCAGTGGAACTAACGCCTTCTGACTTCCAAAGGCATTGCCTGTACATGCTATACCAGACATACACTCAGGCAAAAGTGATAACATGAAATTTAGGCTAGAGAGACGTCTCGGCAGCTGAGAGCACTGACTGTTTCTGCAGGGGACACAGATTTTGTCTCTAGCTCCCATGTGGCAATTCACAATCCTGTCATTCCTGTCCTGGGGGATCTGACACCCTCTCCTGGCCCCCACGGGGACACATGCACATGATGCACATACACGCATACAGGCTAAACACTGGTAACATGAAAACAAACCTTTAGTGATATTTTTGTTTTGTTTTTAAATATTTATTATGTATACAATATTCTGCCTGTGTGTATGCCTGCAGGCTAAAAGAGGGCACCAGAACCCATTACAGATGGTTGTGAGCCACCATGTGGTTGCTGGGGATTGAACTCAGGACCTTTGGAAGAGCAGGCAATGCTCTTAACCTCTGAGCCATCTCTCCAGTCCCTTTTATTTTGTTTTTGAGACAGGATCTCTATAGTGGTTTGCAAGAGAGTGGCCTGCATAGGTTCATATATTTGACTAGTTGACTGCTTAATCACCAGGGAGTGGAATTCTTTCAAAGGATTAGAAGGATCAGGAAGTGTGACCTTGTTGGAGGAAGTGCGTCACTGGGGTGGGGGGGCTTTGAGGTGTAAAAGCCAGTTCCAGGCCCAGTCTCTCTTCCTCTCTATCTGCATGCAGATAAGAATGTTCTCAACTCTTCCTCAGCACCATGCTTGTCCCGCAGGCCACCCTACTCCCAGCCAAGACGATAATGGATTGAACATCTGAAACTCTCAGCAAGACCCCAGTTAAATGTTTTCTGTTCTGAGTTGCCTTGGTCATGATTTTTGTCTTAGTCAGGATTATTGTTGCTGTGATGAAACACCATGACCAAAGCAACTTGGGGAGGAAAGGGTTCGCTTGGCTTACATTTCCACATCAGTTCACTGGAGGCCAGGACAGGAACCTGGAGGTAGCAGCTGATGCAGAGGCCATGGAGGGTGCTGCTTACTGGCTTGTTCCTCATAGCTTGCTCAGCCTGCTTTCTTATAGAGCCCAGAACCACTAGCACAGGGTGGCCCCACCAGCAAGGGGCTGGACCCTCTCCCATCAATCACTAACTATGAAAATGCCCTACAGGCTTGGCTACAGCCTCAGTTTCGGGGCATTTTCTCAACTGAGGCTCCCTCCTCTCTGATGACTCCAGCATGTGCTAAGTTGACATTAAACTAGCCAGTACAGTGTCTCTTCACTGCAACAGCACAGTGACTAAGACAGTCTTTCTGTATGTATCTCTGACTGCCCTAGAACTCACTCTGTTGACCAGGCTGGCCTCAAACTCAGAGGTCCACCTGCCTCTGCTTCCTGAGTACTGGGAATAAAGGTGTACACCATCAAAATAAATCTTTTTAAAAATTAAAAAGAAAAACCACTGCAGTCCTAACTTGCACGGAGGTTTCAGACGCATCCGGAGGGGCTGCTGTGTAAGTCCTGCCTCCTCTCATTTGCCATCACCACTGGGTCCTTCTCTAGCATATTCTCACCTCTCTGGAGCTAGCAATGATACATTATGACTAAGTAAAGACTACATTCTAGCCAGACTGAGTGGCTCAGGCTTGTCATTCAGGTCACTCCACAGTGGCTGAGGCAGGAGGACTCCAAGATCAAGTTCTGCCTGCTACAGAATGAGACCTGCCCCAAAAGGCTGAAGAACAGGGAGGGAGAGGCAAAGATGGAGAGAGTTATAGAGGGGAAAGGAGCAAGGGGGGAAGGGGAGGGCAAGAGCGAGGGAGGGCACCACTTCAGTCAGTGAAGTTCTTGCCACACAAGGACCTGTGTTTTATCTCCAGCTCCCACACAAAAATCCAAGTGCAGAAGCGTGCATCTGACATCCCAGTACTGGGGAGACAAAGGCAGAGACAGAACAGGAGGATCCCTGGGCCTCACTGGCTAGCCAAATTAGTGTGGTCCCATAACTCAAAGAGCAAGGTAGAGAATGAGTGAGGAAGATAAACACAGACATATACCAAAAAAAAAAAAAAAAAAAGGTGCCTAAAGCAATAGTTCCTGGGTCTCACCTCTTCCCACAGTGCAAATTACACCAGTAAAACCTGCCCACTCTCCTTAACAGAGCGGGAGAAACTCTAGCAAGGAATGCTCAAAAAAGAAGTATGAATCCGGTAAGCAGGTAGATCCATCCCATCCCCTAAAATGGCGAAAGCCCAAGCCTTGGAGAGCTGAGCACCATCCTGCACCTGGAGGGACTTGCCCAACCAAGCAGGTGCTTAAAAAGTGGCCATGAGCTGGGACTACGGCTCAGTTGATGGAGCGCTTGCTTACCGCACATGAAGCCCTGGGGCCATCATCCCCTGCACCACATAAACTAACTGAATTTGGTGGTTCATGCCTGTAACCCCAGCACTTGAAGGTGAAGGCGGGATTATAGACTCAAGGTTCGAGCTTGGTGGTGGTGGCGCACGCCTTTAATCCCAGCACTTGGAGGCAGAGGCAGGCAGATCTCTGTGAGTTTGAGGCCAACCTGGTCTACAGAGCTAGTTCCAAGGCTTCTAGGGCTACAGAGAGAAACATAGCCTCGAAAAAACAAAGGAAGGAAGAAGGAGAAAAGGAAGGGAGGAGGAGGAGGAGGAAGAAGAAGAAGAAGAAGAAGAAGAGAGAGAGAGAGAGAGAGAGAGAGAAAGAGAGAAAGAAAGAAAGAAAGAAAGGAAAGAAAGAAAGAAAGAAAGAAAGAAAGAAAGAAAGAAAGAAAGAAAGAGAGAAAGTAAATTCAAGGTTCGTCCTCAGCTACACAGTTTGAAGCCAGCATGGGCTATCAGAGACTGATTAAACCAAGTGGCTAGTGAAGGACATTTGGCGGATGGCTTCCCCATCCACAGCAGCTCAGTTTCACCACATAAACAGGAGCCTGCCTCTCATCTGGTTCAGCATCTGCCACCTATCAGGGTCCCATGTCTGTCCACACCCACTTCCCCAGCACCTTCATTTCTGCACATAACAAGCTTTCTTATCTCTTCCCCTTCGCCCCCCACCCTGTTCCCCTCAGGCCTCTGCTCAAATGTCCCTCAGAACTTTCACATCCCCTTGAAACCTCGTGGTCCCAGCCCTGAGATGAAGAAACAGGACAGTGTGTTATCTGTGCTGGCGACCCAAGGTGTGGCCAGACCCCACGGGGCGGGAGGGGGGGGTGGGGGGAAGCGGGAGCCCTGGAGGACACTCTGCCCTCCAGTTCCACTGCTGTCCCCGCAGGGTCTCCAGCCCTCTTATTCTGTCTCCACAGTCACTGGGCAGAGCCAGAGCCTCCCCAGGCTGGCTTTGCGGTGTCGGTGTCCTTCTGAGTTCAGCCCACACACCTCACAGTGTGGGGCTCTGTGCTTCTGTTTTGTGAAGCCTGGGTCTCTTGTCTTCCTTCAAAGCCATAAAAGGTGACAAAAATCTCCCAGCTGCTGAAGTCCCCTGTGTACAGCTCAGCTGGAGACTTTGCGGCTTTGCTAAGGGAGGCCCAGGGTTGCCTGCTCACCTGTGTCACCCAGAGGACAGATTGCCTTATAGGGCCAAGAGCAACCACCCCGTCAGCGACCAAGCGCAGACCTGGGAAGGTGGAGGAAGTGCTCCGTTTCACAAGAGGCTTGTGAGGCCTCTGTGCTCTCTTGCTCGCTACAGACAGACGGGTTAGGGTGCCTAGGGCGACCCAGAAGCAGGTGTTCAAGTCAAATAACTTCCGGCCCAGTGGTTACAAAGAACCACACCCAGGCTAGAGCTGGGAACAAAGTATCTCTTAACCCTCCAAACAACTCTGTAGGGTGGGTAGGAGGTGGGTAGGGACAGGTAGTCTCTTCATTCCCACTTGGGAGAGAAGGACACATCTGGAAGATCAGGAGCTGGTCCTCCAAGCAAGCAGAAGTGGGGGTGGGGTGGACAGCACAGCAACTCTGCCTCCAAGGCAGCCACACTAGAGGGCCGAGGAGGGCTGCAGAGGGCTTCAGGTGTGCCTGGCATTGCAGCAGCTGCAGGCTGAACTTGCCTATGGGAAGGAAGCATGGTTGGTCCCGAATAGCGGTGTAAGTGTAAAGGCAAAATCGACCAGAGTTGGTGGCGATAAACCAGGTAAAACATGGGGCCAACAAGAGGGCTTGGTGAGTCAAGGGGCTTGCCGCCAAGCCTGGCGACCTCAGTTCAAACCCTTGGGCCCACATAGTAGTAGGAAAGTACTGATTCCTACAAATTGTCCTCTGAACTACACTCACAGACACAGAGACACAGACACACACAGACACACACAGACACACACACACACACACACACACACAAGGATGGTGGAGAGAGAGAAAGAGAGACTTTTCAAAGAAGTTGAAATGTTTGAATTTTAAAGCCGTGTTGAAATAAGTACAGGTTCCTGGAAAGATTTGAAGATCGTTTTGCATGGTTTTCAATGCCATTCATGCAGTTTCCCCACAGGGACCTTTGCATCAGACACACAAAATCCAGACAAGACAGACAATGGGTGCGACACATAGATCTAGTGCAGTAACTGAGCTTGGAGCGTAAATGGGGCAGCCTTGGCTGAAACAGACCCCCCCCAAAAAAATCCTCTTGTCATAGAGACCTGCTTGCCCATCCCCCAGTGCCTTTAGTCCAGGTGGAGTCCCCTGGGACAGCTTCTGGATAATTCACCTTGCAGAAGCTCTACCTCACAAATTAACTACACAGGGCAGGAAACACTAGGGACCACAGAATCCACGTGAGATATGTGTGCTGTTTCTCTTTACAGTTCAGATGCTGGCAGGACTCCCGGGTAGGGACTAGGGAGACAGCTCTCTTGGTAGAGGTCTTGCCATGGAAGCATGAAGGCTTGATTCTGATCTATGTTTTAAAAAAGCCAGGCCTGGGGTTGTGTGCTCAGAATCCCAGCACTAGAGGGTGGAGCAGAAACAGGCTGGCACATGCCAATGAAGAGGACGGTGCCTGAGGAATGACATCATGGATGGTCTCCGGCCTCTACATGCATGTACGCACACGCGCACACACTAGCACATACATACATGCATATGTCAGACCCCAGATGCTACCAGATTCTCTAGGGTAGTCCTGGGGGGGGCAGCCAAACCTGTGAAGTCATTGCATGGTTGGCCTCACATCTGCACAGCGGACAGTGTAGAGCAAGGGGGGGAGGCCTGAGAGCAGACACCCCACAACAAATGGGTGAAAGTGAACGAGGGGTCAGCTGCACACAGAGCTGAGGCAGGGTGTCACTCAGAAAGCTGAATGGTTGCCACTGCTGCACAGACAGGGACAGAGCCAAGGACTGAAAAGCCAAGGAAGGAGGGGACTGTGGCATACACCTAAAGCAACCATCTGTCAGCCCTGGAGAGGAGCACAGGGAGGAACCAGCCCTGCCCACACACTGATTAGACATCGGGGCACGAGGGGAAATATACTGTGATATATCAGGCTGCCCTGTCTATGGTTTTTCCCTACAGTGGTCCCACGACATGAACACCCAGATCTATCCTCAAAGCTCAGTTATGCTGTTCTGGCAAATTCCCCTGGCTGAGGCCACCATGAGAGAGGCTCGTCGGATGGGACAGAGTAGCAGTCAGGCAGCCTGGGTACTTCAGACAATTGAGATGGTCCAGGCTACCACAGGGGAGCCTCATGGCTCTAGTTCCTCTGCTAATGGAGAATGTGAAGGGAATTGGTAGGTGAGTCACCCAGCTGGGCCTCTTGCCAGCTAGAAGGGCAGAGAGTTAACAGGGGAGGTGTGCCCACCAGCAGAGTAACAGCCCTTTGGTGTGACCCTCAGCATAGCTTCCTGATGCTTCAGAGAGAGAAAGGCACCTCCGCCTCTCACCTCATCTCTAAAATAGGCCCTGCATGGCATCGGAGCATCCTTGAAGCCCCTAGATTGTGAAAGTGATGGACGGTCCTCATGCTGGGAAAAACCCACATCCTCACAAACACCCCACCTACATACACACACACACACACACACACACACACACACACACACACACACAAAATGATAACAGGCATTTTCTTCCTAACACACAAGCATAGTACACTATTAAAAAGTTTGAGTTTAGATTGGAAAAAGAAAACCTCAGCCAGGCCTCGGAGCTGTCATCCCAGCTGCTCAGGAGTCGGAGGCAAAAGGATTGAAAGTTCAAGGCCAACTTGGGCAACTCGGTGAGACTGTCTCAAACAGAAAAAAAGAAAAAGCTGACATGTAGCATGTAGCTCATGTTTGGTATGTAGAAGACCCGCTGAGAGAGAGAGAGAGAGACAGAGAGAGAGAGAGAGAGAGAGAGAGAGAGAGAGGGAGAAGGAGAGAGAGAGAAAGTGTGGGAGGGAGGGAAGGAGAGAGGGAGGGAGGGGAAAGAAAGGAAGAAAAAGAAGAACAACCTTTTCTCCTCCCAAGACTCCCACAGCAGCTGCCACTAGGGGTCCCCCGGGGGTGTCCCCCACTTCTGTGAACACTCATTCACATCCACCTGTCATCCCCTTACACATGGGACACCATCCACAGCGGCACACCTGCTTTCCCCCCACGGACACACATATGTGGGACTCGCGCAAATCTGCATGCACTTTCCCAGCGTGTGAAAGGAGGGACGGCACAGTCATGTACCCGGTCAATCCCTTCCTGTCAGGCACAGCAGTTACTCTGCCCATCGCTCTACAGACAGGCTTCTAGCTAATGTGCTTGCATAGGCGTCTTTATACAGAGGGTCTAACATTGGGACATCTGCACCTGCAGGCTTCATGATGCAAGTACAGGGCCAGCGTACAGCTGCTCCCATATTCATGCAACTAAGGACATTTTTTTAAAGGGTAGAACAATTTGTCATTGCCCAACTCATAAAAATATCATCCTAGGCTGGATGTGGTGGGTCACACCTTTTTTTGTTTGTTTTTCGGGACAGGGTTTCTCTGTGTTGCTTTGGAGCCTGTCCTGGAACTAGCTTTTGTAGACCAGGCTGGCCGTGAACTCACAAAGATCTACCTGCCTCGGCCTCCTGAGTGCTGGGATTAAAGGTGTGTGCCACCACCACCCGGCGGGACTATAATCCTTAAAAGCAACCAAGATTTAGACTGGCAGGATGGCTCAGTAGGAAAGGGATTTGCCATGCAAGCCTGGTGACCTGAGTCGATCCCTGGGACTCCAACCTCCACATGTACATAATAATAATAAAATCACAAAAACAAACACCCAGACACTTTGCATGTGGCCTGAGAGGCAAAGTTTCTGTTGCACCAGGGCATCAGGAGTACCCAGTACCAACCAATTCAACATGTCCCTTTTCAGATGAATCTTAGACACAGCCGGCTTCTCTGCTGACAGGCTCCTGGCAGTCATTTCTGGGAGGAGGAGACAGAGGGCACGCTCATCCTCTGGCTCCAGCACAGGTGTCCCTGAACATCTTGGGAAGAGGAGCTCCCCAGGCTCCTTTCTGCCTGTTTCCAGTGGCTCTGCCCTGATTTTCAGGCTCTCCTCATTTAGAGTGAGCGCTTCCCCATCACCAGGTGGGACCCCAGAAATGCCTGGCAGAAGTAATCCCAACCAGCTGCCTAATGAAAGCAGCAGGGTGCCCAGGCAGCTGCTTCATTTTCCCAGAAACCCAATGCCAGGTGCTCACCGCACGGAGGCTGGACAGGCCCGGATGGTGGAGCAAAGCCCATCTCTGTAGCTGGCTTTCACACATTCCCTGCTGTGTAGGCTAAAATGGCCTGAAGCAGAACAAGGTTGCCTGTGCTGTGGGCTCCTCCCTGTATCCCCCGAAGTTGCCTGGTGCTCCGTCTCTCATGAGTACTAGAGTTAGACTCTTATTCCCAAGCCTTTGCTCACCAGTGCCAGGTCCAAGGGAAGCAGCCTGCCATCACTGGGCAGGCTGGGTCTGCATTTTAAGCAGGCCATACACATGCACGTGGATGCTGGAGAAACACAAGCTGAGCAGAACCTACAGGCAGAACCCCAGGGCACGTCAAGGCAGTGAGTGCAGGCTCTCTTCCTTTTAGCAGGCTTATGGGTGCCAGGAGACCCCACCCACCCAAACAGCCTGCCTCTTCTCTGAGGACCCATGGCAGGTGTTGTCTTCATGTGTTGGACATTGGCTGTTTTGAAACTAGTTTTGTAGCAGCTTCTTGCATCACAGAAACTAGGCATGCACCCTGACAGGGAGACCAGACACCCCGACACAGAGACTGGGTACCCTGATGCAACAGAAACTTCAACCCCTAGTACAGAAGCTAGAAGTCCACGTTCAAGGTGTCCGGGGTGAGGGCTAGGAGGGAGGCTCTGCCCCTCTGACCACAGACAGCCTCCACTCTATCTTCACAGCCATTCACAGTGTCCATGCGACTGCGGGTGCAGCTGGGTTGGGTCGGGCATGGGGCCAGTGGCCTGTTAGAACCTTTCTCTCAACTGCTTTTGGATCCAGTACAGTGTGTGTGTGTGTCCCTGTATACCTCGGCTCTGGTGACCTCTGTAGCTTCTAAGACCTGAGCAGCAAGGCCCCAGATGCTCAAACTCAATGGATCTCATTAATTTCCTCCTAGACCAGCGTAGTCGTAACCCGTTGGTTAAATGACCTTTTCACAGAGGTCGCAATTCAGATATGGACATTACAGTTCAAAACAGTAGCAAAAATTACAGTTACAAAGTAGCATGAAATAATTTCGTGGTTGGGGTCACCACAACATGAGGAACTGTATTAAAGGGTTGCAGCATGAGGAAGGTTGATACCCACTGTTCTTCAGTATCAGTGGGAGCTTTTCAATGGGCTCAGACTCTGAACAACCTTCAGAGTGGGGTCACTGACTTTGGAGCCCTGGGATGGCACTGGAAAAACAGGGTCAATGGCTGCACCCCAGGCGGAGGTGACATGAGACATTATGGCTCCAAAGGGCATCCTACAAACAAGCAGAACCAGGCTGGGCAATGGCCACCAGTTTGAAAATGTAGGAAACCCTGCCTCCTCTGGGGGACCCCTGCAGCCTCCTCCCAGGCTCCTCTTCACCTTCGACCTTTGATCCTGTCACAGTCTTTTGTTCCCTTTCGCTCAGCCTTGAGGTTGCTGTGTGTACACACTCCACTGGTGGTGGCCACGGGTTGCTCAGACCTCCCCTGTATGGAATGTCACTTTTATCGTCATCAGACCGACTAACCTTTCCCCCAAGAGACCCTGAGATCTGACTGGAGCTGTCTGATGTGTGGGGAGTCTGCTGATATCCCCTCTCGGAAGAAGGGGCTGGGGAAGGTCATAAGACCCTCCCCTGAGATTTGAGCCACTCACGCCTGTACCTTTGTCCCCACTGCAGTTCTGCCCGGGTTGCATGTGATCTTGGAAGATGCTGGAGTTTATGGGAGGCAGAAGGGAAACAGAAGGTGGTCGTGATCATCCACATGGGGTGGGCTTTTCGCTGATGCAGCTGTCCTATGAATGACCCTTACCCACACTTCCAAAAGACACCCCAATAAAACTCACTGGGCACAAAGCTTGACTTGGTTGGAACTCCTTCGGTCAATCTTTAGTACCTAACATGGAGGAAACAGATATCTGTTCATATCACCTCAGGAACTTAACCTAGTATCCCCCTAAGAGAATCTGGAGGTGTCCCTCCTCAGAAGCAATGATGTCAGGAGGGGGGCTGGAACTAGCTATGTGACCCCTGGAGGACCTCCCATGGGTCATCTTTGTCCTGGGATTAACCAATGACCTGGCCGGGACTTTTGAATGGGTCTATCCCCATTCTGATTTCATAGGTGCCACTTGCCCTGTGAGCTAATGCCTTTGACACTTGATACCTATTCCTTCCTCGCCTTCCCTCAGCCCACCCCTGGGCATCACATCCAACATCAACTCCAACTAGAAATTCGAACCCACATCGCAAAGATGAGGAATGGCACAGAAGGCAGTGTGGCCTCCAGCTCAGGAAGAATGGGACTCAAGGAACACACGTGACCGCATCTTCTGTCCTCAAACAGGCCACAGTCCCACCCCAGGAAGCAGCCACTGACCCTGTCTCCACAACCTTCCTGGAAACCCGTCAAGATGCCCTGTCTCCTGACCTTCAAGGATTTGTTTGTTTGCTTTGCTTTTTCAAAGCAGGGTTTCTCTGTGTGACAGCTCTAGCTGTCCTGGAACTCACTTTGTAGACCAGGCTAGCCTCGAACTCAGAGATACCCCTGCCATTTCTCTCAAGTACTGGGATTAAAAGCATGTACCACCACCACCACCAGGCTGGGATTTCGATGATCTATCTAGCTAGCTAGCTATTCATTTGGTTTTTTGAGGCAGGGTTTCTCGGTAGCTTTGGAGCCTGTCCTGGAACTAGCTCTTGTAGACCAGGCTGGCCTCAAACTCACAGAGATCCGCCTGCCTCTGCCTCTCTAGTGCTGGGATTAAAGGCATGCACCACTACTGTCCAGCTTGTTTGTTTGTTTTTTTTCTCTTAGTTGAGGCAGGATCTCTCTACCAGCCAAGGCTGGCCCTGAAGTTTTCATACTTCTTCTAGTGAGCCCCCTGAATGCTGGGATTATGTGCATGGGCCACTAGGTCTGGCTCTCCTGGGTCTTTACAGAGCCCTGTCTTTTTCAAACACAGCCACTACCCTGGTCATAACCACTAGGACCTGAGAACATCCTGTCCAGGTGTCCACCAGCAGTCTGACTTAGAGGACACAGGCAGACTTATATTGAGTTAATTGTCCCTGTCAAGGAGATGGTACTTCCTTCATAACTCATATTTGGTGACAGTAACTATGCAGCCCTATGCTATATGTCAAAGGAAAGTCCAGGACTTTCATTGGCCCCAGTTCAGGAGTATCTAAACAAGGAGCTTAGGGGACCTCCTGTGCTCTCAAGATTGGCCTAAGGGACTCCCCAATAAGGTCAACCCTGAACTGAGGTCAGCAGTTGATATAAATAATCCTCCCCAAGTCAACTTGAGAGTCAGAGGGAGTTAGCATGCCTCAGCCAGCCCTCAGTCTTGAATACAGAGAAGCACCTCAGCCATTCGCTCACCTCCCAGCAAACCCTGGTTGCTCTTCCGTCTTCTGCCGAGCCAAGCCCACAGTTGATCTATAAATCCCACCAGGGAGCACAGAGCCCCGGACACTGCCTCTGCGCTGGTGACCAGGGGACTCTTCATTCTGCCCCAGGAAGTCATGTGGTGGTGTGGACACCAGCCCTGGTACAAACAGAAAGCCGGCTACTGTCATGACTCATTGCCTCTCTGTTGACAGGAAGGGATTCCGAGGAGCTAGAAGTCACTCACTACCAGTCCCCCGCAGAGAGGCCAGCCCAATACCTTAACCGCCCAAGAGGGGAATGACACTCAGAGAGACTATGAGGTCCTTGGCCTTCCAGAAGGTGGCAGGTGGCCCAGCTGAGAGAACAGTCACCTTCCTTTGTTTGTGGTCAGTTGCAAAGATCCAGCTGCTCCTGTCTGCACCAGGATTTCCCCAGCAACCTTGAATGACACCTTAGTTTACGCTGGGAAAATTCAACCTCGCTAGGTTCCAGGTTCCGGTGACTTGACCACAGCACACTGCTGTGTCCCTGAATCCCTAAGCAGAGGCCTGGGATGCTGGGCAGGGCAAGGTTGCAGCTGGAGTCTCCTGACCCTGGGCAGGGACCAAACTACTCAGCAGGCGAATCCATGGCACGGTGAAAGAATTTCCCAACAAAATTCTATCCTTTGGGAACTGCGGACTTGTTATATTTGAGATACAACAGTACCATCTGGAGAGGTGGCTCCATTGATAAGAGCGCTTGCCTGACACCTTGGATTCAGTCCCAGTAAACTGGAAATGGTGGTGCACACCTATAATCCCAGAATCCAATAGGTCAGTGCTGTGACCCTTTAATACAGTTCCTCACATTTTGGTGACCCATCTCCACCATAAAATTATTTTTCTTGTTACTTCATAGCTGCAATTTTGCTACTGTTATGAATGGTGCTGTAAATATCTGTGTTTTTCAACGGTCTTAGATGACCCCTGGGAAACAGTCATTCAACAGTGCCCTCCAGGGGTTGCGACCCACAGGTTGAGAACCACTGCAATAGGTGGAGGCAGGAGGATCAGAAGTTCAAGATGAACTTGTACAACTTGGAGAGACTTTGTTTCAAATGAAAACTGGGAGCACTGGCCAGGCACTTTAGCTAGAAGAGGAATTGCCCCTCTCTCTCTCTCTCTCTCTCTCTCTCTCTCTCTCTCTCTCTCTCTCTCTTCTAGCTGTCTTTTTTCTCCTTCTCTCTGCCCCCTCTCCTCTTCCTCCTCTGTCTCCTATCCTCCTTCTCTGTCTCTCCCTCCCCTACCCCCATCCCTGAGCTTTCACATCTATATCCCTGTCTTTCTCTTAGAGACAGGCCCCAAGTCTTCCTCTCTATCCCTGATATTCAGAACCTCAACCCCACAGCAATATGACACAACAGAGAATCTGATTGGTCCAGCGTGGGTCAGTATTCAGCCCAGCCAGTTGGTTCCGGCCAAGAGTTATCCACTGCACAAGCATTCAGCTGTTGGCTGGGAAGCCCGCTCAGAGCCCCCAGGCAACAGCTCCCCACACCAGTCTCGCCCAGCCCCCTACCCCTAGCTGCCCTCCCATGCTAAGCTCTTTGAGTGACTGACAGATTGACCTTTGGCCTCTTGCCATGGCTGCTCAGGGCTGCTCTGTGCTGCCAGCTTAGGGAAGCCTTGTCCCTTCTGGTCACTTCCTAGCTTTCTGTTGGAAAACAAACTGGAGCAAGCAAACTCAAGTCCCAGAACAAGAAGGCCAGGAGCGGGAGACCGCCTGATCTGCACACACTGGGCAGTGAGCTTGGCTCACATAGGCTGCCCCTCCCCGGTGTGGTGTTGCTCAAATGCTGCAAGCATTGGAAGCTCTGGAGACAGAGGCCCCTCCCAAAGGCAGCTCCTCATCTCTGCATCCTTCTGCCTGAGGTGATGGCGAGGGAAAAAGAACCTCGTCTTCCTTGTGAGGAACAAAGGCCCTGTGTCCACGGTGCCCCACTGACCTTCTCATGCATTATGAATGGTGACCTCGTGATCAGTTCATGAGCTCCAACTCTGAACTGCCTGCTCCTCGGTGGCAGAAGACAAGGCTGCTGTCCCGTGCCTCTGCCAGGTCACTCCCGCTCTGCACATCAGACCAAGAGGACTCGACTGTCAGGCTTCCGGTCATGAACACTAGCCAGGCAGGACTCTTGCTAATGGCACGGGGGATGCAAGGCAAATACGGAAGGTCCGTGCTCCATGCTCTATTGTCCTCATGGTCAGTTACTAGGAATGGCATTAAGGGAGCAATTGCAGGCTGTAGATGATCCCCAAAACTGGGGAGCAGGGGGACACGTCTGTGATCCAAGTACTTGAGGGAGAGACTCAGGAGGATCAGAAGTTCATGGTCCTCTATGGTTACATAACACATTTGAGGGTGTCCTGGCATCCATGAGACCCTGTCATAAAAAAAAAAAAAGGAAGGAAGACAAGACCCCAAATCCTAAACACCTAAACACAGGCTTTTCTTCTAAGCATAGGACCTAGCAAATGTCCTAGAGATGACTGCCCAGCGGCTAGTGCTGACCACAGTTGTACCAACCTGTCCTCACTCTGACTCTTCAGCTAGGACGTCAGTCAGCTTGTCCAGCCCTTGCTAAAGCTTGCACTGACACCCTCGGCTTCCTAACCCAGACATGTACATGTGTAAGGACTTGTTCTGGAGCATTCTTAGAAGCTCTGGTATAATCGCCATCCTCTGGGAATCATTCATGCCTATCCACAGTAGAAAGATCCAAAGGTGGGATTGAGGGACACCTCACAGGAGAAAATATACTATATAATGGTTATGTGTAATATATATATTACATATCTATTATATGTGTTACAATTTTAAAAACAGTGGGAGAGTCACGCCATACAACAGGGCTCACAGGGGAGGTTTATTGAAAGAAGAGAGAGAAGGGGCTGAAAAGGGGACAGAGAAGAAGCAGCGAAGGAGCCGGGCGGTGGTGGCGCACGCCTTTAATCCCAGCACTCGGGAGGCAGAGGTAGGCGGATCTCTGTGAGTTCGAGGCCAGCCTGGTCTATAAGAGCTAGTTCCAGGACAGGCTCCAAAGCTACAGAGAAACCCTGTCTCGAAAAACTAAAAAAAAAAAAAAAGGCAGAGAAGGAGGCAGAGCCCAGTCCCTGGGGATAAGAGTGATGAAAGAGAGAGAGAGAGGAAGAGGGGGAGGGAGAGGGAGAAAGAGAGAGATGGGAGGTAGGCAATACCCACCTTTTAAAGGGGAACATAGCCCTTACAGACCTGGATGCTAACACTCCTCCCTTTTGCTTATCATAAAAAGGGGAAGAGTTAGAAAAGAGTAGCAGGTGAGGCGGGGATGAGGATGCTGTGTTCTCAAGACCACTTCCTGCTGACCTGGGGAGGTACTGACCATCTTTGGGGGACCTGAGAAAACTGGGGTGATGGTCACATCCTGGGGTATCTCGCTGTTTCACTTCACTGTCCAGGCTCTGTGAGACTGTCAGGTGCTGCTTGGACGTGGCAAAACGCTGTTCAAGGTGGATCTAAGTCTATTCCCTAGAGCTCACAAGAAACATGCATGCAGAATTAAACCGGAGTTCAGAAAAAAAAAAAAGGGAAAACTAGTGTGTGCTGAGCAAGAGGAAGCTGCCTTCTCCATCTGACCCCCACGTTGCAGCAAACAGGACATTTAGAGAGGGAGAGCAGACAGACACAAGCAAGCAGATGCAGCTGGGACCTCAGAGGGCTAGTTTAAAGGGCGAAGGTGGAGGTAGAACACAATTGCTTTGCTATTGGTCTAGACGGTCAGCCGGGAGTGGGAGGATTCACTGAGCCCACGTCAGACCTGTGCATCTCTGTCATACTTTTGTAACTATTTTATTTACTTATTTTGTGGGGGGGGGCACACATGCGTGTGTAGAGCTCAGAGAACAACTTCTGGGAGTCAAGTCCTTTTATGCAGTCCTGAGGATCAAAACTCAGGCCAACAGTCTTGGTAGCAAGTGCCTTCACCCTCTCTCCAGCCCCCTTCTCTGTTGTACCAGATCTCATAAAAATCATAGGGCCAGTGGGACCCATGTGGTGGAAGAAGAGAACAGACTTCTGGGTGTACACACACAAAAATAAATAAATGCAAAAACAAGGGGGAAATGGTTTAGTGGTTTGAAGCATTGCTGATCTTGCAGAGGACCAGGGTTTGGTTCTCAGCACCCAAATGATGGCTCACAGCCACCCATAACTCTAGTTCCTAGGGTTCAATGTTCTCCTCTGATTTCTGTGGGCACCAGACACACATGGTGCCCGTATGTGCATGTGGACAAAAGCATTCATTCATGAAGATTAAGTAAGTGTGACTGTGGAAAGGATGAGGGAAGGCGCTCACTGAAGTGCTACCCACACCCCTCTTAAAGTCCCACGTCCCCTGAACCTGTGGCTATCACCCCCAACAGGCTAAGCCTACAATGCCCCTGTGGTCACGTACACAGCAGCCCTTAGGTAGTCTAGGGATTCAGCTTACATCATTCTTTCTAGAAAGTCCCAGGCTCTCTCTGAGTAACTCCATCTCAGGTTTGGATTTCAGTTAAATGTCACCATGCCACAGGGCTTTTCAATGTCCCTCTAAGTGAAGCTGGGGAGCCTGCCTCTCCCAGATCCTGGGCCCTCTCAGCCGTATGTGAGTCTGTGCTGAGGACTAACTGACTCTATTTGTAGTCAGAGTCCACCTCTGCCCAGTTCTAGTTCTGTTTTGAGACTCACTCTGTTGCCTGTAACTTTGTAACTCACTATGTAGCCCAAACTACCTCAGACTCACTGTGCGGTCAAAGTTGGCCCTGAAATTCTGATCCTCCTTCCCCAGTCTCCCCTGTGCTGGATTACAGGCATGCATCACCGTACCATCTTTCAAAAGCTGTCCTATTGGGGATGTGGCATTTAGGCTGCTAACCACTCACAGTGTGTGATCCTGAGGGGAAAACCATCCAGCGGTCCCTCAGTGACCAGCATGAGGTCAGGTCAACACCTGGCACCCAGAATGCAAAGGGGCTATGAGGTCAGCCCTAGGGTGAAAATCAGAAACTCTAGCCCAGGGCCAGATGCTTCAGTTCAGGGTGAAATCGGAGGCACCTGGCCACTGACTTCATTTTGAAAACTAAGAAAGGGAAGAATCGTAAATAATGAAGTCACCGATATCTTGTCCTTCCTTATGGTGGTCCCCAGAGCATCGTGGGAGATACAGGCATGGGTCTCCCCTGAAACTATCCTTAAGATCTGGTCCCTTGTCACTGATGCCTCTCAGATGTGAGTACCTCCTAGGACTTTGGTTCCCCACTGTGGGTGTTTTGGGACAATGCCCAGCACCCCCAGGCCAGTGGTTTAAATCAAATAGCATTTGTATCATTTACTCCTAAGTCAGCACCCTGGTCTGACACCACCTTCCATTTTTGCTGTCATATAAATAACAAGTGATGTCAAGTTAGCCTTTGCAGAGGCCAAACACCACCCATCTCTGTGTCCCCGACTTTATGTCAAAAGTCTAATCAGTGTGTGGCTTGAATTGTCCCTTGTCACAAACAACAAAAAGACAGATCTGGGGAATATAGGTATGGTTCTTGGCGTGTCTGAGGTCCTCTGTTCCATTCTTAGCACAGAAAATAAGGAAGGAAGGAAGGAAGGAAGGAAGGAAGGAAAGAAAGAAAGAAAGAAAGAAAGAAAGAAAGAAAGAAAGAAAGAAAGAAAAACCTGCTTTCTTTCTGAGCCATCTGCTTTCGAGGTGGGAGGAAACGCCTCCCAGGTCCCTTGAGGACAATTGTCCTTCTGGTACAGCAGCCTTCAGTGCTCCTCCCTGCCTGTCTCCTGTGACTGAGCAGTGATCTTGATGGCGGAGTCAGTTAACAATGCCCTAAGTAAGGAGAAAGCCGGGGTTCCCTCAGCAGGAGTGCCCGAGGCTCCAGTTCTTAGCATTATAAACCAGCGAAGGGCTCTGGACAGAAATACTGTGTGGTAGCCCAGTCTAGGGGTGCTCAGCAGGCCATGGGGTCAGGCAGGAGTCTTTGAACATTGTAGGTGGTACTGTCAACTTCACACAGTCAGAGACATGGGGAGGGGTGGGTACAGAGGGGCAGGGGAATTAGACAGGCACTGAGCTAGGAGCTGGTAGAGAAGGGCTAAAGATCACACAGAGCATGGGGCTGGGTTACTTGGGATGGGGTTCTGTGTCTGTTCTCCCTTGGGTGGCTGTCTTATGCTACTGACCAACACAGCCTTGACCCGACAGAGGTGGGAGAGTCTGTACTTGTCTACACCTCTGGTATGACCCCTGTGGGCTGATTTGACAGGACTGACTCTCTCTCTCTCTCTCTCTCTCTCTCTCTCTCTCTCTCTCTCTCTCTCTCTCAGAAGTGCCTCCCGCCCCTGTGTACCAAGGCATAGCTGTCTGCGGAGCTGTTCCTCACACCAGTGTGTGGGCGATGAGAGCGGTCAGCTGTAGGCGACGGGGAACTCGTGATGCAGTTACTCCAGGGACTGTCATCACAGAGAATGTTGACATTGTTGGCGTTTGGTGTGGGGTGGGGTGGGGTGTCCTGTGCCCACCAGATGCCGTGTGTGACACTAAAAAATGTGTCCAGATACGTAGTTCATTTTGTTATTTCTTATTGTGTGCACACATGATGTTTGTGTGTGGATGTGTGGATCTCACAGCACATGCACAGAGGTCAGAGGACATCTCTGAGGAGTTGGGTCTCTCCTTCCACCTTTACATGGCTTCCAGGGATCAGACTCAGGACACCAGGCTTGCATAGCTGGCCACTTTATCTAATGAACCATCTCCCTGGCCTATTATTTTTTTAAAAGCCGGTTATCACTATGTAGTCAAAGCCAACACTTAAACCATCATCCTCCAGCCTCAGTTTCTCAAGCGCTGGGGTTACATGCTAGCTGCATGTCACTTTATATGGCAAGCAGAGAGAGACAGAGACAAGGGGGAGCTGCAGGCACAGAGCTATGCCTCCACACCCCACAAGTTTTACCCAGTCCCTGCCCCATGCCTGAATTATTCTCAGTGCCAGGGACAGGGTCTGTGCACTTCAGGAAATGGCATTGTGTCAGGGAAGACTGGCAACCAGCAAGCAGGGTGCTGCTCAGTGGGAATGAATGCTCTGAAAATCCACAGGGCTGGGGATGTGGCTCAGCTGGTGGGTGCTTGCCCAGCATGTACAAAGCTCTGGCTCCAATCCCCAGTATCACATGTGTTAGGGCTCTCTGATGGAGCAGAACTGATAGCATGAATGTGTGCATGTGTGTATTTGTGTGTGCGTGTATTTGTGTGAATATGCATGTGTGTTTATGTGTGTGTATATTTGTGTGTGAGTGTAATATTTTGAGGCTGTATTGCATGTAGCACAACTTGCTTGACGTCAAGGCTGATCCTTCTGTGTCTGCCTCCCAAGTGCTAGGATTACTAGAGTGTCTACCATACTTGGTTTCTATGATGCTGTGGCTAATTTGGTTATCAGTTTGACTGCATCTGAAATGAACAAAATGCAAGCCACTGGGCATTTTGTTTAAAGTGGGGTTTATTAGGTGGTTGGCATCATACGGTCCTGTATTATGACAATGGCTGTCTCACACCAAAGAAAAGAGGAACACGGTAGTTGCTCAATCCGTGAGGCTGACCGTCTCCTCAGTCCCAATCTGGTGCTGAAGGCCTGGGGGATTTCCAGAGGAGTTCTGTGCTTTAGTCTGTGTGGGAAGCTGGAAGGAGCTGGTTCTAATATCAGTGAAGGGATGCAGCAGCAACAGCAACAGAATAGATGAACTTGCCTGCAAATGTGAAGGCAAGCAGGCAAAAAGCAAGGTCGCCTTCATCTGTCTCCCTTTAATCTGGCCTGAGAAGGTGTCACCATATTCAGGGCGGGTCTCCTCACTTCAAACTATCAGATCAAGCACATTTCTCACAGGAGTGTCCAGTGGCTTGCATTTGTGTTGATTACAGATGCAGTCAAGCTGACGGCCAAGATGAGTCACCACACCATTTAAACCAAGAGTGGCGGTCACCCCTTTAATGCTAGCACTTGTGTGGTAGAGACAGGAGGGTCAATCGGTCTTGATACCACAGCAGGTTGTGCTACATGGGTCACAGTCTCAAAAATAATAAACAGCTGGGCCCTGAGTCTGCAGCAGGATGCAAGGTAATGTTCTAGAAAAGGGACTGGAAAAGCCTCCCGGAGGTGGTGACGTAGCAGAGATCTATGTGGGTAAAATCATGAAAGCATCCATGCCAGCTTGGGCCAGGCAAAGGAGGCAGATGTGAAAGAGCTCAGAGCAGAACTGCCCCATGTAAGGAGGCTCATGTCTTCAAGGTGACTGTGGTCATCGGGGGTGGGGTGCGGTGGCGATGCCCCTGGAGGTGAGAGCAGCGATCACAGCTGGCCCTAAGTGGTGTCAATTTTTTTCTGCACTGTAGACTGAGAGCCTAATGCTGGGCAGGGGAGGGGTGGGTATCTGACAGGTGGCAAAAGCCTCACTCTGGAGGCTGCAGTGACCCAACCATCTGAAAGAGTTGGTGAAGGAGCCCCTTGAAATATATTGAAGAGTCGATAGATGGTTGCAGCAATCGCGGGAGGAAGAAAAGGAGGGAGAGGAGGAGGGAGGAGAAATGGACCAGAACTCTTGCTGAACCAGCAGACCCAGGTTCAAATCCCAGTCCCACCCCCCTTAAACTAGCAAGTTCACCCCTCTATGCCTCAGGTCCCTCTTCTATAGAATGATTCCACGCTGCCTCATCTACCACCGGGCCCCTGAGGCAATGCTGTCACTTGACACCCCAAATCGAGTGGGAGCCCCTCCTCTTCACATTGCCAGGTAGGGAGGCTTTCAATCCAACCACAATCTGATTTCTCAGCTGCAGCTCAGAGGCACAGGGACCCTCAGGACAGCCCAGGGCAGGCTTCTTCAGGCTGTCCGTGAAAATACTGGTTGGAGTTCACATGACTGCCAAACTTTGGGCCTCCACAGACCAGATCTGAAGCCCCCAAAGGTTGATTAAGGCAAGCTTTTCCCTCCACTTGCGGCCCCAGGCATCATGGCTGCCCTGACATCTGGCCCACCAACCTGCTCCTGACAGGACTTTATGCTTGGTGTTTTATTTCTCTCCCTCCTTTTCAGCTCAGCTGCCACCCAGCCCCCAACACTCTCAGCGCAAATCCCAGGGAGGAGCTGTCAGGACCCTCCTACGACATCTGCTCAGGACCTCATAAATCCACAGGAACAATCCCAGGCCTAAGCTCCTCCATGTCACACAGGATGGGGTACTGCAGGGGCCGGCTCCAGACACTCCAAGGAAAACAACACACGGGCTTGCTCCGCCTAACACAGTGCCATGGAAACAAGGCACAGGGAACCAAGCATCTGAAGAGAATGTTCTAGAATCTGTGAAAGGCCTGGCAGGAGCATGTGGGACCCAGAAACAAAGCTGGGTGTATCTGTCTCAGGCTTTGTAGACCTCCCACAACCTGGCACCCCTCTGTCTCCACACCCCTTGTTCTGATGCTAAATGGGAAAGTGTGGGGGCACTGACTGCCTGCTCCCCACGCCCTCTCCATTGGCCAAAACAATTCAGGTGTGTTTGGGAGAAATGCCAACATTTAAATATCCCAGTTTGGTGGTGATTTTGAAAGTTGGGAGAGGCTGGGTGGTGGTGACATATGTCTTAGTTCCAGGCAGAGGCTGGTGGATCTCTGAATTTGAGGCCAGCCTGGTCTACAGAGTGAGTTTCAGAACAGTCAGGGCTGTTACAAAGAGAAAACCTGTCTTGAAAAAAACCAAAAGAAACAAACGAAAAGAAAAAGAAAGGAAGGAAGGAAGGAAGGAAGGAAGGAAGGAAGGAAGGAAGAAAGAAAGAAAGAAAGAAAGAAAGAAAGAAAGAAAGAAAGAAAGAGGAGGGAAGTGAGGGGAGGAGGGGAGTGTGGGAAGAAGGGAGGGAGGGAGGAAGGGAGGGAAAGAAAGAAAACAAGGTCAGGAGTGGCAAGACCACTGGAGAACATGAACACTTGGGAGATGAGCTGGAGCTACTAGGTCTTGGGACACCTTCACAGTCCCAGTAGCAAGGAGGGCCTTGAAGTCATCCAGGTTCCTTAGGTGACCGCTGATGTCCTTACACTGCCATGCTTTAACCTCATCATAGCCACGTAGATAATTGCAGGTTCACTTTGTACCACAGCCTGGTCTTGAACTCCTGACCCTTCTGCCTCAGCCTCCTGAGAGCTCAGAATACAGATGTGAGCCACTGAACTCAGTTTAATAGCAGTCATGCACTGAGTGACCACAGTTTGCTGTATGTCATATGAGTTCTTCATTCGTGACCCGCCAGCCGTGGGGTATGTATTTTACAGCCATCTTTAAGATAAAGACTGTCACAATATTCTTATTTAAAAGGTCGTGAGGACCAAGCATGGTGTCACACACCTTTAATCCCAGCACCAGAGAGGCAGAGGCAGGTGGATCTCTGTGAATTGGAGGTCAGCTTGGTCTACATAGCAAGTTCCAGGCCAGCCAGCGCTATACAGTGAGTCTCTGTTTCAATAAATGCAGTGTGTGTGTGTGCGTGTGTGTTTGTGTGTGTGTGTGTGTGTGTGTGTGTGTGAAACTGAGGCCCAAAGAGGTTTGTAATTTAAGGTGGTTGCACAATGTAGGGTTCACAGCGAGAATATAAAGGAGGCCTAAGGTGATGATGGCCCCAGTGTCAGCTGGATCCAGGCTGGTGGTGGCAGGAAGGGGTACCACTCCTAGTGGATACTCTGCCGTCATCCCGAAGCTGTCTACAATATAGTCCCAGAGTTGCCAAGGCAACCCTGGTCGGCACTGTGGCTAATGGTTTCTGACTCTACTGTGGCTTGAGAAAGCGATTCCATTACTCATTCAACAAACATTTAAAAGTGCAGTCGAGACAGATGTAGATGCTTCCATCCAGCAGCTAAGGTAAAGGAGCTGAAGAGAGGATGACAAGAGCCCAGGTCAGAGGATGGGGTGGGGGGGAGCATGCCCTTCCTCTCTCCAGCAGCCTACTAAGTTAGGGTTACTATTGCTGTGATAAACACCATGGCCAAAAGCCATTCAGGAAGGAAAGGATTTGCTTTAGTTTTCAGCCTGTCATCCATTGTCCAGAAAACTCTTGAAGCCTGGAGGCAGGAGCTGGTGCAGAGGCCCTGGGGGAGGAGTGCTGCTTCCTGGCTTGCTCTCCATGAGTTGCTCAGCCTGATGTTTTGTACTGCTCAGAACCGCCTGCTCAGACATGACACTGTGCAGGGTGAGCTGGGCCCTCCACCTCAAGCATCTATCCAGAAAATGACTCTCAGATTTGCCTACAGGCCAACCCTATGGAGGCATTTTCTCAGTTAAGATTTCCTTCTTCCCAGTTGGTCCTAGCTGTGTCGAGTGACATAAAAACTGGCCAGTGCACAGCCTTGACTTGGTTTTCGGCTCTAGTTACGCTGCAGGTGTGTGAGCCCAGCCCTGTTTGCATCTTCAGATGTGCAAAAACAAACAAAAACAAACCAAACCGAAAAGAACAAATACAAAAACCTGGGAGTCAGATTTTCATAGGAAAGCTGTGCAATTCGAATTTCAAGGAGGGGCTTCGGGTATGGTTGTGCACTGCACAATCTGGGGACACCGGTTGTGTTAGGTCGGGATACAATGCTCCACAGTCTCTGCTATGTATGTATGTAAGCCTGGTTGTCACATGGGGGGGGGGCTGAGTCTGGCTTGTGGGTCACGGCCTGCCTCACCCAGCTCTAGGTACAGACCCAGAAAGTTATCGTACAGCCACTGACAGAAGCCACGGAAAAGGTTGAGCAGAGTGCAGTGACCCACGCCTGTCATCCCAGCGGAGGATAAAGCAGGAGGTTGGGAAGGTCAAGGCCAGCCTGGGCTCCAACAGTGACCCCTTGTCTTGGAAGAAATGAAGTGACGGATAGTGTATGTGAGTGTGAAAACGTGCTCGCGACGTCGTACAGGTCACCGATAAAATTCCTTCCCTGGGGGAGATGGAAGCAATACCCAAACTTCCTGAGTCCCAGTGACAAACCCAAGAACCACCCCATCCCAGTTTTCTGAGTCGGGGTTTCTTATTTAACCCAAAGCTCCCGCATCTGGCTAGGTTGGCTAGCTGATGAGCTCCAGGGATTCCTGCTTCTGCCACCCTATCCCCCACAGTTCTTAGGTTTACGGGCATGAGCCAAGATGCCGGTTTTTGTTGTTTCTCTGGGTGCTGGGGACCTGAACTTGGGTCCTCACACTTGAGCAGCAGGCATTTCTCCTCTGAGTCACTCCCTCTCTGTAACGGGCTCCTTTCATTTGTGTTCTGTGGGACCATCCTCTTAGCCAAACTGCAGCCATCTTTACGAGTTCAGCTGTGCCTGGCTGTAGAGAGGAGACGCGGGCAGGTCTGCTTTTCGTCCCGCCCGGCTCCTGCACTTGTAGAAGGAGCTGCTGGCTGCGTTCCTGCCACCCTGGCTCCCAGCCGCCTGGATAGCTTATGCCCCGGAAATAACAACACACAAATTGTATTCATTTAAACACTGCTTGGCCCATTAGTTCTAGCCTCTTATTGGCTAGTTCTCACATTTGATTAACCCATTTCTAATAATCTGTGTAGCACCACGAGGTGGTGGCTTATGGTGTGGGGGGGGAGATTCAGCATGTCTGACCTGGCGGCTGGCTCCATCGCGTCTGACCTCACTTCCCTTCTTCCCAGCATTCTGTTTTGTCTACTCCACTCACCTATGTTCTGACCTATCAGGCCAAGCAGTTTCTTTATTAATTAACCAATGAAAGCAACAGATAGACAAATGACCATCCCACATCACCTGGCTGCCAAATCACCACAGCTGGGCTCATTGAGCCTTGATTCCCTCATAGAGTGGGGGGGACAGGAAGGGTTGTGGGGCCATCACCTAAGATCCAATCACTCTTCCCAAAAGTGGTATGCAATTCCATCCCAATTGCAGGTGGCCTTAAGGAAGAGTGAGAGCGCTAGGGAGGGAAAGGACTAGGGGGAGGTGGCTCCATCTGGGTGGAGATGTGGGAGTCACCCATGCTGGGTGTAGACCTCCCAGTGACCGCTTTAAAGAACCCCTCACCCAGATGAGCTGTGGTGGTTCACACCCTTAACCTCAGCACTTGGGAGGCAGAGGCAGGCAGATCTCAGTGAGTGGTGGCCAGCCAGAACTATAGAGTGAGTTCCAGGGCTACACAGAGAAACCCGGTCTCAAAAGACCAAACACCAACCCCTCACCCATTGCTCTGAAAGTCAGCCTAAATGTGATGATGGTGACCCTGGAAGGCAGCACATGTATGTTTTGTCTTCTTCCATTTGTAGAATTTTTATTGCAGTTATGCTTTTCCCCTTTTTGGTTGTTTTGTTTTGTTGAGACAGGTCTCACGATGCAGTCCCGGGTATCCTGGAACTCACTATGTCAACCAGGCTGGCTGCAAACTCCATAGAGATCCACTTGCCTCTGCTCCTCAGCACTGAGATTAAAGGTGTGGCCACCAAGTGCGCCACCTCCATGCTTTTGACAATGCCAAAAACTTTGAAAAGAAAAATTAAGTCCATTCATAAACTTCTCTATAATGGAGTCAAAGTTTCTTTTCCAGCCTGAAAGTGGGAGGGGCTGGCTTTGGGCCAAAGCTGGACCTCACACTGAATCAGTGGGGCCTTGGGGCTGAGTAGGGAAAGCAGAATGCCCTGCCCCAGCCCCAGCTGGCAGACTCAGCAGGCAGGACACCAGTGGACTCTGCCTTACAAGTCTGTCTCGGGGTGTGGCTAGTGCTGCTGCCACTCAGCAAATGACCACTGAGGGACCCGAGCCTCAGCTGGCAGAGGTGCAAGGCTGCAGAGCTGCTGTCTGTCCCCACCTACGGCAACTCGCAGGTCCCCGAGGCACTCTTTATGAGATCTGCTCTGCAAGTAAAACGGAACTGCAGGCTGCTAGCCTGTGTGTGCTCACCCATCCAGGCAGTGCCCACAATGAACCTGAACCGTGAGTGGAAAGAAAGACACGACACCTCCAATGGAGCCTTCCATGAGGCTGGCTAACTGATGAGAACTTCAGTGTCTGCAGAGCGGTTAGAATGTTTGCAGGTCCAGAGCGTAATTTCAATTTATCCTGGATTATCTCCAGCCCCTCTCTGTTGGACCTACCATCCTGTGACTAAGAGTTGAATCTTCTGGAATGAATTAATAAAGCCGTATCCCACCAACTAAAAGGCTAAGTATCTCTCGGATAGCATCCAAGACCTCTCCTCTGTTGCAACCTCCTTGGATCATGACTTCCTTTGTTACTGTAAAAATCCTCATAAAACTGATTCCAGGTTGGAATATGGAATTTGAGGTAACCCAAATCTGTGTTCCCGGGCCATGGGCACTCACATTTGGCTCCAGAATAAACAATCTCTTATTGCCTTTGAGGTCCATTTTTGCATCCACAGACTGAATGGTTATCATTGGGCACCTGTTGTTTACAGGCTCTGAATCACCGCAGCCCGGAGGAATCAGGGGGATATGGAATTGGGCCTCGGCAGCAAGCGCCCAGGCCAAAGCAGGCTGCGGGGGGGAGGGGGCAGCAGCACAAGGTTCTGGAAAGAGGCGCTGGGCCTAGAGGCCATCTGGACAGTCCTAGAAACTCCTGAGGACAGACTTCCCTTCTAGATTGTTCAGGCCAACATTTTGCTTCTCCACAGAGCTGGCCTCATTTCGTGACAACGGAAAGCTTCAGACTCAATTTGGAACAATCTTTTTTTTTCTCTTTAAACAGTTCTTTGTTTCAAACCCAAAGGCTCTGTGAACACCAGGCAACAGCCGTCACCAAACTTCACTGTCACCCCTGCCAATCCTCCTGTCACTCCCCACTGCACCCTGCACATTGCTCTGTTCCCCAGCTCCCCGCTAGCTTTCCCTCCGGGTGGACTTTGAACCAAGTCACCTGCTGTGGGTAACAAGGATCCTGCAGGGTGCTGGGTGTCCCATGGGAATGTCTGTTTGGAAAAGCACAATTAGGGGCCGGGGAGTGGCTGAGCTCATGAAGTGCTGCTCAGATCCCAGCACCTGCAGCCGCAACTTAAAAACTCCAGCCTGTGCTGCATTTTGAAACCCTAGTGTTCGGGAGGCAGAAGCAGGAGATCCCTGGGACTTACTGGACAGCACACGGTTTGGTGAGAGAGCCTGTCTCGAAAAGTCATGGGGAGGGCCAGGGAGATGGCTCGGTGGGGACAGGTGTTTGCTGTACAAGTCTGATGACCTGGTTTGGATTTCCAGAATCCATAGCCGAAGATGAGAACAGACTCCTGAGAGCTGTCCTCTCACCTCCACGTAAGTGCCGCGGCAAGGGCGTGTGTGCAATCCCATCGCCCCCACCAGCCACACACACACACACACTAAATTAAATTTAAAATAATAAAAATAAGGTTGTGTTTGACTGGGGAAGAGGATGAACATTTGAACATTGTCCTCTGGCCTCTACACATATATGCAGACATGCTTACACATGCACCCCCATGGGCATGCACACACACACACAAACACCAGTATGCTAAGGACCTGCACAGTGGTGCATACCTGTAATCCCAGCACCAGGGAGCCTAAGGCAGGAATGTGAGTTCAAGCCCACCCTTGTGTTATAGGGCTCGAAGAAACAAAAGTTACTTTTTCAAGAATTAAAAGCAGATATAAAGCCAGGTGAGGTGGTACATGCCCAGAATCCCGGCACTTCGAAAGCTAAAGCAGGAGAGTGGTGAGCTGGAGGCCAGCCTCGGCTATATCAAAGGACCCTGTCACAAATCTTCACCTCACAGATTCTGACCCACCCATTAGGCAGACACTAATGTTTTCCTGCAGTCTACCAAACGCCAATGCACACACACACACACACACACGGATCACATTGCTGCCATGTCTGAATGACACTGAGGATCTCCTGGGGTGCCCACATTTATGCTTGAGGATTTATGGGAAGAGTCATTGTGTGCCACCATGGTCTGGCAAGGCACCAAGAGTGACATCAGCCATGGGAACTGCTGGGGATGAGCCAAGGGAGCAAAGAAACACATTAGCATCTGCTTGAGTGGGTCTGCCAGAAACAAGGCGCGAACTGTTACCCCTCCTTTCCAGAGGCCTCTTTCCTCTCTTGATTGCCAACCCCTACCCGCAGGCAGCACCCCAAACCTGTCCTGACACAGAGCAGGAAGGGCTCCCCAGGCTCTGCAGGCCCCAGTGCTCTCTCACCTCAGACCCTCCATGAACCACAGAGCAGGTATTTGCCTCTCCTGTCACACCCAGAGTGAGGCCCTCCCAGGAGCCTCGGCGGCAGGGCTCTGTCCCTTGACCTCAGCTTCCTCCGAACTATTAAGAAGGAGTCAGAGGGTTGGATGGGCTTAGGGCCCAATGTGGGGAGGGGCAGCTGGTTTGGCGGTCAGATAGGTGAACAAATCAGCCACCTTCCTGAGGTGGAACTCAGGGCACAGATAACCAGGAAGTCCTTGGCTCTACCTGGCACAGCACCAAGCTGGTTTGAGATCGGGCATCTGTGTGGCTTGGTAGTTTAGCAGGACTCCAGTTTGTTTTGTTGTTTGTGCTTTTTTGTTTTTTGGGGTTTTTTTTTGTTTTTTTTGTTTTTTTTTTTAAGAAAGGTTTTCTCTTCGTAGACTTGGCAGTATTGGAACTCGCCCTGTAGACCAAGCTAGCCTTGAACTCACAGAGATCCGCCTGCCTCTGCCTCCTGAGTGCTGCACCACCACTGTTCGACTCAGGACTCCGGTTTTAGCAGGGGGTATGTCATGGAAACCCACTGCCAAGCACTGCCCAAACTCCTGTCTTGTGGAAGGACCACTCCAGGCACAGGGCCTGAGTCCCACCTGAGGAAGAGGAAGGTTTAAACTGACGTTATCACAGCAGCAGAATGCGTCCTCTGTCCTGAGGTCGCAGGATCTGCCATTCAGGGAGTGTACCCTTGCCTCCCCTGGAGGCCCTGGGGCTCGCCTCCTGTCTCCTTCAGCTTTGCAGGGCCCCAGGAGTTGCTCAGCTTGTGGCTGCCTCCTTTTCACATTTTCTTATCTTTGCTCTCTCTTGTCTGGGTCTCAATCCTCCCTTGGACCACTAGCCTGTTCCTTAATCCAGCCTCATCAATTAGATCCTTAAAGACACTTTTTCCAAGGGAGGCCCATGGTCTGGGCCTGGACATGTATCTTATGGGAACCAATGTTTAGACCCCTTCATAGTCCACCTCACAGGGCCCAGGGAACATTCTAGAATCATGGCACCATTGACTGCTGGGGCTAGGGAAGTAGTTGGGTGGGTAGAGTACTTTCCAGACACACAAAATTGGATATTGTGCTGCATCCTAACACTCTAGGAGAGGCAGGGGTGGGGGCCAGCCTGGGCTACCTCAGACTTCGTTTCTGCTCAGCAACTCCTCTTATGGAGTCACCTGAGCTAACCTAACCTCGCTCAGCCTCGGTTTAATCTCTTCTGCGGTTCTCTAGGAATGGGGAACAAGGAGATTACATCAGACTAAATCCAGAGCATCCACCCCCAGGGAAGAGAGAGGCCTTTCCCCCAGTCTGGATGGCACCCCGAGACCTGGAGTGGCACACCCCCTTCTAGCCCCAGATAACCCCTGGAGTTTATCTAAGCAGAGTGCCAGGGTCCCACAGGAGGGCTGGGTGAAGTTGTGGAACAGACAAGTCCCCAGAGACCAATCAGCAATAGAACAGAAATATATACCATAGCCCCAGGTTGGCTTCCTCCCTGGCTCTCCTTCCTTCCCCACCTTACAGAAGGCCTCCAGCAAGGGCAGGATAGACGGAGGGCAGGAAAGGCTTGCAGGTGTAGCCAGGTCTCAGCCTTTTTTTCCTTTCCTTTTCTTTTTCTTTTTTTGAGACAGGGTCTGTAGCCCAGGCTGGCCCTTGTGAACTCACTATGTAGCAAAGGATAACTCTAAACGTCTGACCCTCCGGTCTTCTCAAGGCCTGTGATTCCATCATACCCAGCTTGTACAGTGTTATCCATTCTCCTAGGAGGGATTCAGAGCTCAGAGAGGTTAACCTTCCTGAAGACACACAGCTAAAAACAGAAAAGTAGACGCTGGGAGCCACGAATGTGAACTTCCCATGGATGGAGTCACCTCTGGCTTGTGCCACCGGCCAGCATGGTCATGGCCTTGTGACAGGGGAGGCGAGCTCATCTCTCTGATCTTGTTTTTATAAAGTGAAGATGACCACCTCTGGTTAAAAATTTCAAAATCTGAGCCAGGAGTGGTGACGCGTACCTGTAATCAGGAGGTTGTGGCAGGGAGATTGCCACAGTCTAGGCTGCAGTGAGGCCCCCTCTCACTAGACACAAAAGGCATATATCTAAGCCTGGCTGTGGAGACTAAGACCTGTGAGTTCCGCTTCTTGCGAGGAGAGAGGAGTTGTAATCTTCAAGGCTTCCCTGGGACGGGGAATGAGTTCTAGGACAACCTGGATCCCCTGGACTGGAATTACAGGCAGTTGTGAGCTGCCCAACATGGGCACTGGGAACCAAACGTGGGTCCTCTGCAAGAACGTGGGGAGGGTTAAAAGCTACTGAAATAGAGCGAGCTGATACACATCTGTAACCTTACCATAGCGGTGACGGCCAAATGCAAATTAGAAGTTCAAGACTGTCCTACACGAAAACATCTTGGATAAGGAAACCCTGGCGCCCAGGGCCCAGCAGCTTCTTCCACAACAGCTCAGTCTGAATTTGGAGAAACACACACACACACACACACATACACACACACACACCACACACGCACACCACACACAAAGCAGACAGCCCAGCTCATTTTTCTTGAAAAACACATTTATTTCTGTAAACTGTTGGAATGCCAGAGATGGTCCTCATAGCCCAGTCCAGTGCAGTCTTCTTCCCCAAAATGAAAAGAGCGAGGATAAGGAAAAGAGCTGTCCTCACGCGCTCACGAGGGGTCATGCCTGCCTCAGCTTTTCTTTAAAAGCAAACAAAGCCATCTTTTCGAATGTGTGGTGCAGACCAAGATTGCAGCCACTGCCGCCTTCCAGGTGCCAAGGCCTGCGCTGCCTCCCGGCTTGCAGGGGACCTTTCCACCCTGGTCACCCTGGGGGCCCTGAGGTTGACCCTGAATTCCCTCCACCGCTGGACTCAGACCTCTCATATTCAGAAGGACTTCGCCCAAAGGGTAGTTTAGACCACATGGCAGAGCCACCGCCAGGCAAGATTTAAGGCAAATTATCACTTCGGACTTGGTCCACACCAGACCTAAACCTGTCCCTGCCAAGCAGCATCTACCAGATTTACATAGAGCTTAGGCCACTCTGAACAGGGTGGGGGTGGGGCCTGGAGCCATGTCTAGGGGGCTCCGAGGAGCGTGTGTGAGCTCATGAAGGCTGTGGAGTATGCACAGCTCCTGGCATGGTGGCCGGCAGAGGGCTAGCAGGAAACAGCCAAGGCAAGCTGGGATGGTACCCAGGCCAGGCCCCAGCAACCGGAGGCCAAGGTGGCTCAGCCCAGGCAGGCCACAGTGAGGGAGAGGGAAATGCCCGGCCAAGGGCCACTGACAGAGGCACCTGGGATCTGATGGTGCGCATGGCCCTGGCACCAAGATGACTTCTCTTTAAAACAAAAAGGGGGCAGGTACTGAATGATGCTTGGTGAGCTTGAGAGGGTCACAGAGGGGCGGGGTGGGGGACACGACACACACAGGAGTGGAAGGGTGGGGTTTGCACACACTGGTGGCGCCGGCGCCTCTCATGGCTCCTCCTCCCTGGTGGGCTGGTGACTCTGAGGTGGCAGTCTCCACCAAGGTGGAGCAGGCAGATGGCTCTGAGGTGTGGGGCTGGGGCTACTCTGTCTGAGCATCGTAATTGGCCCCTCCGGCCTTCTTCAGCTCGCTCCTGATGAAGTCTTCCTCCAGCTCCTTCCGATCGCTGATCACAAACTCCTTTGCAAAATTCTGCAAGGACAAAGAAGAGCTCAGAGTTTCTGTGAGGGAGGAGGGGGCAGGTCCAGGGTTGCCCAGGCAACGCAGCAGGAAGCCCTGGCACCCCAGACACTTGCAGAGGAGTGCAGTAAAATCATGCCAACAGAGCCTGCGCCAGAAGCCCGATCAAATGGACAGGGATGCCATGTCCTCTGGGCCACGGGTGAACCCAAGCATGGCTCCTGGACTGTCTCATCCTGGCTGTGTTACCGTGGACAGGTCCCTCTCAACGGTCATCCACCTTCTTCAGCTCTAAAAACCCACCAGAGAGGTTGTGAGGTTGGAAAAGCAGGTCAGAGAAGGAAGGGGAAAGAGGAGCTGGACATGGTGGCCCATACCTGCCATCCCAGCATGCAAGAGGCTAAAGGCAGGGGAACTACCATGATTCTAGGACCAACCTGAGCTACATAGTGAGACCCTATCGGAAAAAAAAATCACAGGACGGAGGGAACAGAAAAAAGGGGGCTCTGACTTGTGGCTACTGCTCGCCTGCATATGTTACTACTGCACCCGGGATTGGGAAAAGCCGGGATAACAGGCTCTCACACGCCGGCTCAACCATTACCAGGCCTGAGTGCACCAGGGGTATCCCCGCCTTTCCACCCACATTCAGTAGTGAGCAGGGCACTATCGGTGTTCAGTCTACAAACATGCCAGGCTATCGTTAGGAAACGCACCGCTTCTGTCACTGCTTTGGGTGCAGGCTTTGCCCCATAACCTGAGGGCCTGGCCCAGGAGGGAAAGAGTGAAGCAGGTGGTATCTTATCAGATAACCCTGAGCCGTGAGGGTTACGTTATTTTATACGTAGATTATACACTACAATAAATCAAGAAAATCTCAAAGGAAGACAAAGAAAGCTGCCAGAAGCACGGGTCCAAAGGTCGGGGAATTATCCACAGAAAGGCGTTGAAGGTGGCTGTGCAACCCTGTAAAGTCAGCACTGGGGAGCTACAGGCAGGAGGCATGGGAGTTCATGGCCAGACTCAGCAACACAGAGTTCAAGGCCAACAAAGTCTTGTGGTAAGAGGAGCATGCACATGTGTGCGTGTGCGTACACATACACACACACACACACACACTGCACATCAGCACACATGCATGTAGCTCAACACTATACATCATAGAACATTAGAACCAGTCCTGGGGGAGGAAACTAGGACTTAGTCTCCTTAGGCAATGATCTACCACTGAGCAACATCCCCAGGCCTGTGGCACTGTTATCAGGACTTCCGTACACACACACACACACACACACACACACACACACACACACACACACACACACACACAGTGCTCTGGTACCGAGACCAAGCCACGGCATCAAATATGAGACCCCAACTATGACCCTGGGACTGGACACCTGAAGATCTACCTAAGAGAAACGAAATCACCTTGGCTCCTAAGCACATGCCCCGATCTCATGGCAACGTGATTCACCAACAGCCATGCACCCCAGATAGCTAAACAGATGAGATGAGGCGGTACACAGAGCTCGGCGGTCCCACACGGTGAAACATTAATTAGTCAGCAATGAAAAGGAATGGAGTTCAGATGCCTGCTGCAACATGGAGGAGCCCTTAAACATGAGCAGAAGCAGGCAGTCGCAAAGGCCACCCACTGTCTGGTTCCCTTGACAGGAAATGTCCAAAAAAGGCAAATCCACAGAGAAAGCAGATCAGAGGTGACCAGGGGTGGGAGAAGAACAGGAAATGACAGATACCACCTAAAATTGGACGTGGTAAAATCGGCAGAGCTCTTAGAGATGACCGTAAACCAGGACGGGCCGGAAAGCCAGCTTTCTCTATGCCCTGAAGTACGGCTCTGCCCAAAATCCCCCCAAGAGCAACACTTAAAATCCCCGAAACAATCAAGATGTTTCCAGTCTTCATTTTACAGACAAGACAGAGTTTGAAGACCCACCCAAGGTCACAGAGCTGGGACTGCTGCCTTGGACTGGGAGTGTGGCTCAGGAGAAGAGCGTTTACCTCAGCAGGCCCGAGGTCCTGGGTTCAATTCCCAGCGCCCCCCCATCCCCCGTACTACTATACAGATATAAAGAAAAGATGGCAAAAAAAAAGATCTTTGGAACTAGGGAGGAGTGGTTAAAATGCTTAATTTTACATTAAATGGCTTCCACATCAATAAAAACAAAATAAGCAAAATTGACATAGCACCAGGAAGACCAACCTCTCAGCTTTCTAGATACCATGAGCAAGGCTGCCAAGACATGGAGGGATATGGAAGAGGGGTTAGTATCAGTCAAGAGGAACTAGTATTAGTCAAGAGGGACTAGTATTAGTCAAGAGGGACAGCCTCACACACTCTCTGAGCCCACTCTGATACAGTGGCCTTTTACATGGTTAAGATAAGACCCCTGGGCAGAGCCAAGACAGCTTTGTCCAGCCCCTTCCCACCAGCCCCACTGGCCAGCACTGCTAAGTAAAAGCATGTGACCCAGACAATGGAAGGCATGGGCCTCGGTCAGAAAGAGAATTGAGAGCTGACTTGTGTCTCAACTCCCAGTTCAACCCAACGGCACAGGGGAGGGGCAAGAGTGTCCCAGCAAGGAAGCCAACAGGCTTCGAAGCCTGCAGAGGAAGTTCAAAGTCCCCTGCTTGTGGACTGCCATATATGGCAATCTAAAGAAAAGAACCTGAAGTCTGTGTCAGGAACAGGCGATAAGGGTTAAGAAATCTAAAGGGAAGTGTTAGGGGCTGGGTGCAGCTCCAGCTAAAACCACAAGAGTGTGAGCCATCACATGACAATCAGGCAGCCTGGTGCTCACACCTATAATCCCAGATACCTTTCATCCCAGAACTCTGGAGACTGCCCAGGACCTTGAAGCCAGTTTGGGTTCTGTAGCAAAACCATCTCAACAAAACAAAACAGGGGCTGAGGATGTGGCTCAGTGGGCAGAACACTTGCCCAGCATGTAAAGAGTCCTGGGTTTAATCCCCAGCACTGCACAAACCAGGCATTATGGTACAGGTTTATAATCCCAGGTAGCAGCAAGAGGATCAAAAGTTCAAGACTGGGTGGGGAGATGGCTCAGCAGGTAAAGGCATGTGCCGCCTACCCTGATGATCTGAGATCCCCACAGTGAAAAGAGAGACCAACCCCTGCGCATTGTGTCCTGGCTCCATGCCACTGTGGTGTGCACAAGTCTACACACAAAGGTAATAGATGTGAAAAAAAATTAAGGCCAACCTCAGCTACATATGGAGTTCAAGACCAGCCCAGGCTACCTGACTGTCTAAAAAAGGAGATCAGACCAGTGAACCATACATAGCGATAAATGCGAATGGGCAAAATGACCTAAACTCTCCTATATACCCCCATATATATAACACTCACATGCACACACATACACTGTCTCAAACCATAAAAAAATAAATGCAACCTCAAACTTTGAAGTGTGCTTAAAAACAAACAGCCATGAAGCGAATGCTTCCAAGTTCACAAAGTTTACAGGACACCCAATGCTCCACCCACACGATGCCTTGCTGCGTCAGTCACACGGAACGTTCTCTCCTCTCTGTTGCCACAGAAGACAGGAAGAAGGAGACATGACTGAAGGTGTGCTTGTACTGTGGCTGCCTGCAGAGCCCTGAGCCGGGACTTCAGGGGACGGTAACTGTGGAAAAGCAGTATGGGGTGTGGGTCGTGTGCTCAGCACCCTGTCAGGTCATTCCACGCCCACTGTTTTGGGGGAACTCCAGAGCTAGAGAGCAAAATGAAGAGTCCTACCTCTTAGTTGAGTGGTTTTCTCTTCTAGTGACCAAATAGGCATTTAACATTTCTGAGGTCACTGAAGCTCAAGCGATGCCCGTGGTACCAAGGCAGACCGTGGATTTGCCCTGATGCCTTGGGTTGATGGTCTCATCCACAGTCAGCCAGGCTGTGGCCTCATGGTGAGCCTGGCTGGAGGTTGGCTCTGCTTCCCTCAACCCCCACAAGAGTCCAGGAGGTGGATCTGCACCCACACTGCCCAGTGAAGTCAGAGATACCTGCAGATGCTAGAGGAGACACTTCCTCTGGGGCTCCCATCTCCCCAGCAGCAGACTAGAAGAAGGCAAGGCCCGAGAAGTATTCACTTACCCCTCCATCCACAGTGAGGACAGCGGAGGCTTCACAGCCTTTGGCTAACACCCATGTTATATCCCCTCAACTGCCCCAACCCTGCACCCGGGCCCTCCAGGAACCTTCCAGATCTCAACACCTCCTATGATTCAACCTTCCCTGTACATCCTCCTAAATGAGGTTTCCCCGTTTGCAGCCAAGCCCATTTATGGGGTCCTGTCACCCACGGACAGCCCTGATAAAAGCTGAGGGTACATCTTCCCCACTATTGCTGGGGCAGTTCCTTCCGATCTGAGAAAGTGGGAGAAGTAGGCATCCTACGATGGCATTCATGATGGGCCAATAGGGCATTGCCCCCACAAAAGACTTGACACACATGGCACATTCTTCCCTTCTCGGGTATGAGTTCTACACAATGTCCCCAAATGTATGACTTGGGCACGGTGCTGGCTAGTTTTATGTGGATTTGATACAAGCTAGAGTTATCTGAAAGGGGGAACTGCAATTGAGAAAACGGCTCCGTAAGATCAGACTGTAGGCAAGACGGGAGAACATTTTCTTAATTAGTGATTGAGGCAGGAAGGCTTGGCCCACTGTGTGATACCAGTCCCTGGGTTCTGTAAGAAAACAGGTGGAGGAAGTCATGAGGAACAAGTCAGTAAGCAGCACCCCTCCGCGGCTTCTGCATCAGCTCCTAAGACAGGCTCCTGCCCTGCTTGGGTTCCTGCCCTGACTTCCTTGGGTGATGAACTCCGATATGGAATCCTAAGCAAAATAAACCCATTCCTCCTCAGCTTGATTTTTGGTCATGGTGCTTCATCACAGTAATAGAAGCCTTAAGACGGGTACTAACCTCAAAGCTTACTTGAAATGACCCCCTGCACCCTGTCTCCACTCCTACTAAGCAGTCAGCTTCAGACCAAGAGGGCCTGCAGCACCATCAGGGAGTCTCCGGTGGCACAGGGGAGTCGCCCTCCTGGTATGTTTGTAAAAAGAGCAGAAACCAAGCGACATCCCTGGGCAGATGAAGCCTGATCTGGGAGCAACGCCAGGACCAGAAAGAGCAAAGAGCCGCTCACCTTCATCACTGGGTGCTAGCCACCAAGACGTCACCTGTGCCAAAAGGTCACCTGCCACCACGCTCGACCCCTATACACACACGCAAGTCATCTAAGAACCACGAGGAGAGGAGGTGGCAGAACCCAGGCCTGTCCTTATTGAGAAGTGTTTCGATGGCACACGTGCGGCCTTATGTAAATGTCACACAGCAAGTGACATTGCAGCAGCCCTGAAATGCTGCCAGTTTACCCACAAGCAGCACTCACAGCCCCTGGCGCAGCCTGGCCACCAGGTGTGTCACAGGTCAGCAGCAGCAGTGACCAGCACACTGCAGCTGTTGGTGACCGAAAAGAACACCATCTATCTATTCTGCAAGCAGAGTGGCCCCACGGGACAGTCTCCCATCACAGAGTCCTGTGGCAGCCCTGCTCGGGGGCAGCAGGGCCTGGCAGGGGTGTAAGGGAATAAATGTCGCTCCCTTAAACCTGGTGGTGGCTTCATGGGTGCTCATAGGGGAAGCTTGCAATGTTCAAAAGTCACCCAGCTGTAGCTGTTCTGTGGTTCAAGACAAAGTGAGAGGATGGAACCAAAGGAACAAAACCTACTAAACCCTGCCAAGGCCAACCACCACCGTTTCTGATAGAAGAGGGGAGAGGGGAAGTGACTCATTTCAGGTCTGCCCTTCCTCCTCGCCCCTCCTCCAGGCTGGTCTACACTGTCTGTCTCCACCCCCACACCTCCATACCAGAAGCCCCAAGGCTGCCCAAGTTACCCGTAAGAGTCAAAAGCACAAAGTGCCAGTCTGAGTAATGTCGCCTGAGGCATCTGGTGTCATGTCCAGGACCCTCCCAGGTCTCTTTTTCATGTCTCACCCAGTGACCTTCTTCAAAGGAAGAGGCTCGGGGCTGGAGAGGTGGCTCAATGGTTAAGAGCACTCACAGTTCTTCCAGAGAACCTGGGTTCGATTCCCAGCACCCACATGACAGCTTACAACTGCCTGTAACTCTACCTCCAGGGTATCTGCACCCTTGCACAGACATACAGACATGCAGACAAAATACCAATGCATATAAAGTAAAAATAAATAAATCATTACAAAAAACAAAAACGAAAACCCAAAACCAAGGAAAAGGCTCTTTCAGCCAATGTTCAGTTCTAGCAGCTTCAGGCTTCCATCAAAACAGCCTGTAGCTGGGCAGTGGTGGCGCACGCCTTTAATCCCAGCACTTGGGAGGCAGAGGCAGGCGGATCTCTGTGAGTTCGAGACCAGCCTGGTCTACAAGAGCTAGTTCCAGGACAGGCTCTAAAACCAGAGAACCCCTGTCTCGAAAAACAAAAAACAAAACAAAACAAAACAAAAAAAACAGCCTGTAAAGGTGGCTGAGGACAGGCTTGTCCCACAACACTTCTCAGACCCCAGGTCTCTCTCCTTGAGAAAGTGATCCCAGTGAAGGGCGGTTAGGAAGTAGGTTTGCACATGCACGTGCCACACACACACACCTACACACACACCTCTGTTTGCAAGGTTAAATTAAGTATGTTAAATTAAGTATGCATACAAGTATTCTCCTATCCTTGATTTTAAATTGTCTGCGCACCTCCTTTTCACCCCTAGGCTGACCTTGAGCTTGCTGGTAGCCAAGAATGACCCTGAACTTCAGACTTTCCACCTCTCTGGTGTTGGGATTACAGAAGTGATTACAGTGCCTGGTTTATGTGGTGCTGAGGACCCAGTGAGCTATATCCCCAGCCCCCGACTCTTTTTTGAAGGGCTTCCAACTGCCTGGCTTGAACCCAGTTTTCTTGCTAAAGCAGGCTGGAAACAGGATTTAGTTTAAGCTGCTCCTTGCTCTGCAGCAGCCTGGCCCTCCTGAGCCTCAGTTCCTCCTCCGCAAACAGGAAGAGAAACAATGCCACATGCTGAGGCCGTAATGAGGGCCTTGGAGTGTGCACTGAGCCTGTATGTTTGCTGGGTGCGCCTAGCACTGGACAAGTGCTGACTGGCCCTCAGCTGATTTGTGAGCAATGTAGCTTTTTTCAGCCTTAAGGCTTCAGGGGAGCTTAGGGTTTAGTGGCTGGGCCCTTTCCTTGTTCCCCAGAGTTTATTTTCAATGAAGGGCAGCCCTGGGGCTTCCTCTGGGTAAACATGGAAGATGCTGGTTATGTCCACCAACCCAGTGGCAATCCCCAAAGCTGGGTTGGGAGAGCTGCAGAGAAGTTGCAAGCCTGCTAGGGAAGAGAGATGTCTGCCACTATACCAAAAGCCAAGCAGAACAATGCCACTCACTGTTCCCTGAAACCTATGCTGGCTTAATACTCACTATGGCCATCACTTGCCCATACCCTGGGAGGCCAAACTCCAATGCTGTGGCTCTCTCTAAGAAAAGAGGAGCAGGAGCTCCAGGAGGCCCCAAACTCAGTATTCAGTGGCTCTGGCCCTGTTCTCCATGCTGTGAAAGAGGAGGAGAAAAAAGGGTCTCCCAGCCATGTTCACCAGCCATCCAGGGGTCTGCCTATGTCTCTAGAGCATGAGGATAAAGATGGTGACAATGTCCCACCATGGACACCAGAATTCATGGGGAACCAACATAACATCTCAGCCTTGTTCTAGGCTTTGGGAACATCCGGAACTCATAAAAATCTCCGCTATACAGGGTGGAGAGTCTCTGCCACGTGGATGAGCTGCGGCAGGGCGTGGACAAGTCACCTGCTGGCTACAATCAAGTGCCTTTCACCAACTAGAATTCCCCCAAGAATTCTAAGCCAAAGACCTATGAGTGCGGAATAAAGGCAATTAGTCCCCAACAGTCCCTCTTGCCGGGAGAAAGGACAACCTCGCAGGAGGCGAAGCAGAAAGAAGTTGAAGCTCACAGCAGCCGCTGGCACTCCACTGTCAGCTCTTCCGCCCCCTCTGGGCCCTCCTACACCTATTCAAATGTCTGAAAGACCAAGTCCTTAAAACCTGACCAGCAAGGTATAATTTACTCAAAAAGAGCAGGTTCTTAAAGCAGGCATGACTCATCGGAGAAGGACGAAGGCAACAGATGGATCAGAAGGTCAAGTTTCCGACAGCTTTGGAAACAAAGATCCCTCTCCTGCTCAGGGAGAGAACCAAGGGCACACCACAGGTGGGCATGTCATGATCTAGCAAGAAGGAATGCTGAGCAGACAGAGGTCCCCAGATCCTTCTGTGCACCGGTGTGGACCAAACCAACTCAGGGCAGTTGATCCCATACTGGGAAAATGTTGTGGAATATTCCTATAACTGGGCAGAGATGTGTTCCATTTGTTTATGCTGCATTTGTTTAATTATATAAAGCTATTCTGTATCTGATTCACCTTGCCTGCCTAAGGCACCTGATTGGTCCAAAAAAAAAAACTGAATGGCCAATAGCTAGGCAGGAGAAAGGATGGGGGGGGCACTCTAAGCTCAAGAAGAAGGAAGAAGGAGAGAATGACAAACACACTGCAGGCAGTTGTCAGCCAGCCAGACTTGGAAACAGTAGAAAAGTAAGAAAAGGTGAAAAGCCCTGAGGCAAAAAATAGACAAAAAGAAACCAGTTAATCTGAGTTAAAAGAGTTAGTCAGACATCTTGAAATTTGCAGGCAAATGGATGGAGCTAGAAAACATCATTTTGAGTGAGGTAACCCAGACCCAGAAAGATAATTATCATATATACTCACTCATAAGTGGTTTTTAAACATAAAGCAAAGAAAACCGGCCTACAAATCACAATCCCAGAGAACCTAGACAACAATGAGGACTCTAAGAGAGGCATGCATGGATCTAATCTACATGGGAAGCAGAAAAAGGCAAGATCTCCTGAGTAAACTGGGAGCATGGGGACCTTGGGAGAGGGTTGAAGGGGAAGGGAGAGGCAGGGAGCGGAGAAGAGAAAAATGTAGAGCTCAATAAAATTCAATTTTAAAAAAGGGAGTTAGTCAGAAAAGAGTTAAGCTAGGCCGAGCATTGAAAACTAGTAAGAAGACTCTGTGTCATGATTTGGGGAGCTGGCTGGTGGCCCAAAAGAAAAAGCCTGGAACCAGACAGTGATCCCAGCACTCAGGAGGCAAAGGCAGGCAGATCTCTGTGAGTTTGAGGCCAACCTGGCCTATAGAGCTAGTTCCAGGACAGGCTCCAAAGCTACACAGAGAAACCCTGTCTGGACAAACCAAAAAGAAAGAATGAGAAAAAAAAAAAAGAAAGAAAAAGCCTGACACAGGAAAACATCCCCCTTCATAGTCATCTCTTTAGTATATGAAAAACTGCCTAGGACCTGCTCCTCTGTCTCCCAGATGTTCACCAAAGCCCTGACCTCATCTGGTCTGACCTCTGACCCTATCTAGTTCAGAGAAGGGAAAGGGGTAGAAAACATACTCCATTCTCTGCTACCATGTCTGTAACAGACATCACAAATCAATCGTGGCACCTTCTCCATCAACACTCAACTTCAGAACCCTTCTTCATCCAGAGCCCAAGCAGTCCCTACCTATTGGTCAGCTAATGGGGTAGAAGTCAAATCCAGGCTGGGTCTTCATCTTCTGACTAATCAAAACTGCCCATGGCTGGGGAACCAGCTATGTAGCAAAACCCTCACCCAACACGTGAGAGACCCTGGTCTCCAGAACCACAAAGAGAGAAAGAGAAAGCATACAATTTCTTGTTCCCAGCCACATGCATGCTTGGGAATTTCATCCAAAGAATCAGTAAACAGAATTGTTTTAAAATGACAACACTTAGCCTCAAAGATGTTCACTGTCAGCAAATACCAGATGTGTTCATAATTCAACAGAAAATGAATACATAAGTAAACAGGGCTCGCTTAATTGGTAGAATGCTTGCCTCGCATGCGCAGACCCCTGGGTTCCATCTCGGCACCGGATAAAGAGGGTGCAGCGGCACACACCTATAACCTCGCCACTTAGGGAGGTAGAGGCAGGAAGTTCAGGGACCCAAGGACACCTCAACTGCATAGTGAGTTCAAGACATGTCTCAATACTATATACCAGCACTCCCCATAGCAATTTCAATCCCATTGCTCAGAAGAGGAAACAGGGATACAGGGAGGTGAGAGGCCAGAAACATGATCTTCGGGAGCTTCTAGCTAAGGCTGGCTGAGGTCCACAAGAGAAAGAAAGCACATGACTGCCACTAGACTCAGTCTGGGGTGGGCACTCACAGATCAGGGCCTGGCTGCTGAGCCTAGGGGCCACACAGGCACAATCATGTGCGGTGCAGGCCTGCTTTGAAAGGGACTTTGTAGAGATGACCAGAAGACAGAAAATGGAGAGGCACTGGAAAGGGGGCAGGCAAAGCCTCAGACCACATACCCAGGGAGCTTGGGCCTTGGAATACTATAGGGAGGCCTCCCACCTTCAGGGAGCTGGCAAGCAGGAGTTCCATGGTTCTGCGTTGGGCATGGCTACTAGGCAGCTGGCAAGTGCCACACACAGGCACGCTGACCATGGGCTAGGAGTAGGTCTAGAGTCTAGTGAGGGGCAGCAAGCCACGGCTGGCACAGCACAGTCTTTTGGTTGAAGCAGCTTCATGTGCGTGCTGGACCTCTCCTTGAACAAAGCCAATGTAGGCTCCAACTTCAAAATGGTTTCCCTTTGGTAAGTAAGTAAGATGGCTTGGCAGATAAAGGAGCTTGCTGCTAAACCTGCAACCTGAATTTGATCCCAGTCCCCAAACCCTACATAGTAAAAGGAAAGAGACTCCACGACGTTGCCCTCTGACCTCCACATGCACGCACACACCCACATATCACGCACACATACAGAATATTTTTAAACTCAAATTAATACAAAGAAACTAAAGAGCGCATGAGAGTGATTTGCAAGGCAGGCCTGATCCACTCTCTGATGTGAGGCGGCCTGGCCTGGCACCGGGAAGTCTCCCCTGCTGGCCACCACATTGTCCCCACAAGCCTGCAGAGGCACCAGAACAATGGGCAGACAACAGTGCGGCAGGGTGATCTCAGCCAGGGAGCTGTCTGTCCGCTCAGCACATTCCCCAACTCAGGGCAGCAACTCAGCCCAGCTTCCTGCAGCCTCTGCTGCCCTGAGGCTGGTGGAGAAGGGGACTTTTGTCTAGTTTTCCCAGGCATGGACCTTTCAGTGACCTTTCTGACTTCCAGTCCCAAGCGGGCCTCAATCCCCCATCCTCCTGCCTCCACACTAGAGTGCTGAAGTTACAGGCATGCACCTCCATCTGGCCAGGAATCCCAGCTCCTCATCTGAGTGACAAAAGCATACCTCAACTCCCATCATGCCTCTGAACTAGATGGGACCTTAGGGTAACTCAAATCATAAAGCCCCAGCCCCACCCCCAGACGGCAGTCAGGGTTCTTTGAAGGGACCCGACTATCACAGAGGTAGCAGGCCTCTCTCTTCTGGGGTCCAGACCTTAAAGGGTCACTGAAGCCTGGATGTTCCTTCTGCTGGGCAGAGGGTGGCCAAATCCAGAGAGAAAGAGAACAAATGGGAAATGAACGTTCCCTGAGCAGGGATCCAGCCATGATTCCCTGATGCCCTCACATCCCCATGTAAAGAGCCAGCCAATTCCACTTAACTTCAGCTTCTCAGAGCCTGCAAATCCACGACTGAAAACCAGTATTCCCACCATGAAGGTGCCACGAGAGAAGCCAGGTCCCCGAGTCACCCCCACTTACAGCTCTACTTGGCCACTGTAACCATTCAGAGTTCGCAGAAACCCGAGGCTGGGACTGCAGCTTGGCCCTGGCTGGAACCTCAGCACCACGAAACAAGCACGCAATAAACAACTAAATGAACAACAGTCTAGTCACGTCTGGTAGCTCATTCTCACACTCAAACCCAGAGGCAGAAGTCTAAGGGCAGACTGGGCTACAGAATGAGGCCCCATCTCAACAAAATTAAATTAAAATGCGATGATAATGGGGCCAGCAGATAACTCAGCGGGTAAAGGTGCTTGAGGTGCTTCCGATGAATTTGATCTCTGGAGGTCAAGGAAAGACAGAGAGAACGGACTCTGTAGTGCTGTGCACAGACACTCAGTGTAGCACGTGTAAACGCAAGGAAAGACAGAAGGGGAGAACGGACTCTGTAGTGCTGTGCACAGACACTCAGTGTTGCACGTGCGTGTGTAAACACAAGGAAAGACAGAAGGAGAGAACAGACTCTGTAGTGCTGTGCACACACACTCAGTGTTGCACGTGCGTGTGTAAACACAAGGAAAGACAGAAGGAGAGAACAGACTCTGTAGTGCTGTGCACACACACTCAGTGTTGCACGTGCGCGTGTAAACACAAGGAAAGACAGGAGAGCAGACTCTGTAGTGCTGTGCACATATACTCAGTGTTGCACGTGCGTGTGTAAACACAAGGAAAGACAGAAGGAGAGAACAGGCTGTAGTGCTGTGCACACACACTCAGTGTTGCACGTGTAAACGCAAGGAAAGACAGAAGGAGAGAACGGACTCTGTAGTGCTGCGCACATATACTCAGTACACACATACACACAAATGCAACAGAATTAATTAAGAACCCACTCTAAATGCAATAAAGCTGACCCTCACACTTATAAGCCCTGGAATCCCTCCTAAGGTTCTACAGAGGCCATCCAGCCGGGGCTGCAAGCTGCTCAGGCAGTAAGATGCTTGCATAAACTCAAAGGGAAAGGAAAAAGCTGGGTATGGTCAGGCTCCACCTGACTCCAGCACTCAGGAGGCAGAGACAGGGGAATCTCTGTGAGTTCCAGGACAGCCAGAGCTATATAGCAGAGAGAGCCTGTGTGCTGGCTAGTTTTATGACAGCTTGTCATAAGCTATAGTCATCACAGAGAAGAAAGCCTCAAATTGAGACTATGTCTCCATAAAATCCAGCTGTATGAAAGTCTGTAGGACATTTTCTTAATTGGTCATTGATAGGGGATGCCCAGCCCATTGTAGGTGGCACCATCCCTGGACTGGTGGTCCTGGATTCTATAAGAAAGCAGGCTGAGCAAGCCATGAGGAGCAAGTCGGTAAGCAGCACCACTCCATGGCCTCTGCAACAGCTCCTGCTTCTAGGTTCCTGTCCTGTCTGAGTTCCTGTCCTGACTTCCTCCAGTGATAACAGTGACATAGAAGTGTAAGCCAAATAAATAAAGCTTTTCCTCTCAACTTCTTCCCATCATGGTGTTTCATCACAGCAATAGCAATCCTAAAACACCCTGTCTCAAAAGAACACTTTTTAAAGGCAGCCGGTGTGTCAGTCAGGGAGCCAAGGAAGCCAAGGGAAAGTACCACACAGTTAGTTTGTTTTTGTTTCACTTTATGTGTATGGATATTTTGCTTACATGTATGTCTGTGCATCACATGCAGTGACCATGGAGGCCAGAAGAGGGTGTCAGACCCCCTGGGGCTCTAGGGGCAGAGGGTTTTTGAGCTCCCACATGAGTTCCAGGAACCAAACACAGGCTCTCTGGAAATGCGGCCAATACTCTTAATCACTGAGCCATCTCTCCAGTCCCATTGTCTGTCTGTCTTTCTTTCTTTCTTTCTTTCCTTTTTTTTTGAGACAGGGTTTCTCTGTGGAACTCGCTCTATAGACCAGGCTGGCGCCTCGAACTCAAAGATCCGCCTGCCTCTGCCTCCCAAGTGCTCGGATTAAAGTTGTACGCCACCACTGCCCTGCTCCATCGTTTTTCTTTGCACATGTCACTTGGCCCTGAACAACAGCCAGCCTGAAGGATTGAAGGGCTGGCCACATCTACTCTGGTCACTGAAACAGCAGTTCGGATAAACTAAAAGAAGGAAGGATTCTGGTCTCTAAGCTTTGGGAAATCCTTCTACATGCTCATCTTGCTTCACTAATACAAATTCAGAATTCCCTTTCTTCGGGTGGCTCCTTACCCAGCCCACAAACAACCTCACCATGTACGGTGCTGTGGACACTGCTACTGTCATGCTTTAGTTACCAAACTGTGACAATACGCTCCACTGTCAATCATCAGGTGAACGTGCACTGGGCAAGTGTGAGCTGAGCAAGGGTGAACGTGTTCCTGTGCCAGATGCTGTCCTGGGAAGGATCCCATCTGCTCCCCTAGGTCCCCATGGGCCCTGATGGGAGCCATCCACACTGGGACAGGCAGCGGTCTCCATTCAGGTCATCGTGTCAGACCCCTTCTCCGTGGGCTGCTGGCTGTGAAGAGCTGGATGTCCAGCTGCTATGTTATTAGGTGTGGCGGTCAAGGTGGCAGAGTCCACCCCATACCCCCCATCCCAACTGGAAGGTGACCCTTGCGGACACGCAGCAGACCACATTACCTGGACCACCTCCTTCACCAGCGTCTTGTCGGTCCCTGTCTTGGCTCGCTGCAGCCCACTCACGTCCTCCCCTATCCACGTGATGAGGGCAAACTTGGACCTCTTGCTCATGGCATCACCGGTGGTAAAGCGCACAAAGGCAAACAGTCGGACGTCATCTGTAGCCAAAACAAAGAGAACGTGGTACTCAGTAAGGACTCCCTGACACCGTCTTCCTGGGAAGAGGCCACGGGCCACAGGAGTGTCCAGTAAGAAGGTGTACCCACAGACCTCGGCAGCATCCTCTCCGATGCCTGCTTCACAGAGGGGAAGTGGAGGCATAGCCTGGCCATGTGACAATTGATGGTGAGACACATAGCTGGAGGAATGCTGGGATTTGTGCTCAGGCCTCCCTGGCTATCACCTCTATGAGCTTCCTGGGCCAAGACTCAAAACACGAATGTTATTTTGAGATAGATAGTCACCACTTCAGGCTGGAAATGCGGCTCAGTGGGTAGAGGGCTCGCCTAGTGTGCCTAAGGCTCTGGGTTCAATCCCCCAGCACCTCCTAAATCAGGTAAAGTAGCTCATGCCTGCAACCCCAGCATTTGGGAGGTGGAGGCAGGAGGCTCAGAATTCAAGGCCAGCTTGGCCTATAGGAGGTACTGTCTCAGAAAACCAAAGTTGCCAAACCATCTTTAAGGTTCTACCCGGAATGGGAAACCCACTCTGGAGAGACAAGAGCCAATGCAAGCAAAGGTGCCTACGACAGGACAGTGAAATCCATGACATCGTCCAGCTGGAAAGCCAGGCGACTTAGGCTGCTTACACCATGCTTGCTCATTTTCAAGAGAACTCTTTGGGTGGTGGCTCCACTGAGCTACGTTAGAGTTCTATAGTTACTTTGCAGTCTCTCTCAAAACCCACACCAAGCACAACCTCACCAAGTTCCATCTTCCACTGTCCGCTCCCCACATTTCATATGAGAGGCAGTGGTAGTGTGTGCTTTTAACCCCAGCACTCAGGAGGCAGAGAAAGGGAGATCTCTGTGAGTTTGAGCCCAGTCTTCTTATCTACATAGTGAGTTCCGGGACAGAAACCATCTCAAAAAACTGGGGGGGTGGGGGGGTGGGGGGGGAAGAAAAGAAAAGGAGATGTAGGACTAGCTAAGTCACTGTGGTGCGGGTGTGCCATGATTTACAGGGTGTACACAATACCCCCAGCCTCCACCACTAAAGACACTAAAGCTGTGAAGGGCAAAAACACAGCCACACTCTCAGCTGTCCCCCGGGGACAGAACCACCTGTCCATTTGCGGGGAGCAGGGGGCTATCCGTGAAGGCAATGTTCGACGGACAGAGGTCAGGGGTCAGGGGTCAGAGGTCAGGGAACAACTTTGCCAAGTCTGTTCTCTCCGTTCACCGTGTTGGTGTCAGGGGTTGAACTCAGCCTGCCAGTCCTGGTGGCCTGCGCCCTTACCCACTGAGCTCTCGCCAGCCCACGCAGTTTGTGCTTGCATGACACTATTGTAGGAATAGTCTACATCTTTCACTTTTTCTTCAAAATCCGGATGTCTGACAGTTGGAAACTTATAAAAAATGTCACTGGGAAAACAGTGCGCTCGAGCATGTGCACACACATCATTTTAAAGGACACAACTGTGCAGCCATCACCATAGCATAATTTCAGAACGTTCTCATCAACCAAAAAGGAAACTCAAACCCAGGAACAACTGCTCCCATGCTCACACAGGCCCACCCAGGCAACCACTAAACCTGTCTCTCTCTCTGTATTTGCTGAGATCACTGATCTAAGCAGTCACACGAGTGATATCATATCACACATGGGGACCAAGTTCTCTCACAAATAAATCACTGTGTTCTCCAGGTTCACCTGTGTGCTGTGCACCTGTGTGTGTGTGTATGTGTGTGTGCGCGCGTGTGTGTGCGTGGTGGTCAGAGTACAACCCCAGGCCCTGTGTTTCAGGTGCTGTCTGTCTGTCTCCCACTGGCCTGAAACTGAGCCAGTGTGCTAGGCTGGCCAGCCAGTGAACTCCAAGGATGCTCCTGTCTCTGCCTCCCCAGTGCTGGGATGACAAGTGCATGGCACCATGCTGGCTTGATGCGGGCTCTGGGAATGGAACACAGGGCCTCAAGCACTTCACTGAGCGAGCTAGCTCCGAAACACCCTTTATTTCTATGACTCCCTCCGGACCCAGAACATTCCACGGTATTATTATCTACCCATCATCTGATAGACATCAGAGCTGCTTCCAAAATGGCAGCTCCACACTCTGCCCATCGTCTGAGAAGAGGGGACATTTGCACTATAGACCTAGGTGGCCCACCAGACAGAGAGCTTCCATCTGAAGCTACTGTCCTGGTGCAGGGATGCCAGGGTGCCGCTGTGTGGCCTGGGGTTAACTTTGAACTCTTGAAGATGAAGGCTGCTAGGTTACAGGGACACAGGCCTTGTGGCTGACGCAAAGGGGACATGAGTAGCTGAGCGCATTTCCCAGCACTGATGGGCAGAAGCAGGGGCAGTGTTGTAGGCCTTGTGTCCCAGGAACCAGCACTGAGAAGTTTGACTGAATTTCACCCTTGGCCTATAGGGGAAGCAGGCACCCATCCCAGTCACCTCCCTACCAGCTTCCACACAAAAGACCACCAGTATCTGTTGCCACAGCAACGGCTTCCCAGTTCTACAGTGCCAATGTGGACTCTCGGGCACAGTGACTGTGGGTCGCTGCCAAAGACTCTGTGTGGGGCAGTGGCTGGAGCCCCTGACCTCACTCTCCATTCAGCCAAGCGCAAGAGCCTTTCAGAGGCATCAGCTCTCCCTGCCTCTCCTCCTGTCACCCTCCTGGAGTGTGGGTCAGATTTCCCGCACCACAGGGGACTTTCACAAGGTGGCCCTCTCAAGCCTCTCTCTCACCCATTTCAGATACTCTGCCACCATGGTTCTTTTTAATTTTTTTTCTTTTTTGACTTTTGAGACAGGGTTTCTCTGTGTAGCTTTGGGGCCTGTCCTGGAACTCGCTCTGTAGACCAAGCTGGCCTTGAACTCACAGAGATCCACCTGCCTCTGCCTCCCAAGTGCTGGGATTAAAGGCATGCGCCACCACCGTCCAGCTCTTTTTAAATTTTTATTTAATTGTATTTTTTATTATGAATGTATGAAAGTAATGTGGGGTATGCGTATAGAGGTCAGAGTCAGTTCACTCTCTTCCCACATTTATGTAGTTCTGGGGATTGAATTTAGGTTGTCAGAATTTGTGTGGCAATCACCCACTGAGCCATCCTGCCAGCCTCTTGATTTCCTTTGAAATTCCCTAGCAAACATCCAGTAAAACTTGTGTCCTAAGGACTAGCCTATGAACAGAAAGTAAGTCACATCCGTCCCCCAAAGGCACTGGGAACCTTCCAGAACCCCATACTGACTTCATTTAAACAACCACGGGGGAGGGAGGCAGCCGCATATGGAGTGACTGGCTGAGTGCTTGTCTAGCCACAGTTTGCTCAGGAAGACTGCTGACAGGCACATTTTCGTAAATCCGAGTGACACTGCACTTACAAGTGCTGGACACTAGAGACCTGGCCAGACAGGATGTCAGCTGAGGATGGACAGAAGGCCTGTGGGTCCCAGCAGCATTTTTACCACTTTTCAAAGCCCTGGACTGTCCCTGTCACTCTGAAAGCTTGGGAGAGCAGGCGGCCCTTTGGGGAATTCCACGTCCACTCCTTTCTCCAAACATAAGGGCCCCAAAGCTGTCAGAGCCCACGCCCAAAAGCAAGCTATCCACTTCTCAAACAGAAGCACGGACAGCAGGCGACTGAAAAGCAGGGGAAAGTCCTCCATGTGTGCACATGTGTGTACACACACATGATAAGATGACAAACTAGCCAGAAGGCTGGCGCCTGGGCCTGCTGGCATCCCCTCAGTGATATTCTGTTCCCGGTGAGACTTAGGTGAGGAACTAGAACTTGCTTTCCTGCTGTAGTCTAGAACCGTGGTTCTCAATCGTGGCACAGTCCCAGCCTTTCGACACACAGAAACCCAAAGGATGTGTGTGTGGACGAACTGGGAACTCTGGGGGACTCAGGAGTTGAACAAGCCCCTGGGGTGACTCTGCTGGGCCAAAGCTTGAGAGCCACTATGGAAAGAATAAGGCAAGGGGGGCATAGAGGGCTCCAGGATAGGGATGGCACACTGCAGCTGGTGGGCACAAGAGATGGGACGAGAGAGCTCCAGGGTGGAAAAGCAGAAGTCCTCAGAGCTCAGCCCCACCCCTCCTCCTGCCCCACATCCCCCTCATTTTAAGGAAGTGATCAGGCCAAGTCTTCTGCAGGGCCTAGTCCCCCTTTTCCACATGACCCTCTGCAGGATCAGAGACATAACCATCAAAGGTGACAGGACTGTCCCTGAAACTCACCCTGCCCTTTAAAGCTGTCAGAAGCCATTTCCCCCCAAAATTATTACAGGAACTATTGCCCTGAGGAGTTAGCAGAGAACCCCACTCACTCCTAACAATAATTAGAATTGTTCTATTGGCAGAGCCTATCCCACTCCCAATTATCTGTTAATAGAGAGCTATCTGTTAGCGGAACTGCCTCACATTCCAAACTATCTAGAGAACTAAGGTGTGTCAACTTGTTACTTCCTGGCCAAGGAATCGTGACCTGATCTTTCATAACCTCCTGGCCTAAGTGACCAACGTGAACCACATGGCATGAGCCCAGGCCCCTGTGCCCCCTCTCCCCCAAATTCCTTATCCTATATAAGCTGTAACCCTGACTCTAATAAACGAAAGCTTCGACAAATCTGCCTGGCCTTCTTCCTCTCTCTTGCTCATGTCTTTTCAGATAGTGTCTCTCCGGGACCCTGGAATAACTGACTGCAGGGTGGGTTACAACCCCTAGACTAAGTAACCCACCCAAGGCGGTCTACATAAAACCACAGCAGGAAAAGGGGCCATTGACCAGTGTCATAGGGAATCCAGACTCGCTTCAGAATACCTTACTGCTCACCTACTGTGTCAAGAAGCCTTTGTCCTGATGACCAGGGCATGCATTACAAATCCACTTTAATCCCATTTCACAAGGGACATCGCTGAGAGCAAGATGTGAGACCAGTGCTGGAGGGTTGGCACTAGTTCTGTACCCTCCCCAGGTATGCCAGGCCCAGGGTGACTGCACAGGACACTCCATCTCCAATTCAGGAACTGTGATACCCTCCTCATATCCAGAGAGCTTCCCTCGGGAAAGCCACCGGGTTAACTAGACCCAACCCAGAAAACCTTGGCCTGCATCTCCTCACAGGCTGATCTCTAGGAAAGCTGTGGGAACAGGTGGAACAGTCAATGCAGGCTCCTGATGCAAGGCTCCAGGCTCATCTACTGAGCAGCCTAGAACAATAGCAGGGAGCCAGTGGACATGCTCAGTGCACTGTCTATCTGACCCTGGGCACTGCCTGACCCAGGGCACTCACTTCCTGACCCAGAACTGCCTGACCCAGGGCACTGCCTGACCCAGGGCACTCACTTCCTGACCCAGAACTGCCTGACCCTGGGCACTGCCTGACCCAGGGCACTGCCTGACCCAGGGCACTGCCTGACCCAGGGCATTCACTTTCTAACCCTGGGCACTGCCTGACCCAGGGCACTGCCTGACCCAGGGCATTCACTTCCTGACCCAGAACACTGCCTGACCCAGGGCACTGCCTGACCCAGGGCATTCACTTCCTGACCCAGAACTGCCTGACCCTGGGCACTCACTTCCTGACCCAGAACTGCCTGACCCTGGGCACTGCCTGACCCTAGGCACTGCCTGACCCAGGGCACTGCCTGACCCAGAGCATTCACTTTCTGACCCTGGGCACTGCCTGACCCAGGATACTATCTGATCCTGGGCACTGTCTGAGTGGTGCTCCTTCGGGTTACTGCTGCCTCTGCCTGCTTTCCTCTCATGTCCCTTCTCTTCATGATAGCCTCCACCACCATTCTCCTGTCTTATCACCAAATGTGCCCTCTCCCCACCTGTGTCCCCTCCCCATATCTACCTTCTCCCCACCTGTGTCCCCTCCCCATATCTACCTTCTCACCACCTGTGCCCCATCCCCATATCTACCTTCTCCCCACCTGTGCCCCCTCCCCACATATACCTTCTCCCCACCTGTGACCCTCCCCACATCTACCTTCTCCCCCCTGTGCCCCATCCCCACATCTACCTTCTCCCCACCTGTGCCCCCTCCCCACATATACCTTCTCACCACCTGTGCCCCCTCCCCATATCTACCTTCTCCCCACCTGTGCCCCCTCCCCACATCTACCTTCTCCCCCCTGTGCCCCATCCCCACATCTACCTTCTCCCCACCTGTGCCCCCTCCCCATATCTACCTTCTCCCCCCTGTGCCCCATCCCCACATCTACCTTCTCCCCCCTGTGCCCCCTCCCCACATATACCTTCTCCCCCCTGTGCCCCCTCCCCACATCTACCTTCTCCCCACCTGTGCCCCCTCCCCACATATACCTTCTCCCCCCTGTGCCCCCTCCCCACATCTACCTTCTCCCCACCTGTGCCCCCTCCCCACATATACCTTCTCCCCCCTGTGCCCCCTCCCCACATATACCTTCTCCCCACCTGTGCCCCCTCCCCATATCTACCTTCTCCCCACCTGTGCCCCCTCCCCACATCTACCTTCTCCCCACCTGTGCCCCCTCCCCATATCTACCTTCTCCCCACCTGTGCCCCCTCCCCACATCTACCTTCTCCCCACCTGTGCCCCCTCCCCACATCTACCTTCTCCCCACCTGTGCCCCCTCCCCATATCTACCTTCTCCCCACCTGTGCCCCCTCCCCATATCTACCTTCTCCCCACCTGTGCCCCCTCCCCACATCTACCTTCTCCCCACCTGTGCCCCCTCCCCACATCTACCTTCTCCCCACCTGTGCCCCCTCCCCACATCTACCTTCTCCCCACCTGTGCCTGCCCTTTCAGGCTCACTTCTAGTCTAGGAAGAGGGAAGGATTCAGGCAATGAGGCAAGCAAGGATGGAGTCCCTAGCAGGAGTAAAGAAGAAGAGAGCCAGCTGGGGTTCAGGCAGGGGATGCTGGGCAGGGACAGCAATAAGGATGTGGGAGGAACAGAGTGACAACAAAGGACGAAATGACCATAAAGGGGGGGATGGGAAAATGGATCACAGAGGGAAGTCAGAATTTCTGCAATCTACAAAAACAGGTTGCTTCAATGATGTCTCCTAGAGAACATAGCATCCCCAGCACGTTGACCACTGACCGTGCATACTGATCTCCCCTCCCACCAAATTCAAAGTGTCAGGGACTCTTAGTTTGACTCATCCCCTCTCCCTCCACCTCTCACCAGAGTCCTCCCACACTGACCAAGGCCCTGCCTTCTTGCAAAAGTCTCCTGCTATTCCCCAAAGCCTGGCCTAAAGCTTCGGGACCAAGGAGCTGCCATATACCACTCTATACCACTCCCTAACACTCAACAAGCTTTCAGTGACTCTCCTCATCACCTATGACACACACTATGTGTAGAACAAACAGAAACATGAATGAGCCAAAATAAAGCTGCACACGGGAGGGGCTCTGAAAATGCCCTTACCCTTTGATGGAGAGCCTCACTCTTCAGCCAGGGCTTCCCTGGAACGCATTACATAGCCCACACTAGCTGCGAACTTGCAGCAATGCTCCTGCCTCAGCCTCCCAAGTGCTGTCATTGTAGAAGTGACCCACCAAACCTGGCATCTTTTAAACATGAGAACCATCCATCCAGGGAGGCACAGGCAGTGCATAAATGAACTGTGGGCCAACAGAAAGGAGAGAAAAAGAGAATGGTTTTTTGCTATCTCTGCCCTGAGGCTGAACTTCAGAGCAAGACAAAAGGAGAAAGGAGAAAGCAGAAGGATGCGGCCCAGAGCCCCAGCACCTCACACGACTGCTGGCCTTCCGCACAGCCTGAGAAGTTGTGCAAACAAAGCACAGAAAGGGGAAACCACCCCCACACTAAAGAGCTGAGCAGTCATCTTCTCAAGGGGAGGAGCCTGCAGGCTGGAGAGAAGGCTGCAGACTGGCAGGGAGGAGATTGCCTCCCGGATGGGGGGGTAGAGGCTGGGGGGGGGGGAGCTGCAGTTGGGGTAGGGAAGTGAGGGGAATGTAGGCTGGAGAGAAGGAGGCTAGGGTGGGGGAGTGTGGGAGATGCAGGGTGGAGGAGAGGAGACTGCAGTTGGGGTGGGGGGTGGAAGGTGCAGGGTGGAGGGGAAGAGGATGCAGCCCAGGTGAAGGGTGGGGGTGGAGTGCAGGCTGGAGGGGAGGAGGGAGCAGTCCTGGGAGGGGAGTGATGGGGGAGGATGAAGGGTGGAGGGGAGGAGACTGCAGGGAGATGGAGAGTGCTCCAACTCCAGGAAGCTGGGAGGAAGCGGAAAGAACTTTGACATCCTGCCAAAGCCCAGAGGCAGGCGCTGGACACAGGCATTGCATCCTGGCTCCTGTAGGGCCATGCAGAGGGCACTCTTTCCATCACAGGGGAAGGAGGCTGGCATAGCTCACATTCATAGGACAAAAGCTGGACTACTGAAGGCACACCTCCTCTCCTCCCCTTAGCCCTCACCATATTCTGTGAGTATAGTGTAGGATAGATACATATTGTATATATACTTTACATATAATATATACGTATACATACAGTATACATATACTCTATCCCTAGCACCAGAACATGAACGAATGAATGAAGAAATGAATGGATGGGTGAATGGGTGGATAGATGAATGATGGATAGTTGGATGGACAGACGGATGGATGGATATGGCCAAAAGGTGCGAACCACAGGCTGACCTGAAACTGCTAGGTAACACATGGCCTCTCTGTTCATGAGCACACAGCAGACCCTGATTACCCAGGACAAAACAAATGCACTAGCACCCTCTGGTCCCAAACACACACACACACACAGAAAGAGAGAGAGAGAGAGAGAGAGAGAGAGAGAGAGAGAGAGAGAGAGATTTTTAAAGACAGGGACTCATATCACCTCAAACTCATTTGTAGCCAGAATGACCTTGAACTTCTGATCCTCCTGCCTCTACCTCCTGAATCCCAGGATTAAGACGTAAACCTAGTCTATTGTGCTGGGAGTGATACCCAAGGCTTTCTGCATACTTGGCAATTATTCTACTATATCCCTAGCTTCTCAGGAGACTGAGGCAGAAGGATTGCAAGCTTAAGACCCATCTGGTCAATTTAATGGGATTTATTTAAAATTGAAAAGCAGCCGGGTGCTGGTGGCACACATCTTTAATCCCAGCACTTGGGAGGCAGAGGCAGGAGGAGGATCTCTGTGAGTTCGAGGCCAGGCCAGCCTCGTCTACAAGAGCTAGTTCTAGGACAGGTTCTAAAATTACAGTGAAACCCTGACTCCAAAAAATATAAAAAAAAAAAACAAAAAAAACAGGGTTTGGTTATGGCTTAGTGGTGGAATCATGCCTAGGGGTGAACAGCAGCAGTCCAATGGCCCCAGGGAACAAGCTGACCCAGAGATCAAACTGCAGATGGCCCCTGGCAGCCCCAGGCTTCCCCCAGCACAAAGCACCGGTGTTTGCTCTCCGCAGTCCTCTTCCTCCTCCTCAAAAGAAGATCAAGTGCTGGGCAGCACCTAAGCAGACACCCTAGGGCCAGTGTGTGGCCTGACTGCTGAAGCACCTCTACCACTTCAGGCACGGATTTGTATTCCTGGATTTGCTCTTCGTGGTTTTGCTAAGCAGTCACTAGACAAGCATGCAGCCAACCTGTGATTTGGGGACTACTGAATAAGACACGATCGCTACCCTCAAAAAAACATCAAACTAAGAGTACCACCCGGACAGCTATTACTTGGCTGTTACTGGAACATCAAAGGAAGAAGGAAATTGGCTCTTCCTGGGGGCTGTGATCAAGGAAGGCCTCATGGATGGGGTTGTACTTAAAAGCTAAACTGGTCCAGAGAAGGTCTCCTGTAGCCCAGGCTGGTCTGGGAACTGTGTGGTCAAGGATGACCTTGAACTCCTGACTCTCCTGACGTGAATGACAGGATTACAACAGGCACTACTAAATCTGGTTTGTGCAGCGAGGAGAACTGAACTCACAATCTCCTGTACCCTAGGCAAGCACTCTACCAGAAGAGCCAGAGCCTGGAAGGCTGCATCATGTTCTTATTAGTCCCAGGGCCCAGCTGGTGTCTGGCACACGGCACACTCTCAGGAAGAGCCTTGAACAGTCACTTCTGTGGTCTCGAGAGCTTTCAGTTCTTAGTGTCTACTGTTTAGTGCCATGGGAGGTGCCATTCCCCCCTGGAACTGTCAGTGTGACTTCTATCCCCAGGGAACAAGCAGGAGATGCAGAGAGATCTCAGGGGCCACCAAGCAGCTGCCAGCATTTGCACACTGGCCTGACACCAAAGGGCATGGAGTGGTTGAAGCATCCACACACAGCTGCTGGCCTGGGTGAGGCTGTGAGGTGGGAGACATGCCCCTTTCGTCCATCACTGAGCAAGATCACACAGGAGGATGTGGCCGCTCTAGCCAAGGGGATGTGGAGAAGCCCCCTCTCAGTCTCCAGGAAGTAACACTGTCCTCAATGGACTCAGGTGACAGAAACGAGTCCTTGGACTGTCCTGACACATGGCAAGTTTTGCAAGGGGCCAGACAAGCTCAGCATAAAGGCTCACACCTGTCATTACGATATTCTAATGGCTGAGGCAGGAGGACTGTGGCTCTAAGGCTAGCCTGTGCCACATGGAGAGACTATGCTAAAAAATGGGAGGGAAGGAAGGAGCCAGTGAGATGGTAACCATGGCAACCACAGGGTGCAACAGAGACTGTGGAGCTACACAATAGGCTGGGTGCTGGAGGATGCACCTAAAGCCTCAGAGCCAGTCCCAGGGAACACGGGTCTCTGGACAGGCAGAACCCACCCTGGGGATCAACAACAAGCAGGGCCAACAGGGTGTGCGGCTGGAAGACCCCAGTTTCCCATTGTGGCTTGGGCTGCTCCAGCTGGACCCTACCACTCCCCATCGTGGCCTCACTTTATCACTATCCTTAGCCATCTCTGCAGGGGGCTCCCTCTTTCTTTGCAATTTAAACTTTATTTTTAAAATTTCTTATCCGTCAGAACCTGTGGCGGTGACCTCACATGGCAAAGGGGACTCTACCAATGTAACTTGGTGGAGGACTGGATGAGGGATGACCCTGGGGTGCTGGCTTGGCTAAATGCTATCACTAGGTTCTAAATGGGGAAAAGGGAGGTAGCAGGGTCAGGACCAGGAGCTGGCATGAGAAAGAAGAAAAGCAGAGAGCCAAGGGCCCAGGAAGGTCACCATTAGCCTCTGTTCTTACTAATACCATCGACTTGCTCAATATTGGCAAGGACGAGCAGAAATAATAGAAGACAGAAATCAAACAACAGTGAGTGCAAGAGGATCGATGGGAGACCAGCAAAGCTGGAAAGCCTATCAGGGCCTAGAAGTGCTGTGAGACCCAGGCTAGCCAGCGCTGCCCAGAGCCTGCCTCCATAGAAATAAACAATAAATAAGCCAGGCCCGCTAGGGCAGGCCTGTCAACTCAGTTACCAGGAAGGCTGAGACGGGAGCAGCCTAACTTCAAAACCATCCTGGATAACTTGACAAGACTCTATTTCAGAATGAAAAGAGGAAGAAGCGGGCTGGGGCTGCAGCTCTGTGGTAACACTTCCCTGCATGCACACACGAGCCCCTAGGTTCAACCCTCAGGACTGCCCCCCCCCCACACCAGATCTCTTGCAAGTTAATTCCGAAGCATAGCGATGATATAAATATTAAAAGGCAATATAAAATCCCACTCTCGGAAACAGGCCTCTGGGGACTGACGCTCTGAGGCCGCTGCTGACTCTGAAAGTAAATGGGAGAGGCACTCTGGGACACAGGAAGATGCCTGGCACCGGGCCAAAGCAGTCACGTGGTCAGGGATGCTGACAGGGGCCATTTGCTCTGCACTGATCACTAGGCTATCACTTCAGAAAGGGACAGTGGGGCTTCCTGTGCAGGCTCAGCCCTCAGACATGGCTGGGGACAACCTAGGCAATAGGGGGCTGTGGTGCTGCCCACGCACTCCTGTGTGCTCCCAACACATCAGACAGACCAGGCTCCTGTCCTAGGCTCAGATCCCAGAAGGAATAGGAAAGTGTGTGGGCGTGGCCTTCGGTATTGCCTCTAGCTCCAAGGAGTGCTGGCCTCCAGAACACTGGGCTACTCTACTTGCAGCCTGTCCACGAAACTTCTGACTGCTTGACTCCACAAAGATGCAGCCTTGGGCCATGCAGCCCTAAGTCTAAAGACACCTCTCAGCCAATGAAGGGGGGGGGGCATAAGCCAGTAGGAGTGTGCTCCAGCTTCCTAGCGGATCCTCAAGGGTCCCAGCAGAGTGCCATTTGGGGTACCTACACCTTCACCAGCTGACTTTACTGCTTCTCCTCCCTTCTGCCCCACCCAACCTACACTCTCATTCCTGCTTCCCGGGTCTACTCTCCCAAACCCCTGGCCTGCACTGAGCTAATTTAAAACTGCCCAGGAGAAAACTGAGCAGGCTGGCTGGGCAGAAAGTGGCTGAGGCTACAGGTTCAGACCAGCCTGAGCTGAAGCTAGCTCTTTTGAGGGACACACTGGGCACAGAGAAGCTAGATGACTTGCCAAGGTCACACAGCTCATGTGGAATAGAGATTGGAGGTCAGGCAGCATGGGGTTTCCTTCTTGAAGTGGAAACGGAAGGCTGGAGAGCAAGCAGTTATAGGAGAAGCCATGACTCAGGCCACTCAAGGGAACAACACACTCGGGGGCGGGGTGGGGGGAGTGGAGGGGTGGGAGTTCAGGCCCTGGCTACCATGAACATCACCAAAACATGAAGTCTCTTCAGGACCTTGCCATGGGATTCTCTCTCTCTCTCTTTCTCTCTCTCTCTCTCTCTCTCTCTCTCTCTCTCTCTCACGCGCACACACACACACACACACACACACACACACACACACACACACGAGTGTATGCTATCTATATATGTGGCCAGCATCATTAGGACAAGGGTGACATTTACCCTGGGCCTTAACTAACGTATAGGAGCTCTCCTGGAAAGCAGAAAGGACTACAGGGGAGGCAGGAAGACTTCCCACAAGGTCTGAGGAAGAGAGGGGTGGGGCTGCAGGGGCACTGCTTCAGCATGCCGACCTTCGACCTTCGGCTGGCCACCCCACATGGTGAAGGAAATGGGCAGACTCTTTCCAGCAAAATGGAGATAACGCTGCCTACAGGTTGTTTCGAGTCCCTTTTAAATAGGAGACATTTAGGAAAAGACCCCACGTGTGCCAGGATCTAGGCACCAGTGTGAAGCCAGCGGTGTGTGTGCTAGCTAGCTTGCTTATCCTGAAGGGCCTTCCAGGTCATTCTCAGCACAAAAGCCCTCCGGACAAAAGCCACAAGAGTGCCATGAGGCGGGGTGGAGGGGGGGTGGGGGGGGTGCGGCACCAAAGTGAACTCAGAAAGTCACCATGGCCGGAGGACCAGGTCATGGAGTCCAGGACAGGGCTCAAGCCAGTTCAAAGGCCTTATTCAGTAAAAGTGAGACAAGGCCACCACTATGGGCGGAGCCCTGAGGGCTTTCAGACTGACAGGCAGGAAGGAGAAGGGACAGAAGGAAGAAAGGGTAGTGAAGACACCCCAACCAGCTGGGCAGAGGAAGGGGACAGGGAGGAAAGAATGGACAGGACAGAGGGAAGGGGACAGAGTGGAGGGAGGGGGCAGAGCAGAGGGAGGGGGACAGAGCGGAGGGAGGGGGCAGGGCAGAGGAAGGGGGCAGAGGGAGAGGGACAGAGTGGAGGGAGGGGGACAGAGTGGAGGGAGGGGGACAGAGTGGAGGGAGGGGGACAGAGCGGAGGGAGGGGGACAGAGCGGAGGGAGGGGGACAGAGCGGAGGGAGGGGGACAGAGCAGAGGGAGGGGGACAGAGCGGAGGGAGGGGGACAGAGCGGAGGGAGGGGGCAGGGCAGAGGGAGGGGGCAGGGCAGAGAGAGGGAGCAGGGCTTTTTTCTGAAGACTGAGGTCTCTGGTGAGACCAGAAGAGATAAGTAAATTGGGGGTGGGGGGGCAAAGAGACTGGGCATGGTGGCAGTTTGTGCCTTTAATCCCAGCAGGCAAAAACAGGTGGATTGCTATGACTTTGGGTTAGCCTGGTCTACATAACAAGTTCCAGGCCATCCAGGACTCCACAGTGAGAAAGTCTTTAAAAAAAAAAAAAGCAAGCAAGAAAATACAGCTGCGAAGGGGAGCCTGGGAGGTGTTTATAGCACCCAGGAAAGCAGAAGGAAGGTTGCCCAGGCTGCACCAGCTCCTGAACGTGGAGATTAAAGGAGCTGTTCCCAAGAGAGGGGCATCAACTACTCACGATGAAGACAGCCTATACCTGCAAACATGGCCACAAACCCAAAGGCATGAACAAACTTCACCAAGCCGTAAAGCCAAAGAGCTGACACAAAGCCCATGTACTCAGCAGCAATGTGAATGTGGGGGACATCAGTGGAGACTGAGCTGAACAGTATCCAAGCTACTCGCCACCCTGGAAGGTAAATAATCTACCAGAGGGGTGGCTTATATCTTAATCACGGTACACGGCCAGCCTAAGCTATACAGTGAATTTGAGGCCAACCATGGCTACAGTTTTAAGATCCTATCTCAGAAGGAAAGAAAAAGAATTCAAATGGCTCAGGGCAGTGAACAGTCTGTAGAAATAGCTTCAAGCATGGCTGCATCAAGGGCGTAAGCAATGCCAACTTGTCTCCAACCCTGACCTTTGCCTGAGCTGTCCACGGGTTCTCTGTCTGAGGCAAACGGGTCCTGTGAGCTCCAAGCCTTCGTTATTCTCTCTAGGTTTAATCCCAGAGAAAGATTAAAGGACTCTTTCCCAAGAGCCCTGTCCAAAGTCCCAGTCCCAGTAGCAGGCCTGATCAGCTTGAGGAATCATGTGAGACCCCAACCTTGAGCTAATCAGTATGCTGGGGATGGCTTGCTCTGATTGGCCAAGTTTAGGTCATGTGTCACCTGAGAGCTATTTTCCCTCCAACCCTCCCCGCTAAAGGACAGGATGCAGGACAGTGTCCTCAAAGAGGCTTCAGGTTATTCTGTTGGGGGCTGACCAGAGGATCATGGGAGTCTCACCTGCTGTGGCACTAACCCAGCACCTCTGCCAACCAAGCTTCATTGTTGGCACTCTCCCTTCTCCAGACACCACCCTACAGGTCCAGTTTACTTCAACCTGCCTGGGCCAGGCACCTCCCAAGGCTGCTAGGTTGGAGCTTTAAACGGACTGAGCATCTATTTTCTGCAGGCAGCGCTTCTGCATCCGGTCACTTAATCATCCACAGTCATCCTCATCTCACAGATGCAGAAACAGAGACTCTGGGAGACCCTGCCCAAGGTCACACAGCACAGCCAGGCTTCGCCCAAGGTCACACAGCACAGCCAGGCTTCAGCTAGAGGAAGACTGGATCCTTCAGCTGTGCTGTTCCCCACGGGCTCTAAAACCTACACCAGAACGCTGGATTCGTTCCCAGAAGCCTGGGTTCTTTCCAAAAGAAAACCGGCTTGCAGCGAAGTCTTTGGGTCTATCAGGAGGACTGGTTAGACAATGTTGCAATTGACAGATAGAATATTATGTAGCCGTTTTAAAGCCCCCACAGGAAAAAGAGGTAAAAAAGAAAACAGAAACAAAAACCAGAAGGTAGTAAAGATGGAGGAGGTAGCTCAGCCCCTGCAGGGATAAAGGGTGGTCCAACAGCCACAGGCTGGTCCCACTTTGGATCAGAAAATATATAGAGAGAAATATTTCAAGAATATAGACAAAAACTAGGCCCCTGGTCACGTGGTCAGTCCTCTAGGGAGTCCATGAAACATCTGCTGGGCGTAAGAATTTCTATGCTGTGACATATCCCCTGGCTTCCCAAACGAGACTAAGCACAGAGTAGCCACCGGAGCACAGAATGAACGACTATGAAGACTGACCACAGCACAATTAAAGGGGACACATTCCTGACTGGTCTGCACCTCAACCTTGCACCAAGTTTCTGAATACCCTAAAAGAATCTTGGGTGGTGCAGTTGGGGGCGGGGGTCTTGGTTGATAAAGGTTCTGGGTCTCCTACACAAGCATGAGAACCTGAGTCTGAATTTCCAGCACTCATACAAAAGCTGGGTGTGGTAGCCTTGAGATGCACTGGTCATCTAGAGGCGAGCTCCAGGTTCCGTATAAATCCCAGTCTCAACAAACAAGAAGGCAAACTAGCAAAATGGCTCAGCAGATGATAGAGCCTGTTCTCAAGTCTGACCGCCTGAGTTTGATCCCTGGAACCTAGGTGGCAGGAGGAGAAAACTGACTCCCACAAACTGTCCACTGGCCCCCACATGTGCACCACAGCAAATGCATGCATGGAAGTGCACACACATACACAAATCTTAAAATAGAGAGTGATCAAGGAAACATTGACACTGACCTCTGGACTGGGCACACACACATTCAGATGCACCCACATATATGTGTGCATACACACAAAGACTCTTGAGCTGTCTGTATAGTACAAAACCAAAATGTGACTCCAGACAGCTGGAGTCTCTGCCCTGTCACCCATGCCAGACCTATGAGCCCCCTTCTACAGTTGCCATATGGGTGGCACATCCTCTCTGGTTGGCAAGTGGTCCCTCCACCTCTGTGAGCGGAGCTGCAATGCTGCCTGACTCCACGTGGCTCTGGGGTTCCAGAAGCTCCTAGCACATTCAACCTCTTCCCATCTTCTCCTCCTCCCCTTTCTGCCACTCTCAGCAGGTACCCTGCTTCTGCATGACCTCTGTCCCCAAACAAAACACCAATCCTATTCATTGGCATTTGAAGAACTTATTACACCCTCAATATATACTCCTGCTGATTCTACTGTGGCAGAAGGGTCACCAGATGGGCAGCTTGCCTGCTTCAGGAACATGAGTCTGAATCCAGAACAGCCTGAACCCCTCGGCACCATGGCAACCACTTCTCCCCATGGACGGAGCAGCTTCTGCAAACAGACCCAGGCTAAGGTTAGTGCTACAGGAGGCCATCACAGGCAAGATATGGGTGGACCTACTCTGTGCTGGGCTAGGCACCCACTGAGAGTCTCAGGACGGAAGCTACAGGGGTGAAAGTAACTTTGCTAACTAATATTTATATAGTCATTCTTTTATTATTATGTAGTTATTAAGAAGAACAATTCCATAAGAAAGGCAGGGTTGTACTCTGTGCACCTCTGAGGCACTTGGAAACAAGAAAAAAGCCTTTCTTCTGGGGCTTGCCAGGACAGCTGATGGGGACTTAAGGCTCCCCCTACGTCACAGTTAAGTAAACATGATCTTCTAATCTGCAAACCATTCCACACACAAGGAACAGGACCCGAAACCACTTCCTTAAGGCCCAGAGCAATGGGATTCAGAGTCCAGTCCCAGCTCTGCTCTTCCTAGCTGTGTGGTGGCAGGTAAGTCACTTAAGGAGTCAGCCCACCGGAAGCACGGCTGACACACAGGTCAGGTATGGTAGAAGGTAAGAAAACAAGCAGGAATGCAGAGGGTGAGGTCCCTGGCTCATAGGACTCAGCAGGGGAGGGACGGAGAGCAAACGTGGCAAGCAGAACCATCTGTACACTGTCCACCAGATGGCTGGGAGGAGAAACAGACTGCAGCTGCGGCAGACCAGCCTCCGATCCCACAGCCATTCACAAGGACCAACAAGCAGCCTGCAGAGCATTTTTAGCTCACCCGCCAGACGCTTGCCATCCCATCCCCATAGAGGGTGAGCACAGGGAGACCTGAGCAGAAAGCCACAGCCCACCAAAGGAAGGAAGTGTCCCCCAAGCAGCATCCAGGCCGGATGTCCAACAGCCGGGAGCATCAGTTAGGAATCCATCAGCAGGATGCTTGGCCTTCCTCTGTCACCTTCTCCAGCCTGGAGGAGAAAACAGTCAGAGAGACAGGATGGCTGGGGATGGGCTCTGGGTGAGGAGGGAAGTGGGTGCGGAGCACCCAGCCCCAGAGACTATGAGGCCAATCCTGCTGACGGTGCAGCAACTCTGGGGAAAGTTGAGCCTGCACTTGCCCTGCTGTGGAGGCATTTACTGCAGTCAGAGCAGCGGAGATCCTGCTCCGGAGCCAGAAGCCTGCGCTTGGCAGCGCTGAGTTGCACTTTCTGCGGGTGATGTTTTCAGTGAATTATTTACAAAAGCAATGAACACAGGGTCTAGCAGCAACTCCCAGGAGACATTTTAGCCGGGAGAACACTTACACATGAACACACAAGCGCACACAAATCTAAGTACCACCCAGCACAAAGTAAATGCCCTTTGAGATGAACCAAAGACAAAAGATGATTCAATTAAGAAAGTTATGCAGCCGGGAATGGTGAAGCAAGCCTACAATCCCAGCACTTAGGAGGCAGAGGCAGGAGGATCAGGAGTTCCAGGCCAGGCTACCTAGCAAGTTTGAGGCCAGAAAGTAACTAAAGAGCCAGGTGGCACAAGCCCGTGAGGGCCCACAGTTGTGAGCCTGTTCTATCTTGACTGGAAGTCAGAGAGTCTGAGTTTGGTTTTGCTCTCTCAAAGTTGTTGACAACAGCTAATTAGTACTTTGAGGGTTGAAGTGGATCCGCTCCACCTGGACCAAGGGTCAGAGAATTCAAATCTCCTCCTTGTGTCATGCTATGAAGTCTGTTGCCTCCCTCCTCCCATTTTGGCGTGAAGTATATAATAAGCGTGGGGAAGATTGAACAAGGCGAATTCAGTACTTGCTGAATGTCCCTCCCGATGCTGTTCTGTGTTTCTCTCTCCCATTTCTCCTATATCTCGATTCCTTTGGCTTAATAATTCTAATCCTCACACGCCTATCCTGGAACATACAAGTTTTTTTGAAGCTGGCTTTCAACACAAACCAGGAAGTAGAAGTAGGAAGATATCATGTTCAAGGCCTGCCTGGACTACTGAGTGGGAACTTGTCTCAAAATAAAATACTTTAATTTTTAAGACTGAGATGTGCCTCAGTGGCAGAGTGCATGCATGCCCGCCCAGCAAGTTCTATACACAGTGCTAAAAGATGCAAATTAAAAAAAAAAAGGAATAAGGAAAAAAAAGAAAGCTGTTAAGGAAAGAAGTCACGTGACCTTGCCTTGGTTTTTGTTTGTCTGCCGCCAATGACTCTGACAAGCACTGCACTAAACACTTACACACTTGGGATCATTCAATCCCACAGCAGCGCTAAGAGATGACAGATGAGGAACAGTGGCCTCCACGGGGACTTGTCCCCAACCCACCCAGCTGGGAAGCTGCCCCAGTGGGATCCAAACCCACAACCATCGGCCAGGAGTCCACACCCTAGCTTCCAGGTGGCCTGCCTTTGTCTGAAGATAGTTCCCAAGCTAGAGACAACAGGGGACACTAGGACCCAGGGTCTCCCATTCAAAGGCTCTTTTTTTTTTTTTTGGCTGGGGGGGGGAGCAGGAATGCACAGCCCAACTCTCCATCCTCCTGCCTCTGCAGAACACAGAACTGCACTACACACCAGCTCCTTAAAAGATCACATTATCAGCTGTGTCCTGAAGGTCTGCTTCTGTAAGGGACTGTGGCCGCTTAGGCCATGTGTTCTTTCATGGGCCACACACACACACTCGGGGGGGGGGATCTTGGAACACACAGGAACCTTCGGTTTCCCGTGTGATGATGCTTTTAGTAAGTCACACACCTGCATGAATCCTTCACACCAAACCATGGGGCACTTCAGCTCCCAGGGCTTCCCTCATGCCCCACCCCAGTCAGTAACCATTCACTCCCCATGAAACGGGCCCCTCGGACCTCCCAAGTCAGCTTCACTTTCTCCAGACCTCATAGAGCAACATCAGGCATCCGCCTTTTGCATGTGGCTCTGGACTCTTCAAATTAAAGGCTTGTACGGATGCAGATACGGACAAAGATGGAAGGAGAAAGGAGGGTGGGGCCCTTGGTTCTGCCTTCAGCTTGCAGCCCCCCAGGGGCTTCGTTGTTATTGTTCACTGGCCAATCAGAGAGGGTTGGACACTGGAGTTGGAACTGGCCGAGCTGACCTGGAAACCCAGTGAACCACAGGGGGCGGAAGAAGCCATCTGATCTGACATTGCCAAGGGAGGAATTTGCACTGGCCACTTCTGCCTTTGCTGATGGACAAAGGGGGTGGGGGGTAAGGGACACACACTAGACTTTAGGAAGCTCAGATCAGAGCCTGGCATGGCTGTGCATGCCTACAATCCCAGAACTAGATGCTTGTAGCAGGAGAATAGCCAGTTGGAGGTCACCCTGGATACATAATAAGACCCTGTCTCAAATTGAAAAAAAGAAAAAAGAAAAAGGCAGAAATACCAAACCAAATCGGGAGTCAGGGGAACAGACCAAATATGTTGCTGCTTGGATGCCCAACCACCTTGGTGCCCAGGGTGTCCACCGTCTCCCAAAAGGTCTCAGGTTCCTACCTGTGCACTGCTGGACGAAGTGCTGGTAATCAGTTCCCTGATCGCCTGGGACAATGGTGGCGCCATCGTATCTGAAAGTCACCCTTTGGGTTGGAGGAAGAAAAGAAACAGAGGTGAGCGGCAGCGGCGGGCGGCACGCAGCAAGTCACTACCGGCATCCCCGGGCCCGCAGCGTTGCTCACCAGATGACTTCCGAGCCGTCGTCCCGCACTAGGTTGTACGCCGCGCGACACGCCTCCTTGTCGATCTTCGTGGCCATGGCCGCCGCGAGGACACTGCTGGAGCCAGTGAGCGCGCCCCCTGACAGGCTGCGAGGTTCGAGCGAGCGCAGAGAGCGAGCTAGGGAGACAAGGGCGGCAACTCGGACCTAGAAATTCAGATTCCGAGAGAGGCGCCCGTGGCTAATGCGGAGCCAGATCGCGCGCCCGGACTCTAGTCCCAGGGAGGCCACGCCCCTAGGCCGCCATTGGTCACGAGGGCCGGGGGCGGAGTGTCTCGCACATTCAGAGGCCAATCTCAGCCTGGGTGGATTGCGCAACTCCGCGGAAGATTGGAGGAGGGGCTCTTCCTCTTAGTTCCCCCCCATTCCTCCTCCTCCTTCCCCAGCCCCTCTCTTCTTCCACCACCTTCTGGGTTCTCCAATTTCGCTCTCCTCCATCCGTCTCTTCTCCCATCCTCTGCTTCCCTCACTCCGTTGTCCTCCCTCTCTTCTCTCTCCCTCTTCCTTGTTCTCCCCTCTTCTCATCGATCCCTTTTATCCCACCCCGAGCCCCTTCTCCCTCCTCCCAGGGCCTCCTTCCTCCTCCACCCCTTCTACCCTTCTTCCTCTTCCCCTCCATCTTCTCTTGAATCTTATTCTCTTCTCCTTCGCCTCCACCAGTGAGCTGGGCTGCAGAGTTCCCCACGCCCCCTCAACTCCAGGAGGATAAGTTAACTCAGCAAGTCTGATGAGCCAGGCTGGCAAGACAGGCCACAACCCCGGTGTTTGCTCTGTGGGTTTGGGATGAGAGGAACTGGAAAGAAGGAAGCATTTCATTTGGAAAAGGACAGATTAGGAATCACTGTTGACTTTGTAGCCTGACTGTCTGCAGTCACATTAGGCTCTGAAGCAAGAGCTGATTGGGGTGGGGAAGGATCCTAATTCCCTCACTGGGTATCACTCCCCATCCACTGTCTGTCCTACAGGCAGGTGAAAGGCGGGTCCTGGAGGCCCAGCTTTGGAATTATACCCAGTGTCATTCTCATCCCCAAACCATGGAGCAACTCCTGAAACTCCTCCAAGAATACTGCTCTCTTCCCGTGGTAAGAATAACACAGCCAGCCTCACTGGGTGCCTTCAGCTTTCATTGAAACGGTATGTATAGCAAAGGCAGACATCAAAAGAGGTCATTGTTGGTTTGCAATTAACTAAAAAGAGTCCTAGACACAAACTGAAAAGGTCCAGACAGTGTACAGCAGATAGGAGAACCCTTGAGACTGAGGGTGTGGCCCAGTGGTCCAGGATCTGTGAGGCCCCAGGTTCTCTGGGCACAGTAGCTCACACCAGTCATCTCAGAATTCAGGAGGTTGGGGAAAGATTGTACATGGACAACCAGCCTGGGCTACACAGAGTTCCAAGCCTGCCTGAACTACAAAATAATCTCCAGGCAGATTCTATACTGTAGTTATAGCTCATCTATACCCGGCGAACAGCCCTCATCTACTCAGATATCTGGGGAATATGGCATTTAAATGCTTAATTAAAAAAAAACTTTTCATAAAAAAAGAGACAGGTAGGAGACCAAAAGGTCTCAGGTTGACAGAGGAGGTTCGTTCTCTTCCAGAGGACTGTAGCTTCTTCCCCAGCACCCTTGTCTGTAATTACAGCTCCAGGAGAATCTGATGCCCTCTTCTGACCTCTGTAGGCTTCTTCACACGCATGTGCATGCACACACACGCACGCACACACACAAATGAAAATAGAGAAGTCAAAAAAAGAGGGGGGGAGAGAGGGAGAGGTATTAGAATCTTTGACAAGGAAAACAAAAAGGAGCTAATGACCTGTCAATCAGCGGTGGGTTAATAATGGTGGGTGGGCAGCACAGGAGCTGCAGACCAGAGGGAGCAGATGCTGCCGTGGATGAGAAGTAAAAACAGGACATGCAAAGCCTGGGACCTGAGTTTGATCCCTGGGACCCACCTGAAGAAAGGAGAGAACCAAGTCTCTCAAATCACGCCACAAGCATACTATGGCATGCGTGTACACATGCACGTGCCCGCATACATACGTATATACAGAGAGAAAGAGAAGATAAAGTTCCTAACTGATGGAGCTCACAGTGGTCCTTGGCAAAGGGAAGGGAAGATGGCCCTTAGAAAGGATGGGTGTTGTCCACAGTAGGCATCAATGTCAAAGCATGAATAAAAGAAACCCCGAAGGGGCCAGAAGAAAACATGAGGTGCTTCTTTCTTGCCTGGAATAGGAAAGGTCTCTCTAACCGAAGCTTAAAACCCAGAATACTCTCTCTCTCTCTCACACACACACACACACTCCACACGCACACTCCACACATACACTCTTACATACCCATATACATATATACATGCATACATTTGAATAAATAAAAAGCATAGAGACACACACCTGTTGTCGTAGTACTTGGGAGGTGAATGCAAGAGAATCAGTTCAGGTTGGTCCTCAGAACCAGCCAGTTGAAGTCCAGTCTGGGCTACATGAGATTGTCTCAATACAACTACATACACCACAGAGTGAGTTCCAGCACAGCCAGAGCTGTTCCACAGAGACTCCCTGTCAGCTGGCATGGAGCTCGCCCACTAGTCGAGTCTGGCTGGCCATTCAACCCCAAGGGTCCAATTGTCTCCACCTCCCTGCCTCCCCAGCACTGGGATTACAAACCCAGCCACTATGTGGCTTTATGTTTTTTGTATGTGAGATCAGGGGGTCAAATCAGGTCCTCATGCCACCACAGGAAGCACTTAAACTGATTAAGATAGTTCCCCTTCTGTTCTTTTTGTGTGTGTGTTTGAGATAGGGTCTCATGCAGCCCATGCAGGCCTCTAATTCACCATATAGCAGAGGATAACTCTGAACTCCTGATACTCCTGTTTCCCCATCTCAAAGGCAGGGATTATAGGTGTGGGCCCCCAGGCCAGATGAGCCTACAGACATGAAAAATCCCAGAAGAGGAAATCAGATGCCCTGGAGCTGGAGTTACAGGAAGTTGTGAGCTGCCTGACCTGGGTGCTGGGACTGAACTTGAGTCCTTTTGAAAGCAACAAGCACTCTTAATCATTGAGCCATCTCTCCATCCCCTGTTTTTTTGTTTGTTTGATCAGTTTTGGTTTGGTTTTTCAAAAACAGTATTTTTCTGTGTAGTCCTGGCTGTCCTGGAACTCACTCTGTAGACCAAAGATCCATCTCCCTCTGCCTCCCAAACACCAAGTACGGGGACTAAAGGTTTGCGCCATTATGTCCAGCCTACGTTTGTTTTTAAACCATGAGAATACATTATTTACTTATATGAAATTACTACCGAGGAGCTTGCTGGTGCATGTTGGAGCATGGTGGTACATAGTGACGTGGTGCATTGGTGACATATGGTGGTGCATGGTCTTTAATCCCAACAAGGAAGAGAGTTGTAGACCAACCAGGGCTGCATAGTGAGTTCCAGGCTAGCCAGGCCTACATAATAAAACCCTGCCTCAAAAAACAAAAGGAAGGAAGTATTAATTATTACCGAAAAAAAAGTGAACTTGACCTTGCATTTTCTGGCTCTACTTTCCAAGCACCGTGCTGACAATGGGAAAGGGGAACACCCCCCCCCCCCCCCGAATTAATTCCCTAGGGCCCTCAACAGTTCTTTCTGCTCCTTGCTGAGGGCGCCCTCTACTGGACCAAACATGTGAAAGGGTTGCTTTGCCTTGGAACCTTGATTCTGTTAATCTACTCAGCTGTGCTGTGAACAACTGACCACCTCAACTGGGCTCCGTAGAATATCACAATACAGAAAGTAACCTGGCTGGGTGTGGTGGCCTGCACCTGTATCCACAGGAACCCAGAGGAAGAGACAAGAGAAGTGACATACGTTTCAGCTCATCTGAATCTACAGATTAAGTGCCAGGACAGCCAACGCTACAGAGTAAGATCTTGTGAAAAACTCAAAACAAAACAAAACAAAAAAATGGGCCACTGATAAGGCCCAGTGAATAAAGGTGCTTGATACCAAATCTGACAACCTGAGTTCAAACCTGGGGTGTACATGGAGGTGAGAACACAGGGGCACACTTTCCCCCCGAGTGAGCACAGCTACCACCCCACCATGGCTTTCACCAGCCATGAAAGAAGGTCCTCTGTCACACTCCGCCAGTCACTGTCACCCAAGCTTCTGCCTCTCAACACCCATCGATCACTCTGACATCGCCTTTCTCTCATCTTATATTTTGTCTGTCCACCCCTAGAAGAATGCCAGGTCTACAAGCAGGGATTTGTCCATCTAGAGCACCATGGATGCCTGTCTGTAAGAGCCACAGGAATCCCAGACAGACATAGACATCCTGTCCCATTGACGCACACACCCCTCCCCTCCAATTTCAAAGGCCTTAGCAGCACCCGTTACTGTCCCAAGAGATAGACAGTGGCCACAGACTGGAGACACTGGTTTCTGGGAGCTCCTTCGCAGCCTCCTTCCAGGCCCATGCCCACCCAGATAAGCAATATATATGATTGCAATTGTATGAAATGCAATTGCAGTTCCATTTATGCCAGACCACTGCAGCGTTCTATAGCACTAATAGTGATGACATCATAATTCTATATGTTAATTAACTAGCATTAACAAATATGATGATGTCCTGTGACCCTGCATGGAATGCCAGACATCGCGTTAAGTTCTGTGGGGCTGTTTTCCATCAGCTGACTGGCTTCTTACATACTTTTTCTTAGAGAATGTCATACATGTGTACAGTGTGTTTTGATCCTATGTACCCTTTTACGTCTCGATTTTTGGAGACGGATCTCATGGAGCCCAGGCTGGCCTCATCTCCTGGTCCTGCTGCCTCGACTCCCAGATGCTAGGATTACAAGTGTATTCCACCATGTTCGGCTGTGCACAGCCGCTTCTCCGTTAATTCCCTGTCCTTGTGTCGGCCTAGATGAGACTTGAAGCCATCCTCTAGGGTTGGTTTTGTTTCGGTATAGCCTCTCATTAAATAACCAAGACTGGCCTTGAACTTGAAATCCTTCTACCTCAGCTTCCTGAGTACTGGGCCCAAGCCAGGGTTGGACATGGTGAAGGTGCCATTTAAACCAAGGCCATCTGACCTCAGAGGCTTTACATCTCCATCAGAAAGCAGAGTTTGGAAATCACGAGATGGAGTCAGGCTGCTGGGCTACCCAGGCTTTAAGAGAATTCTGTGCTGAGTTTTTAAGAATATCTTATTTAGCTGGGCAGGGGTGGCATATTCTTTTAATCCCAGCACTTGGAAAGCAAACACAGGCGGATGTCTGTGAGCTCAAGGCCAGCCTGGTCTACAGAGAGAGTTCCAGAACAGCCAGAGCTACACACAGAGAAACCCTGTCTTGAAAAATTAAAAAAACAAACAAACAAACAAAAAAACTAACCAAACAAAAAACCTTATTTACACAGATAGAAAGGTAGGTCTAGCATCCGAGAAGCAAAGAAAGAGGGGTCAGGAGCCCAAGGTCATTCTTCACTACACAGCCAGTTTGAGACAAGCCTGAACTATGAGACCCTGTCTCCAAACAAAAATAAAAACTAAAACCAAGGGCTGGAAAGACAGGTCAATGGTTAAAAACACTTGTTGCTCTTTCAAAGGATCCCATGTTCGCTTCCCAGCACCCACACATGGCATACAACCATCTGTAACTCCAGTTCTAGGGGATCGGGCGCCCTCTGACCTCCACAGACACCTGCACACACATAACATTTAAGAACTCAGGCACACACACACACACACACACACAGAGAGAGAGAGAGAGAGAGAGAGAGAGAGAGAGAGAGAGAGAGAGAGAGTTTTTTAAAAAATGTTTAAAAACAAAACATCAAAACCCATCATATTCAACTGCTGTATTTCTCAGACTCTTTGAGGTCAGAGCCGTGGTTTCCATGTTTTCCTTGGGGCTAAAAGCTGAAGGAAAAAGGTTCCTCCTCAGCTGACCTGCCAGGTGGAATAGCACACGCCCGACTCTTGCTTCCTCAGCAAGTGGCTGCACCTTGAAACAGGTGCCTCCCTGGGAAGGAATATTTATAGACGGAACTATTAATGGAATGAGCTGATCTCACCAATGTAAGGGCTTTAAAAAGAGGTACTCAGGGGTGTCAGAAAGATTACGTTGCCTAAGTGGGGGCTGAAGGTGCAGTCTCGGGGCTCCTGGCTGCTGGCTGCTCAGGCAATATGCCCTGGATTTCTACTACTTAGGAGTCCAGAGGTTCTGCACCGAGGTCAAGGTCTCTTTTGGTAAGAGCTCGACAGGCACCGGCTCCAAGCCTGCATGCTACAGTGTGCAGATACGAAGGTCAGAGGTCAACTTGTGTCCGTTTTCTTCTTCCACCTTATGGGTCCCAGGGATCAAACTCAGGTTTTTCAACTTGGCAGCAAGTATCTTCCCTGGCTGGACCATCTGGCAGGCCCTGTAGTGTACCCCTCTCCCATGCACACATAGATAAATAAATGTGATTTTTTTGAGAGTGAAGCATATGTCAATTTATTGGCATCATCAACTATGAACAAGACAGGTGGATTGTTTTGTTGGTTGGTTTTGCTTGTAAAGTGAGGTTGGTTTCAGTCACCATAACAGGTGCCCACACATCTTCACTATGAAGATGCAGAACTTCGCACAGCAGACAGGGACCACATTCCTTTCTCTCACACAGTTTTTATGCGTTTGCTTTGAATCTTCAGGGTAGTGGAGGTAGTGGCCTCTCACCTGCCAGGTAAGCACTTGACCACTGAGCTACATTCCCAGCTCTTTTTATTTTTCATTTTGAGATAAGGACTCATTAAGGGGCACTGAATTCGCAATCCTCCTGCCTCGGCCTCCTCACTCCCAGTTGCTAAGATGACAGGCCTGCACCACCAGCCTCCGCTGCAGAGCGCTCTCACTGATGCGACTGACAGAGGGACTCCACAGGCCCTTCATCCAGACAGGCACGGCTTCCCTCCGCCCATCCACCTGGTTCCCGTGCTTTCTCTTCATCATTTGCCTCTGAGTGTGCCACGGCTTTTACTCTTCTGCCTCAACATTTATGTATCATTTAATTAGGTAATGACTGTCATAAGCACAGCTGCTACCCCAGGCCTGATGGCCGACACTGACTCTGGGTCTACATACAGCTGATGTCAGAAGGAAGGAGAGGAAGGCTTGGCACATCATTGGCAGCTGTCAGTATCTCACAGGAGGGGACACTGCTATAGACCTAGGGGACCAGGGATGAGAAGTCATCTGGGAAACATCCTTACAAATAAGTGGTCCAGGAGCTGGAAAGATGGTTCAGTGGTTAAGTGTGTGTTAAATCCCACAGATGCAAGGAGGAAGATCGCTGACCCTAATCATGGCCAAATTAAGTAATGCAAGCTTTTTTTTTTATTCATGTACACGGGCTGTGGTCTCCCTAAAGGTGGGGCCCAGCAAAGAGGTGCCGCCACTGGAGTCCAGCCTCAGTAAGAAAGGACAGCCTCCTGTCCATAAGAAAAGGAGTCATCATAGGAGAGGAGCAGCAGGAATGGAGGCCCCAGATCGCTTGGAGACTGTTCCCTGCCAGTGTCCAGCCATGGCTGCAGGCCATTTTAAAGGGCTGAGGCCACTTAGGCTGTAGGGCAGGAAGCCATTCTCCTTCGTTCTAGCCAAACCAGAGACTCGTGAAAAAGAGGAGGTAGGTGTGTGGCTGGAACCCAGGATCTGAAGGGCTTGGACAGCACGCTCTAGCAGGGATTGCAAGTTACTGGAAATGAATCTGGAAACTTCAAAGTGGAGACATTTATGTACTTGTTTGTTTGTTTAGAAACAGGGTCTCACCATTGTTGAGTAATAGCCCTGGATCATTAGGAATTGAGATGGGCAATAGCCCCCTAGCCATGAAGAATGGCTTAGCCCCAGCCTGAGCATTCCTGTTCCACCTGCAGAAACAATAAACCACCCTCCCTGAACCCAGTGCATTCAACCTTCCTCCCAGGGAAAGGCTGTGGGCCCCTCACTGCTCCAGTAAAGCAGTCTCAGCCTGTTGAGCACTCCTTTGTCTGCTTCTTTGGTTTTTCGAGACAGGGGTTTCTCTGTGTAGCCCTGGCTGTCCTGGAACTCTGTAGACCAGGCTGACCTTGAACTCAGAGAGCTGACTGCTTCTGCCTCCTGAGTGCTGGGATTAAAGACTTGCGCCACCACCATCTGGTCCCCAGCCTCCTTTTTTACCAGTCATTTTAAGAGAGCATCTCACCGAGTTACCCAGCCCAGCCTTGGACTTGCTACGTAACCTAGGCATATCTCCAAACTTCTTCCATCCTCCTACGATAGTTAAACAGCTAGATAGCAGGCCCTTACCATCACACCTGGCTTCCAAACACCTTTAAGGCTGATAACGAATGTATGCTGGGGGTGACATGGGCTTTGTCTCTACAAAATTCATGATTAATTTATGAAATTCAAATATAATCTGTGCCTGAGACTCAGCTCAGTGCTTAGGAGGATTTGCCCCTATGGGGTCACCCTATTGCTTCCTGCGGGCATCCCATGTGTCAGCCAAACTCTGCTCTGCCTGGGATGACAAGGTCATTTCCTCCTCCCTTTGAGGTCTCTTCTCCCCTCTGCCTATTGGTTCCCCACTTACCTTGCATGCATAGTGCAAATGCCTCTCCTGGCGTTCATGCATATTTTGAGCAAATATGCTTTCCTTCCAGGGGCCCTAGGAGAGTTTATCCTTCAATTTTACCTTATTATTTATTATGAGGAGTACATGCCACAGCACAAATGTGGAGGGTCAGAAGACAACTTTGTGGAGTTGGTTCTTGTAGCTGGAAGTCTTTTCTCTGTCCCATCTGGTCCTGTTGGACCGATTTCTCTCCTGCCCACCAGTGTAAACAAAGATACAGGGAAAAAGAAGGCGGAGTCTGGCAGCAGACAAAGATGTGAGGTAGCAAGCCACGAGCCTTGTAGTAAAATATAGAATAATAAAAATGGGTTAATGTAAGTTTGTAAGAGCTAGTTAATAGTAAGCTTGAGCTAATGAGCCAAACAGTTGGTGCAGAGAAACTGTCACTAGGCCGGTGGGAAGCCATATGTACCTAGAAACAAAGTTCAGCTTGAATCAGTTTGGGGCAGCAAGCTAGGCTGCAGAGTGGTGGAAATGGGTCCTTGGTCTGGATCAATGAGATGCTTCACCTGCAGGTGTACCAGACTGTGTTGCAAGGTTCTGAGTTGCTGCTGTGCCCACAGTCTCCCTTGAAGAGCCTAAGTGTCACATGCCCCAGGCTAGAGGAAGAAGCAGCTGTAGTGGTGGTGGCAGAAGAGAAGTCTGCTACACAGGAAGAAGTGTCCTCCCCACGCCCCCAGAAGATGCGGCAGAGTCCTGCACAGATCCTGGCCATGAGTCACCCCAGAGTTTCCAAGGAGGAAATAGGGTAGCTTCCAGTCCTGTGGCCCAAATCCCAGATCAGGTTCTCAAGGACAGCCAACCCCTTGGTCTGTTGTCACACAGCATGGATAAGGAGTGCCAGCCACAGACATCACCAGAACCTCAGGGCAACTCAGCTGCCCAGAAGATCCCAGAGAGCAATGAAGCCGGTTTATTGACTCCCAGAGGGACCCAGGTGCAAACCTGCCCAGTTAAGAAGTTCCATGTCGCTGGGTGGTGGTGGCGCATGCCTTTAATCCCAGCACTCGGGAGGCAGAGGCAGGCAGATCTCTGTGAGTTCGAGGCCTGTCTGGTCTACAGAGCAAGTTCCAGGACAGTCAGGACTGTTACACAGAGAAACCCTGTCTCGAAAATCTAAAAAAAAGGCCGGGCGGTGGTGGCGCACGCCTTTAATCCCAGCACTCAGGAGGCAGAGGCAGGCGGATCTCTGTGAGTTCGAGACCAGCCTGGTCTACAGAGCTAGTTCCAGGACAGGCACCAAAGCCACAGAGAAACCCTGTCTCGAAAAACCAAAAAAAAAAAGAAAAAAGAAAGAAAGAAAGAAAGAAAGAAAGAAAGAAAGAAAAAGGAAGTTCATTCAACTCCCACAGGGTGAAAGAAAAAAAGCCTGACATGCAGAAATAAGTGTGTATTCTTGTGTGTGGATGTGTATATGTGTAAATGCACCTGTGTATGTGTGCACATGCTTGTGCATGTATGTGTGATTGAAGCAGTAATGACCCTGTACCCAGCATAGGGTTACAGTATCCCAGCCATCATGCTAGTCATCTCTATGCAATAACGCACTTTCGGCCCTCCCCCAAACCTCAGGGACAGTGACCCTCAAGAGGCCACAAAAGTATAGGACCAGAGCTGTAGCTCCATTGGTAGAATACTTGCCTAACATACATGAAGCCCAGGGTTTCATGCCCACTACCAAAAAACCAGGTGTAGTGGCACATCTGTATCCCTAGAACTGAGGTGGTGAAACCCCGAGGATCAGAAGTTCAAGGTCGTCTTGGTATAGTAAATAGCAAGATGGAGGCAGCCTGAGCCTCAGCTTGTTGTTTGTTTGTTTCAGTGTAACTGACCCAATGTCACACAGTGGCTAAGTGGCAGAAGCAAAGCTAGTCTGTCTTTATACCATGGGTCATTAAGGCTCGTGTACTGAGTAAGTGATTGAACAAGCACAACCAACAAGACCAGATGCTGGGCGATTCATCCAGGACAGGCATTTCGAAGGGTCAGGCTGCAGGGGCTGGGCACAATGACTGGGCATGGGCACCTCCTCGTGTGTGAGGCATACTCCCCAGAACCCTGTGTTCCTGCCTCCCTTGGTTCCCAGAGGCAAGGCCAGTCTCTGCCCTCCCTTATCTAGCTCTATGATAACTGTGCTCAGTATCTGTCTTCTCCTACTGCAGATCCAAGGCTGGCTTCGCTCAGCCCCGTTTGGCCAATACTGATTGCCCAGCTAGACACGGCCCACTCTTTCCTGAATAAAAGAGAAGAGCACCATAGACTCCACAACACCTGAAGAGAGCCAGACCAGCCAGAGGCTACACCCAACAGGCAAGCAAGGAATCAGCGACTGGCACCTAGCTTAGGAGCAACTGTGCAGCTGACAAGGTGCCGGCCACATGCTTGTTTCCTCTAAAGAGGGACAAGGGACAAAGCCTCAACTCTGCAGTCAGGACCTGAGGGATCTCAGCATCCAGGATTGTGCAGGTCGGGGAGTTTGGGGTGTGTGAACAGAGTTTGTGAAGTTCACAGGGACAATTGAGAGGCCTGGCGATACGTGTTAGTAGAGCCTGGTGATCAGTTCCCAAAATCCCATTGTTAACCTCAGAGGTAGAGGAAGGGTGCGTCTATCAGTTAGCAATGTCTGCCATGAAGTCAGAATAGAAAATGGAGACCTGTGTGCTAAGTGCTTACTGTCCTGAGTGGTAGAACTGCAAGAAACTACTAGCAATAATAGCAGCTCCGCTAAACAGACTAGCAAATGTTGTAATCTCAGCACTCGAGAGACTGGGGCAGAAGGACTGAGCTCCAGGCCAGCTTGGGCCTCCAGTGAGAGCTTATCTCAAAATAATAATAGCATGTACCATGTCTTAAGCATGTCAATTGGGTTGGCATGTTCATTTCTTCCCTTTCTGTCCTCAGATTAACCCTCAGAGACAGGTGTCATTTAGGACTTCCTCTAAAAGGTCTGCCCCATGGGTTTGGTTTTTTTTATATTTGTGTCATTTGATGTTACATCCTGGCTTCTTAAAAAATACTTCCTGGCCATGCAGGCATTCAGTTGCGTGCTTGCTAAGGGACGGGTGAATTTCCATTTGGGGAAACCGAGGACCCGAGCAGTAAGTGGCTTGCTCCGGGTAGGCAGCTGCTAAGTGCTACTTTAGGGCATCATGCCCTACAGAACTTTCTGGAAGGATGGACATGTTCTGTAACCTGTTCCTTATGACAGCTATTAGCCACATGTGGTTACTGAGGACTTAAAATGTGGCTAGTGTGTGGAAATCTGAGTTTATAATCTCATATAAATCTTGACTAATTAAAAGCTGACATTAGAAATAGCGGCGTGTGGCTGATGGCGGCTTCTCCGAATAGCACAGCCTGGAGCTTAGGGGTTTGAGCACCAGAGACTAATGCCAGATTCCAGGATGTAAAGTGCACACAGGGTCAAGGTTTTCTTGGGGCACTACAGAAATCCCCGGCTTTAGGTTCCACGGAGCGGGGGAGGGGAGGTTGCTGCCCAGTGGCGGTCCCAGCGCGCGCGTGCTTTTGCTGTCCTGCTACAGCAGTCTGGGAGAACGATGTGTTGGCTCCAGAGGGGATCTGGATGACTGAGGACAACCTTCTGAGCTGGGACAGAGCTCAAGACCTGTAATCTTGAAGTCCTGAGTCCTTAGGCCTTATCCTTTTACTGCTCAGCAGAAAGAGAAGCAAGGTGCCATGCCCCCCTCCATGGGTGAATCAGGCTGTGGGCATTACCAGGGGGTGAGGAACTTCGGTGGTCAGACGCTAGAGCTGGGGTATGCACTCATTACACACATAGTGGCTTCCAGATGACAGCTCATTCCTCCTCCAGGCCTCTGTCCAGGTTGGCTGGTGTTTTCCTTCCCGTCCCATCCAAGGGTGATGTTGAGAAATGCCTAAATCGGATGATGGCCTGAGTGTGTGACTCCTAGAGAGAGTCCACTCCAGGCTTCGTCAGTTTTATCAGGAATCAGGGCTGAAACAGAAGAGCACCTGTGTGGGTGGTTGAGCATCGTGTATCATCAGCTAAGGTTAACAGTTATGTCACAGATGGTTTGGAGAAACCATGGATTAATTCGCTAAGCTTTGATGACATCACCGGAGGGGGGAGCAGGTTGGAGGTGGGGAAATTGAGGCACAACAAAGTAGCTGGTACAGTTCACCCATCAAGGGTACAGCCATGCCAGGACTCATCCCAGGCAGAACAGGGAGGGAAATATGTTGAGGATGATGGAGGAAGGGGTGATAAACAACTCAGAGATGAGGCACACCCACCCAGGGCTGGCCTATATTCCCACTGTGGCCCTCTCCACATGCCAGCCTCATCCTCCAAAGGCATCCTGACCTTCCCAGCCCCAGAGCAGTTCCAACCCTACAGGATGTGCAGGCCAAGGATTCCCAGGAAAGACAGGACTGGGGCTGGCCAGCAAGCCTGCTCTTTTGTACAGAACTATCTAGATTATTCAGCCTTTGGGAGGAAGGCCAGGCCACGGACAAACCTTTGGCAAGCAGAACCGAGTGTTTAGAGAGCTGGCCCCACCTTCTAGGCCCAGCCAACCTCCTCCAGGAGCCTAGCCAACCTCAAGAGTCTTTTGGAGCTCTTCTTTCTCTTCTCTGATAGTCTCTCTCTCTTTTTCTCCTCTTCTTTCTTTCCTTCATTTTCTTTTTCTTTTTTTCATGTTTTTATGCTGTCCTGGAGACAGAACCCAAGCCTTCGTACATGCTAGACAAGCATGTGTACCCCTGAGGCACATCGCCAACCCTAACATCCACTTCCGAACAGAGGGTTAGGCATAGAAACAACACAGACCTCATTAGAGTGGGCTCTTGGGTGACAATCCAAACTATTTTCTAGGGCCAGCTGTATGGGTCTGTGGTCTCTGGGATTACACAGGCTCTGTGTTCACAAAGGCTCTAAACTGAGGTTTAAATTGTCTTGGACTTTGGAGTCACCTGGCCTTGCACTTGTTCTGTGTATGCAAAGCATGATGGGATAATAGAGCAGGTCATAGATCTGGGCCATGGAAGTCCCTCATTCCTACCTATTAATCAGTGTCCCTGATGGGGACCTGTGAGTGCTGCCTACCTAATGACTTAGTGTGGCTCAGGGTGGCCTATGACAGTCTACAAGTGTTCCTGAGTCTCCCTTCTTATGTCCCGGGGAATTCAAAATGAAATAGTGACTTTAACACCTGTTATTGGAGCCAGGTATAGTGGCCCAAGCCTTTAAATCCCAGCCATTGGGAAGCAGAGGCAGGCAGATCTCTGTTAGTTTCGAGGTCATCCTGGACTACAGAGTGAGTTCCAGGACAGACAGAGTTACACAGAGAAACCCTGTCTCAAAAAACAACACACACACACACACACACACACAGACACGCACAAAACAAAACTATGATTGGTCTGGAGCAGACCACAGAAACAATGGAACATTTTGTCCTGTTTTGTGCCTCAGCCTCACACTGAGTCTCCAAGGTGACAATATGAAGTCCCTGTCAGTTTGATCTACTTTTGAAAAAAAAACTCTTAGCCAGGCGGTGGTGGCGCACGCCTTTAATCTCAGCACTTGGGAGGCAGAGGCAGGCAGATCTCTGTGAGTTCGAGGCCAGCCTGGTCTACAAGAGCCAGTTCCAGAACAGGAACCAAAAAAGCTACGGAGAAACCCTGTCTCGAAAAGTCCAAAAAAAAAAAAACCCAAAAAAATCTCTTTAGTTAAATCTTGATAATAATAGGTGGACATAAATTTATGCTCACACAGGTATGCAAACTAACAATGCTCTCGTTTCAAACCTTTTTTGTCACCCCCTGAAAGTCCCTGATTTTCCTTTGTTGGCTGCCCCAGCTCTCCGACCCTTGGCATCCTCTGTCCTCCGCTATGTTTCCTGGCTTTCCCATTTTCCTGTTTGAACATTTTACTTACGTCTTTTGTTCTCAAGTGGTTTGCCTTTTTAAGACAAAAATCTCACTATGTAGCCCAATCTGTCCTTGGACTCTTCATCTTCCTGCTCCAGCCTCCCTAGGACGACAGCTGTGTGCCACCAAAAGCTGCTGGGAGTGTCCTTTTGTCTCTAGCTTCTTTCGCGTATTGGAATCGCTTCAAGGTTCTTCCAGACTATAACGTGAGTGAAGTTTGATCATTGATAGATGAATTAATGATGATCTCAGCTCAACAAATATTTACTGAGAGGCCGTGTACCTGCCACGGGAACCCAGCAAGGATTATAATGTTCGCTGGAGGGCTTCAAGTGGAAAAGAAATAGAAAGAAAAGGGAGGAAGGGAGGGAAGAAAAAGAAGAAAAGAATTATGTAAAATATGATGAGCCAACTAGGGCAAAGTTGAGGGCCGTGGTGATTGAGGTCCTGGGGAAGGAAGGAAGGAAGGAAGGAAGGAAGGAAGGAAGGAAGGAAGGAAGGAAAGAAAGAAGGAAGGAAGGAAAGAGGGAGGGAAGAAAGAGAAAAAGAAAAAAGAAAACGTAACAGTAATAGATTGGGATAAACAGTAAGGAGAAGCAGAAAGCAGGACACAGGGTGCAGGGATGCTTTCAGGGATGCTGCCCCTCAGAGAAGGTAAGGAGGACACAGCCATCCCGGAACCCCTGACACGCCCTGAGGTCTGTCCCACGGAGCCACCTCGTGTCCTGGAGCCCGGGACGTGGGGGCCAGAAAGTTTCTGCGGAGCATGCCTGGCCTGCCTAGGAGACAGCTGGGGTACGGCTAAGGGAGATCAATAGTAAGAAACCCTGGGTACCTCTTCCAGACACCTTCCCGCCCCTAAAACTGAGGTCCGCCCTCCTGCCTGTTAGTCTCCAACAGACCCGCCACTCAGACGACGCTCCGCCTTCCACCCTGCAGACCCCGCCTCTTGTCCCGCCTTCAGGCCCCGCCCCTCAGCCGCCATTGACAGTGCAGGCTTGCACTTCCTAGCGGAGGGATGGTTGCGTTTCGGGCGGGCACCGTAGCCCCGCAGCGTGCGCTGCTCTGGTAGCTGCTTGCAAGCGGGCGCGATTCGGGTTCGTGGGTGCACAGGTGCGACCCACGCCTCCCTCAGCGCCTCAGCGCCTGCCGGGCGGGACCCGGGACGGTGAGTGCAGCCTGGGCTGCGTGCTGGATCCCGGGGACCCCGGGCGGGGGCTCTGCACCTTCACCTCACCTACTTGCACGTTGCCCTGGACGCGTCTAGCGGCTACAGACACGGTCCCTGAGACTAAGGCGAGCCCTTCACTGGAGCGCGCTGTCTCTCTCTGGATCCCTTGGCCTAGAAAAGAACGCTCTCAGACTGTGAGGAACCAAGAGACCTGGCTGGTCGCCCTAAGTAGTAGATGGGCAGAGAAGGTGTCTGTGTTTTCCTCTCTGTGACCTTGGGCGGGCCCCTCAGCCACCTGCCCAGTCAGGGTGTGATTTTCTCACTGTGGGAACAATGGTACTCAGTCTCTGTCTGCCAAGGTGAACCGAGGGAGCCAGGGGTATGCAGTGAGTAGGTGCTTTTTTGATGACTGTTCTGCTTTCCTTCTCTCTGGGCCTCCAGCAACCCGGAGACAGAGTCCCTGCATGGGGACAGCTTCGACACAAAGTTACTAGTTTCCTCCGAAAGATTCCCTCCTCTCTTCTTTCCCAGGGAGAGTCGCACAGAATGGAATGTCCCCTGATTTCTTCCTCCGTGGGAACACTGGAGCCCCCTCTCTCTCCCTGTTTATCTCCTAATCGCGCTGACTTCTTAGCACATTGTTCTGCTTTAGCAAAGACTCTTTCTTTAATAGATAACAAAATGATTATTCCTATGGACTCAGCAGAACCGGGGGAAATTTCTCCGAATCCCAATCCCGGTCTATGTGCTATGCCCAAGTTGGTTTCGTAAGGAAAATGAGGTGGAGAAAGTGAGACTGGCTAAGACAGATTCGTCTTTACGGGCTGTTAATTAGATCAGCGACAATCTGCACCTTTCCAGTCTTCCCAAAGGATGGATGGAGGTTCGGTTCTCTGTGGGCGCCGTTGGGGGCAAGCTGATATCATGGGGTTGAGAGTAGGGAAGTTGCAGGTGTTGACTTTAGGTTGTTTGTAGTGGTCCCGTGTCAGTGTATCTCCCTTCCTCCCCATCATTGTCCCCTACCCCTCAATGTATCGGGGCAGGGAGTCCCATAGACTCCAAGCATGAACAGAATCCTTCTGACCACAGCTAGAGAAGCAAGTTGAGCAGAATTTCTCTGAGTCAAATTAAGCTTAACCCAACAGATTTATTCCTTCCTGGGTGTCCCCTCCTAGTCTTCAAAGTCCCCCAAAGCCTGGCTCCAAGATGGCTCAGTGGACAAAGGTGTTTGCCACCAAGACTGACAACTTGAGTTCAATCCCTGGGTCCCATATGATGGAAAAAAGAGCTTAACTCTCTCAGGCTTTCACAAAATAAATTAAAGGGAAAAAAAACATGAGCATGAAACACAGACTAAATGCTGTGAGATGCCATACTTTAGACATACAGGGTCGTGAATTAAGGGTTAGTAAAGGAAGTTGTCTCCTTGCACTGAGCCGATGCCATAAAATGGGCTCAGAGTTCCAGGAACTCTGATATCCATACAGATCTCCAAAGTCCTAAAAAGAGCAACTGGCCTAGCTTCCACCCCACAGTTCCCAAATAAAACAACTTTAAAAAAACAAACAAACAAAAAACAGCAGATTCCCCCACATACACACACAGACTTTGCACTGTGTGCTGTCCTGTGTACCAGGTCATGAGATACCCTTCAAGTTAATAGAATCTCCTCTTGCGGTTGAGGGCTCTCTGTTTTCGTTCCTTCAATTCTATTTGCCAACTCAGATCTCACACTAAGCAGTTACAGCAGCCTGACTTTTTACACACGGTGTCTCGTTCTCTCTCTCTCCTTCACGGGATGGTTTCTTCATTTGCTAACAGTGGTGTCTGTCTGCAGGGCCCACAGCTAACAGCCAGCCTAGAGTTAATGGCGCATGCTCAGAAATGCTATTTTCATTGTAGGTCCGGAATCACTCACAATGGAGGCAAGCAAGCAGTTGCGAGTGTCTCGGCCATACAAAATCAGCGAATCTTCAAAGGTAACGTGGGCAGTGCCTCTCCACCCGTGGTATCGATTCCTATTGCCTCCATCTTATGTCTCCTTAACTGTATCCACCTGCGGGTTTGCAGAGGAGCTCCTGGGTATAGCTCCCTCCATTTTCCATATCACCATGATGGGTGGGACAAAAGAACCAAGGGACTTCTGCCTTCATGTGGGCCTTACCAACGATGCGAGTCTCATGGAGAGTCCAGCCTCTGACCTTAAAATAGGACCCGTCTTCCTGATGTTAGGACACCGGGGATCACTTCTCTGTTTGTGTCCAACTCCCTGGGACCCCAAGAATGAACAAGTATGGACTCCCTGGGTTCTGGCCACCAGCCCACATCAAGCTGGTTTCATTAGAATCAGACTCAGCGAGTCAGGAAAGAATCCAGGGAGAATGACCATGTCCAGTGGGCAGGGTGCACATTTGTAATCTCAGCACTTGAAGGCTGAGACAAGAAGACAACCAAGAGGGCTGGAGAGATGGCTCAGAGGTTAAGAGCATTGCCTGCTCTTCCGAAGGTCCTGAGTTCAATTCCCAGCAACCACATGGTGGCTCACAACCATCTGTAATGGGGTCTGGTGCCCTCTTCTGGCCTGCAGACAGAATATTGTATACATAATAAATAAATAAATAAATAAATAAATAAATAAATAAATGGCAACCAAGAGTTTAAGGCCAGCCCGCTGCCTATATAATAAGTACAGGTGAGTACAAGCTGGCCGGCAGAGTTACTTAGCAAAATCCTCTCCCTCTTCTGGCCTGCAGACAGAATATTGTATACATAATAAATAAATAAATAAATAAATAAATAAATAAATAAATGGCAACCAAGAGTTTAAGGCCAGCCCGCTGCCTATATAATAAGTACAGGTGAGTACAGGCTGGCCGGCAGAGTTACTTAGCAAAATCCTCTCCCAAAAACCAGCCTGTGTGTATGTGTGTATGTGTGGAGGGAAAGGGTGTCACACACCTTTAACTCCAGGAGAAACTGGTGGATCTCTGAGTCTACTCTACCCTAGGACAGCCAGGGCTACAGAGAGCCCCGTCTTAGAACAAAACAAACAAACAAACAAAACAACAATAAAAACAAACAGGACAAACAGGCTCAGCAGGTAAAGGCATTTGCCAACTAAGCCTGGCAGCCTAAGTTCAAACCCCGGGATTCACTTGGTGAAAGGAGAGAGCCAACTCATGCATGTTATCCTTTGAGATATGTAAACAGTGGCACACATCACTATCCTCCCTCCCCCCCCAAAAAAAACCTAAGTAAATAAATGTAATAACAATAACATTTTAAAAAGAAAAGAAAAATGCCAGGAAGTGGGTCAGTGGCTAGCTAACCTAAGACCACGCAGCAGGCAGGATGCAGAGTTGAAGTTCTAACTTCAGTCCATCCGACTTAAGCGGTGGGGTGGGGTGCAGGAGCACTCCCCTGATGGGAAAATGTTTACAAAGTATCTATCAAGACGTAGAAGAAGAAAAGAAAGAAAGGAAGGAAGGAAAGAAGGAAGGAAAAGAAAGAAAGAAAGAAAGAAAGAAAGAAAGAAAGAAAGAAGACAGAAGAAAGGAAGCTCTTAGATTCCTGATGATAAAGGGGAAAGAGAAAGCAGGCCGGCAGGGTTTTTTTGTTGTTGTTTCTGGTTTTTGTTTGTTTGTTTGTTTTTGTCTTTGCTTTTTCAAGACAAGGTTTTTCTGTGTAGTCTTGGCTGTCCTAAACTATCATTCTGCAGACCAGGCTGGCCTGGAACTCACAGAGATCTGCCAAGCAGACAGTTTCTAGGAATTATATTTAGCGAGCTGCCTAAATGTAAAATCACTTGCTGATCGAGTCTGACAGACAACCTGAGCTCCCTGCCTTTAATGTCTGAACTGGAAGGAGAGCTGGCCTCTCACCTCCACATTCACACTGTGCTGTGTGCTAATAAATATTTTATTCTTTTGTTTCATTTTATTTGAGGCAGTGTCTCTTTATGTAGACCTGGCTGGTCTGGAACATTCTAGGTAGACCAAGACTGGCCTTGACCTCACAGAGGCCCAACTGCCTCTGCCTCTGAGTACTAAGATTATAGGCATGTACCAGCACACCCAGCCAAATTTATAAAACATTGCAGGAGGGAGGACAAGGAGGGAGGAGAAGCATGCTCTCAGATGCCCCTGTGGTGCTCCGGGTTTACTTCCGTGGCTCTTATTCCATCTTATAGCAATTGTCATTACCTCTGGGCTGACTGTGGTCCCTGCAGGCCGTGGACAGCAGGCCTGTGCTTTCTCTCCTGATGCACAGGCTTCTCTTCTCGCGCAGGTGTACCACTGGGCTGACCACTCCACCACAGTGCTGCAGCGGCTGAATGAGCAGCGGCTGCATGGCCTCTTCTGTGACGTGGTCCTCGTGGTGGAAGAGCAGCAAGTGCCCGCCCACCGCAACCTTCTGGCTGTCTGTAGCGACTACTTCAACTCCATGTTCACACTGGGTATGCGCGAGGCTTTCCAGAAGGAGGTGGAACTGGTCGGCGCCTCCTACGTGGGGCTCAAGGCCGTGGTGGACTTCCTCTACAGCAGTGAGCTGGAGCTGGACGGCAACAACATTGACTACATCCTGGAAACAGCGCACCTGCTGCAGATCTGGACGGTGGTGGACTTCTGCTGTGAGTACCTGGAGCAGGAGGTGAGTGAGGACAATTACCTCTACCTCCAGGAGCTGGCCTCCATCTACAGCCTCAAGCGGCTAGATGCCTTCATCGACAGCTTTGTCCTGAGCCACTTCAGCACCCTGTCCTTCACGCCTGACTTCCTGCAGAACGTCTCTGTGCAGAAGCTGTGTGTCTACCTGAGCAGTGGACAGGTACAGCACACCTGGGAGTATGACCTGCTGCAGGCAGCTCTGCAGTGGCTCACCCAGCAGCCAGAGCGCGAGGCGCATACCTGCCGGGTGCTGGAAAACATCCGCTTCCCCCTCTTCCCTGAGGACATCCTGCTCCAGCGTGTGAAGCTGGCCATGGGCTCGCTATTGCCCAGTGGGGCTGATGGCGAGGGCTTTGTGGAGGAGGCCCTGAACTACCACAGCAACCTGGTGGCGCAGCCTGTCCTGCAGACAAAGCGAACGGAGCTGCGTTCTGAGGAGTGCTTGCTCTTTGTGGGTGGCGAGGTCTCCGAACGGTGTCTGGAGCTGAGCGATGACACCTGCTTCCTAGACACCAAGAACGAACAGTGGGTGAAGGAGACATCTCTGCCAGCCCGCCGGAGCCACCACTGCGTTGCCGTGCTGGGGGGCTTCATCTTCATTGCTGGTGGCAGCTTCTCGAGAGACAATGGAGGGGATGCAGCCTCCAACCTTCTTTATAGGTACGACCCCCGCCGTAAACAGTGGATCAAGGTGAGATTAAAGCAAATTAATTCATTTCTCTTGAGGCCTCCCTCTTTGCAGCTCCCTAACCTCACCATGGCTTCCTGTTCGGACGCCTTGATGACTGCCCTGCTTCCGAGAGAACTGGGATGATACAGTGATGGTCTGCATCCTTGCTGCCTTCCTCATGCCTACACCAGGGTAGGGGTCAGGGGAGCCATGCAACCACCTTCTGAAGGGCTGGCTACTGCCCAAAGCTGTATTCTTCACTGGGACTTTCTACCCTGATGGGGCTATTCTGTGTCTGTCCTGTTTCCAGCACAGTGGCCACTGGCCCTCTGTGCCCATTGAGGGCTTGAAATGTGGCCAGTGCACATTTTCAGTCTTATTAAATTGCAACTGACAGCTATTAAGTATCAATGGCTGCTCCAGACTCCATGATGGGCCTCAGCCAAGCAAGGGTCCCCATGCCTCAGAGCCTCTGCTCGGCTTCTATAGAAGGCTTCTTGTTCTTCCCAGCTGCCTGGCTAGCTTAGACCCAAAATAATCACACAGAAACTGTATTAATTAAATCATTGCTTGGCCCATTAGCTCTAGCTTCTTATTGGCTAACTCTTACATATGAATTTAACCCATTTCTATTAATCTGTGTGTCACCACGAGGTCGTGGCCTACCAACAAAGTTTCAGCACGTCTGTCTCCGGCGGCTCCATGGCTTCTCCCTCACTCCACCCTTCTTTCTCCCAGCATACAGCTCTGTCTTCCCTGCCTACCTAAGTTCTGCCCTGCTGTAGGTCCAAAGCAGTTTCTTTATTCACTAATGGTATTCGAGCATACAGAGGGAAATCCCACATCAGGCTTTTCTTGTGGAGATATTTAAGAAGTAATGTTCAGGAAGCCACAAAGCTCTGTGCAACTTAGGGTCATTGTGGAGCCCAGACATCAGCCCCGTTAGCACACCCTAGCTGAGTGTCTTAGTTACCGTTCTGTTGCCAGAAAGAGACGCTGTGACCAAGGCAACGCTTTAAAAAGGGGGGGGGGTGCTGGAGAAATGGCTTGGTTGGTTAAGAGTACTTGTTTCTCTTGCAAAGGACCAGAGCTCAGTTCCCAGCACTCACGTGATTGCTCACAAACATCTGTGACTCCAGTTTCAGGGGATCTGAGGTCTTCTAACCTACATGAGCAAACAGGATACACATGCATACATGCAGGCAAAACACCCATACAAGTAATATAAAATAAGTACATTTTTAAAGAAAGCATTTAGTTGGGAGCTTGCTTCTAGCTTCAGAGGGTTAGTCCATTATCATCACGGCCAAAAGCAGATAGGCCTGGTACTAGAGCAATAGCTGAGACTTTACATGTTGATCCACAGGCAGCGGACAGAGAGACTGGGCTTGGCATGGGCTTTTAAAACCCCAAAGCTCATGCTCAGTGAAACACTTCTTCTACAAGGCCACACCTCCTAATCTTTCCCTAACAGTTTACCAGCTGGGGATTTTGCATGCCAGTCTATGAGCCTACGGGGGGCATTCTCATTCAAACCACCATACTGAGCTAGTGAGCGCTTAGGAGTTTCAAGATGCCACCTTGTCTTTCCCAAGTTTCACCTTCTACCTCTATATGCTTGTGGCCTTGTAGGGCTAAGAGGGTGGTACCTGAGTTGATAGGCATGTGTATGGATGAAGTGTCCCCTTCTGCAGTCCCCTCTCTAGACTGCAACCAACTGAAATGTCTTTATGCTCACACCTCTGTGTGACCAATTGCCTCAGGGTTTGCTGAATTTAACATCTCCCAGGCATGGGAGCTCACTCCTGTAATTCCAGGATTTAGGAGGCTGAAGCAGGAGAATTGTCGCAAGTCTGAAGCCAGTTTGGGCTATGTAGTGATTCCAGGTGAACTTGGGCAATAGTTTGGGACCTTGTTGCAAAAACAACCAAAGTAGATTCCAGATGGCTTTTCAGTTCTAATATCAAAACTCTAGCCTGACCAGGTGGTAGGGGGCATGCCTTTAATCACAGCACTCAGGTGCTCGCTTCGGCAGCACATATACTAATCATAGCACTCAGGAGGTGGAGGCAGGAGGATCTCTGTGTGTGAGTCTGAGTCCTGCCTGGTATACAGATTGGGTTCCAGGACAGCCAAAGCTACACAGAGAAACTCTGTCTTGAAAAACCAAAAAAAAAAAAAAAAAAAAAAAAATTAAAAGAGTAAAAATTTAAAAAGCCTCTCGCCTGGGCCGGCAAGGTGACTTAGGACTCTGACCTCTACATACGTGGTATAGCATGCCTGCCACACACACACCCAGATATACACAATTGTAGCACAAGTTCTAGCTGATATTAATATAAAGCCCAGAGCCAGATATTAGGGGTGAAAGCTGAAAGATCAGAGAAGCCATACGGCCAGCCCCTTTTTACCTCTATCAATGCTCAGACCGAAGGGGCAATCCTGTCCTCAGACTATCTCCTCAGACTTCTTCCTCTGACTGAATCTGTCTCCACTAAACCTCAGAATGCCCTGAGCTCCTGTCTCCTCCTGCCGTATATTCTTCTCTCCACCTAGCCATATACTCCTGTTCCATCTCCCTAGTGCTGGGACTAAAGGTGTGTGAGCTTTGTGTGAGCTCTATTTATTTATTTATTTATTTTTGATTTTTTGAGACAGGGTTTCTTTGTGTAACCGTCTTGGCTGTCCTGGAACTCACTTTGTAGACCAGGCTGGCCTTGAACTCACAGAGATCCTCTGCCTCCTGAGTGCTGGGATTAAAGGCACTGCCTGGCTTCCTTATAAAACTTCATTAGAGTTACCACTAAGACCCACACAACAGAGTCTATACTAGGCTGTTTTGAGATTTCCTCTACCAACTGAATTAATCCAAAACTCTTACTTTAGCCTCAGGCAAACTCTTCAGACAAGGGTAAAAAGCAGTCACTTTCTTCCCCCAGAATATCACAAGAATGATCTCTAAGCAACATACTAAAATTCTCTTCCTCTGAAACCTCTTGAATGAGTACCCCATAGTTCATCAAATCATACGCAGTACCACTGTCTTCCATGCTCCTACTAGTATGGCCCATTAAACAGCAGTTAAAACATTCGACTGCTTTTTAAATCCACAGTCCCAAGTCCTTATTACTCCAAACTAAAACATAGTCAAGCCTATAACAGCAATACCGTTGTCCTTGGTACCAACTTCTGTCTTATTTAGGGTTTCTATTGCTGTGAAGAGATACCATGACCATGACAATTCTTAAAAAGAAAACATTTAATTGGGGTGGCTTGAATATAGTTTCAGAGGTTTAGTTCATTATCTCATGACGGGGAGCCTGGGGGCGCAGAGGCAGATGTGGTGCTGGGGTAGTAGCTGTGAGTCCTACAACGAGAAAGAGACTGTGATACTGAGCAAAAGACCTCAAAGACCACCTCCACAGAGGCACACTTCTTCCAACAAGGCTATACCTGCTCCAACAAAGCCACACCTCCCTTTTCTTTCAAACCACCGTAGTCACTTTCTGTTCTGTTAACATGGATGGTGACAATAGATCAGTATTGATTTTTAAAAAAATCTCAACCAAATTGTGCTTCAGTGGTAAGAAATTGCCCAGTCTGCTGAAATCCCTGATGGGGAAGAATGGAAAACTGGTTTTTGTTTAAACTTTTAAGTCTTATATAGATTTATTTATTTTATTTTCTATGCATTAGTGTTATGCTTGCATGTATGTCTGAGCACCATATGAATGCCTGGTGTCTGAGGAGATCAGAAGAACATAGGAGACTGAATTGTTTTTAATTTTAGAAAGTCAATTAATTTCTTGCATAATGCCAGTCCATGAGGTTGACCATGTGGCCAAACCAATTTCAGGAGGTGTGGCCCATGCACCTCTTGAGGATTTGAAGTCTGATGGAAGCATCAGGGTTCTCAGAATCCCTACCAGTATCGCCCCATTTTCCTCAAGTCCAGGCCCTTCTCCCCAGCTCATCTGGCCACTGTCTGGCCCGCCTGGGCCATTGGCTCTGTGGACTCAGTGGAGGAACATGGTGCCAGGGCTTGGGAAAGGAAGCGTCAGGTGTCTCGCCCTCACCACAGGTGGCCTCCATGAACCAGCGCCGTGTGGACTTCTACCTGGCCTCCATTGAAGACATGCTGGTGGCTGTTGGTGGCCGGAACGAGAACGGAGCACTGTCTTCTGTAGAGACCTACAGCCCCAAGACCAACTCCTGGACTTACGTGGCTGGCTTACCAAGGTGATGAGGGCTTGAGACCACTGCTGGAAGATGATATTGTCACAGGAGAAAGTTTAGTCTTTGCCTTCTGTTTTCATAATGTCCTGTTGCAGCTCAAGACAAGCATTTCCAGTTTTCAAATTGGCTGGGCCCTGGGCTTCAGAGAGTGAGTGTTGTGTTGGGATGGTCAGTCCCTTCCTAGAAGGCCTGGCTGGGTGTAGGCAGGAGGTCAGAGGGGCATGGGTCTTATCCTACCTGTGTTTTATTTGCTTGCCTGCAGAATGGGTACTACAGGGCAGCCTGGGGGAAGTTACACACCATCTCTCTGACATTCTCCTTTTTTTTTTAAAGATTTTATTTATTGGGGGCTGGAGAGATGGCTCAGAGGTTAAGGGCATTGCCTGCTCTTCCAAAGGTCCTGAGTTCAATTCCCAGCAACCACATGGTGGCTCACAACCATCTGTAACGGGGCCTGGTGCCCTCTTCTGGTCTGCTAGCATACACACAAACAGAATATTGTATTCATAATAAAGAAATAAATAAAGATTTTATTTATTATATATATAGTGTTCTGCCTGCATGTATGCCTGAGGGCCAGAAGAGGGCGCCAGATCTCATTACAGATGGTTGTGAGCACATGTGGTTGCTGGGAATTGAACTCAGGACCTCTGGAAGAGCAGCCAGTGCTCTTAACCACTGAGCCATCTCTTCTGCCCTCTCTGACATTCTCATGTGGCCTCCAGCAAGCAGGGAGTACCCCAGAGATAGTAGTGCACCCCACCACTGAACCTGCACACATCTGTCTACCACACCTAGGCTATACCTAAACCCAGACTCTGAATCTTCCTGGCTGCAAGATACACTATCTTGGGGATGTGGTCTCCCAGAGTTAGCAGGGCGTGTGTAGTTAGAATGAAGCTGTGTTTAAAGTCACAATTAAGCCTGGCCTGGGGCTTTATTCCTATAATCCCAGGACCCAGGAAACTGAGGCAGGGGATTGAAGTTGAGGCCATGCTAGGCTACATAGTGAGACTTTGTCTCAAATAAATAAATATGGGGGCAGTTCCTGGACGCTATTGGTGAGCAGGTGACACTCTGTATCACTATGACTAGGCCCTGGGCATCCATAGCAACCTGGTGAGTGGAGAGGTAGCCAGAGAGTGACAGTGATCAGGTGGGCAGTGTTGTCAGTGATTGCTTGTTGATGGGTTCTCTGAGTAAACACCATTTATCGGGCGAAATTAAGCTGGTGGTCATGCTGAGAGTAGGTGCCACCACCACCACTGTCTTGGGACAATGGTGTGGGGGTGTGATTATTTTTAAGGAGACACCCTGTGCTCCAAGATGGTGTGAACACAATCCGTGATGTCATCATCATCAATGTGTGCACAGCCCACACTGATGAGTTTCCCATCCAGCCTTCCTCAGTCATTGCCCTGTTGGCATAGCAAGCCTGCACAAGCCCCACATGAACAAGGCCCGACCCATCTCTTCTGCCTGCCCTGGGCTCTCCCTGTGAACGCCATCCCTAGCCCTTTCCAGCCCTGATTGCCGACCAAACCACAACACAAGGTTTCATTTCTTTGGTCCTGGACTTTTTTTTTTGGAGGGGGGGTTGTGGGTTTTTCTCTTTTTACATTCACATTGTGTATGTGTGTGTGTGTGCACAAACAGGTCCTACAGCACATACAGGGTGGTCAGAAGACAACTTACGGGAGTTGACCTCTTCCATCATGTAGGTTCTAGGGATCAAACTAAGGGTGTCAGGCTTGGCAGCAAGCACCCATATCCATCTTTTTGACAGTCCTCTCTAACATTGTTTTGAGCCTGTATTTATAGGTCACTTTGTTGCCCTGGCTGGCCCAGAACTCACAGAGACCTCCCTGCCAAGTGCTAAGACTAAAGGCGTGCATCACAGGCCCAGTTAAACATCCTTTTTTGTCCCCCCCCCGCCCCCCCCACACACTTTGATAGCGTTTAGAGGAGTCAGGTTTATAGGAAACTGCACACAAAGTGGAGTGCTCCCATGCATCCTCCCTGCAGCAGGGGACTTGTTCACCTGCCTTCTGTACCCCTTGTCCACTGACAGCTAAGATCCACGAGCTATCTGTGGTTTACCGGCTCTGTGTTTTCTTTCTTTTTTTTTTTTTTTTTTTTTTTTTTGGTTTTTTGAGACAGGGTTTCTCTGTGGTTTTGGAGCCTGTCCTGGAACTAGCTCTTGTAGACCAGGCTGGTCTCGAACTCACAGAGATTCGCCTGCCTCTGCCTCCCAAGTGCTGGGATTAAAGGCCTGCGCCACCACCGCCCCGGCTGGCTCTGTGTTTTCTCCTCCGGCCCCGATGACCTCCTGAGAAGCAGGCTGTACCCCGTTGGCAAAGAGCCCAAGTCCCCTACTCACAAAGATGGGACCTGGTACCCGGCTCTGCCCAGAGCTCCTGTGTCCTCTCTGCAGGTTCACCTATGGCCACGCAGGCACCATCTACAAAGACTTCGTGTATATCTCAGGGGGCCACGACTACCAGATTGGCCCGTACCGCAAGAACCTGCTGTGCTATGACCACCGGACGGACGTGTGGGAGGAGAGGCGGCCCATGACGACGGCCCGAGGCTGGCACAGCATGTGCAGCCTGGGTGACAGCATCTATTCCATTGGGGGCAGTGACGACCACGTGGAGTCCATGGAGCGCTTCGATGTGCTGGGCGTGGAGGCCTACAGCCCTCAGTGCAACCAGTGGACCCGTGTGGCGCCGCTGCTGCAGGCCAACAGCGAATCGGGCGTGGCCGTGTGGCAGGGCCGTATCTACATCCTGGGCGGCTACAGCTGGGAGAACACGGCCTTCTCCAGGGCTGTGCAGGTGTATGACCGTGAAGCCGACAGGTGGAGCAGGGGTCCGGACCTCCCCAACGCCATTGCAGGCGTGTCGGCCTGTGTGTGTGCTCTCAACCCAAGACTGGAGGAAAAGAAGAAGAGGAGCAAGGACAAGTGCCAGGACCGAGGTCAGTGACACCGAGGCTCTGGCAGAGCGGCCACATCCAGGCTGTCACACCCTAGGAGCTATTTTCTACTTTTTTCATTCCTGGTATTTCTATGCTATCACAGTAAATAATAATTAAATATTCTCCACAACTTTACATATTATCTTATTTGAATACTTGCACTTGGGTCATCGTGTCTGCATGGGCCTTCTTCCCGGGCCACACACCCCTGAAGTTCCCTGTGACTATTCCCACCCACAGTTACTGGCTCACAGGTTATATGAAAAAATTGGTAGTGAAAATCAGTGTCCCCAAGTTTTGGGCTTCCCCAAACCTAGCTGCAGCTTCTGTACAGATACCCAAGCTGTGCTGGGGCATAGAGGCCTATCCAGAGACTTGAGTTCTGCATTCGGTTACCTCGGGCAAGGGTACGCATGTTTGTTGTGCATTTAAAGATACGGGGATCCCAAGCTCCCTGGACAGGCAGTTGAGACCCAGGGACTCTTGATTTTCTTGCTGAAGGTTCCATAGCAGCCGATTCTTTTCCTGAATAGTGTCATCTTTGTGAATTCTCTGTTGTTAAGAAGGAAGGGTAGGAAAAGGCGCAAACGTGTTTATGTGCGGTATTCCATAGTGTGAGCTGCCTACCTAATGTCACTGTCGTAACAAGCTCCCCAAATCTGCCTTCATTTTTAAAAAAATATTTATTTATTTATTATGTATGCAATATTCTGTCTGCGAGGATACCTGCAGGCCAGAAGAGGGCGCCAGATCTCATTACAGATGGTTGTGAGCCACCATGTGGTAGCTGAGAATTGAACTCGAGACCTTTGGAAGAGCAGGCTTAACCACTGAGCCATCTCTCCAGCCCCCTACCTTCATTTTCTCAGAAACAAAAACGCAGCCCTGTAGTGCTTCCAGTGACTTCTTTGGGCTGGTGCAGTCATCGGGAGCACTGCACAAATGAGTACACCGGTCCCCAAGAAGCCTAACTGGGGGCTGGAGGGATGGCTCCGTGGTTAAGAGCATTGACTGCTCTTCCAGAGGTCCTGAGTTCAATTCCTAGCAACCATATGGTGGCTCACAACCACCCGTAATAAGATCTGGTGCAACTTCTGACTGCAGGGACACATTCAGGCAGACCATTATATACATAATAAATAAATCTTTAAAAAAGAAGAAGAAGAAGAAGAAGAAGAAGAAGAAGAAGAAGAAGAAGAAGAAGAAGAAGAAGAAGAAGAAGAAGAAGAAGAAGAAGAAGGCGGCGGCCTAACTGGACCTCTGCAGCCTTTAACACAGCAATGCCGTTCTTGCACTTTATAGTCTCTGACCTCTGAACTTTCAGGTAGATGATATGTGTGCGCATGCATGTGCTTGTGCATGCGTGTGCATGTGTGTGTGTGTGTGTGTTTAATGTGAGTAGAATTGGTGGTTTCTAAGGGCAGCTGAGTGCCTTAATAAGCTGTGTCTCAGTTAACAGCATGGAATGAATGGGGCTGGGACCAGCGCTCAGTTGGTAAGGTGCTTGCCTAGCAGGAAGCCTAGGCCGTGGCGTCGATCCTGAGCACCACACATACTGAGCATGATGGGCCAAACCTGTAATCTCAGCACTTGAGAGGTGGATGCAGGAGGATCAGAAGTTCAAGGTCATCCCTCACTACACAGAAAGTTTGAGCCTTGGCTACAGGAGACACTGTCTCAAATGAATTAATGAAATAGTAATAAATTAATAAGTAAAAATAAAAGCATTGGATGGACAGAAAAATATGAACCTGTGTTGACCCAAGAAGAAATGTCCTTAGGTTTGATACTGAGTAGCCATCAACAGGGGGCTCCAGTCAAACTCAGTTAAGGTTTTTGGTGATGGATGCCTTTGGTGCCTTCTGGTGCCTAATGTCACAGAAATCTGTAACTGGATATGTTTTTTTTAATTTAACTTTATTTTATGCACATTGGTATAAATGATGTCAGATTCTCTGGAACTGGAGTTACAGACAGCTGCGAGCTGCCATGTGGGTGCTGGGAATTAAACCCAGGTAAGAGCAGTCAGTGCTCTCAACCACTGAGCCATTTCGCCAGCCCTGGATATGTTTTTTTTAATTTGCAACATTTGTGTCTGAGTTTTATGGCCTTCCAAGTTTTCCTGCCTTGCCTCCTTAGTTACCTTTCTGCTTGTTGCATTTATTTTGAATTGCATACAGAGCTCTCAGTTCCTGAAATACACTAAAACAGCTTGCCTGCCAGCGAGTGCTTTGTGGGAGACCGAGGCATTTCACGGCCACTTCACTTGTGCTTCTAATGACTGTGCTTACCCTGGAGTACGATTCAGGTCCTTGATTGCCACACTGAATCCCCGTGACCTGAAGTGTGTGTCAAGTGGGTAATTTGGTTAGCAAAGAAAAAAGCTAGAAATGGAGAGAGGTCTAGGCCAGGGCAAGCAGTGGGTTCCCTTGGACAGAAAGACTGTGGTTGTGGGTAGAGCTCAGAGGTACAGCCTTTTCCTAGCATACTGGAAACTCTAGGTTTCATCCATCATACTACAAAACAAAAATAAAACAGCACTCCAGAGCCTACGGCAGGAGGCTTGCCATGAGTTCCAGACCACCCTGGATTGCAGAGTGAGATCCTGTCTCAGTCAAAAAGGAAAAGACCAGAAACTGTCAGTGAAGATAGAAGATAGAGGCTCCTCTCTCCTGGGGACCTGTGGGGCTAAGGTTGGCTCCCTGCCTGCAAGTTTTAAGAAGGCCACGTGTGGACAAGCCAGTCACCGATGGGTGCCATCAGTTAATTCAAATCCAGAGAGCACAGGGAGGCACCTGTACATCGCATACCTGGAAGCCTCAAGCCACCCCAGGGAGGACATGGCTGCCTATCACCAATTCCTCCCCTTAGTGTTCCCAGGCCATCGGTTCAAAGCCCTGCTGGATGTAGCTACAGTGGCACCTGACAGCCGGTGAGTGGTCGGTTGTCTGGGTCTGAGAGCTTCTGGGATGATGAGACAGGAAGAAGGAGGCCTTGTGTTTTATGGAGTGATGAGCCAGTCACAGCCAAGCAGGGTGAGCATCGTTTGTGACTCGGAGGGATGTGAATATCAGCTCAGCAAAGGTGCTCTCACCCGAGGCACACACAATCATGGAGCCACCCATAATTCCATGGGGTGGGGGGATCCCAAAAGCTAGTTAGTGGAGGGGGTCTTTTTGGCCTCCATGGCCAGCAGAGTATCGATACGTGGGAGGCAATACGGCATTTCAGTAGCCAGCGTTTGTTCAAACTTCAGGAGTCCGACCGTGAGTCGTTGATTTGAGGCATGTTTGAACACAGCCCAGTTTGGCAAAGATTTTGCCCATGATAATTAACTCAACCCCGGGTACACAATAAAGTACACATAAATCTCCTCGAGGAACAAAGTCGGCTAAATAAGGATCAGACGTGACTACATAGAAACTCTTTGTCAAGTACACGTGACATCTTCCATAAGGATAGGTTCTATAGGTGACTAAAAAACATGCTTATGATAAGGATCTGGGGGAGGGTCCAACATGGTCTCTGACCGCACAGATAGTGAAAAGGTCATCAGGCTATTAAATATGTCCACCCCTCCCAGTCTTCTGGGCAGATAATGGGTTATGCATCTTTTCCCTTGAAGGAACAACCGTGTGTGTTTAATGTCCCAGGCTTCCCTAGTGCTTATCTGTGAGGACAAGGACCTCTGTCCCTCCTTCAGGTTAGGAAAACTCAGCAGCTTGGGTTTCCCCCTACACACTTTCCCTCATCCTTCCTCTTGTCTTTGGTATCTGGTCTCTTTATCTCTCCACATGGTGACCTCGTGTGCACATCTTACACGGAAACCAGAGCTCACCAGATTGACGGTCCCCAGTGCAATGAGCAGAGGTTTCATGACTTCTGGTCCCGGTCTGAGAATGCTTTGTCACTGATGTGTGTCACCCCTGGGGACCATCACAATTCCTCCTGCTGAAAGGGATGTCAGCAACAGGGTGGACCTGTCCCCAAGTCCTGCAGAAGGTATGTCCTGAGGTCAGAAGACTGCCACGCACACCCCTTGGCACTTCAGCAGGGACTGTCCCATGCTTGACACAGCTCTGCTTTGGCTGTTCATGCAGGAGCCTGCATCCGGGCCCTGAGAGGCTCTGTGGCAGAGTGATGTGTAGGTTGGTGACAGAACTCGGGGGTAGATCTCTTGCCTAGTGTGCACACGGCTCTGGGTTCCAACCCCTACACCACTGGGGTGGGGGAAAGGAATGCCATTTGCCATCCCTTGGGGGTAGGTGCAAGAGTAATAGCAGCATAATGAGTTCAAGGCCAGCCTTACCTACTTAAGACCCTATCCCCATAAAAAGCTGTCACCTCAGCCTGAAAGCTCAAATGAGGAGGCCCTAGGGCTCATGTCAAGACTCCGAAAGCATAATAGCACATACCTTTAGTCTCAGCGCTCTCTTCTTCAGGAGACAGACAGGCAGATCTCTGTGAGGTCAAGTCCAGCCTGGTCTACATAGTAAGTTCCAGGACAGCCAGAGCTACATAAAGAAGCCCTGTCTCAAAATAACAAACATGAAACCCTCAGTGGAGAAAGGCATAAGCAGGAAGAGAGGGGGAGGATGAAAGACCATGTGGAATAGATCAGGCTTCTGCCCAACCCAGTCTGCACTGGAAAGAACTGGATATTGGTGGGTATACAAAGGGGCTCGGGTCAAGCAGGTGGCTCACACCTGTGATCTCAGCACTTAGAATGCTGAGGCAGGAGGATGGCACATTCCAGGCCAACCCAGGCTGTGAGCAAATTTGTGGAGACAGGAAGCATCTTGGTGACCTCCTGGAATGGAGATGGGGAGAGGAAAGTGGGAACAGCTGAGGGGCACAGCTGTGCAGCCCCTCGACTGTAGGAGGAATCCTTAAATTGCACGCTTAAGGGTGGAAAGATAGCTCAGCGGTTAATAGCTCTGGTGGAAGACCCAAGTTGGGTTCCCGGCGCCCATATCAGGTGAGTCGATTGTTTCTGACTCCAGCTCTAGGAGATCAGCTGACATCCTCTTCTGGCCTCTGGGGGCCCTGCATTCATGGCCGCACACACGCACATCCACATAGCTAAAAATAAATAAATCTTTAAAAAATGTTCTGCTCTTAAAGAGTCCATTCGATAGCATATGAATTATATCTCAATAAAGCTATTTACAGAATTAAGCTAATTAAAGCAAGGTTTCACCTTGTCCTGTTGGCTCCAAAGAGTTACAAATTGCAAGGCAGGACTTTATTGATTGATTGATTGATTGATTTATCTATCTATCTATCTATCTATCTATCTATCTATCTATCTATCTATCTATTTATTTATTTATTTATTTATTTCGAGATGGGATTTCTCTGCGTAGTCCTGGCTGTTTTGGAACTCTCTCTGTAGACCAGGCTGGAGGCCTTCAACTCAAGAGATTCACCTGCCTCTGCCTCCCGAGTGCTGGGATTAAAGGTGTGCATCACCACTGCCTGGCCAGAACTTAATTTTTAAAGATTTATTTCTAACATGGGGTTAAAATAATGAGGTTGGAGACCAAAGAGATGGCTCAGGGTAAGGACTTTTACAGCCAAGTCTAATGACCTAAATTCGACCCCTAGAACCTTCACGGTGGAACAAGAACTATCTCGTGGAAGTTGTCCTCGGAACTCCACAAGCACCTGGAGGCATGTGCCCCTTCTGTCACAATAAATAAATAAAAATTTAAGCAGAAGCTTGCGTGGTTGCCTCAGGTGCCCTCCAGATGGCGCTGTGGAGCGGCAGTGCTCCGTTCCGGACCAGCTTGTGCGGGGAGTACTCTCAGGCCCTTCAGGACAGAGCCGTCAGGCACTCCTAGAACAGCTCGGATAGGCGTGTCTTTGCCAGCACCGTTCCCTGAAACCTTTCTGTACCCACAGTCCGTTCTGGCTGCCCAGCCAACAGCTGTGTCTGGTTTGCTCTAGTCAAGACCAGGCTATAGGCCTTCTCCCAGGTAAGCATAGGCTGCTGTGCTAGCCCGTGTGTCCAGGCTTGAGACTGGAGCGACCTCAGCGGGAGCTCACACCTGCTGCCCACAAGGAGGACGACTCTCTGCTGCCCTTCCTGTTGACGCAGCAGGAAGCCCCGGGGTCTGGCTGGGGCGCTTTGAGCTGACCTTCAGCATCCTGGCTGAGTTCCATAGATGGGTTTACCAGGCTGGCTCTGACAGTGATTCATCCCCCCAGGGCCTTTGGGTAGGTTGTTCAGTCATCCAAAGGGGCTAAAAATACAGTTCTGACTTCTGAGCCTTTTGTGCTCCCTGCTGACATTCAGGAGGCCTCATCCCAGTTTCTGGTCATCACTTCGGCCCACAGCTCAAAGCCTCACTGGCATCTCCTCTTTTAGAGTAGGGACTGATCACATCCTCCTGATGTGCACAGAGCCCAGGACTCTGAATTACTCTCTGTGGCAGCTGGGCTTAATTCCGCAGACTTGAGGAGAAAGACTACCGACCCTAACCATGGCCAAATTAATTAAGACGAACGAACAATTATATAAAGCAAGCTTGGTGACTCATCTGGCTTCTTGCTCTAGGGGATCATCTGATGTCCTCTTCTGGACACATACAGACAGACACCTTCATAGCTGCCTGGAACACACATGTGTGTGTCTGTGTGTGTCCCCAAGACTCAGCAGTTGTCACCTACCTAGAAAGCTGCCACAGAGAGACTGAAGAGGATGGTCAGCTCAGGCTCAGTCCCTAGGGCACCACATTAGCTTCAGACCGCTTCAGTTTCAAGATCCAGCTTTTGATCTTGCAGACTTAGCTTCCTGCTCCGCTTGATGCAGCTGTGGTGGTTAATTTTATGGGTCTGCTTGGAGGGGGTCCAGAGCTCCAAGCTCACGTTCATCTTTGCAAGTTCCAAATAACATTTATCATAGTGTATTTTATAATTGTTTTACTTTACTATTAGTGCCTTCGTTAGAGCTTCCTATGGCTGTGAAGAAACACCATAACCACAGCAACTCTTTCATAAAGAAAACATTTAATTGGTGTGGCTCACTTACAGTTTCAGAGGTTCAGTCCTTTACTATCATGGTGGGGAGCAGGGCAGCGTGCAGGCAGACGTGGTGCTGGCTACATATTGACATATGGTAGCAGGAAGTCGACTGACTCACTGAGCTGTATCCTGGCAGAGGAAAACCTCAAAGCCTGCCCCACAGTAAAACACTTCCTTCAACAAGACCACACCCACTGCAGCGAAGCCACACCTCCTAATAGTGCCACTCCCTATGAGATTTTGGGAGCCAATTACATTAAAACTATTACAATTAGTTATTGTTGTTGATCTCTTCCCATGCCTAATTTATCAATTAGACCTTTTCATAGGTCTCTAGTGTAAGCAAAATCAAACCATACGTAGAGTTTGGTGTCTCTGGAGGTTTAAGCTGGTCACTGGAGTCTTGGATGGTGTCCTCACAGGTGATGGGTATGGTTGTGTGACTCTGCACATACATGCCCATAGATTTAAATGGCTTGGCTGGCTGGTTAGGCCCAGAGGAAGTTAAACTGGGTCTCAGAAGGAAATGATATGAGGCCTGGGATGGGCTTTCATCTAAGGGTAGGGAGTAGTGTCCCCGAGTCCCATGATGACTTGTGCTTGTTACCTAGCTATGCAATATACAGAAATGCTTTACTCATAGATGCCAGCTAGCCCCTGTCATCGCTGCTCCAGAGGCAACTCAGCAGGCACACAAACAGAGTTGCTATGCAGCAGGAAAGAAGGGGGCTCAGCAGCATGTTCCATCCCCACCTCACTGCTGCCACTGCCATCAACACACAGCAAAGCCCACATGGCTCCATCCGTCCCTAGAGGAGGCCTGCGGCAGGAAGATACTTCTTAACTTCATGAGCACCGGCAGTGAAAAAGCCCAGTTTATTGGTGACTGGAATCCCAGCACTCAGGAGGCAGAGGCAGGTGGATTTCTGTGAGTTCAAGGCCAGCCTGGTCTACCTTGTCTGGAAATAACAAGAGGAACAACAAAAATAAATGTAACTGGATGTTTTAGGTAAGCTGGAGCCCCAGTGCCCTTACCTTGACCCTCCTCTAGTCGGTCAAGGTCGTGATAATGATAGAGGTAGCTAGTCAGGTAGTGTAAGTCCTGGTCTCAGGCCTCCATCTTTGGAGACCCCGCCCCTGTGCCCACCAAACCTTGACCTCTCCCTTGAGGAGGGGCAAGGTAACCCACCAAACCTTGACCACTCCTCCAGTCTCCCTGGAAAAGTCTGAGAGAGCTCACATTAAGAAAAATTCCTAACAGGTAGCAGGTGCCCCCATCTCCTATAAAGGAAAAAATCTGTCTGGAATATATGTAGCCAGAACACTGTATATATAATAAATAAAGAAATAATTCTTTTAAATAAAGAGTTATTGAAAACCCAAGCGACAGGAATTTACAAGGTTTTATTTGTTCTTTGAATCAAAAATGGGGAAGAGAAATATTCTCAGCCTCCTACCACCCTGTGTATGGTAGTCTACCACCCTGTGTATGGTAGTGTTAACATTAATGGATGCCAGATGTAATGACATGCCTGCCACCCAGCACTTTGGAGGCGGGAGGATCCGAAGTTCAAGGTCATACTCAGCTACATAGAGTTTGGGACCAACTTGGGTTACAAGAGACTCTTCCCCAAACAATGACAACTAACATTCTAACACTGAGGACACAGAGCAGAGACTCCCTCCAGCAACATTTCAAAGCCCCACCTTTGCCTCAGCAAAACCCAACTTTAAAAACCGTTGAGACAGGCATGGTGGAGCGTGCCTTTGGTCCCAGCGCTCAGAAGGCAGAGGCAGAAGAATCTCTGTGAATTGGAGGTGAGCCTGGTCTACATAACATGGTCCAGGATGAACGGTCAGGACTACATAGACCCTGTCTCAAAAACAAACAAAACAAGACAAAACAAACATCTTGTTAAGGTTTGGAAGAGGTAAAGCCTGGTGTGCTTAGACACTCCTATAATCCCGACATTCTGGAAGCTAAGGCAGGAGGATGCTAATATTTGGGCAATTTAATAAGTCCTGTCTCAAATAAAAAGTAAAGGGACAGCCGGGGATGTAGCTGCGAGTTGTACTTGGCATTCAGAAAGCTTGGATTACAACTCCCCGCATTGTGTTTGCTCACAATTAACGAGGAAAAGAGGCCTGTCTGCCTGCCTTCCTTCCCTTCCTCCCTCATGCCTCTCTCTCTCTCTCTCTCTCTCTCTTTCCTACTTTCTTTCTCCTTCCTTCCTTTTTCTAGGGCTGGGGGAAGATACTTGGCTCAGTTTTGTTTTGCTTACTCTCAGCCTTAAGAGATCGAGGCAAAAGGATGGCATTGCTGGCCAGCCTGTGTTACATAGCAAGATCCAATTCGAGAGAGAAAAACAAAAAGAAACAGGTTTTCCCTGAGTCGTGGGTTCCTGTTGTTTGGTTGTTTTTTGTTTTTGTTTTTTTTTTAAATTCATGGTCTTCCTAATAAACCATCTGCTTTCATAAAGGAAAAAATGTTTCTGTTTTCATTGGCTAGAACAAACTGAGTGTCCCCCCACACCCTCCACCCCAAGGCTGTCTGTCTGGCAGAAAGGAAAATCTTATTTTAGATTAAAATTAATGAATAGTAGCCGGGCGGTGGTGGCGCACGCCTTTAATCCCAGCACTCGGGAGGCAGAGGCAGGTGGATCTCTGTGGGTTCGAGGCCAGCCTGGTCTACGGAGCTAGTTCCAGGACAGGAACCAAAAAGCTACGGAGAAACCTGTCTCGAAAAATCCAAAAAAGGGGCTGGAGAGATGGCTCAGCAGTTAAGAGCATTGCCTGCTCTTCCAAAGGTCCTGAGTTCAATTCCCGGCAACCACATGGTGGCTCACAACCATCTATAATGAGGTCTGGTGCCCTCTTCTGGCCTGCAGTCATACACACAGACAGAATATTGTATACATAATAAATAAATAATTTTAAAAAAAAAGAAAAAGAAAAATCCAAAAAAAAAATTAATGAATAGTAAAGACTTTTTTAATGTGGGTTTCCCTCTGTATGCCATGATTACCATTAATGAATAAAGAAACTGCTTTGGACCTATAGCAGGGCAGAACTTAGGTAGGCAGGGAGAAAGAACTGAATGCTGGGAGAAAGAAGGGCAGAGTCAGGGAGAAGCCATGGAGCCGCTGCCAGAGACAGAGTACTGTTGCTGGTAGGCCACGACCTTATGGTAATATATAGATTAATAGCAATGGGTTAAATGAATATATGAGTTAGCCAATAAGAAGCTAGAGCTAATGGGCCAAGCAGTGATTTAATTAATACGGTTTCTGTGTGATTATTTCGGGGCTAGGCAGCCAGAAACCAACAAGAAGCTCTTCTCCAACACTTTTTTGTTTTGTTTTGTTTTTCAAGACAATATTTCTCTGTGTAGTCCTGGCTATCTTAGAACTCACTCTGTAGACCAAGCTGGCCTATGCCTCCTATGTGCTGGGATTAAAGGTGTGCTTGCTCACCACTGCCCAGCTTCAACATGTATTCACTCTGAGTGAACTTTTAGGGGGAAAAAAGCCCTATTTAAAATCTATTTTATACTTATGCATAATTGAGCATCATAGGCTGGGACTTGCCCAGTAAGAAAAAGCTTATGTAACCCAAACTTGTCAGTTTAAACTGAGAACTGCCCTTCAACACCCCTTTGTAACCAACTCTTCTGCCCTAAGCTCCATAAAAAGAACCAAGACCCCCACCCATTATAAAAAAGATCAAGAGGCTCCAAGTAACAACTGAGGCAGTGGATTTTACCAGTTTGCAATGTTGAATGCCAACCCAAACAAATAGGAGTATGTTGACTGAGTGCTGAGAGCAAGTTTTGGTGATTATTTGCTCTTAATTCTTTTTAGGTTTACTTATTTGGTATGTTTGAGTGACTTGCCTACATGTATGTTCATGCACCTCATGCATGCAGTACCCACAGAGGCCAGAAGAGTTCCAGGAGGTTGTGAGCTATCTGTAACATGGGTGTGGGAAACCAAACCTGGACCCTTTGGGAGAACAGCTGGCGTTCTCAACCACTGAGCAGTCTCTCCATCCTCTTCAGAAAGGAGTTTTCATGGGGCTGGAGAGATGGCTAGGCGGTTAAGAGCACTGCCTGAGTTCAATTCCCAGCAACACATGGGGGTTCACAGTCAGCTATAGTAAGATCTGGTACCCTCTTCTGCCTGCAGGCACACATACAGACAGAACACTATATACATAATGAATAAATAAATCTAAAAAAAAAGATTGGTAAAAAGAAAAGAGTTTTCATGGCTCTGAGTGTGAGTCCCCTCCTGTTTTTTTCATTGGCTGGGTAATCAGGGATGCAACTTTCATGTCATCACCACTTAAGTGTGTCTGTTTCTCAACAGAGCCCCAGTGTGTTCATCTCTGTCTTTTAACCCTGTGCATTTTGAAGCTTCCCAGGCTTGTGACCTTGTCATGGCTGCATTAGGCAAGCCTGACTGTTAATGATTCTCTACTCTAAACTTCCAGTCTGGATGGGAGTAGACGGGCGTGTACCAGCAGAGCCCCTGCTTCCCACCCACCTGTGATGGGGCCTCAGCTGACCTAAGCCACTTCTGCTCTGGAAATGGACCCTTCTTGGGAAAGGGGAACTGGAGGGATGGCTCAGAGGTTAAGAACACTGCAAGCTCTTGCAGAGGACCTAGGTTCAATATCCAATACCCACATAGTGGCTTGTATCCATCCATAACTCCAGGGTCCAGGGATCTGATGCCCTCTCTGGTTCTGCGTGGGCACCGGGTACATATATTGTACACATACCATATGTAGGCAAAATATCCTTATACATAAAATAAAGAAATAAAATTCAAAACAAAGTTTGTTTGTTTGCCTGTTTTTACGCTTCCCCATGCCTCTCAAAAAGGAAGCCCCAAGGGCTGGCAAAATGGCTCAGCAAATAAAGATGCTTGCTGCCAAGCTTGATGATCTGAGTTCAATTCCCTAGAGGTATGTGGTGAAAAGAGCGAACCTACTCATGTAAGCTCTCCTTTGACTTTCATGTATGCTTTCACACACACACACACACACACGTACATGCACACACACACACTACAATAATTTAAAATGGTTTTTTTTATATGACTGGAGACTGTGTTTTCATTTCCCAGCAGCCCAGACCCGAATAATCACACAGAAACTATTAATTACAACACTGTTTGGCCAATGGCTTAGGCATATTCCTACCTAGTTCTTACATCTTAAATTAACCCATTTCTATTAATCTATATATTGCCATGAGGCTGTGGCTTACCAGTAAAGTTCAGCATTTTTTTTTCCTTCGGCGACTACATGGCATCTTCTCGACTCCACCTACTATCTCTCTGTATCTTTATTTGGACTTCCCGTCTAGCTCTACTCTGCTAAGCCATCTGCCAAAACAGCTTTATTTATCAACCAATAAAAGCAACACATATACAGAAGGACATCTCACATCATTTTTAGAATTATTTTATTATTATTTTGGTGTTTTTTATTTCGTTTTTTTTTTCCAATACAAGATTTCTCTATGTAACAGCCCTGGCTGTCCTGGAACACATTCTGTAGACCAGGCTGGCCTCGAACTCACAGAGATCTGCCTGCCTCAAACTCCCAAGCGCTGGAAATAAAGACGTGTGCCACCGCCACCAGCGAATCATTTTATTTTATGTGTAAAGTGTTTTGTCTGCATTTATGTCTGTGCATCACATGCATGCCTGGCACCTGCAGAAGTCAGAAAGGGCATCGGATCCCCCAGAACTGGAGTTGTAGGCAGTTGTGAGCCGCCATGTGGGTGCTGGGATTTGATTCCTCTATAAAAACAAGTGCTCTTCGCCCAAGAGCCACCTCTTTAGCCCTTCCCCACTCCCATTTGAATTTTTATATCATAGAAGTATGATAACGATCTTACAGTGTTTAGAGGAAGTCCCAAGCAATTGACCACCACCCTGCAGTGCTCTTCCTCCAGGGTCTTGCTGCAGCTGATCCCTACATGCCTTTGCCTTTGGAGAAAGTTTTCTTGACATTCTGTGATCTGTGGGCTTTTTTAATCCTTTGAGTAAGATGCCAAGAAACACCCAGTCCAGACACTGGTCACAAGATAACACCTTCATCTGTTCCCCTCTACACCTTCTGGATCAGGTTACTGAGCTGACCTCAACACCCATGTTTAAAGGTAAAATATTTTAGGGAACTGAGGCAGGAGGATCAAGTGATCTATTTGCTCAGTCACAGCAAATAGAAGACGGCTCACATTCCCAACAGCATGTGTGAGCAGAGGGAACGGCAGCCAGAGACTCCGCTCAGCTCTGGAGAGAAAATGCTCGGTGTTCCTCCTCTCAGTGACACAGACTCAGAGCCAAACAGGAAAAGGTCGCGGGGCAGCCGGCCCAGAGTTGGAGTGACAATGTGACAGGATGAGGAGCACCAAGGCCTGCCTGCGACCGGGAAAGGTTGCCCATGACCCTGGAAACTGAAAGAAAGGTGAGGGCTGGGGCTTCCCGCTGCTATGAAATGAATGGGATGAAAATCAGTCCCAATTCCTCTGCTGAGGGTATTTGGAGGTGGGTCTGAGAGCGGTCACTTTATAAGAAGCAGAAGAGAGACCCAAGCTGGCATGCTCCCCCTTCATGCTGTGCCAGGAGGCCTCAGGGGACAAAGAACTGCTGTCTCCTGGACCTCAGCCTCTAGATCTGTAAGCTACAGGAACTGTGCTTCTGTACAGATTGCCTGTCTCAGGTGTGTTTTTTAGGAACCCAAGAGAGTGGATAGAATGTCCCTCAAAGCCTCCAAGGTGAGCCTAGCCCTGGATTTTGTACTTCTGGTCTCCAGAACTATGACAGACTGATTTTTTTTTTTTGGCTTTTTGAGACAGGGTTTCTCTATAGCTTTGAAGCCTGCCTATCCTGGAAATAACTCTTGTAGACCAGGCTGGCCTTGAACTCACGGAGATCCGCCTGCCTCTGCCTCCCGAGTGCTGGAATTAAAGGCGTGCGCTACCACTGCCCGGCAACATACTGAACTCTTATTGTATACTACTGCAAGAAGCAGGCTGATTTAGAGTCACCAGAGTTTCTGATAAGCTAGAGAGGTGAGGCTCCTCTCTCCTAATGCCTGCTTGTCTCAGAACTCTAAGAGTTAGACTATTAAAAGTTTCCAATGTGTGACTGAGCCATGATAAGAAAAGGGGGGACAGCCTCAAGCCCCAAACTACTCATTAGATAAGACTGTCGTAAACCAATGAGGTGAAAAATTTGCCAAGGGAACAAGGGCTAGCCTGTGGGAGAAGAGCGCAGAAATTTATCATGATCCGTGCCCTTTATTATATTTATTTATTTATTGTGTATACAATGTTCTGTCTGTGTGTATGCCTGCAGGCCAGAAGAGGGCACCAGACCTCATTACAGATGGTTGTGGGCCACCATGTGGTTGCTGGGAATTGAACTCAGGACCTTTGGAAGAGCAGGCAATGCTCTTAACCTCTGAGCCACCTCTCCAGCCCTATTATTATTTTTTTTTGTTTTTTTTTCAAGACAGGGTTTCTCTGTGGTTTTGGAGCCTGTCCTGGAACTAGCTCTTGTAGACCAGGCTGGTCTCAAACTCACAGAGATCCGCCTGCCTCTGCCTCCCAAGTGCTGGGATTAAAGGCGTGCGCCACCACCGCCCGGCTCCAGCCCTATTATTTTTAAAAATATTTTTATTTTATGTGTATGAACGTTTTGCATGTATGTCTGTACACCACATGCAGTGCTCACAGAGGCCCGAAGAGGGCAACAGATCTGGAACCAGAGTTACAGGTGGTAGTGAGTCACCAGCTGGGTGCTGAGAACTAAACTCGGGTCCTCTGCAGCCAGTGAATCCAGCACTGGTTTGGGGAGCTTTAAATATCTATTATCTTGTGCCAAGTCACCAGGCAGGCTATTTTTGCCTTTTCTGTATGCTGATATCCCGTGCTACTAAACCATATACTGAAACTGCCTCTTCACTGGTCTTTTGAATTTGCTATTATCTTATTTCCAATGTCCCTGGCTAGCTTGCCCTCAAGATTCTGGGGGCTTCTCCTCTCTTTGCCTCCCATCTTGCCATTGAAGGGCTAGCATTAGAGACCTGAGCCACTGAATCTGACTTTTACGTGAGTTCTGAGGATCCACATTTAGGTCATCGGGCTCAGGCAGCAAGCGCTTTCACACACTGAGCTAGCTCTCCGGTCCAGCAAATGTTTTTCCAAATCAGAATCGGAGAAGCATGCCGCATACCCATGAGTGGGGGAAACAGTAGCGTCCACTTCACTGGGTTTTGTGAGAGCTCAATAAGGTCATTCGTTCATTCAACAAATGTTCACTGAGAAGCTGCCAAGTGCCTGGAGCTGGGCTAGGCACTGGGGACATCTGGGAAGCAAGATTACATTGCTGGCTTCTGGGAGCCTGACTCCAGCACGGGAGCAGAAAACTCACATGTAAAATACACACAGACCAGGGTGCCAGCTCTAGACTGGTGTGAACCAGCAAGATCCAGGAGAAGAAACAGGAAGGACCACAGAGGAATCACCACTCCTGGGGAGTGGCCAGGTCCTTAGGAGGAGAGGCCATTAGGATAGTGAATTGACTGTGTAAACCAGGCTGGACTCAAACTCACAAAGATGCCTTTGCCTCTGCTTCTGGGATGTTAAAATTAAAGTTTCTTCCTATGCTCAGAACTAGAATGGAAGGGCTAGACGTGGAGCTGACAGCAGAGTTTGCCTGTCACTGCGGGAGGCCTTGAGCTTAAATCTCATCTCTAGTGCGATGAAACCACGCACATACATAGACGTGCTCACATGCGAACCCAAAAATGCTTTGGTTTTGTAAGTTATATCCATTTCTAGTTTCTGTATTAAAACCGAAAACAAACACAGGGCTGGAAAGTTGGATCAGGTAAGAGCAGTTGTTGCTCTTTCAGAGGACCTGAGTTCAGTTCCCAGGAGCCACTAAAGAGACTCATAACCCTGGGTAACTCCAACTTCCAGGAACTCAATACCTTCTCACCCTCTTCTGGACTTGAGGGGGCGTGTGCACGCGTATGCACACAGACACACACACAAACACAAATAAATAAAATGTGATATTTATTTGGTTTTTTTTTTTTTTTTTTTTTTGGTTTTGGTTTTTCGAGATAGGGTTTCTCTGTGGTTTTGGAGCCTGTCCTGGAACTAGCTCTTGTAGACCAGGCTGGTCTCGAACTCACAGAATTGTGCTTGTCTCTGCCTCCCAAGTGCTGAGATTAAAGGCATGGGCCACCACCATCCAATTTGTGATTATTAATTTTGGAGGCGTTTTGCCTTTGTGTGTAGGCAAGGTTTCAAGTCTAGGCTGGCTTCAGACTCACTAGGCTTTGAATGCCCCCTGATTCTCCTTACCTCAAACTCCTAAGTGCTAGGGTTCCCAGTGTGTGATATGTATATATATATATATATATGTGTGTGTGTATATATATATATACATATATGTGTGTATATATATATATATATATATATATATATATATATATATATATATATATATATATATGCTGAAAAGTTTTTGCAGCCTGATAAACCAAACCTCTCAACTGACGCAATAATCTGAATCAGACCAAATCAAACCGAATTAGAAAAAGCCCAGGTTTAATGGATACCAGTACTCCCGGGAGACCTTCCAGGCCCTCAGAAAGGAGATGGGGAAAGAAGACCTAAAACCACACGTTTATTCTCTGGGGGGCAGTTTAAATACCCTGCTAGAGTGGTCTTGAGGACCTCTGAGGAGGTGTCATCGTTTGGTGGGCTTTCTCTGAGATGGAGTCTGGACTGAGGAATCTCCAAGGGGAGGGGACTTTCTACCCAAACATTCCAGACTTTTTGGATGAGTGGATGCCAGGGGCTGAGGTGAAGCCTTAACCTAAACAACAACTATTATTTATTTATTTGTTGCTGTTTATGTTTTGAGACAAGAACTCTCTAAGTAACTCTTGGCTGGCCTTGAACTCACAGTCACCTTTCTGCCTCTGCCTCCCTACTGCTGGGATTTAAGGCCTATGCCACCATGCCCACACTACATGCATGATTAAGAAAAACATACATTTATTTATTACTTATTGAGTGTTATGCATGTGTATGGAGGTCAGAAGAAAACTGGTTAGCTTGTCACTTGTCTTCTTCCACTATATGGTTCCAGAGATTGGACTCTGGTCACCTTAGCCTGCTGAGCCCTCTCAAGGGCTTGTGTTTTATCACTTAGAGCACACTGGATTACATGGTCCGTCAATCTTCTCACTATTCATTATGCTTTCATTTCCTCACATCTGTTTCCTTTGCCACTGTCACCAGAAAGTCTTCAAGAACTGGGAAGTTGGCTGGGTGGTGGTGGTGCACGCCTTTAATCTCAGCACTTGGGGGCAGAGAGGCAGGCAGATCTCTGTGAGTTTGACGTCAGCCTGATTTACAAGAGCTAGTTCCAGAACAGGCTCCAAAACTACAGCAAAACCCGTCTCGAATACCTCGTAGATACCTATTTCCCATAATTCCAATTTTGTTTGAAAGCTTGAATTTTATCATTGACAATAAATGTCAAAGGCATGAAGCTTTTCCTGGGAAAATGTTACCTCCCTGTCTGAGGACTCTGGGAACAATGATAATAATTTTCAGCAATTTCTAAGCTCCTAGTGTATGCAGGCTAAGCCATTCACGTGTATTAATCTTGATATTCACTTATGTCACATGTAACACGGCGGTCACGTGGGTCTATAAAACGAAGACACACTGAGAATGAACTTAATCTCTGCGGCTGCAGGGGCTGAGCCTCGGTGAACTGAAGCAATTTCCCTTCGTCTCTTGGCATCTTTCTATTTTCCTGTATTTACACTTTAGCTAGTAGATTTCCAGATTTCAAAAAAACTGAATGAAGTTTCCAAAAATACAATGCCAGGTGCAAATGCCTGACTCATGAGGTCCCACGGTTTTCCCGGCTTCCTCTCAACCAAGTTTTGCATAGGCTTTGTATCCATGGGAAACTCTCAGACAAGATTCACGTAGGGCAACAACAAAAGGTATCAGTAACTTAAAGGATGGATTAGGGGCTGAGGGAAAAATCCGGAGCTAGGCCAGGTACAGGCAAATGGGAGGGAGTTCACAGCTAGTGAGGGTTACTTGCTAACTCTCTGGCAACAGGCCGAAATGAATTTCTGCCACACATTTAAAACATTTTGGGGACAGTGATGGAGCACACCTTTAACCCCAGCACTCAGGAGGCAGAGGCAAGCGGATCTCTAAGTTTGAGTCTAGTGTAGTCTACAGTGTGAGTTTCAGGACAGCCAGGGCTACGCAGAGAAGCCTTGTCAAATAAAAAAAAAACCAAAATAGTATTGGAGAGATGGCTTAGTGGTTAAGAGCACTGGCTGCTCTTCCAGAGGTCCTGGGTTTAATTCCCAGCGACTGTATTGTGGCTCGAAACCAATTGTGGGGTCTGATGTGATCTGATTCTTTTGGCATAAAAATCATACATGCAGATAGAACACTCATAAGTAAATAAATCTTTAAAAGAACCTAAATAAGTAAATATCACGTGACTTTTTGAGTTTTATTTAGATTTTATTTTATGTATGTATTTTGCCTGCCTGTACGTTTGCATTGTGTACTTCCTAGCACCCTTGGAAGTCGGATGAAGGCCTCAGATCCCCTGGAACTGGAGTTAAAGATGGTTGTGAAGCCCACGTGGGTGCTAGGACTCAAACCTGAATCTCCCGCAAAAGTAGTCAGTGCTTTTTTTGTTGTTGTTATTTGTATTTTGGAGATGGAGTTTCTCTGCGTAGCCCGTCCTGGAACTCCTTCGACCAGGCTGGCCTTGAGCTCACAGAGACCTACCTGTTTCTGCCTCCCAAGTGCTAGGATTAAAGGCGTGCACCATCACCACCCAGCTAGGTTTTTGGTTTTTCAAGACAGGGTTTCTCTGTGTAGCCCTAGCTTCCTGGCACTTGCTCTGTAAACCAGAGTGACCTCAAACTCGCAGAGATCTGCCTCCCACTGCCTCCTGAGTGCTGGGATTTAAAGCATGTTCCACAACCCCAGGACATAAGTCACTCACCTTTCCTAGAGCCCTGGGAGGTGTTACTGTACCCATTCTTCTGAAAGAGGAAACTGAAACCCGGAAAGCTTAGAAACCCACCTTTAGCCGGGCGGTGGTGGTGCACGCCTTTAATCCCAGCACTCGGGAGGCAGAGGCAAGCAGATCTCTGTGAGTTCGAGACCAGCCTGGTCTACAAGAGCTAGTTCCAGGACAGGCTCCAAAACCACAGAGAAACCCTGTCTCGAAAAACCAAAAAAAAAAAAAAAAAAAAAAAACCAAAAAAAAAAACCCACAAACAAACAGAAACCCACCTCTGCCGCACCCGTGTGTGACCAGATTCCAAACCTGACTTCCTCAGATTTGACAGGCCTGGAGGAATGCTCTGTCTCCAGGCATAGAATTAACTACCACACACTAGGCTATGTGGCCCTGTCTAAATAGGAAGCATGTTTTCTTTCTTTCTTTTTTTTTTTCTCTTTTTTTTTTTTTTTGGTTTTTTGAGACAGGGTTTCTCTGTGGTTTTGGAGCCTGTCCTGGAACTAGTTCTTGTAGACCAGGCTGGCCTCGAACTCATAGAGAGATCCGCCTGCCTCTGCCTCCCGAGTGCTGGGATTAAAGGCATGCGCTGCCACCGCCCGGCTGGAAGCATGTTTTCTTGAGGCCCTCTGGAAAACATCTGCTTAAGGGGGACCCAGCTCAAGGGTGGGGGGGTCCCAGAAAGTCTCAAGCTCTCTCTGTACAACAATGAAAAGCACCTGGTCATATTGAATGGCAGGAGGTGGGGGTGGGGTTAAAAAGCACCAGAGGCCACACCCCATGGGGGATGTCTATTATCTCCTAGGTAGGCGTATTGCCCTGAGTTAATTTATGAGAAGAACATAAATTATTCCCTCTACAGCTCTTCAAATTAAAAATGGACAAGGCGCAAACCAAAAAGATGGCGGTGCTGAGTGCCTTCCACAGGGGTGGTCGCCTAACTGGCTGTAAGAGGCCCGCTGCATTCCTCTGCTTCTGGCTTTTATCCAGGTCTCTGAGACAGGGCCTCATATAGCCCAGGTTGGCCTCTATTCAATATGTGGTTAACTTTTAACTCCTGATCCTCCTGCTTCTACCTCTGGAGTATCAGGATGACTGGATGGGCACCATAATGCCTAGTGTGTGCTGAGCTTCATACTGTTGTGCTTTCCTGACGCTTTAAGTGACAAGCCACGCCCACTCCCATTACCTCTGACCTGCCCATGGCCATCTTGGGCCCTTCCTTTTCTGCTTCCTTGATGTGTGTGCTTTTTATTATAAGGAAGACCTGGGAATGTTATGGTTTTGGTCCCTTTAAGGGGCAAGCCACACCCATTCCCCTCCCCATCCGCTGAGGCAGGCTGATCTTCAGCTTCCTGAGCTCGTTCTCTTTTCCATCTTCCTCTCAGAGGCTTCGCTTCTGCTTCTCTCCCCACTTCTCTGCTTCCCCCTTCTCTGTCTATTTCTCCTCTTCTCTCTCTCTCTCTCTCTCTCTCTGCCTCCCTTCACCTTTCCTCCTCCATAACCCCCTGAATAAACATTCAACTTCACCCTGCATGTCATGTCTATCCATGTTTCTGTCTTCTGCCCGACCGCCATGTGTCTCCCTGCCTGGGGCCCACTGCCTGCTGCCACATGGCCCGCCACCACTGCTCTGGGACCAGCAGCAGTCTCTGCCTGGGACTGGCTGTTCCCAGGGCCTGCTGTCTGCCGCCACATGGCCCGCCACCACTGCTCTGAGACCAGTAGCCGTCTCTGCCTGGGACTGGCTGCTCCCAGGGCCCGCTGTCTGCCACCACATGGCCCGCTGCCACCATTTGGGACCTACAGCATTTCTGCTGCCTACTGCCGCCGCAGCATTTTTTAGAAAAGAATAACACATACACCCTGGGCAAGTGCTCTACCAAAGGAACTCTAGCTCTCCACCCTCCTTCTCTCTCCTTCCCCCTCCCTCTATTTTCACACCCCCTTGTCTGCCGCCTCTCTTGCTTTCCACTATGCTCCCTTATAGGGACCCATGTGATACCATGGGACCAAGTTGGATGACCCCAGTTTACATCTGGTTTTGATGTCCTCAGTATCATTCCATCGGCAAAAGTTTCACTGCTCAAGTCACGCCTCCATCTGTGCCGGCACCAGGCTGGGCTGTCTTAAGATCTTTAGGTGGGGTTAACCGCATCCCATAGGAGAGATCCTCAGAAAAGTTAGGTAACCTGTCCAAGTTCACACAACCACAAGGAGGGTTTGAAACTCTATAGTGGGCTGCTAAGCACTGTGGGTGCCCTGTGGGCTCCTACTGAGGCAGGGTAAAAGAGAAGCATTAGAGGCTTGGGGAGGGATGAATCCCAACACCTGTGGGTGGGAAATCTTCCTTTATACTTCCTGTTCTTTGAGAGTCTTGAAGCTGGAACTGATAAAGCCAAGGTTACCTACAGAGATAATGTATTCTTAGGACTGGCACAACTGAATGATAAATGCAATGAGCCACTCCTACTTTGAGTGAGGAAGTTTGTGTAACCGAGTCTAACCCTGTTAGCAACCCCACCCATCTCTCCCTCCCTCTGTCACCTCTCTTATTTTTCCAGGCATGGTTTCTCTCTGTAGCCCTGGCTGTCTGGAACTCACTCAGGCTGGCCTCTAACTCTCAGAGATACACCTGCTTCTGCCTCCTGAGCACTGGGACTAAAAGTGTGTGCCGCCAGGGCTGGACAGATGGCTCAGCAGTTAAGAGCACTTAAGAGGACCTAAATGCAACATAATAGAATGCAATACATCTTTGCATCATTAAACAAATGTTCCACAGGATACATAAATGTAACATATCTTAAAATAGTCTACAACAAGAAAATTATCCTTTTTTTTGAGACAAAATCTGTCTATGCAGGCCATTCTGGCATGGAATTCACAAGAAAATCATTTGCCTACTTCTACCTCCCTAGTGCTGGGATCAAAGGTGTGTGCAACCAAGCAGGGCCAAAAGAAAACTCTTTTAGGGGAAACCATGGAACCAACTCATATAGTTTTGTTTTGTTTGGTTTTGGTGAGTCAAAGGTTGTAGTAAGAACTGTAGTCTCGTCCTAGGGAGACAGAGGCCAGAAGATCAGGAGTTCAAGGTCATCCTTGGTTCTATAGAGATTTTGAGGTCAACCTGGGCTACCTGAGAGCTTATGCCAAAGCAAAGGAAAATAAAACCCAAGACACCTAAGAAAAACTCACTGGAGCAGCTGTGTCCATACTTACATACCACCTTTTCCCTCCTTGTCTCTCTCTAAATCCTAAACTCAGTCTGACCTATGCGCCCTCCCTGTCCTAACTCAGTCTGACCTATGCGCTCTCCCTGTCCTAACTCAGTCTGACCTATGCACCATCCAGTGTAATCTTCTTGGGAGGTTTTACCCAACTGTAGCAGGTTAGGGGAGACTCCCCTGGCTCCTATGACAAAACTGGGGCATAACTGCTCTCTCTCCCCCCAAAATTTCTTATGCTGGGAGGTGGTACACAGCTTTAATCCCTGCACTTTGGAGGCAAAGGCAGAGGGGATCTCTAAGTTCTAGCCCAGCCTAGTCTACAGAGTGAGTTCCAGGACAGCCAGGGCTACACAGAGAAAATCTGTCTCTGTCCTGAAAAAAAAAAAAGGTTCAAGGGCACCCTGATCTGGAGAACCAGGTACCATCACAAAAGAAAAAAGTAAGAGGAAGGAGAAGGAGGCAGAGGCTTGGTTGTGCAAACCTTTTATCCCAACACACCAGAGAGAGGGCAATGTAGATTTCTCTGAGTTTGAAGCCAGCCTGAGCTTACTAAGGGAGTTACAGGCTCTCTGATACATGGTGAGACCCTGTCTCAAAATAAATAAACCAATGTAAGGAGACGATTGTGCTCATTGCTATGTTGATGAAAGACACAGTCTGAAAAATTTCAGAGTAACTTACCAGTGTCTGCCAAAAGTTTTCAGTGGTTCAGCAAATAAGTAAAAAATAAGTTCAAGCCGGGTGGTGGTGGTGCACGCCTTTAATCCCAGCACTTGGGAGGCAGAGGCAGGCGGATCTCTGTGAGTTCGAGACCAGCCTGGTCTATAAGAGCTAGTTCCAGGACAGGCTCCAAAACCACAGAGAAACCCTGTCTCGAAAAACCAAAAAAAAAAAGTTCAAGCCGGCCATGGTGGTGCATGCCTTTAATCCCAGCATTTCAGGAGGCAGAGGCAGGTGTATCTCTGTGAGTTCAAGGCTAGCCTGTTCTACAATAGCTAGTTCTAGGACAGGCTCCAAAAGCTACAGAGAAACCCTGTCTCGAAAAACCAAAAAAAAAAAAAAAAAGTTCACAAGCAAATAAGGAACTAAATTGTTGCAAAATATTAACACTTATGGGATCTAAGTGATACTATATTTCAATTTTTCTCTAAAACATTTTGCAACAACAATAACAAAAACCCGTTACAATTGCTATAATATTGTTATTATTGTGTGTCATTGTATCTATGCTTCGATGAAGACAGGAAAACTAAATCCACACATGGATAGATACTTAAATGCACAGAAAACCCCATAGACAGGTGCTGGAAACATGGCCGACTGGTTCTGTTCACAGCACCCACCGAGTTGCACACAACCATCTGTAACTCCTGTTTCAGGGGATCTGACACCCTCTTCTGGCCTTTGAGTGTGCTTGCACATACATGCAGGTACCCTCAAAGACATACATATACATAAGTAAAAACAGTCTTAGAAAAACTATTAATTCATATGAATTTGCACAGTAATGTCTATTGGAGTTTTAATCAACATTTCATGAACAAAAAATGGAACTGAAAGTAAACAAGATCCAGCCCTTTTTTTTCTTTTTTGACAGGGTCTGTCTACATAGCCCTGGCTGTTCTAGAACTTACTACGTTATTAAGTAGGCTTGAACGTCTTTAGTTGTCAGAACAGAAACAGTAAAGCAAACCTGGCTTGGTGTGCATCCTCCCGCCTCTACCTCTTCGGTTCTGGGACCACAAAAGTGTGCCAATACATTCAGGTTACTTGGTGCTTGTGATAGAACCCAGGGCTTCATGTATGTATGAGTGCTAGGCAAGTACTCTGTCAACTGAGTTACATTCGCAACCTCAAAGGGTCTTACTTTTACCCTAGGTTGACCTGAGACTTGTTACTCTGTATCCTCCTGCCTCAGCTTCTCAAGTCTTGAGTGTTAGGTTTACAGCAAGTACAAACTTGCTCAGCAAATACAATGTTCATTTACTAATCTTCTTTGTGTGTAGTGCTGGCATCAGAATCCAACAATGACAAGAGTCAAACTTGTTCCCACAGTCCACGAAATAGTGAGCCTGATTTTTCAGAAATGAGATGCCATAGTCTATGGACGCTCCTCCTGGACAGGCCTAATCTCTGAAGCTAAGCAGCATCAGGTCTGACTAAACGTTGGGTGGGAGACATGTGACACCTTGAAACACATACAGTGCAGCACAAGGGTGTGCTTGAGCTGGGCAAAATAAGACCTCGAGTTAAGATGTTTTTTCATTCGGTCACAGGCGGGGAGGACTAAGAAAGGGCAGTAACTTATCTGAAGGCATACAGAATGGGGGTGGATGATAGACTGTGCAGTCAGGTAGGGGGCTCAGCAAGGGTTTCTTGCAGTGTGTGGGTGGGTTAACAATCGTCCTCCTGCCTATGTACCCGCATATGCGTGCTATAGGGAACATCTACTGCTCAGCGTGTTAAGACCTGAGTATGAGTTTGTTTTGAGACAGAGTCACCTTATGTAGCTCAGTGGGACCTGGAACTTCGCCTGCAATTCATGGATGATCCTCCTGCTTCTGCCACCTATGTACTGAGACCATAGGAGAACAATCCCGGATCAACGAGATCTTTTTTTTTCAGACGAATTAATTAGTATATTTTGTGTGTGCCCCTGTGTATGTCAGAGGACAATTCTGTGGAGTCAGTTTTTCCTTTCTGTCATGTGGATCCCAAGGATGGAAGTCAGGTCGTCAAGGGTAAAGGAGGCAGGCTCCATTACCCGCTGAGTCATCTCACTGGCTCCCTCAGCGTTTATTCCTGTGCTTTTAAACAGGTTTTTTTCCCTAATGCCAGGCAAAGCTAGTGGAGAATGAAGAGTGAAAAAAATGAATGAACGGTCAGAAGAGAGCGCTCCATACGGTAAAGGATCCGTGGGGATCGCAAGTGGCGATGCTCAGGGCCGACCTCATGCGGCCGCGGCGCAGACACCGGGACTCTACGTAGCAGTCTAGGGGTGCGTGGCCACCTCCATTCGCACGCCGTCGCCCGCAGCGGCCGCCTTCCACGCACCGCTGGCGGAAGGGTCGCCGGCCGGGGCACACGCCCACCTGTCGCGCGCAGGCGCAGAACGCCGCCTGCTCTCCCGCGGCGCGCTCAGTGCGCAGGCGCGGCGGCTGATGCGAGTGTGTCTGTGCGGCGAGAAGATGGCGGCTACGGGGGACGCGGCGTGAGGAGGCAGAGCAGCGCCGAGCCTCATTGAGACGGGCCGCCATGGCCCTCCACAATCCGCAGGTAGCGCGGGCCGCGTCCAGGGTGGGAGGTCTGGGCCACGGGAAGGCCTCGGGGCGGCGAGCGCGAGGTGCGCGGCGGCCGGGCGGTGGGGGAGGCGCCGGCACGCTGCCGGCCTAGGCCCGCGCCGCGCCCCTTAGCGCCGCGCGCCCCAGCACCCGAGACCGCCCGAACTGCTCCGAGAGCGCCCGAGCCGCCCCGAGAGCGCCCGAGCCACCTCGAGAGCGCCCGAGGTCGCAGGGAAGGCCTCCGCGTGCCCCGCCGGCATCCGCACAGTCCCGGGCGACGCTCTGGCCCAGCGACTCGGGTGGTTGGTGCGCTATGGCGCCGTGGGCACCCGGCCCTCTCCTCCGGGATACTGTTGCATTGAAAATTGGGAACCCCATGGGGTGGCACACTCTGGCCCGGGGCTGACACCTTTTGCACGGAGCCCGGGCTGGGTTGGGGCCCCGCAGGCCGGAGCGCCTGCTGCGCCTTGCTCTCGGTGCGGGAGCTGCTCTCTCAGACCCCTGATAAGACGCACTTCGGAGAAATGAGAAGTCAGCACGTGGTGCTGCTTCTCAGGGCTGCGTTGGGCCCGGCATTCGTTGAGGTCTCAGACCTAGACTAGAAATTGTTTCCTTTTATTATAATTGTCTGAGTGATTTTTTTCCCCCTGCCATACTGAGGAATAAAGTGAGCCGTGGGAAGCTGGTTGGGGAGCCAAAAATCTCAACCTTTGATGGCTGGGTCTTTACTGGCAGGCGAGGTCGATCTGGTTAGACCACCTTTGAAAAACGTTTGTGTCCTTTTATTTTGGGGCACGGTCTCCCTCTGTAGTCCAGATTGGTCTCTAACTTGGGATTCTTCTGCCTCAGCCTGGTGGGGTTGCATCCACGAGCCAACTTGTGCTTTTGAAAGGTTATTTTAATAACGGTTTCAATGAAGGTATGATGGATTTAAACCTTGAAATCTTTTGAAATGAAAGGCTAGATCCTCGGAGAAACTGCAGTTCTATTAAATATGTGGTGTTTCTTAAATCAAATCAGAACTTTGCCTGTTTGACCTTTTCCCTCCTTTTGTAAATTTACCTTTGTATTTGGTGTAGTTCTTTGCAATAGAAAGGGAATTCGCAATTGTTGAAAAATATTTTTGACAAATGTTACCATTCAGAGTTTTTATTAGTTCTTAAGTGGTAGACAGATCTTTACAACACAGCCCTGGCTGCCTTGGCATTCAGACAACTGCCTGCCTCTGCCTCCAAGGTGCTGGGGGTTCCGGGCTCTATTCTGACCTTTTTTGTTTTTTTTTTTTTATTTTTTATTTTTCGAGACAGGGTTTCACTGTAGGTTTAGAGCCCCCCACCCCAGTTTTTTTTTTCTTTTGAGACAAGGTTTTTCTGTAGTTTTGCTTCCTGTCCTAGAACTAGCTCTTGTAGACCAGGCTGGCATCGAACTCACAGAGACCTACCTGCCTCCGCCTCCTGAGTGCTGGGATTAAAGGTGTGCAACACCACCACCTGGCCTTTTTTTTATTTTTAATTTTATGTGAATGAATGCTTTTTGTGTATGTGTTTTTCTGGTGCCTATCGAAGCGAGGTGAGAGCTTTGACTCTTGGAACTGGAATTAGAATGGCTGTCAGCCTCTGTATGAGTGCTGGGAATGGAACCTGAGTTCCCTGCTAGAGCAACTGCTTTAAACCTTGGAGTCATCTGTCCAACCCTTCCTCAGAGGTTTTGAGAGATTTCAGCCTCTTGCTCAACTCAAATATGGCTTTAGTCTCAGCCCTAGGGAGGCAGAGGCAGGCAGAGCCCTATGAGTTCGGGGCCATCCTGTTCTATATAGGAGTTCTAGGATGGCCAGAGCTATATAGTGAGACCTTGTCTCAAAACAAATTCTAGTTGACTGCCTTCTTTTATTTTGGAGATAGTCTGAAGAGTTCATTCTGAACTGAGCTGTAATGCAATGCTTTTGTGTGTGTGTGTGATTTTTGAGATGAACAGAGCATGTTTAAGCTTAATTGGCTTTCTCAATCACCAGAAACAATGTCAAGTTGATGGAAATGCTAGTGATGCTTTGGAAGCTTGCAATTTGACTCTTCAGGAGTCAGACTGGCAGGTCTAGCTAAACATAAGTGTTAGCAGTGCCTTGGATTGTCTAGTGGCAGAAAGGGGGAAAGGTAATATAGTTTGAGTCCTGTTGTAATTTTAAAAGAATAGTAGTACAAAAGCTGTGTAAGATTAAAGACCTATAAGTAACCTCAGGCTGGGAGAGGCGGAGGCTGCAAGCAGGTTCAGGAGTCCAAGGTCAACCTTGGTTACTTGGCAAGTTTCAGGCCACCTGGATTATGAGAGTCGTCCCCCCCCCCTCTTTCACACACACAAGAAAAGAAAAGAAACAAGATTCCACTATTGGATCTGTCTTGTTCCGAGTATTTTAACAATTAGTTCATTCATTCATTCATTTATTCATTCATTCATGTACTGACAGTTCACCGTGTGTTAGCCTCGATGATAGGTAAACTGGTTTCTCTTTTCAGCTCATCCACCTATCTATCTATCTATCTATCTATCTATCTATCTATCTATCTATCTATCTATCTATCTATCTATCTATCTATCTATCTATCTATCCAGGGTGTCTCTGTAACAGCTCTAGCTGTCCTGGAACTAGCTCTTGTAGCCAAGGCTAACCTCAAACTCACAGAGATCCGCCTACCTATGCCTCCCTAGTGCAGGGTGCTGGGATTAAAGGCGTGTGCTAGGTTTTCCTTGAAGTAGTTTCCACAGGTTCAGATAAGGGTTAGTTTTCAGTGGACTTGCAGAGGTTACAGGTTAAGGCTTTCATATTTTGTAGCCATTTTCATGTTTTGAACTATTTGTTTGAACCCTGTTCTGTGGATTAAAGAGCAACAGTGTAGAATTTAGAAACACCGTGTAGGGTGCGTGTAGGGTGCGTTCCTGTCCCCCAGCCTAACCAGTTCGGGGAGGAACTGTCACCTGAGCTGGAAGTGAAGCTGGCATGCCTGAACTGCTCAGTGAGTTGAGAGGATTAATTTGAAGCTACCAACATGCTTTCTACTTGAAGAAAAGTCCATATTGAATCCACAGTGTTGTTTCTATACCCAGGCTGGAGAGATTGCTGTTGGTTTCTGTTCTCCTTTACACAGACCCTAGCATCTTTCATGCTGGAATTTCTTGGATGTAGTTTATAGCACTTGGCGGAGTGTTAAACGGTCATGGAAGTAATTTGTAACTGATGGCTAAGTTAGGACAATTCTTAAAAGGATATTTTTGATACAGTGTTTTAATATGTAGCCCATGGTGCCAGGGAACCGTGGTCTGCTCAGACTTGAGACTATATAGCTCCTACTTCAGTTTCCTGAGCTACCTTACGCTGCTGTGCCATCAGAATCACAGTCCTACAGGGGTGCGTGCAACTGAAATAAATAGCAGTTTTGAAGTGGTAACGGGGTATTTTGGTGAGAACATAACAACAGTAAAACATTTCAGTCAATTTTGAGACTGTATGTGCAATAAGAAGTGCAGGAACTGGGGGTCTCCTTAATGCCTATTGCTGTGTTTAGGGCCTCACTCTCTTGTCCTTTCAGCCCACCCTGTTGGGAACTCAGAACGGTGGTGGGCAGTAAGTGGACAGACTGTATTTTTTGATTCTTCTCTAGGGCTAACATTTGTTACGTGGAGGTAGAATGGTTTGAACGGTGGCACACATAGGAAATTCAAAGGAGAAAGAGATGCCATAATTTGGTGATTGCCTCATGCAGGCTAGATTGTCAAGAATGGGAAACAGCTGCCATTTCCACTTGGATGAGGTACATCTAGTCATTTTTAGTTTTGAAAATTATAGGTGTGTAAGTACTTTTGAGCAGTGGATCAAGTTTTAGGGCATACTTGATGTCACTGGGGGACAGTTCTTACTGATAATTTACCAAAGTATGGGAAGTGGTTAGCAGCACTTGTTTGAATTTGTCATTAGGTTAGTGTGTTGCAGTCGACTGGTACACATGGAGAGTCACTGTCACAGAGTAGACACATGCGGCTGCAGTGGAATTTGCTGGCCGTGGGATATCGGATTAGTGTCATTTGTCTCTTAGTGCCACTTCAGCAGGGCACTATTCATTTCTAAGATTTGCTTGTGCTTGGACTGCAGTTTTTCTGTCTGTGGAAGCGATCTCCTAAAAGGCCTTGTGTGACCACCCTGTTGGGACAGGTTGGATTAAGAACTAGTGTTGGGAGCTGGAGAGATGGTTCTCTGAGGAGGTGATGGTACTTGCAGAGGACCTGGATTTGATCCCATGTGGTATCTCAGAATGTTGTCTGTAACACCAGTCCTGGGATATTTGCCACTTTTTTCTGGCATTCTCAAGCACTGAATGCACACAATACCCAGACATACATGCAAGCAAAACACTCATATTCATAAAATTAGAAAAAAAAAACACGTATTGGATAAATTTTGCTGGTGCACATGTTTACCTCAGCATGTGGGAGGCTGAGCATGGTTGGGAATTTGAGGCCAGTATGGGCAAAATTCTGTCTGAAAAAAGCAGAATGAACATAAATTGGAACATAAAGGTTGCCCACATGCATGTTTATTTGTTTCAAAGATCAAAAATGTATGATTTGTAGCCAGGCGGTGGTGGCGCACGCCTTTTATCCCAGCACTCAGGAGGCAGAGGCAGGCGGATCTCTGAGGTCTAGGCCAGCCTGGTCTACAAGAGCTAGTCCTGGGACAGGCTCCAAAGCTACAGAGAAACCCTGTCTCGAAAAACCAACCCCCCCCCCCAAAAGAAAAAATTGTGATTTGTAGTAAACCTGAGTGTGACTCTTCAGATTACAGATGTTTGTGAACTGGTTATTTTCTTAGTATTGAGAAACTCTTTGGCAGTGATCCAGTTTTCATTGGAAGACCTAGAAAATTAGAAGCTGCCTGCTCTGGTTCTCTGCCCATTTCAACACCTGTTGTTATTTCAATTATTCTCCTGGGAACAGGGCAGGTGAGCTGTTGGGATAGAAGAGGGATTTGGGACTGGTATCAGAAGACTCAAGAACCTCTTCCTGGAACTTTATCCTCACAGGAGAGTTGAGAGGCTGTACAGGACACATGGGAACGGGGCTGCTTCCTGTGTGTAGGTACGTGGCCATGTTCATGCAGAGACCAGAGAGCTACACTTAGGTGCTTCCCTCCCTTAGTTCCCTGAAGCAGGGTCTCTCACTGAAGCCAAAACTTTAGTTCCAGCTAGACTGACTGAAAAGCTAGTTAGCTAGCAGGCTCTGGGGTCGGCTTGTCTCGACCTCCCCAATGCTGGGGTTGACTTGGCTGACTTTTTAGGATCCTTACTATCCTATTTTAGGGGGCTGTGTCTGTTTGCATCTTTGCTGGCAGTCATCTTGAGGACCATCTCCTAGTCTACTCTGATCTAAGAGTCTCACAAGTAATGGCTTAAACGAAAGCTTATCCTTCAGTCATTTGGTGCCTAGTTAACAGCAGCCACACCATCTCTCTTTATGCTTTTTAAAAACTTTGCCAGACAGTGGTGGCAAACTTATTTAATTCCAGCTCTCAGGAGGCATAGGCAGGTGGATCTCTGAGTATGAGGCCAGCCTGTTTTGCAGAATAAGTTCAGGACAGCTAGGGCTACAAAGAGAAACCCCACCTCAAACAAAAATATTTTGGGTGTGCAAACATGTTGGTAGACCCTTGCTTCTTGGTCTAGTGTATGTGTGTGTGTGTGTGAGAGAGAGAGAGAGAGAGAGAGAGACAGAGACAGAGACAGACAGAGACACGGAGACTTTAAATGTAGCTAAGGCTTCCTTCAAACTTGCTATTTAGCCACATAGTCAAAGACGGCTTTTGAGCGTCCTGTTTCTACCTTTCCAGTGCTGGGGGCTACCAGTGCTGGTTTATATGATGCTGGGGATTGGGGACCCAAAAGATTTACTGTACCATATTCACTGTGAAGAAATACAGATGGATAGATGTCAGTTGGCATCTAAGTGCTCCTTAAGAACTAAACTCAGAGCTGGACAGTGTTAGAGCATGTCTTTAATCCCAGCATTTGGGAGGCAGAGGTAGGTAGATCTCTGGGGGTTGGAGGTTAGCTAACCTGATCTACAGAACAAGTTCCAGAAGAGCCAAAACTACTCAGAGAAACCCTGTCCCGAAATAACAACAAAATGCCAAACAACTTAATTTAGTAGAAAAGTACTAAGCCTGCAACAGTGGCTCTCCTATAGGTCAATTTCAGTGGGTACCCAGGCTGGGATGGAAAGAAGCTGCCTGGTGAAGAGTGTACCCTGAATCCTTAATTGGGTGTTTTGACTGTGTGGGACATGGTTGATACAACTCTGTGTTCACAAAGACAGAATTTGGAAGACTGAGATCTTTCAGTGTCACAGCTGCTGGCTAGGAACATGTAACAATCATGTCTTGGTCTCCTGAATATTGTGATTAGAGGTGTACACTATGTCCTGCAAAATTCATTTTTATGTCTTAAAATACCAGAGTAAGGCTGAAGTAATATATGGATTATGTTTTGCAAGCCATGGACCTTGTCACCTAGAGAGCCGAAGAGTATTTAATGGAATCCATTAGCAAACCTGCAATTCCCTTTCATAAAGGATCCAAGGCTACACCCACTGGGGCTCTCACACTAACACACTGGTGCCCTTGCTGGAACAGAAGCCGTTCACCCTGACTACATTTCTTTTATCTAAGTGTTGTCAGGATCACCCATTAACTTACGGGTTTATTGGTATTCTAGCAACTGTCAAGAGGCTTTCTAGCATTTCTTTGTCTTCTGCATTTCGCCTGTATTAGGCTTGTCGCAGAGAAGTAAAGCTAGGGTATCTCTGATGTGTGTGATGTGTGTGGTAGGGGAGTGCATGTGTGGAAGCCAGATGACAACGCTGTAGGTTCAGTTCTCTCCTTTCACTTCTCTGTGGGTTCTAGAGAAGAATCCCAAGTCCTGGTTATACTGCAGCTGCCTTTACCTGCTGAGCCATCTTGCTTTCCTAGGACTTAACATTAAAATACATGCTTCTGCCTTCTTTACCTTCCACTAATTGTAGCCACAAGGCCAAAGCTGTGGCGAGATAGGTGGGACCCCAGAAATCAGAACAGGGGTCCTGCCCGAGAGAATTTAAAATTGAGACTTAATTCTAGGTTTGTGATTTCTGTCCATTCTATTTTTTCCCCCATGTGTATGAGCATTTGCCTACATGTGTTTGTGGCCCTCTGGAGGCCAGAAAACTGTATTGGATCCTATGAACTGGAATTGGATAGATATGGTTGTGAGCACCGTATGGGTCCTGGAAACCTGGGCCCTTTGCTAGAGCAGCTGGTGCCTTTAACTACTGAGCCATACTCCCCGCCCCTTTTAAGAATAATTTAAAAAAAAATTAAAAAAAAGAATAATTTAATTTCTGTGCATTGGTGTTTTGTCGGCATGTATGTCTAAGGGTGCTGGGATCCTCTGGAACTGGAGTTATAAACAGTTGTGTGCTGCCATGTGAGTGCTGAGAACTGAACCCAGGTCCTCTTAACCGCTAAGCAATCTCCAGCCCTCCAACCCCTGTTTTAAAATTTAGCTGTTATACAAAGAAACCCTGTATCAATCCTTATTAAAATTTAATTTTTTTTTCTGTGATGGAGCAAGTGCTGTACCCCTGAGCTAAGGCTACTACCATCCCAGCAGATATCTTGATATATGTAAATGTTTTTTTGTTTTTCCAATCAGTATAGCTCTGGCTGTTCTGGAACTCTGTAGACCAGGCTGGCCTTACACTTGGGTCTGACTGCCTCTGCCTCCCAAGTGCTGGGATTAAAGGCGTGTGCCACAGTCTCCCGACTGACTTTTTTTTTTTTTAAAAAAAAGTTATTTTAGGATCACAACAAAATTGAGAAGCAGGGTGGTGGAGGTGCACGCCTTTAATCCCAGCACTTGGGAGGTAGAGGCAGGTGGATCTCTGAGTTCGAGGCCAACCTGGTCTACAAGAGCTAGTTCGGGGATGGGCTCCAAAGCCACAGAGAAACGCTGTCTCGACGAAACTAAAAAAGAAAGAAAAGAGAGAGAAATTGAATTGAGAAGATGAAGACATCTCCTCCCACTTGTAAACTTGTAAGTAGTGTTCTCCTTTTCTTATCAGTGGCTGCCAAGGCATCTCTATTTAAGACCCAAATTAGGTTCCCTGGGTAGTTGCGATCATTTGGTAGAAAGGGGCTTGCAGTACAACCCTGAGCATTGAAGAAACATTGCGGTTGCTGGCACTGTGGTTTGTGTGGTCCTGTGTGGGTCTCTATGGCCTGTGTCAGCCATATGTTATCACCATTCCACACACACCACAGAAGAGAGGCAGGGCTCTAGATCAGGAGGTTGATAAGCCGGTTGTTCTGGAGACTTACTTACACGGGTCTTTTTTTTTTTACACGGGTCTTTGATCTTCTAGAGGACACTAGGCCAGGACCTGCTGTCCATAGAGGGACTCTTATAGTGATTCTCAAATGAAAGATGTAGTGAAGGAGTAGATGAAATAAAGCTGGGCGTGCTTGCAGGTGTTACTGTGCTGGCTAATGTGTAGGTTACACTTTGATAACAGTCCTTTCAGATTTTAATTTTACTTAGGAAAAAAAAAGACATGCCATTTGTGAGCAACTTATTCCCGCAAAAGGATATGGGAAAGGAAAAGATGAAAGTGTGCCCAAGTGAGCCTTCATCTTCAGTTTGCTTGTCATTCGTATGTTTTTGGTTAGGCCTCAGGGTCTCTCTGACTTGGTAGTCTGGATTTGGAATGCTCTGTTGCCCAAGCACTGGGTCGGGGACTGGAGCTGCCACACTCTGTCTCTGTCCTACCCCACCACTCCATTCTGGGATCCCATCTTCGGGTTGTAGTGTGCCATATACTGGAACAAACAGTTCAGAAACTATTCTGAAAACATTTCAGTAAATTTTTTATTATTATTTTTTGTATACAACACATTTGCCTGGTGCCTACAGAGGCAAGAGAGGGCATTATATCCCTCTCTAGCCCTACATTCCACTCTTCACTGTAGTCCTGCGCTTTAGCTTGATACTGTAAAAAGAGGTGATCTCAGCTAGTAGGTTCTTGTTGGTCCATTACCTCTCTACTAGAGGCCTAAAGGAGCGACCATTCTTTGGAGAGAGTGGTAGGTCAGTCGTCTGAGTGACTAGAGAGGAATCTGCTAGTTAACCTGAAATGTTTTAAACATTTTTAAACATTTTTACTTTATATGTATGGGTCTTTTTGCTTGCATGTATGTCTACACTGCATTCATACAGTGCTGGTAGAGGCCAGAGGAGGGTGATACCATGGGACTGAGTTACAGGCAGTGGTGAGCCACCTTGTGGGTCCTGGGAATCAACCCCCAGTACTTAGGAAGAGTAGCAATTAAGTAGTAGTTAAGAACTGCTGACCCAGACGGGCAGTGGTGGCACTCGCCTTTAATCCCAGCACTCGGGGGACAGAGGCAGGTGGATATCTCTGAGTTCGAGGCCAGCCTGGTCTACAAGAGCTAGTTCCAGGAAAGGCTCTAAAGCTACAGAGAAACTCTGTCTTGAAAAATCAAAAAAGAAAAAAAAAACAAATAAAAAAGGGAACTGCTGACCCTTCTCTCCAGGCCCTTAACGTAAAGTGTTTGATGTCTTCTCCACAGTCATCTTTCCTTCTCTTTATCAGTGTGCTGCAGTGGCCCGCACACTGATAAAAAACATTCTTTCCCTCTAACTCCTGACTTTTTTCCAGACTGGCACATTTACTTCTGACAAATAAGATGCAAAACTAGGGCTTCTGTATTAGTTTGTGAGTCTCCCCTTCCTTCCACTCTACTGCACTCTATGGCATTGGCTGTCCTGAAACTCACAATGTAGACCAGGCTGGCCTCAAACTCATAGATGCAAAGCTGGCAGTAGTAGAGCATGCATTTAATCCCAGCAGGCTAGCCTGGACAGCCAGGGATACACAGAGAAACCCTTTGTGGAAGAGGAAAAAAAACCACAAAAACCTAAAATGAAACAAAACTCACACCTCACAGAGATGCACCTGCCTCTGCCTCATACTAGGATCAAAGACTTGTACCACCATAAACTGTCACAAAAGATGTTTTAATGCCTCCAGTTTAGGGTGAGTATAAATGCCAAGAAAAACACAGGCTTACTAGGCGGTGATGGTGCACGCCTTTAATACCAGCACTCAGGAGGTGGTGAATCTGAGTTCAAGGCCAGCCTGGTCTTCAAGAGCTAGTTCTCTGTTACACAGAGAAACCCTGTCTCAAAAAACCAAACCAAACCAAAACACTGATTTTTTTTTTTTGAGACTCTTGTAGCCCAGGTAGATTTGAACTGTGCCTGAAAATGACCTTGAGCTTTTGATCTTTCCTCCACTCACAAGTAGGTAGTGCTGAGCTCACGAGTATGAACAGTCTTACCCTGTTCTATAGTGCTGAGGATGGAACCCAGGGCTTCCTGCATCTTATGCAAGCATTCCTCAGCCCTATTATTTTGTTGAGCTAGGTCATAGCTCAGGCTGACCCTGAACTCCAATACACTTCCTAAATGTGTCACCAAACCATATCAACCATATTTGCCTTTCTTTTTTCTTTTCTTTTTTTCTTTCCTTCCTTTCTCTTCCCTTCTCCTCCCTCCCTTTCTCTTTCTTTCTTGGAGTCTATGTAGTCCTGGCTGTACTGGAGTTCTGCTGGTCTCTGTGTAATCCTGGTTGTACTGAATTAGGCTAGCCTTGAACTCATAGAGATCCTCCTGTCTCTGTTGAGTGTGCACCACCACTCACAGTTCTTTGTTTTTAAGATGCTCTTTCTTTTGTTTCTTCAGGCCAGGTGATGTGCGTCAGCGTGTCATACTGCAATTACTGTGTCATATCCTTCTGTACTCCTGACAAGCACAGTCCTGAGGGCTGCGTGAGAGACCACACTCTGTAATACCAGCAAGTGTGCGAGTGCCAGTTAGTGAGCATGCCCGTTCCTTTGCTGGCATGGCTGGAGTTAGGGCAAGTTGTCCCCGAGACCTTAGGACCATGGGCTTTGTCCTTCCCAGTTAGAGCTCTTTAGCTCTAGAGCTCTTTAGCTGCCCCTGGTTCCCCACTCCATCTTCTGTGTGTGCCCGGCTCTGTTTATCCTACCTGACATTTCTAATCCACACACCCCCATGCTGGAACATACCAACCCACCGTGGCTGAACTGCAACAAAAGTCATCCCTAAATGTGGCTTACGACAACCCCCCCCCCAACAGCTGTGGCGTGGCTTTGTCCCCAGCATTTATGACCTTTGAATACCCATAGGTGTGATATGGGTGCTTTGTGCTCATTTTCTGCTCTGTAAGCCTAGGGCGAAGACTTTTGCTTGCTCATCACTATGTTCCGGAGTCTACAGCATGGAAAATGCTCAATTAGTATGGATAGATTAATTAATGGAAGATATACTGTAGTTTATGTTTGAAGCCCAGAGTCGAGTGTGGGAAAGGTTATGCAGGTCACTATTCAGATCTAGAGTGAGGAATGCTGTCCCAAAAGGACATGGTGATATTTAGAAAGGGTTGCTGGGGGAACAGTTCACAAAGTGCCTGTGAAAGTCTAGCCTGTGTAGCTTGTGTATCAGGAAACTGGAGTGTGGAGAGGATGTGGGTGCACAGTGAGTTTGGTAGACAGTTCCTGAGAGCGCTTGTAGATTCACTGATCATCCCGGAAGAGCTTTTCCAGGGAACCACATTTACACTGTTGGAAGAAAGCACTGTGGTGGGCGAGTGAAGTTTGAGGAAAATTCTTTTGTTTTTTTTTGTTTGTTTGTTTGTTTTGTTTGGTTTTTTTTTTTGAGACAGAGTTTCTCTGTAGCTTTGAAGCCTGTCCTGGAACTAGCTCTAGTAGACTAGGCTGGCCTTGAACTCACAGAGATCTGCCTGCCTCTGCCTCCCAAGTGCTGGAATTAAAGGTGTGTGCCACCACCGCTTGGCTTCCATTGCTGTTCTTACAGAAAGGACTGGGAAGCAGCTAATGGTGGGCTTTTGTTGTATGAATCATGGTTTCTAATTTTGAGATTGTGTATGGAGCAACCGCTTAGCTTGAATTTTCAGTGGAAGTACCAAGAATATACAGCTCGCCAATTTAAAGCCTGACAATTTTAATATTTGGAATAAAATATGTAAATGAAGTAAAGTAGACACCAAACTGAAACACAACTCTCCAAAGCTGCGGGTTGCTATCTATGAGAGTGGCTTTGTAATGCTAATGTCTCTGTTCCCTCTGCCCGGGACTTCCCCTCATGCAGCTCAGTCAGGGGAGAAATAAGCCTTTCCCCTGCTTTTTTTTTTTTTTTTCCCCCCGAAACAGGGTTTCTCTGTGGCTTTGGAGCCTGTCCTGGAACTAGCTCTGTAGACCAGGCTGGTCTCGAACTCACAGAGATCCGCCTGCTTCTGCCTCCCCAGTGCTGGGATTAAAGGCGTGTGCCACCATCGCCTGGCTCCCCTGCTTTTGTAACACTCAGCAGCCTGCACTTGCATTGTGACAGCCTGTGAATATTGTTATATCCTGAGTTCTCAGCATCTGCTCAGATTACCCTCAGTCTCAAACAGTTCGCCTGGGGTAGGTGATGGTTAGTATATATTGTTATGTCAGTGAAACTCCTGGTTTGCATGGACTGAGCAGTGTCGCCTTCAGGTGTCTTCCATCCATGCAACCACACCACTCTAGAGCATTTTTTGTTTTAAAGATAAAGTTTCTCTAGTTGTCCTGGAACTAGCTCTGTAGACCTGGCATTGAACTCACAGGGATCTACCTGGCTCCGCCTCCTGAGCTTAAAAGTGTGGACCACTTCACCTGGCTCACTTCCCCTTTTCAGTTAAGGTTCAGAGTGTTGAGCAGGTAGGTTTTGGTGCGCTGTTTCCAGGGCCATGTTTCCCCTTCTTTACTGTTTTTGCTTCTTTTGTTTTGCCATGCTTGACGCAAGTCAGAGCCTCACAAATGCCAGGCGCAAGCCCCACCCCAGTCCTACCTATTGCTTAATCCATGTCAGGCCCAGGAGCTCTTCTACTTGGTGAGACATCTTGGAGCTACCTGACCCAGCTCATTTTCTGCAGAGAATGAAGGCTTTGCTCCTTCACAGCATCTGTTGCTTCGAAGAATGGCCTAAGCCTCCCAGAGAGCAGAAAAGCTGACCAGAACCCCTTTTTAGCTTTTATGCAAGCTCAGCCTGCTTGCATAGTTGTGTACTACAGTGGGAGACTGTCCTAAGTAAGAGCTTGTGGTAACTGCCTATCTCCCTTAGAAATTGAAAAGAACTGAACAGACCCAAGGTCCCGCAGATTACTTGTCTCACAGCTACCTCTCGAATCACCAGGAACCTGTTCAAAAGGCAAAGAACATTAATTTGGGGACAGTAGACATATTCAATTCAGTTTCTAGAGATGAGGCCTTTAGAAGCTTAGGGGCCAAGAATGTTGTTCTCCAGTGCCCCCTAGTGCCACACAGTAATGGCAGACCTTAAGTTTCCCTTGCTGGCCGACACTAGTTTCCTGTGATTCTCATCTATGCTTCTGTGGGTGAACCTGGGAAGGTACTCTGAGCAGGATGCCTTTTCTTTGTCTTTCTTCCAGTTCTTATGTTTGTGTGCCACTCCCTGGAGCTTGGCCTCTGCTTCTGCAGTTTTATCAGCATATTGTATTTTTTTTCCTTTTTCTATAAATGTAAATTTTATTTATGTGGGTATTTTACCTTCCTGTGTATCTATGTACCCTGTACTCTTAAGTCAGAAGAAGGCCTAGAATTCCCTGAAAGTGCAGTTACAGATGCTTATGAGCTGGGAATGGGACTCAAGTGCTCTTAACTCCTGGACTGTCAGCTTCCTAGAGGATGTTACTGGTTACCACTCAGGTATGCGTCACTTTGGCTAGGCAGATGTATTCGTGTATCCAGTACAATTGTAGCCCACTCCCCTAATTTTAATGAGTCCCTTGACTCCAGATCTCAGTATTTTCATCTTTTCTACCTCTGACAGTGACTTCTCCAAGCATCGAGGATTCTGTTACACATCTGTGTCCCATTAGAATGGTGTTTTTTGTGAGCAAAGCTGGTGCATAGGAAAGGCCTATGTGGATGTATTCACAATAGTTGGAGATCCTGACCCAGGCTCCTATAGTGGATGCTGAACACAGATGTCAGAACCTTGACTTCTGGCGTCAGCAACTAAACTGAAACTAGTCTTTTATATTAGAGGTGCACTCACTTACAAAAACTCATGAAAATAGATTACAGCAGGAGGATGTACTTCATGTTTCTTGATGTATGTGAACCAGTGAGAAGGGAGTCAGGATGGAGTTGCAAGCAGTCCTGGCTATCCATTTGTCATTCACTCATGGTATTTGGTGTCACATAGCTGCTAGTTAACAGTTCTCCTGGTGTCCTTAGATGGATTAAGTGTTCTCAGCACGGTGTTGGCTGATGGGTGAGAGGTGCCTTGTGCAGGGATAGATTTAAGCATGTCTAAAATTCTGTTCTTTATACCAACACATCTTTTCTTTTTTGTTTGTTTTTCTTTTTCTTTCCGAGACAGGGTTTCTCTAGCTTTGGAGCCTGTCATATAGCTTTGGAGTCTGTCCTGGAACTAGCTCTTGTAGATCATCCTCTAACTCACAGAGATCCGCCTGCCTCCGCCTCCCCGAGTGCTGGCACCACCACCGCCCAACTCATTTTGTTTTTTTGAGATAGGTTCTCTACACAACCCTGCTGTCAGAACTCACCCTGTAGACCAGGCTGACCTCAGACTCATAGAGATCCACCTGCCTCTGCCTCCTGAGTGCTATACTGACATTTTAATTAGTTTCTGTTTTGCCTGAACATGTTTGTGCATCATGTGCATACCTGGTGCCCACAGAGGCCTGAAGGATGTATTGAATTCCCTGGAATTTGGGATACAATTGTGTGCCATCATTAGAATGTTGTGAAATGAACCTAGGTTCTCTGCAAGAGCAGCCAGTGCTCTTAACTCGTCCATCTCTAGTCCCTAATTAGTTTTTTGAATAAAACATGATTTAAAAACAAATATTCTAAAATAACACACACTAGCGCCCATCTCTTCCCATGTGTAACTGCACACCTCCATAGATCTCTGTCAGACTGGGCCACTTGGCAGATTCAGTTATACCAATCCTGTCAGTGAAGGTCACGCCTAGCACTCTATGAAACTAGAGGGTTGTATCTGCCATGTTTCTCTGAGTCCCGTTCATGTTTAGAATAAATGACACATCTTTAAAGATTGTTACCCAGGATCACTGACACTTTTCCATGAGTTTTCCTGTCCTTTGACAGGGAAAATGAAATGGAGGTAGGTAATGATGTCACTCAGCAAAGAGCTAAATGGAGGTGAAAAGGTGAACCAGGAAGTTTCCCACAGGCAGGAGCCTACATGCTGTGACCATTCTTGACTTGCTTCAAAATAAGCTCTTTCAACCTTGTTCTTTGAGAGTTTACAGAAAAGGTTAGGTGGCCTTTTCTTGCATGTCATGAGAAAACACCACCCCTAAGAACCTCAGCTTTCAACTTGAGGCCCCTCATTGCTTATTTGAAAAGGATTTGGGGGATTCTAGTCCAAATGTTTCATAGGACAAACTGTAAAATATTGACTTTTAAAAAATAAGTAATGTGTTTATTGTATGTAATCAAATGTTCTTCTTGTTTTCAGTATATTTTTGGCGATTTCAGCCCTGATGAATTCAATCAGTTTTTTGTGACTCCCCGCTCTTCAGTTGAGGTAAGAAAAAAATTTTTCATGCTCATATGTGTAAAAATGATTGACAGTTCATTTTCACTTTAATTGAGAGTCCTAATAATGCATAGATGAGCAGAGACTACACCATGAGTGTGCTGGACCCATTTGTTGCTCTTGTATTTGCTTTAAACTTAGAAGGTGCCAGTAGACATAGCTAGACCCCTATTTCTTCTTCCTGGCTCCTTTTCCAGAGGTAGTGACTGCTGGGGTGGGCAGCGCATGCTGTGTCCATAGCAACTGTCGAGTGCTGTGTGCTTTAAGATCATCCCTTTGCAGGTCACTTTAAGCCAGTGCTGTATTCCCAAGTTTATGCTTATACATTTGTTTTTTTTTGTTATTGTATTGTTTTGTTGTTACTGCTTGTTAGTTTAAAGATTGTTTTGTGTGTATTAGTGTTTTGCCTGTATGTATATGTACCACTTGCTTGCTTGGGGCCCATGGAGATCAGAATATCGGATGCCCTGGAAGTGGAGTTATGGATTATTGTGAGCTCCATTGTTGATGCTGAGGCTGAACTCAGGTTCTCTATAAGAGCTGTAAATACTGAGCCACCTCTCCAGCACCTGCTTTCTGGTTTTAATTGCTCAGTAGTTCGTCACACACATTGTAATTTATTTACTACACTATATTAGTGTGTGTTTACTGAGTGTTGTGGGAGCTGCCAGGTTGGGTTAGTGGGTTCCTGAGGGAGTACATGATGATTTCTCATTTCTATCACCTATCCCATAGATCCACTCCTCCCATCCCCAACTCTCTGTCTCTCTCTCTCTGGTCTCACTGTGGCCTTGAATTCACAGAGATCAGCTTGCGTCTTTTCCCCACTAATGGGATTAAAGGCACAGTCCCCTACACACAATTCCGAGTAATATGGTACACACTCATTCCTGCCCATAGCTGTGGTATAGCTTGATCTGGCTTTATTTTCTATGTGCTGTGGGCTTTAAAATTTTAGTGAAGCGCTTTCTTCTGTTTCTAAGATCAAGAACTGGGGGTAAATGGGGAGAGTGTTAAAGTGTAAAGCATATCAACTGAGAGCTTTTGTGCCTGTCTTAGGTGTTTGTTTAAAAACTTGCTCCAGTAAGATAGGGAGCCAGGGAGAAGCAAACAGGTGATTCTGTGTGTGATCTTTAATATTGGTGTTGTTTATAAGGATTACTGGTGTTTCTAGAGCTGTGCTCTGATTTATGAGCAGTGGCTTGAAAGTGGATCTCCCTAGTGGAGAATAGTCAGGTAATTTAGTTGGTCTGTTTGAGCCCTCTATTGTCTACTGGTGCTGGAAAGTGTTTATTCCAGGAGATACTCAGATTTTAGTATTGGAAGCAACATATACATCAAGTGTTACTGAACAGATCACCCCTAGTACCATAGCTGAGAGAGAGAGAGAGAGAGAGAGAGAGAGAGAGAGAGAGAGAGGGAGAGGGAGAGAGAGAGAGAGAATATGAATGAATGAATGAATGAATGAATGAATATGGGGGGGCACCAATAAGGCTCTTGGTTGTCATTTAAGGATTTTTGTTTGTTTTTGGCATAGGGTCTCCCTATGTACCTCTGGCTGTCCTGGAATTCACTCTTTAGAACAGGCTGGCCTTGAACTCAGAGATCTGTCTGCCTCCCAAATGCTGAGATTAAAGGCATGCACCACTATGTCCCACTTTAGATTAATTTTTAAAAATTGTGTATGTATGTGCGTGTGCATGTGGTTTGTGCGTTTGTGTGTGCAATGCATATGGAAACCATAGGTGTTAGATTTCCTGGAGCTAGACTTATAGGCTATTGTAAACTGACTGACAGGGGTCCTCTTCAAGAGTAGGAAGCACCCTTAACTGCTGAGCCATGTCTTCAGCCCCCTGAATTGGTGTCTCAAGGGCTTGCTTTCAGATTATTACATTGTGTTTTCTGAATGTTTGAGAAAGCTGGAGATACTACGCTGTGCAGGGCCCCAGGCTTACATGCTTCTCAGAGTAAACTGGACCTACTTTGTCTCCAGCGTCTCACCTTTGTATGGGGAGTTACATTTTTTCTTTTTTAAAAAATATTTATTTATTTATTTGGTATGCAATATTCTGTCTGTGTGTGTTTGCAGACCAGAAGAGGGCAGCAGAGCAGACCTCATTACAGATGGTTGTGAGCCACCATGTGGTTGCTGGGAATTGAACTCACGACCTTTGGAAGAGCAGGCAATGCTCTTAACCACTGAGCCATCTCTCCAGCCCCCGGGGAGTTACATTTTTGATTTGATGTATAAGAGACAGAATTTTACTTCATAGTCCAGGCTGGCATGAAACTCGCTATGTTTCTCAAATTGGTCTTGAACTCATGGTGATCCTCCTGCCTCAGCCCTTTGATTGCTGAGATTCCAGGTGTAAACCACCAAATCTGGTACTTTTAGTATTATAACCTGCTGTAGAATTGGACAGCTTTGATCCATTTGGATAGTTCTGTCTCATTGTGCTTACTACATCTTCTGTGACGAGGGAAGGTCTTAACTTGGTGGCAGTTTATTGAGTGAAAGGTGCCACACACCTGGACAGCAGAAGCAATCATGTTTTTGCAGTGCTGGTGCATCCTGTCTGCAACCATTCCGCGGTTATGATTTCCTCAGGCCAACAGTCAAAGTAAATGGATATATGATTTTAAAGTCTCACTTTGTAGTGTAAGCCAGCTTCAAACTCATAAAAATCCTTCTGCCATAGCTTCTTGAGTACTGGGTTTATAGATGTGCATCTTCATGCCTGCTAACGTGTCCTGAGTGTGTGTGCCATAGTGCTCGGCTGACAGAGGGTAACTGGAAGCTGGTTTTCTCCTCTTAACCATGTGGGTCCATGGATGGCAGCAGTCTGGCCAGCTTCAAGTAAATAAGGAAGCAGCGGCAGGTGGATCTCAATGAGTTTGAGGCCAACCTGGTTTGCAAAGTGAGTTCCAGGACAGCCAGGACTGTTAAACAAAGAAAGCCTGTCTCGAAAAACAAAACTTTGTGGGGTCAGTTACAGGGATTAAACTCAGGTTGCTAGACTTGTTCAGCAAACTTTTTTACCTGCTGAGCCATCTCACCAGCCCCTAAATGCCTTAATACACTAACTGAAAATGACAGGTAGGACTGGAGAGATGGGTCAGTGGGTAGAGGTCTGTGCTGCCAAGCTTGATGACTTGAGTTCAATCCCTAGGACCTGAGTAGTGTCATGACAGAACTGACAACACCACCACTACCCCGGTAAATACTGAATGGAATTTTAAAAGAAGCTTAAATGAAATTGTTAGATTGCCCCAGATTTTAGTGGTAATCTGTTAATTGGTTAGAACAGTTAGCCTGGCTTCCCTATCTGTCTGCTATCCCAGAAACTCCTCCTGAGGTCTTTGAGAATAGGAGTGTTAGGAACCGTAGGTCAGTGTTTTCACTGCCACTGTCCTTCTCAGTCCTATTCATGATATATATATCATGATGCTAGCACCAGTAACATGTCTTGCCCTATGTGAGGTGGCTGTTTTGAGAAGAACTAGCTAGAGTTCTGGCCCTACAAGGTCTGGGGTGCAGGAATTGGTGGCTTGTGTTGTGCTGACCTGCTGAATTGTCCCCGGGGTAGTTTGCTGTCTCTGCCCCTCTCTTATAAAAGGGTTCAGTAATAGAGACTTTACCCTGCCGACTTATCTGCTCTTATTACTTTACAGAGACCACATTTCTGCACACTGCAATTGCAGTTGCTATATGGACTCTGGGGTGTTCCACCTTCCCAGTAAGCACATACACATTGCCACTGGTCCTCCCTCCCAGAGTTGGATTCAAAAGATTTCCCAGTGTCACAGGGATTTAACTGTGAATGGATTGATTCATAAGACCTTTTTGTGCCTTATAGATTTCTGTCTCCAAGGGCACCCTAGTTACTGACAGAGCAGACATTCTGTGTTACACACAGTGTCTCATCTTTCTTCTCTGATTGTAGAAATACAGGGCTTTGCTAATAAGCTTCCTTGAGATTGCTGCACAACATGTGTGCTGTCAGTGATGACACGTGGATGGACGGGTCTGCCCGTGTGTCAGGGTGCTAAGTCCTGGGATGCCTCTTGGTGCCAGAACCTGAGTGAACGGTTAGACTCCTTTCCAGTTACCGTTTTCTTGGTATTTGTCATTACTATCTGGGGAGAGAACCTAGCACTTTACTTTAGTTGGTTGGGGGGGGAGTAAATTTACCTCTTAAAAACCACAATGGCATTGGCTACCTAAAAGAGTCCATTGGAGACATGAGCCTAGGAGACCATTAAACAGCAGACAGTGATTGGTCTGACACTAGCTAGGGACCGCTGAAGCTGCACACCCCAGGCTCTCCAGACTGTTAGACTGTGTTCTGGACCTTAGTGACTAGAGAGAAATGCTGCAGCAGGTGCTTTGTTCTGTCAGTCTCACTTCTCAGACATTCCCAGCTCTTAAATGTAGAATTGGCAGGAAGAATTTGAGAGGGTCTTAAAATTCCCCTGGTTTTTACAAAGTAGCCAGGCATATATTTTCTTTCTTCCAAACAAGAAAGGTGATTTCAAACCATTAATTCAGTTGCATGGGACAGTGTGTAAGAAGGGAGTCACAATTTCCAGGCCATTTCTTCCTCACGGGCTTTTCTGTCTCTGCCCAGAGCCCTGGCTCTACATCTGCCAGCTGTGTTGCTGCTTGTTAAAAAGAGTGACTTCCACCAGCAGACGGACAGCCCAGGGTCTGGGCTCACCACTGATTGACATCCCGTGGAAGGCAGGCAGGATGTGATGGGAGGGTTTTATTGTAACCTGTACACATGCCATTAGGAGTGCATTTTCAGGTTCCCACCCTCGCTTTCAGTGTATTCAGTAATGGTAAATAATTGAAAGCATTCCTAAACTGTTTGATTCAGATTTTATCAGATTTTGGTGTGTGTCTTTCTGGGAACATGGTATCATGAGATGGAACTTGAAGTGTTGAGTCTTAATATCCTGTTAATGTGTTTTTTGATTTCTTGCACAGCTTCCTCCATACAGTGGGACTCTGTGTGGCATACAGGCTGAAGATGAACTACCAGATGGTAAGCTGGGTCATGTGTGCTAGGTGGGCAAGAAACCTGCAAACATGTCCTCCGTTTTCTTATATCACTCCCCACCCCACTTAAGAGTTTATTCATAGTTGGGCTATGATGTGTGAGTTTATTGGAGTGTGCTTAGTGTGTGTGGTGGGCAGAGGCTAACTTCATGGAGTAGGTTCTCTCCTACTTTGACACGGGTTCCGGGGATTGGACAGAGATCGAGGTTTATGCAGTAGGTATTCCTTACTGAGCTGGATTCCTAGTCTGTTCATGTCTTGGAGTCCCACCTGTAGCCCTGCAGGCTTAAATTGGTGCTCTTAGCTTAGCCTAGAAGCTGGGGAAGCAGGCCTGCGGTACTAGGCCTGCTTGAGTCAACATTTCCTTAGCGCTTGAAGCTTCTGCTGTGAACTGCAGCTCACTCAACTACCAAGTCACTCTGATTGACAGATGTGCTTTTAAGGTTGTGCTGTGCCCCAGAACACTGGGCATCATAAGTTCTGGTCAGGATAGAGGTGTTCCTTTCTGTTACCTCAAGAAGCCCTGGTGTTGTGGGTGTGTCACTCCACATGGCTGTGTTCAAGTCTCCTTGGGTCCTCTTGGCAGTGAGCCTGTATGCTGTCAGTTGAGGGCTGTGTGGAGCTGTTATAACAGTTGATGTTTATGTCCCGTCTGTCCCAGATTCCTGGGCATTTAGGTACCATTCTCACTACCTGCTCTGCTCCTCTTCTGTCTCCAGCCTGAGCCCTGGCTGATGGCTAAGAGTGGTGTTTATCAAGTGCAGTAGTGTTTGCTGCTGAGCATGGATATTTAACACATCTTGACTGTGCATTCATCACAGAACCAAACTCAACCAGACCATTTCTAGTCAGGATTGTTGTAAGGTTTTTGGTGGCTTTCAAGAATCTAAAGGAAAGTCTTTTTTTTTAAGAGCCAGGGATTGGATTCCATGTTCTGTTAGCACTTGTGATCAGTGTTAATTAGGTTTACATAGAAGTTTGAAAAGACTAAGCCAGCCTTATCTACAGTAACATCTCAGAAAGTGACTAAGGTTAGCAGTTCTGCAGTGAGCTGTAATAGATCTGAAGGGAACGAACAGGTTTAGTAATAGCTTTACAATTAGCAAAATGAGTTGCCCTTTAATCTGCTGGTATCCAGCTCCAGGAGTCTGGGTCCCTTGGGACATCCGTCTCTGCTTTTTATGTTTGCACCTGTGATGGTCTGTTCTTTCTCATGTGTTTCTTCTTGCTTATCAGAGGCCTTGTCTCCTGTTCACACCTGCATTGGTGTTGGGTTGTACTCAATCTCAACCTACTTATTGTTCCTTGGGTCCTTTTCTCCATTCTCTGCTCTCTCTTCCAAAGTCTGACTTTAATTTTGTTGGGAATGCTCCCAGAGTCTTGCTGCCTGCTTACAGCTAGTTGTCAGGACCACTTAAAGGTTCTTTCCTCTAAAACTTGGTCTTTTGTGTTTTCTCTCCACAGAGCAGTGCTTCTCAACCTGTGGGTCATGACCCCTTTGTGGTCACATATCAGATATTTATATTTTGATTCATAACAATAGCAAGATAAGAAGTAGCAACGAAAATAATTTTATGGTTGGGGGTCACCACAACATGAGGAACTATATTAAATGGTCACAGCATTAGAAGAAGGATGAACCACTACCATAGAGCCTTTCACACTATGTTAATAAATCTTCTTTTAAGACTGCCCAGCAGTGGGCAACAGGGAACCACATTCATTTCTCAGTGTCTGTGATTGCCTAGTATAAAATGCTGTGACCCTTCAGCACGTGGGAGAATGTGTGAAGAAAGTGCTTTTCCTCTCCCAGCATAGAAAGTCACAGCAGGTGACCTCAGGGAACCTTGTGCTTTGCACTTTATCTGCTATCCTTTCTAGGCAGTTGCTGAACTTTGAATCAGTGTGTCCTTGCTGTCCATTAAGTTAACTGTTCTCTGCATACCTTCCATGGGAATCAAGCACAATGCTGGGATTAAAGGGTGTCACCACACCCCACTGGGACAGTATGTTCCTAAGCTTTTCATAGTTTTTTTCTTGTGCTGACCAGTCTGCCTCCCACTGAGGCAGAGGATCTGCAATCCCTTTTACCTTTGTTTTGGACTGTTAATCTTTCTGAACTCAGGTTGGTCTTGTCAATAAATGTAAACTCCTGGAGCAGGAGCCTTGTCTTCCCTGCTTGAGAAAATCTCTCACACAACATGGAGTTATATGTACTTGATGGAACTCACTTTTGAGAAATATTGCCTCAAGGTACGCCCCCCCCCCCTTTTAAAAAATTATGTGTGTGGCATACCTTTTTAAGTGTATGCCTGGCGCCCACAGAAGCCAGAAGAGGACATGGGCTCTCTTAGAACTAGAGTTCCAGACAGTTGTGAGCTGCCTTGTAGTTGCTGTGAATTGAACCTGGGTCCTCTGGGAAGAGCAGCTAGTGCTCTTAACCACCAAGCTTACATGCCTGGGTGTTGTCTTCCTTATGTATTGTTTGGCTATTGTTTGCAGGCCTCTCATTTCTTCACCTGAAAGATGGAACTCAGTCTGAGCTTTCTGCTGTCAGTGTGTGCCACTCATGAAGAGACAAAACTGTCTGAAGTACCATGTTGGGTAGATGCTGAAGTGTTTCTCTGATACCCAGTCACATCCTAGAATATTGTTCTCTGATAAGATTGAGAATGGATGTGGAAGGCATTTTTTAAAATAATTTAATTTATTATGTATACAATATTATGTCTGTGTGTATGTCTGCAGGCCTTAGAAGAGGGCACCAGACCTCATTACAGATGGTTGTGAGCCACCATGTGGTTGCTGGGAATTGAACTCAGGACCTTTGGAAGAGCAGGCAATGCTCTTAATCACTGAGCCATCTCTCCAGCCCCATGGAAGGCATTTTCTGTTGGGAACAGTCAATCTTCTGTAAGCTTCATAGTATAGAGCACAGTAATTCTGAGTGTGACTTCACAGTATACATGTCTCAAAGGGTAGTCTTTCTCCAAGCACACACACCTCAGTGTCTGTCACTGGTAGCTCCAAGCATTGTGGATTAGATGGAACCTGGAGCATCATGGGAGAGCTGCAGCCCCCAGGTGTAATAGAAGCCATTGTTCTTTGGTAATCCATTTCAAAGTAAGGAAAAGAACTGCTCATTGGCCAGTGGCATACAGATGAAACCTGCTGTGGTTTGTAGTCTCTGGGGGTAGGATTGCCTTTCTTCCCACCTCTGCTACGGGCATCCTCCTCCTTTATCTAGTTAGCACCTTTTGGCTTCTCCCTGAACCTACGTTTTTTCCTCCTTCCCATGAAGTCTTTCAAGCCCTCCAGAATAAAACATACTTAGAACACGATTTTGGAGTTATAATTTCATCCTTGAAATGCGGGACTTGACTATTGCTGCCCTGTACCAGAATTCAAGACACGTTTCCTTTATTTCACATGCATGACCATTCACCAAATATGCAGCAAGTAAGCACACTGTCTACCACGGAACTGTATGTCAGAGGAATATATATCTGTGTTTTGTTTTGTTTTGTTTTGTTTTGTTTTGTTTAAAGACCAGGTTTCTCTGTGTAGCTTTGGAGCCTGTCCTAGAACTCACTCTGTAGACCAGGCTGGCCTTGAACTCAAAGAGAACTGCCCGCCTCTGCCTCCAGAGTGCTGGGATTAAAGGTGTGCATTATCACCGCCCCGCTCAAAGGAATATTTTTAAGCCCTGTTACAAGTTACTTACTTGTTTATTTATATAGTGTGACTGCCATTTGTGAAAGAGGGTGGCCTTGGATTCCTAATCCTGTATCTATCTTTGTAGTACTGGAATCACGTCCCCCACTAATTTTTTAATCACAGGTTTAATTTAGTTTCTACCCTGTCTTTTGAAAGTTTTTCTTAGTTACCCAGATAACCAGAGGTAAGGACAGGCTCCTTTTTTCATACCCCCAATTTGCTCTTGTTTTATAGATACCATTTTCAACAGATTATTAAGATAGGCATACAGCCTGTTGTAGCTGTTTCAAAGAGGGCGAATGGTCTTGATACTGCAGAGCTTGCTCCCTGTGCTTGCAATGGATGGGCACTGATTGCTTGTTTCTTCCCAGCAGGACAAGAACATCAGAGGATTGAGTTTGGGGTTGATGAAGTCATCAAACCAAGTGATGGTTTGCCGAGAGCCCCCAGCTACAGTATTTCAAGCACTCTGAACCCCCAGGCACCTGAGTTTATTCTTGGTTGCACAACTTCCAAAAAGACCCCTGATGGCATAGATAAAGATGAAAACTACAGCTCCGTTGACCAGTACCCAGATTCGGCCCTGACTCTGGAAAACAGCTCTAACGTGGAGGGAGAAGCCTTGGAGAACGATGGTAGCACTGGTGGTCTTGGTCAAAGGGAGCGGAAAAAGAAGAAGAAGCGCCCCCCTGGATACTACAGTTATCTGAAAGATGGCAGTGATGAAGTTATTTCCCCAGCTGCGCTGGTCAACGGCCATGCCAGTTCAGCAGTTACGAACAGTGTGGGTGTGGAGGATGCTGAGTTCATGGTTGATATGCTTCCTTCAGTTATGCCCAGGACTTGTGACAGCCCTCAGAATCCCATGGACTTCATCAGTGACCCTGTGCCTGACAGTCCTTTCCCCAGAACACTAGGTAGTGATAGCAGGACTGCAGGGCTGCTTGAGGGCTGCCATGGAACTGACTTTGAGCAACCCTGCCTCCCTGCAGACAGCCTTTTAAGGACAGCTGTGACGCAACCCTACGTTGGCACTGATACTACTGAGACTCTTGCAGTTGCTAATGGAAAAATACTTGAATCCTTGGGCGAGGACACTGCTGCCAATGGGGTAGAGTTACACACTGAGGAAAGCCCAGACTTGGACCCTGCAAAGCCCGAGAGCCTGTCACCCCCTGCCGACAGTGCGCTGTCTGCATCTGGGGCCATTCCCATTAGCCAGCCCGCAAAGTCCTGGGCTAGCCTCTTTCATGATTCTAAGCCCTCTTCTTCCTCGCCCATGGCATATGTGGAAACTAAGTGTTCCCCCCCTGTCCCATCTCCCCTGGCCTCTGAAAAGCAGGAAGTCAAAGAAGGGCTTGTTCCAGTTTCAGAGGATCCTGTAGCCATAAAGATTGCAGGTACAGTTAAACAGACAGACTGAGTGGAGATGGGATCTGTCTTAGGGACACACTGTGTGTAGTGTATCGGCGTGCACAGTGGTGGTAAAGGGCATGTATGCATTAACATTATTCAGTTGTAAAACAATGTATATAAGAAGAAAGATGGAAGGAGAGGGTGCCATGCCTTTATGTAAGTGGGAAAAACTTCATGGTTTTTTTTTTTTTTTTTGCAAGTTCCTTATTGACAAACTCCATTTCCATTTTCTTGTTGCTGTAGCGTTGGAGTGTGTGACACATATGTCCTGTGCTGTAACTAGGGTGTACTTTCGGTGTGATGATCCTCCTCAGTTAGTACTCAGTTTGTGTTCCTTTTCTCTATCAGTATAGAAATAGACATTTAAAAAAAATAATGCAGCCCCCCTCCCTTCTATAGTGACTTCGGTTAAGTGATGGAATTTATTCAGAATTGTAGCACCAATTCTGAAGGTAGACAGTGGAGAGACACAGAGGTTGGGAGGTTAGGTGCAAAAGCAGGTCTTCAGGTCCCCAGCTCCGGAGACTGCTGCAGTGTGCCCTTGGAGTGCTCAGAGTCCCTACAGATATTAAGGTGTATCCTCTTGATAGTTGGGGGTAGCAACAAGTCTTGGCTTTTAACTGTCATAATTATGGCTGTGTGTGGAAACATAGACCTGTAATTCCAGCAGGAGACTGAGCAGGGGAATGGCAATTTAAGCCCAGCCTGGCTTCAGAAGCAAGACCCTGTCTCAAAAAAGAAACCATAACAAAATGAGAACATTTTATTCCCTATGTGAGATATATTATTCTGAGTGTTCTTAGTGTTCTGAAGTCTCTTCAAATGAGAAGATTGATAGAGTTTTATTTTTATTGTCTTGGGTTTCATATTGTAGTCCAGGCTGATTTTGAACTTGCTATTTAGCGCAGTCTATCTCCAAAGTGACTTCTCTTCGGCTTCTACCTCCCAAATGCTGGGACCACAAGGTGTGTCACTGTACTCCACTGGAATAATCCATTTTTTTTTTAAGTTTTATGTGTATGGGTGTTTTGCCTTCATGTATGTCTAGGCACCACTTGTGTATTTGTGCCAGCAGATGCCAGAGGACAGAATCAAATTCCCTGGAACTACAGTTACAGTTGGTTGTGAACCCTTATGTAAGTGCTGGGAATCAAATCCAGGTCCTTTGGACTAGTAAGTAGCCTGTGCTCTTAATTGCTGAGCCATCTCTCCAGCCCTTTGGGATCATAGTTTTAAAGAAAAGTGGTTTTCTTCTTTGCATCCCCTAGTACTTTTTTTTTTAATTGAAAAAATTTTTAAAAAGGTTTACTCATTTTATGTGTATTTTGCCTGCATGCACGCCATCTGTTGGTGCTGGGAATTGAACCCATATCTTTCTTATACAAGAGCAACAAGGGCTCTTAATTTTCAAGCCATCTCTCCAGTCCATTTTTCTTTTCATTTTTACTTTGTAGCACAAAGCTTTTCACAAATTCCAGTCTTCTTGCCAGTCTTCCAAGTGCTGGGATTCTAGTTGCACACCTGTATGTCCTGCCTGGTTTCAGATAGGTTTCTCCTAAAATGTATTCATTATGGGATTGAGCAGGTGCCTCAGTAGGAACATTTTTTTGCATGTATGAAGATCTCCAGCATTCATGTTGAAAAGCCAGATATGGCCTGAGTATCTATAGCTTCATCATTAGGAGTTAAGACAAGTAGGTCTGGGACGTTTTGGCAAGTAAAAGTTTAGCAGGTGGATCTTTTTGACTTCTAGGCTAGCCAGGGCAGATCTTTACACCAAAAGCCTCCCAGTTCCTAACCAGACAGGTCTGAGGGGTGGAGAGACAGTCGTGCTTTGCATACCCGCCCCCTTTGTCTTTTGAGGGCGTGGTTGTTGTTGGTTTTTTGAGACAGGGTTTCTCTATGTAGCCCTCGCTGTCCTGGAACTTACTTTGTAGACCAGGCAGGCCTTGAATTAGGATCCGCTTGCCTCTGCCTCCTAAATGCTGGGATTAAAGGTATGTACCACCTCCACCCATATTGATTATTTTTAGTAAGAGTAACTGAATCATGAAAGCAGTGGAAAAAAAAACTTGAGAATCTGTGGGACTGGTGTTTGCTGGCTGGAGAGCAGTGTCTATACACCACTGTCAGGAGTCAATAAGGCAGCAAGGTGATGAGGGCCAATTGTGACTACCTTGTAAGCACAGGCTTCAGGAGGCTGCGTGTGCTATTTGTCACTGCGCTCTTATTTTTAATGCACTTGGTCTTTCTGGGGTTTTAGAAGAGCATGTTTTAGATCCCAGCTATGAAAAACTTCCAGAGTGCAAGGTTGTATTTTACATTTGATCTTTAAAGCTATGCATTAGCTTTCAAGAAATATAAATAACTCCAGGCAAAAAGAGAAACCTGCCAAGTGCCCACATTAAATCTCATGGGAAGAACTTGGTGAGCTGAGGTTTTGAAGTCTATCCAGCCATTTGGGATAGGTACTAAGGTGCTTCATTCATGGATGCTGGACAGCCATTGTAAGCAGCTTCCCAGAGGAATAAATGTGTTTTCATGTATTCTAAGTATGAATGACAACAGAGTCTAAGACTATTGTTTTTTGTTTTGTTTTGTGGCTTAAAACCTACCCGAGACCTTATAATTTAGGTCACTTTGCTATTGTACCTGGGAACAAACCAGGGTAACTCAAATTCTTCCAAAGTGGCAAGAGTGAGGACAGTCTAAAAGTGAGAGAGTAACTAGGCATTAATGGTTAAATTAGGTGCTGGAGTATGGTTAGGCATTTGTGTATGGCAGGTCCTGCAGGGCTAGGCAGCTGCTGTGCTTCCAGAACCAGTGCAAGTTCCACTTCTGACTTCTGCCCTCAGATCGTGTGAAAACAAACCATGTAGGAAAAAACCTTTAGGACTTAAGCTTGAGCTGCTGTGGAAACTCAGTGCTTGCTACTAACTGTCCATTTGTAGGTGGTCTGTGTTGAGTCATTTACCGAATGTGAGGTCTGTATTTCTTGAGATTTTAAAAAGGATATTCAGTGATTGGAGTTTTCTGTTGCCAACAGATTGCATAAGAAAGCTGGACTCTGCTCAGCCTTTTAATGTCTGCAGTTTTACCAAAGTGGAGACCCTGATTTCAGTTTACTTTATGAGCCAGTTGGCATTTTCACTCCATAAGCATTGTTTCTATTAACTTCTGTGAGGAAGATGCATTGGGATCATCTTCCCTAAATTGCCTTGAGTGAAAGGTTCTTCATTCATGGATGCTGGACAGCCATTGTAAGCTGGAGAATGTGATGCTGCAGCCAGTGTCTAGTGTTTGGCCCTAAGGGAAGAGGGAGCTTTAGAATCTAGCTGTAATGTCCTGAGCACAAGTCAGCAGTGCCCAAACCCTCTGTCTTTTTGATTATAGGTTGGTGGATCAGGCTAGAATGAGTGCAGACCTCATTAAAGTAACTGAGCTGACCCAAGGCGGGAGGGAGTCAAGGACTTCAGCAATCTTCACTGTGATTCGAGAAGGGTGGAGGTTCACCTTCTGGCTGCGTGGTGTTGGTGTGGCCTTCACCAAAGGAGCAGGTTCCTGTGCAGGGCATGAGAGAGAGCAGGAGCAGTGGGTGTGGAGGCTTTGATCTTAACCTAAAGATAATCAACTGCAGTCAGTTTTACAGCTGCTCATTTGTTTTGAAATGGAACTTACTGGGATACAGTCACAAAATGTTCAAAAGTTGTGGTTTTGGGAGATACAGATTATTTCTTTTTGGAAGATAAAAAGTGTTTTTTCAAACCGTTGTCTATACTTTTCCTTTCCCTTCCCACTTAGATTGCCTTTTTTAAAAAGTTTTGTTTTTGTTTTTTTGAGAAAGGGAGCTAGTTGCCCTGAAACTCATGATATAAACCAAACTGGAACTCAGATCCACCTGCCTCTGCCATGTGAGTAGGCATTAGCAGTGTGTACTAGATTGATTTGTTTTATGTGTATGGGTGTTTTGCCTCCATGTGTGTCTGTGTGCCACATGTGTGCAGTGACCATGGAGGCCAGAAGAGGGTGTGGTATCCTCGGAACTAGAGTTGTATTCATTGTTAGGTGTGTGTGTTTGGGAACTGAACCTTGGTCCTCTGCAACTGCATGCAAGTGCTCTTAACTACTGAACCATCTCTCTAGCCCGCAGACTGCCTCTTTAAAAAAAAGTTATATTTCATTATTTATCTGTGTGTGTGTACGCGTGTGTGTGCACACCTCCAAGTTTATGAGCACCCAAACACAAGTGTCATAGTCAGAGGGGGCAGCTTGGGAGTTGGTTTTCTGCTCTACTGTGTGGGTCCTAGGGTTGAACTAAAACTTGATGGCAGGTGACTCTGTTCTCCTTTTTTCTTCCTTTCTCTCTTTCTCTTTTGTATTTCAAGACAGTGTTCTCTTTGTGGCCCTGGCTATCTTAGAACTTGCTCTGTAGATCAGGCTGGCCTTGAACTTAGACCCACCTGCCTCTGCTTCCCAACACTGGAATTAAGGCCTGCGCCACTACCTGGCTTCTGCTCTGCCTCTTTCTCAGGAGGCTTATGGGATGTCTGTAATGGACTGACCATGTCAGGGGGTTACCTATGCGTTTCTCTACATTGTCACTGCCCTCACTCCAGGGGTGAATTATTTTGCTCATTGCATCTGTTCAAGAAGTTAAATTACTTCAGATTACTAAATGAATGAAGTGGCAGTGCCAGAGTGTGAGCCCAACTCCTCGGTTTGTATGTCCAGGCTATGTGTTTGTTGGAGGGTATGTGTACCCATGGTCATGCAGACATGCCATGGCATATGTAGAGGTTAGAGGACAACTTTTGGGGAGTCAGCTCTCCTTCCAACATATGGGTTCCAGATATGCATCTTAGATAATTAGGTCTAGTGGCAACAGCGTTTACCAAGCCATCTCAGCAGCCTGAACTTTGTTAACTATAAGATAAATGAGTTTTATTTAAGATATATTGGGCCATTTCTGATGAACTGGAAAGATTTGTGTGGTCTTACCAAATTTTTGTGGTATACTGTGTGGGGCATGGAGGGTAGATTGGCTATCCCTTGTTTAAGGCATGAGATAAGAAAGGAAGACTTCAGGCAGCCAGCAGGGTTGGGGCAGCAGTCTGGGGACAAAGGGCATGGAGAGTTCTGTTGAGAATTATCAGTGGTAGGGTATTGTTTTCAAAGGACTTTGAGTCCAGGAAGATATTTGCCAGTAGTGATAAAAGGCAGACAGTGAGTGGTACCCGCTGTGGCACTTTTCAGTCAGTCTCAGAGAGCAAGACTTAGGGTGCTTAGAAGGCTGCTTGTACTTTATGATTGGTGCTGCTTTTTACTTTATGAAATGCCATTAAAGAAGGATTGTCTGGAATAATAATTATGTATAAAGTGTACTGCCTGCATGCATGCTTGCATACCAGAAGAGGGCATCTGATCTCATTATACACGGTTGTGAGCTGCCATGTGGTTGCTGGGTTGTGGACCTCAGGAAGAGCAGCCAGTGCTGTTAATCTTTGAGCCATCTCTCCAGCCCCGAGAAAACAATAGAATAATCTTTAAGAAAAGGTCTAGATATTTCTTCTATATCTATCTGTAAAGAGCACCTGAAGATTGTATCAGAGGACAAAGAAGATTTGAGCATTGCCTCAATCAATTATGTAGCCTCATCTGCACCACATTTTCCTTTGTAGTTTATGCCTGTATGCTTGCAGTTATTGAACAAGCCACTAGGTGGTGCTAAGAGATAAGCTTACTATCTTGGAAGGGCACTGGAAACTGCTTTTTGACTTGCTGGCTATTTAGGGAAGGGCAGTGTAGAAACCACCCTGAGCATATGGTTTCACAGTAAATGTCGGAAGGGAGCCATTATAGTTGGCTTCAGATAGGATGTGTTCTTACGTCCACAGAGCTCTACAGTGTTTTTTCTTAGGAAAGTGAAAGAAGCTTGTTCCTCAGGCTTAGTGCAACCAGCTTGCCTCATTCCATTTTGAAAAGGAATTAGCTTTGTCATAGACGCTGGGTTATTTTAAACTCGAAGCACTGCCTCTAATCACAGTGTGTTTTCATGTATGGTATGCGTGGGTGAGTGTGCATGACTGCTAAAAGCATCTTGGGAGTCAGAGGTTATCTTTTAGGAAGTTCTTACCTCCACCTGTTTTGTTTTTAGAGCAGTCTTGTCTCTGTCCCTTCACTGCGTTTTATATCCAGGTTAGGTGGCCCATGGCTTTGGGATAATTCTCATCTCAGCCTGAGGTCTCTCCATAAGAATGCCAGGATTTGTTTTGTTTGTTTGAGGCAGTGTCTCTCTATGTAACCTTGGAACTCACTGTGTAACTATCCTGAACTCCCAGATACCTACCAACCTCTTCCTCCAAAGTGCTTAGATTAAAGGCAAGCATCCCCATTGCCACCTACTTTTTTAAAATGTGGATTTTGGCCATCTGAACTCAGACCATTGGGCTTGCATCCTCTCCCTGCCCCTGCAATTCATAGTTGAGGCTGCTCAGAACAGTGAATAGGGGAGGGGCGAGGGTGCCTTGTGGATCTCTGTGCCTGTCCCTTGTTTGTTTTCTACTTCCTCCAGTGCCTCTGCCCAAACAGGTGTAAATGTCAAGGTACACCATCCCTTCTCCCACCTTCAAACTGAGAAGACTTTGTTGCTTACACCACCAGGAAAACAATTTTTTTCCTTCAGAAACCTGAGTATGGTTGGCCACCTCCTGTTTTAGTTCCTCCTGTCGTGTGGCTGTCAGATTTCTTGGCCAGGCATTTCTTGGAGCAGTTCACACTGGTTCTCTACTCTTACCCAGACCTCTGGCTCCTCCCTGTTAATGCCATTTTAGTATATGCTTTGCACTCTGAATTTGAGGTGTGTGTTATTGTGGGAGTATTGGGAATATGGCACACTGATTCTCGAGTGTAAGTCACCATTCTCAGTGTTAGCTCCTGCTGACTAAGGCTAGGCTCACTATTGTATCACCACACAAACAGTATGACAGTGTCCTTTACGTTCCTCCTGGTAGACACCCCCCTCATTCTCACATCTGCTTCCTCAGCCTCTAGTTGCTCCCTCAGTGTGTCTGCAGATGAAGCATACCTCTCAGACCTGTCCAGCTAAGCCTGCAGTGTGTGATGATCTCAGCTTGGACAGTGAGTCTCACTCATTACTGGTCCGTGAACTGTCCTAAAGTGGGGCTAATTGTAGTCTTGGAGTGCCATATAGGATGAATTAGCTGTTCATCAGAGGTCAACTATGGCAGAGAGACCAAACCTTCTAATTGTGTAAAAACTTGCCATTGATTACTGCTTTGAAGTTCTGTGACATTATGTTGGGGAGTGCTTGGTTGAGCACCCACAGGTTTGGTGGTTACTGTGATCATCCCTGTGCTGTGGTACATAGTGGAAAGTGTGGATTTTTGTGGTACAGCCCAGGGTCAAGTGGGAACATGGTGGGAAGGGGACAGTGAGTGATGCCATATACAATGCAGATATTTAAAAACTCCTTTTGTGTGTGAAGCATGTTCGTATGTATATGTAAGTGTTTTTGTGAGGTCAGATTGTGGGAGTCAGTCCTCTTTACACTAAATGGGTCCTGGGGCTATGACCCGGATCATTAGGTCTGGCAGCAAGTACCTGTAACTGTTGAACCATAAGTAATAGTTTACTCATTTCAAAAAGATGAGCCATGTAGAATCACTCACTGTGCTTCCTCGCTGGAGGAAAGGAGAAGGAAGTTGTATGTGTGTCTGTGTATATACGTGTTTTACGTGTGTGTACATAAGTATACTTTTAAACAATGGAATTAATTTTCTCATTTGACTTTGGGACACCAGCCTGGGACCTGCCAGTACAACAGTTTTGGTTTGTTGCCATGCATGGTATCACATGTGCCCATTAGTGGTTCATTCCTGTGAAACAGCTTAAAAGGAAATGAGGCAACATCGTGTTGTGGCCCTGAATTGGAGCCTCGATTGTGTGTTGATCATAGGCAGAAAGTAGATAGGGTGCTCCTAGATGGCTGAGTACTAGGTCCTGCCAGTTAACACTTAGGAGTTATAGAGACAGACTGAGTATGAGGAGTATGTTCACTCTAGCTATGACTGTTACAGAATTCATTATGGCATGTGAGAAGAGCCTTGCTGTATAGACCAGGCTAACCTCAGACTCACAGGGGTCTGCCTGTGCAATGCCATGTAGGGCTAGGTTTGTTTTTGTTCTTGTCTTTGAAATAGTCACATGAAGTCCATGCTGGTCTAGAACCTACTGCATAGGCTGAGGCTGATTCTTCTATATCTGTCTCCCAAATGCTACAACTATAGTGATGTGCCACCACTCATGACTTCCTTGTCTTTGTTTTAAATGTGCATTTCTAGATAGGTCTAGTGGCATGTACTTGTAATCCCAGTGCTGAGGCAGAAGGATTGCTGTGAGTTTGAGGTTAGTCTGGGTTGCATAATATCAGGCCATCCAAAGCCACAGAGCAAGACTTTGCTTCAAAATCCAGTGGTGGTAAAGATGCTTAGTTGTAGAAAATGACATTCGTAATTTCTTTTTCCTTTTCTTTTTGAGACAGGGTCTTACCATGTAGCTTTGGCTGGGTTCGCGGAGTCTCTAGATGTGCACTACCATGCCTGGCTTTATAGTTACTTAAAACTGGAAAAATCTGAATAGAAAAACCTGCTTCTGAACTGAGTGAGGAGCTAAGAGTGCAGAGTAAATGGATTGCTGGTGTGACTGCTGATGGAAACTGTGACTAGCAGGAGCAGTTATCCCTTAATGTGGAGCTATGAAGCTCCCACTGTGATATGCCAGGTCTCATGCGAATTCAGGAGACACATTTTGCTCCCTAAGTCCCTTTGAAGTGTCTAGGACACCTTGCTGCTAGTGAGGCACACTGTCAGCCTTGGTGGGGTAGCCAGCATCTTCCGTATCTGCTGTCTGTTGCTAATGATTGTGTGCGTTTCCTTCGATTGTGCTGCCTAGTCTATTCTCACAGGAACATAAGTAAACATTGATGTTTGGAGGAAAATATTAATTGGAAGAAACAATTCCTCATTCAGTAACAAGGCTGATTTTGAGCTAAGTGAGACTTTAATAATGAGGGCTTTCTGAGGACACGTTTTCCTGAAGAGCTCTCAGCACTTCAGAATGCCTTTGCATGGATGCTGATGCTGCTGGCTAGAATGTTGTTAATGTCTTCATTTGCTTCTTCACTCTTGCAGAGTTACTGGAGACTGTAACCTTGATACATAAGCCAGTGTCACTGCAACCCCGCGGGCTGATCAATAAAGGAAACTGGTGCTACATTAATGCCGTATCCTTCCTGGATGCCATCCCCAGGCCTGGCTACCTGGTGTTCTTCTCTCTGGGTGCATTTGACTTAGTGAAACTTCCTCAGGGCAGCTGGACAGAGGCTGGGCCATCACTTGGTGTGCCTACCTCATAGTTGATGATACTCTGAGTCCCACTTCTCCACCCTCTGTAAGAGTATTGACCTGTTGACCTGTGGAGGACAGAATCAGGCCTGCTTTATTCTCATGGCAGTGGTTGTAGATAGTAGGATAGAGTGACCACTCAGAATAGAAGCTTTGCTCTAACTAGTGGTAGTATCTTGATCTACTAGGTTCTTGAATGTCACCCTGGCCCACAGCAGATCCTTACATGGCCATTACAAGGCAGCTTTTTTATTTGGTTTATGCTTTTGAGTGTCCTTGGCTTTTCTTATTTTTATATGCCTTTAGGAAGTTTGCTGTTGTCTGTTTCATTTCCTTTACACTTCCTTACTGCGACATTTAGACCCTGCAGGCATTGGTGGCTTGCCCTCCGATGTATCACCTGATGAAGTTCATTCCTCTGTATTCAAAAGTGCAAAGGCCTTGCACATCAACGCCCATGATAGATAGCTTGTAAGTAAAGTGTTCACACATATGCCAGTGGGGGGGGGGGCGCTTTCCCCTGGTGACGGGAACTTGAACGGTTGGCAAAGGAGGTGCTCCCTGAGTTGAGTCCAGCCCTTCACTCTCGATTTCCTACAGATAAGTACTGGGATATTCTCCTGCTCTTTTTTAGTTTATGTGTATAAGCATTTACCTGCATGTACAAGTGTACCACATGTGTGCAATGCTCATGGAGGTCAGAAGAAAACTTTGGACCCCTCGAACTGGAGTTACAACCTATTGTAAGCTGCCACGTGGGTGCTGAGAACTGAGCCTGGGTTTCCAGCAAGTGCTCTGGACTGCCCAGCCACCTCTCCAGCCTCTGGAATTCTCTCTCTTTTTTTTAAGATTTTATTTATTTATTATGTATACAACATCCTGACTCCATGTATGCCCACATGCCAGAAGAGGGCACCAACCAGATCTCATTACAGATGGTTGTGAACCACCATGTGGTTGCTGGGAATTGAACTCAGGACCTCTGGAAGAGCAGTCAGTGCTCTTAACCACTGAGCCATCTCTCCAGCCCCTGGAATTCTCTTTTAAAGGAAAATGTTGTTGGGATTTTATACCGAAGTATAACTGAACTTCGTGCTTCTTTACCCTTCAGATTCAGTAGAAAACCTTGTATTGTTTGCCAACTTAAAATAGCATTTAAAAATGATCCCAAAATGTGTATAGATTTAATGTAAGAACCCACTGGGTACTGTCACGTCACCCGACGTGGACCGCACAACTGCTGGTTGTCATGTGTTGTGCCGAGGCCTGCCTGCTCTTAACATGCTTTGCTTCACTTTCTTTTCTCTACTTAGTGTTCGGCTAATGAACGAGTTCACTAACATGCCAGTGCCTCCCAAACCCCGTCAAGGTGAGTCGTAGCTGTGAGGCCTATTATGGGAACATGGCGCCAGGGAACCAGAATGTGGTAAATGTGGTCTTGTTGAAAAGAAAATGTCCTTTTAAATCTCGGTGTTCGCCCTGTGCCAGTCTCGGCTTCCTCTCTGGGTGGTGGTTGGAGTTTGGGTGGCTTTGCTTTCTGTCCTAATTCATACTGTGCAGTTACCAGAATGTCTGTTTCTCTTGTAGCTCTCGGGGATAAAATCGTGAGAGATATTCGCCCAGGAGCCGCCTTTGAACCTACGTACATTTATAGACTCCTGACAGTTATCAAGTCAAGCCTGTCTGAAAAGGTCTGGGGTGCTCGATGGTAGCTGGGAGGGGGCACATGCCTATAGTTCTAGTGAGTAGAAGGCAAGGCAAGAGGACCTTTGGGAATTCAAGCCTAGCCTGAGCTACAGAGCAAGTTGCAAACGAGCCTGAACCACCATTAGTGGTTGTTGCTCCTGTTTGTGTGTGTCGCACACCCCGTGCTGTAGGTGAGGTTATAATGGAGTTGTTTAATGAGGTGCCAGTTACCCACACTAAATGGCACTAAGCAAGGACTGAGTCTCACTAATTCCACTAACCCTGTGAATTCAAGCTGGTAAATGGGCAGAACCTGGCTTTTGAGTCTTCCCTTATTGCTGCGCTGTACTTGGATAGAGAGGAGATTGCTGGTCCTGGAGTGCCCAGCCTTGTATTCATGCTCAGGCTACAGCAGCTATTCCATCAACTTGCTTCTTTCCTCTTGCTTTTTCCTAAGTATTGCATATTGTGTTAGTAAAGACAAGTGAGCAGAGAAGCTGGGAAGCCTTACAGATGGCCCTGAGGGCTGTTGAGAATGGGAGAGTGATGAAGGTATTTGTCTAGAATAGTCAGCTGGTTCTTTCAGTCCCAAATCTTTAATATTTTGACATTCACACTTCAAATGCTGTTAAAGGAAACTTAGTTAAAATAGTTAAGAAAATGCCATTTAAATGAAGTGGTATGGAAGCTACAGTGGTTGAAATAGAGTGAGCTCCAGATACACAGGAGAGACCCCAGCCACACAACTTTAACTTTTTAATGCCTATGTTACAGCTTTTCTTGTTGGCTTGGACTTAAGTTTCCTCTTACTTGGGATTCAGGGTATTATTAGGGATGCCTTGCCAAGGGCAGGGATTAGAAACAGCCTAGGCAACAGAAAGACAAGTGTGAGGACAACGTACAGATGTTGTAGATCTTGGAGGAGGCCCAGGGGCCAGTGGAACAGAGATAGAGGGATCCTCAGGGATGGCTCCATGAAGCCGAGCCCTTCTAAGTTTGTGTTCCAAAAGAATGCTTATGAAAAAAGCACTTTGGAAGTTACATCGGAGCTGACTAGAGCTAGCGCTTTAAGACCAACCTCAAGCTGGATGATTTCCTAGCAGGAGTTGGGGCAGCTGGTGTTGTGGGCCTAGTACTGCAGCAGACAGATCCAGAGAAAAATTCTCAGCCGCCCCCATTTGTGCCACCCCAATGCCCAGCCACGATGCTGCTCATGGAGTCTTTCAGTTCTGTGTGGTAGCCCACATGGTTGGTAGAGACTCTGGGGGTGCATCTCAGGAACTGTGTCACAGGCTCGGGAAATCCCAGATGCCAAAGGGAAAATAGCACTTCATAAAAAACTACTTTGTTTATATAGACTTTGACACAGTCCCTTATCCATTCTTGGAGTGATGGAAGGCCAGGTTCTCAGATACCAGCCAAGGGCTTTCTGGGAGTACAGCCTCATGTCTGCTCTGCCTGTGCATGCGCTCGCGCGTGCGCACACACACTTTTTGGTGTGTGGCTGGTGGCTGTGCTGTCTTTGACTGGTTTTGGCATGGAATGTCCATAACAGTCAGCTGATTACTTATGACTAGAGTCCTCTCAGCGGTTCCTGTCCAGAGAATGGAAATGGAGATGATGTCGCCAGTCACTGCTGAGTGATGTGACTCAGGGCTTATGTTGTGGCCCCCAATGACTTGTTCATGGGCGGGTTTTTTTTGTTGTGTTTTTTTTTGTTGTTGTTGTTTTGTTTTTCAAGACAGGATTTTTCTATGTATCTCTGGCTGACCTGAAACTTGCTCTGTAGACCAGGCTAGCCTCGAACTTAGATCCATTTGCTTTTGCCTCTTGAGTGCTGGGATTAAAGGTGTGCACCACCAAGCCTGACTATTTTTATTTTTCTAGCATAGTATGTGTAGGAATTTAGTTACAAAAGCAAAAAATTATGGACCAAACCTTGCGACAGCTCTTGGAATTTGCATATGCCAATCTGGATTGTTTTGTCGGGTGGTTTGATCCAGGTGATGAGAGTCCTATAGACCTCGCTGCAGTCAATCAGAATTAATGTGGTCATGTCTGACCTCCAGGGCCGACAGGAAGATGCCGAGGAGTACTTAGGCTTCATTCTCAATGGACTTCATGAGGAAATGCTGAGCCTGAAGAAGCTCCTCTCCCCCACTCATGAAAGTAAGTTCTTCTATGTGAGACTGTTTGCCCGACAGCCGCTTGTCAAGGACGGTGCATGTCCATGTTCTCTCTCACACGCCCGTCTGAAGTCGCATGTCCATCAACAGTGACTAGGGTGCATTAATAACTAGTTTGTTTCATTACCTTTAGCCCAGCAGTGAGAAAGTTAGGTTTGGATAACTGGAATTTATCCAGATCCATGCTGTTTTGCTTTAACTTTTACTCCAAAAAGATTGAGGCCTTAGTTACTGATCTCTTGTGTAAAACGTGGGACCAGTACGGTGGTACTAAAGGGTTTGTTTACCTTGGTTTACAGTTCTAGAAGGATCGTGCCCAGCACAGTGGAGAAACACAATGGCAAACTAGACAGCCACACTTCACCCAAACACAGGAAGCAGAACACAGAGCCGAGCTGTAGACCCTCAAAGCCTAGCCCCTGTGATGTATTTCCTCCAGCAAGGCTTTACTGTCTTAAGGTTCCAGATTCTTCCAAACAATGTCACCAACCAAGAACTAAGTGTCCAGCCCCATGAGCTTGTAGGGTACATTTCTCATTCACACGATTTCTGAAATGCAGAAAAGCAGAACAGGTAGCTGGAGGACCTACAGGCATGGGCTCACTTTGCACACATGCACCCGTCTCCTTATGATGTGAAGTTGGAGGAAATAGTTGAGTTGCTGATTGGTACTAAAAGTCTCCCTATGTACCTTTGGCTGTCCTAGAACTCATTCTTTAGAGCAGGCTGGCCCCAAACTCAAAGAGATCTGTCTGCCTCTGCCTCCTGCTGGGATCAAAGGCATGCACCACCACTGCTAGGCTTTTTTTTTTAAAAAAAGTAGTCGACAGACCTGCTTTTTTGCTGTTGTTTTGGTTCTTTATATTTATTTAATGTGTGTGTGTATGGAGGGGTGGGTGTGGGTTTGTGCCTGTGCAATTGTGTGTGTACAAAATGGAGGTTAGGATAATTTGCAGGAGTTAGACTTTGTCATGTGGTACCAGGAATCAAACTCATGTTGTCAGGCCTAGGGCATGTGGCTTCACCTGATGAGCCCTTTCACCCAGCCCGACAAATCATTACACCAGTGGTTCTCAATCTTTGGACTTTGTCTAAGACCATCAGAAGACACAGATATTTACAGTTTAGAACAGTAGCATAGTTATGAAGTAGCTATGAAAATTATTTTATGGTTGGGGGGTCTCATAACATGCACTGTACTCAAGGGTTGCAGCACTAGGAAGGTCGAGAACAGTTTCTGCAGAATGTATATTTGCTTGGATTTTTTGTTGTTGAGAATAGTAGCCTAAGCAGACCCTTTTCTTTTCAGAACTTACTGTTTCCAATGGGCCCAGAAGCCACTTGATAGAGGACGAAGAGCAGGAAGACACCGGCGAAGGGAGTGAGGATGAGTGGGAGCAAGTGGGTCCTAGGAATAAGTCGTCCGTCACCCGGCAGGCTGATTTCGTTCAGACTCCTATCACTGGCATTTTTGGCGGACATATCAGGTTCATGCTTTTCCATGTTGCCGCAGGGGAGGGGCTTTGAGGTGTCTGGAAGCTTCCTGCCATCTGCTTTTGCCTACTTTTTTTCAGTTGCTTTTTCTAAAGCCCTGCCACTAGGGCCATGTGCTTCAGTGCTCCTGTGGGCTCTCCCGTCACTCCCTATTGAGAGTAAAAAGCCAACTAACTTGTTTGTTCTGACGAAAGAAACTCGACTCGTGTGTCTGATTATAGGCATTGAATTGCTATATTTTAACAACTAGGTTGCTTGCATTTAAAGTCTATATCATGATGTTATGAGCACAGATGTAGAGTGGCAGCCACAGAGAACCAGGCAACACACCTGCCACCTTCCTTGGTTTCCCTCCCCTTGTAGACAAGAGCAGCTGTGCTCTTCTCATTCATTGTGCACCCCCCAGGTCGGTGCTTTGTGCCCTCTCCTCTTTGCCTCCTCCTGTTTTCTTGGACCACTTTGTCACAGTGACAAGTCGTTGTGAGTGACTTCCTTTTTTTAGATCTCCGGTAGTGTGAGCACATTCGGCTTTTCTTCTGTTTCTAGCTCAGTTCATTTAGTACGTTTTCCAAGTCCATCCATGCCCTGGCAAATATCATAGGAAATATCCTTTTCCAAGGCTGAGTAATATTCCTTTGAGTACACCCACCATGGTGATTTCATCCATTTGCTTTTGGGTGGCCACATAGATTGTTTATTTAGGAACTAATTGTGAATGGACTGGACGAATATACATACCAGAACTTCATGAGCTAGAAGGTGAAGTGAATGGAGACATTGGCATGCTGGAGGACATGACCCCTGGTCTGCCCCAGTCCTTCAGTCAGCTTTCTGTTTCTTCACCTCATCCCCCAAAAGACATAACTTTCAAGGATGTCTTAGTGGGCTTCAGTTTGTGGCATCTCCTGGGTGCTGTGTTTATTTATTTATTTATTTATTTTTAATATTTTTTAATGATTTATTTAACTTTATTTTATGTGCATTGGTGTGAAGGTGTCAGATCTCGTGGAACTGTATTTTTTTCAGACAGGTGTGAGCTGTCATGTGGGTGCTGGGAATTGAACCCAGGTCCTCTGGAAGAGCAGTCAGTGCTCTTAACTGCTGAGCCATCTCTCCAGTCCCATGGGTGCTGTATTTAAAAGACAGCTCTCTTCTTAGGCCAGCTCTGTCTGCTCGGCAGCAGAATGCCCAACTTTAAGCAGAAAGTTTGCCATCCATGCCTCAGAAGCCCCCTTTTCTGTGGCCCCATGAGGAGGGCTAAGGAATCAGTTGAGCTGCTCCTTGACATTGCCACAGGCCCCCTTCTACTCCAGGGTTCTGGAATCTTTGTGGAACTGTGCTGTCAGGTGTGGTCTGGGAAGTGTCATACCCTGCCCATTGTCACTGTAGACACATCCTGCCCCAGAGATGAGCCATGGTGGCAGGGGCAGCAAAAGATGACTGTTTCCTTTGCTACAGCCTGGAGTTAGGACTATTGAACATGCCTTGGGGGGGGCAATGAGGGGATAGTGAGAATATAGGCAGCCAGAGTGCTTCCTCTGCACTAAGGGCAGTAGGAGTTTTAGTGCCACAGCCAGCATGACAGATCTTAGATGTGCCTTAGAGTGACAGTGGGGGAAACCAGGTTCCCCTTGAAGAGATTGCTATATTGTTATTAAGTATTATTTTAGTCAAGTTCTGGTCTTGAACTCACATGTAGGTGTAGCCATGGCCAAGGATGACTTGAGTTTCTGATCCTCACTCTCCCACCTTCTAAGTGCTGGATTACAGGGATGTGCAGTCTAACCTGGCCTGTGAGGTGCCGAGGATAGAACCCAGGACATCATGTACACCAGCAAGCACTCTCCATTCCTTGCTACAGACCTAGGCCTAGACAAGGAACTGTTTCTGTTTTGTTTTGTGTTTTGTTTGTTTAAGACTGCGCCTATGTAGTTGCCCATGTTGGCCTCGGGTTACTCATTCTTGTGGGTTGTCAGTTTCTTTAACTCAGATCCGCCTGCCTCGGCCTCCCAAGTGCTTAATAGGTGTGCACACCACTGCCCAGCTTTACTTTCATTAATGTTTTTCAGCTTCCTGTGGGAACACAAGGAGCACCAGTCATGGCTTTCACACCCGGGAGGAAGGTTGGAGTATTAGACCCTGACAGAAAAGCTTCCCGCTGGTTCTCAGGGTTCCTGGCCCATGCAGTCCAGTCTTCCTCCCACCAGCTTTACTCTGCTCATAAGCTAGACACCAGGCTGCGCAAACAAGAGGCTTTGTTATCTTAGAATATTTCCTGGATGAGGTTGAATGAGATGAGATGAGCTTACAGTTACTACTCTAAAGACCTTAACAGAAGAAAAAAAGAGAAAAATAAAAAACCTAAGAAAACATGGTTGAGTTGGCATCCTACCCACAAGCCTGGTTGCCTCTCTTTCCTGGATTGCTAACATGTTTTTTTATTATCCTGAGCTTGCTTCCCTTCCTCCTCATGTTGTTTTTATAGAACAAAAGCAGTATTCAAAGTCCTGTTTTCCTGGGAATTTCCTTCATTTCATTAGTACAGGCTGTGGCGCTTTGTTGAAGCCCTTTGAGGGTCACTTTTGTTAACTGGTGCCGCATTGTATTCAGGTGTGCAAGGTAAGAGTTTGGAAGTTGAAAACATCTGAGCAAGTGGGAACATTTCCTGATCAGTTGCTAATAACAGGAGGTAGTCCTCAGAGCTATTTTTTTTTAAATGAAATTCTGGGTCTTTTTTGCTTCCCTATTTTCTCTGGTCTTCTGGGAGTGATATTGAATAAACTTCTTTGAATGTTTATTCCTTATCTGTTGGTTAATCTTAAAAAGTGACAAAGAGTGGCCTCTTAACATCCTTTTTGTTTTCAATTGCCATCCTAGGTCTGTGGTTTACCAGCAGAGTTCCAAAGAATCCGCTACTCTGCAGCCGTTTTTCACATTGCAGTTGGATATCCAGTCTGACAAGATACGCACAGTCCAGGATGCCTTGGAAAGCTTGGTGGCAAGAGAGTCTGTCCAAGGTTACACCACCAAAACCAAGCAGGAGGTATGCTCAGGCTGGTCAGGAACCTGTGCGAAGGCCCTCTAGATGCACAAAGAGGACAGAAGTAGGAAGGCTCTTACCCCAGTTAGTTAGCTTTCCTGAGTAGTTCCAGAATTTTGGGATGGAGTATTGGAGACAGATGGTCTTTTTCACTCTTGTGACCTGAGGAAAGGTCTCCTTTCTGCCCTACTTTGCTTTTCACTTTCTGGCAGTCCTAGTCCTGGTATCCTGACCCCAGCCTACCTCCAACAGAGGCTGAGTCAAGATATAGAGCAGTTCTGGACACATGTATGTTACATTTTAGCACAGATCACTCAGGGCACCCACAGTCAGACAACACGCTGTCTGGATACATGCTGCTCTTTGATGTAACTAGACAAAGATAAATCCTTGAGTCTGTCTGTCCTCATAGTGATGAGCTGGGCTTGTACCTTCATCAGGAGAGGCTGTTACCTGGCTCTGTGTGCCTGTTCTTTTGGTTTGTAGTGGAGGCCAGCCTGTGAGTGTCTGTGCTGGGACCTCTACTTTTGTGTTATTGTTGCCTTGGTATTTGGGGTGGCTTTGGGCCACCAACCAGCTCCCAAATAAAAACACAAGACTTATTTTAATTACGAATGCTTGACTTTAGCTTAGGCTTCTCACACTAGCTCGTCTAATTTAACCTGTTTCTATCCTATTTGTTTATGATTTGCCTTGGGACTCTTTATCTTTCATTCTTTATGTTCTGCCTTCCCACCTATTCCATGGCTGACTGGCCCCTGGCATCTTTCTGGTGGCCACTTTCCCCCAAACCCCCCAAATTGCTCTGGGTAATTGGGGAACTTTTGGCAGGGAGTGGAAGGAGGGGAAGCTATGGTTTGGATGTGTTGTATGAGAGAAGAATAAGGTTTTTTTTGTTTGTTTTTTAAGAAAATTTGTGTCTCAGTTTAATGAAACCCTAGAACTGAGAGTTTTAGTAACCATGTTTTGTTTTAAGTTTTTGTTTTGTTTGTTTATTTAGACAGTTTCTTAGTGTTGCCCTGGCTGTCCTGGAACTCACTGTAGACCAGGTTAGCCTTGAACTCAGAGATCCACCTGCCTCTGCCTCCTGAATGCCGGGATTAAAGGTGGTGCCCCCACCACCTGGCTGATGGGCCAGAAGTTAAAAGGTTGAAACTATGACTTCAAGTACCTGGAATGAGTCTAGAATTTATGATCTGGAGATTAAACTGTTGGTTGGTGCCCCTCTCAGCTTCCCACCTCTTTGTTAGCTCACAGGTTTCTGTGAGGTGTTTGTTAGGTTTCTTACCCAAGGAGATATAAATAGATGATCTGGGAGGCCCAGGTCCTACCAGATGTAGCCTCTAGTGGACTGCTCACCTCAATGTCTTACTGTCTATTACATTGTTACTTAATATTCTCTTTGTCTTCAAATAAATAGTGGAGCTTCAAGGAAAGGAATGACCAACTAAGGTGCATTTAATGGAGAAAAACAATAAACCCCAGCACCAGGCATAGGCCGGGAACAGTACTGGTTGGGCAGAATAGTGCAGCATCCATCAGGACACAGTGTTTGATTCGCGGTGCATGTCTTCAGGATTACTCAGTGTTTGTCTGAAAAGACAGGCTAGATCCTGCCAGTTCCCTCTTCTCAGTGCTTGTGTTCTCAGCTTACTGTCTTCACTTGGAGGCTGCAGATGGGCTTCAAGACTAAGGGCTCCTTTGCAGGTGTGTCTGTGGGGGTGCAGATGTGGCTAGGGCTGGGAAGAGCTGGAGCCCTACAGAGGGAGCTGCTGCAGCCAGGCAGACCTCTGAGCCTAGGCACATTGTGTCACAGGTTGAAGTCAGCCGGAGAGTGACTCTGGAGAAGCTCCCTCCTGTCCTCGTGTTGCACCTGAAGCGCTTTGTCTATGAGAAGACGGGTGGGTGTCAGAAGCTGGTCAAGAACATTGACTACCCTGTGGACTTGGAGATCAGCAAAGGTAATGCCCAGCCCTGCACTCCTGCAGCGCCCCCTGCAGGCCCAGGACTCGTCACTCAGTGAATGTGACACCAACTCAAAGTTCTTTAAATTTATTGACATTTGTGGATTTTTATACTAAAATTTTCATTAGAGTAGTTTCCTTATTTTATAATATGATTTATGGGTGTTTTGCATACATGTATGATTGTACCTAGCACATGCTTGGTGCTGGTGGAGGCCAGAAGATCCCGAGTTTAGAGTTATCTGCTGCCATGTTGTTGCTGGGACTCAAACTCTGATCCTATGAAAGAACAGCCAATAATCGTAACCATTGAGCCCTCTCTTCACCCCCCACCCCCCCTTTTTCTTCCTTTTTTTGGTTATTCGAGACAGGGTTTCACTGTAGCGTTGGGGCCTGTTCTAGAACTAGCTCTTGTAGACCAGGCTGGAATCGAACTCACAGAGATCCGCCTCCTCTGTCTCCCAAGTGCTGGGATTAAAGACGTGTGCCACCACTGCCTGGCTATTTTCCTTTTTTTAAGTACAGGGTCTCACTGGGTAGTGCTAGCTGATCTAGAGATCACTATATAGGCCAGGCTGGCCATGAACTCTGACAGAGATATCTGTCTGCCTCTGCTTCCCGAGTGCTGGGATTAAAGCTGTGCCCACACCTGGCTTTGAGTAGCTTTGTCAAAGATAGAAACAAAACTGAAAGGAAACATTTTAACTAGATGAGAGAAGTAGAAGAACAGCTCTGATGAGCAGCAGGTGTTGGCAGTGTACACCCTCTGGCCCCAGACAGTGACTTGTGGCCTGTGCAGTGATGTGCTGGCCATTGCTTTCCATAGGCCTCTGCAGCTCAGTGACAACACTGTATTGTAGATTTTTAAATTTTATGTATTTAAGTGTTTTATCTGTGTGTATTTGCACCACACAACTACCCGTCTCCACCAGTTCTGACAGCATGTCTTAAAGAGCCCCCGGGAAAGAAAGGTACCTTACTATAAATGCAGGTTGAAGGTTTTATGTGTGTGGGTAAGAATGCATGCCAGAGCACACATGCCGGTCAGTGGACAGACAAATCTCACCTTTTATTTGGGATTTTGTAGTTGAATTCAGGTCACTTGGCTTGCATAGCAAGAACCTTTACCTGCTGAGCCAGCCATCTTACTGCTTCCCCTCATTTTTTTTTCACTATATTTAAAATAATTTGTTTCCCCTGTACACACGCTGGCGTTCATGTGGAAGTCAGACAGCCCTTGTCAGTTCTCTCCATTCACCGTGTGGATTCTGGAAGTCCGGGCTCTAGGGGGCAGGCACTGTACACTCTGAGCTGCTCTGCCAGCACAGAAGAACTTCCCCGAAACGTTACAGTTGTGACAAACATCTTACTGCCAGAGCCTGACTAGGAATGCAGCAAACCCAGGCAGTCCACAGAACACATGGGTCTGGGGAGCAGACGGACAGTGGTGTCACCCCTCCCCAGCCCCCCATCTCTGAGAGATCCTCATGAGTAGAGTCCTTTGTCCCCAGGACTGCATGCTTGGGTTCTTGTTTCCTGGTCCAGCAGCTGGGTATGCAGTTATCTCCTCTGCCCCTTGACTGTCATGACACCTTCAGGTCCAGTCCTGACACAGCTCTGGTGCAGGACCTGCCCATCCCTGCTCTGACCTCTAAGTGGGGTGGCTCTTGTTAGGCGAGGCTGTCACCACTCAGTGCTGCTGTTCTGCGGAGACTTTGAAGTGTTGCTGTTTTGTTTTCCAGAACTACTTTCTCCGGGAGTCAAAAATAAGAATTTTAAATGCCACAGAACCTATAGGCTGTTCGCAGGTGAGTGTGTTTGCCCACGGCTCCCTCACAGACATAGCACAAGCGGGTCTGAGTGGGATCTCGGCAGAACCCTGCTGGAGTACAGTGTCCCAGAGAGTGGTTACTTGGAGAGCTTGAATGTCTAGAAAGCAATTGGGTTTGATATGGGACGGTTCTCACAATTATGAGTGTCCTGCTGAGTCAGTGGTCTGTTGGCCCTAGTGGAGACGCCTCCCTTTGGAGGGATTAGGTGGGGATCTGTGGCAATGGGGTTGAGGGCCTTTTCTCATGGTTGCCTTCTGGACATCGTCTTCCAGTGGTCTACCATCACGGTAACAGTGCCACGGGCGGCCACTACACTACAGACGTCTTCCAGATTGGGCTTAATGGATGGCTGCGAATCGATGACCAAACGGTCAAGGTTATTAACCAGTACCAGGTGGTGAAGCCAACTGCTGACCGCACAGCCTACCTCCTGTATTACCGCCGTGTGGACCTGCTGTAGCCGTGTCCGTGTGCCTGCGTGTGTGCCTGACGCTGCTTCCTACAACTCCCAGCTCACTCACTTCCCACCTCTCTAGTGGCTCCTTGGAGAGAAACTCTCTCCCTCTGCAACAGTGGGCTTGAATGAGAGAAGATGTCGGGGTCTGCACAGCGCAGCTCATGATGACTAACTTGAGAGACTGTCGCTTGAGTGAGGAATGCACACGACTTTGTGGCGCTTCTGAAGACCTGCTGGCTCCTGAGCGAGGAGGTGGCTCGCACTGTGTCCCAGTCTGATTGCATAGTGAAATGAGTCCCACACCAGCAGCTCTTGTACATTTGTGAAAATGAATTTTATCTTTCCTTAAAAAATAATTTTTTTAATTCATCACACTTTCCTCCCTTACCCTTTAGTTTTTGATAAACGATAAAAATGAGCCAGTTATCAGAGATGAGAGAGTTCTTACTTCAAGAGGAAATAAAATACACAAAACATGTCACTGGTTCCTAGAAGGAAACATTTTAACAATTGTGAGATGAAACTGCTGACTATACACTGCGGGTCAGACATTTGGAGTGCAGATGTCAGGCTACAGAGGTGGGTGATTGTAACTTTATTACCATGAAAAAATTTTAAATCACATTCATGATCTGTGTACACATGAAGAAAAGTGGGCAAAATAATGAAGATTGACATTTCCCAATGTCTACTGTGTAACCTCCTGTCCGCGCCTCTCTGATGCCGTGTCCCTAATTGTACACAGTGTAGTGGTTGCTAGGCGTATAAAGTTGTCACCCGTCAATAAAGATCACAGAGTTGGTTTAAAACTGCGTGTGTTTCTTCGTATGGAAACACCTTTTCTATAAGAGGCCTCTCTCCAGTCCTGTAAGCCTTCTTTCTGGTCAGCCTCTGAACTCAGCTAGGATTCTGGCTGTGTCAGTTAGCATGAGAAGGCCTGGCTTTGACTTTTGCTCCCTCTGATCCTGTGACTTAGGTCAAGGCCTAGTCTTACTTTGAGTGTCTCTGATGCTCCCCTCTGCTTCTGACAGATGAAGAGGCTGCCAGCGCTGGGCTCTACAAAAAGCAAGGCTTGCAGTGGATGAAAGCCTTTTCTCCCAGGCTCGACTGTGATACGACAATGTTTCTGTCAGTCACTAATGGTGCCCAAGTCCTACTTAGCATCCCTTCAGGATGTGGAACTGGTTCCTGTGCATTCTAGAAACCAGTAAGCATCCCTCCGGATGCCAGCACTTATTCTCTGGGTGCTGTTGCTGGAATGGTTGTATCCTCTGCTGTATTTGTGACAAGTGTGGCCAGAGCAGGAGGCCCATGGATGCAGTCATGCTTCCAAATGAAATGTATAAGAGTCCTCTGTGTGTACCAGAGCCACTTTCCCTTCCAGTGTCTGTGTTGTCCTATACGAGATAGTTTTGTGTGTTCCCTTTAGCCGAAAAGGTTGGAAAAGACTGAAATGTTGGGACGCCATCTGAAGACCTTTGCACAGTGAACAGAGATGAAGTCCAGTGGAGTACTTGGCATTTTGTCAGCTAGGGACATGTGGTGATCTGCCTTCTCAGGCAGGAGGCTGTCTCTTATGTGGTGTGCTCCCTTTTATGCGGCCAATGTTGTTGGTCGCTACCCTGGCCATGGAGGACAGTGTGCTTAATTGAGCCCATTCCTGACTGGGCTGCTGTACCAGATACCATACAATGTGCTAAGACAACAGCCGGAGGCCGGGGCTAAGGTGGTGGGGCAGATCCTGTGTGTAACCTGGCTTCAGTCATCCTCCCAAGGCAGTGTGAGCTCTGCTTTCTCTTAGAAGGCCATGCATTCCTTCTGGATTCTCCCTCCTTGACCCCAATCTAACCCTAATGGCTCTCTGGGAGCCCTAACAACTTGGTCCCTGGTTTAAGGTTCTGACATCTTAGCATTGGAGAGAGGTGAACATAGCCTGTGGACCCAGCACTACTCAACTCAGGATTCTTTTAAAAATTTTTCAAGCATATTAATTAATATGTTGCCTGTGTGCATATATGTGTACCACATCCATACCTGGTACTAGGTGTACTTCAGAAGACTGAATCAGATTCTCTGGGACTGGCAGTACAGATAGTTGTGGCTGCCGTGTAGATGCTGGGAACTGAACCCAGGCCTTCCGCAAGAACAACAAGCTGTCTCTCTAGCCTCAAGACTGGGGTTTTGATTTCATCTCAATTTTGTGTGGTCTAAGCTGCACCAGTATACTGCCGGTTGCAGATGCATTCTGTCCTTGGGTAGAGCACAAGGCTTTGGAATCTAATCCTGTCCTGTTAGGGGTTAACTTTCTGCTGGGTTTCCCTGGCTTTAGGTCATTCATACTCAGAACTTCCTGCAGACTTCACTGTCAGGGCATTTGAAGTAGATAGATGTTTTCCTAACCAAATTTTAGTCTGTCAATGTCTTTACGTCCAGGTGAATGCTGAGGTGACATCGGTCATGACTCTGGGACTGACATTCAAGATTGGAAACTGGACACTTGGAAGCCTCAAAGCCCTTCAGGAGTCAGACCAGATGGTAGAGGCTTAGGATGCTCCCTGGAATCCTAGATCAGGGTCTCTGTAAATCCTACAAAAATGTTTCCAGACATAGCCAGCTATCCCCAGGGCTTCTTTCCCCCAGTTTAGCGCAGGTGGGTTTGGATTGGAGCTTCCATCAGCAGTGTCCACTGTCTGGACACCTTCATTCATTTTTGCTGCTGAGGAATGTCCCCACACTACCATGTTTCCTGTGCATGGATGGACTTGCTACCAGCGAGGGTTACTCTGGATGTTCTTGAGTTGTGTGTGATGCACACAACAGTTCTCAGGCATTCTCGGGCTTCAGCAGGAGTCACTGCCACTTTGTTACCTCTTCCAGCCTATGTCTGCAATCTGCAATGGGGAGTTCTACTCAGGAGCTGAAGCCTCTTGCAGGGTAAGGCAAACCACACAGTTTGACTGTCAGGTCCTCCAGTTTCTGGATACAGAAAGGTCCCAAGTTTACCAGTTTGGTGGCAGTATCTCTTGGTTATGAACTGTGTTGCTGTCCTCTCTTCCTGGCTGCCACTCACTGACTGTCGCCTAGCACTCTGAGGGCTGGGCTGAGCAGCTGAGCCTGCACAGCAGAGAGGTAGGCATCACAATCAGCAATGGGAGATTTCAGTCACTGTTGCTTGCCTGGCTTAATGTCTCCCACTGCTCACCCTGTTTTGCCTCTGGTGAACTCCTACTACTTCTGCAAGAAGAGCAGAGACCTCAGGTTTGTTTGTGGGGAAGGTTTCTGTGGGCAGAGGTGCTGTTGGCATGTGGGTGCTGGTTCCTGCTGGGCCTCTCTGGCTTCTGCCACCCAGCCCCTCTCTCTGTGCCCTGTAAGTTTTATCGGGAGGACCAATAGGTGACAGACCAGAGACTTAGTTTTCCTTTTAGCTTCATGCCTGGCACTTCCAGAGCCAGTTCTCAGGGTGCAGGGGAGGAATGTGTACTGCAGAACATTAGTTTGACTTTGTAAAGATGTGTTGGATTTTCCTAACTGTGTAGAGATGTGTTGCTTCTTTACCTTGCCTTCCTAAGGCACCTAATTGGTCTAACAAAGCTAAATGACCAGTAGTGAGGGAACAGGTATAGGCAGGACGTCCAGGTAGGGAGAGTAAGTGGGATGAGGAATTTAGACTGGGGTTGGTGGGGAAGGGAGAAAGAAAGAGCCAGGGACACTCCAGGGGCCAGCCTGTCAGACACCGAGGAAGCAGGAAAGCAGGGCACACAGAATGAAAGAAAAGTAAAACGTCCCAAGGCAAAACATTGATGAGTAGAAACAGGTAAAATTAAGGTAAAAGAGCTAGTAGGAGAAGCTTAAGCTAAGGCTGAGTGAGCATTCACAATTACTAATAAGTCTCCATGTTTTCTATTTGGGAATTGATTGGTGGCCCAAAGAAAAATCCAACTACAAAAGTGAAGGGCCGTTGTGAGCCAAGCCAGGGAGTCTGTGTCTCTGTGTCTACGTTACGCGTTTTCTACAGTGGGCACTTCTCATTGTTTGTATTTTGAGACAGGGTTGCAAGTAACCCAGGCTGGCTTGAACTTGGATAAAGCTAAAGTGACTTTGGCTTCCTCTGCTTTCCAAGTTCTGGGCATGTACCACTACATCCAGCCACTTTTCAGTTTTCGTCTACACAGCTTGCCTTCCTGGGGTAGCTGGTGGACCCTCCTGCTCACCGTCCTCCTTACAGGAGTCTCCAAGGCCTGAGGTTTCACTGTGCCACAAACCCAGGAGACTTAGCTGGGGGAGCACGCTGGCCAAGTCTGTACCCTCTGGAAAGGAAAGCACTAAGTTCAGGTTCTAAAGCTAGCATGGCAGTCCTGTGCCCATAAGATGCAAGGACCTAATTCCACGTGTAAAGCACAGGGCACCGAGACTTCTTGGGCGCCGGGTGCCATTCCATTCGGGTGACCTAAGCACAAACAGATCCTAGCCCTGAGGATTAAGTTCCCCCTTAAATACTTGTGGGTTTTGAACTTGAGGGGGAAGTTTGCCTGGGAACGCTGTCTTGGGATTCCATCAAACACTTGGAAAAGAATCTGAAAACATTTCTAAACCCTTTATGGTTTCAGCCTAAATTCTAGTTGGTTTTTTAATAACCATAGCTATTGGGGCTTCATTATGCTATTATTATTATTATGACTGACTGAGGAGATGACTTTCCTGAGAGTTCAAGGTGGTATGAGTTGACCTGGGGACTCCCATGGTCCGGCTGGCAGGCTGCAGCACACACACTCGGGCTTTCAGAAATAGCTGCCCCAAATCTGATGTTAGAGTCAGGTGGCAGCTCATTTTCAAATGTGCGCATTTATTCATCACAGATGGACCAAATCCCTTTCTGCACCATGCTACAAAGCTGCCAGGAAACTCAGGTGAGAATTCTGACCACACCCTTTCCCCCGTCCCCCCCCCTCCCTTTCCTCCTCCTCTTCCTTCTCTTTTCTCCCAGCATTGAGGATTGAACCCAGGGCCCTGGCAAGCGAGGCAAGAGCTCTATCACCAAGCTTTCTTACTAGACCTTTGTTTATTTTTTCCCTTTAGACACAGTCTCATCCCGGAGCCCATGGTGACCTTGATGAACTTGACCCTCCCGCCTCATCTCCCAAACAGCTGGGATGATGACCTAAGCCACCAGGTCCCACCACTATTTTGCAAAGCTCACAGGGGTGAGAGGATGCCCAGGGACCTAGGACTGTAGGAATGTCACCTTGAATTTCTTTTTTTTTAAATATTTATTTATTATGTATACAATATTCTTTCTACGTGTATGCCTGCAGGCCAGAAGAGGGCACCAGACCTCATTACAGATGGTTGTGAGCCACCATGTGGTTGCTGGGAATTGAACTCAGGACCTTTGGAAGAGCAGGCAATGCTCTTAACCACTGAGCCATCTCTCCAACCCCAAGGTTTCATTTTTCTTTTTTTTTTTTCCTTTTTGGTTTTTCGAGACAGGGTTTCTCTGTGGTTTTGGAGCCTGTCCTGGAACTAGCTCTTGTAGACCAGGCTGGTCTCGAACTCACAGAGATCCACCTGCCTCTGCCTCCCTCACCTTGAATTTCAATCTCCCTGCAGAAAGACCTGTTGAGCTCTGCTCGTAGCATTCTGGGGCTTCTGTGGCACATAGCCGCAAGCTCTCCTCCAAGGCCTCGGAGCCACCTGGTCAGGCCCATCACAGCATCGACCCCCACCTCCTGGTGCCAATTTCTGTCTTACTTACCTGGTTGTTGGGACCAAGCTGAGAAAAGCAGTTTAAGGAAAAAGGGTTCCTTTTGGCACACAGTTTGAGGACGCAGCTCATCCTGGGAGGGAAGGCATGGTGGCAGCAACATGAGGCAGCTGGTCACATGGCATCCTCAGGTAGCAGGGAGGTGAATGTAGGTGCCCAGCTCATTGTCTGCTTTTTAGGTAGTCTGGCACCCTAGGCATAGTGCCACCCACATTGACGGTGCATCACCCCTCCTCAGGTAACCCAGGCCAGGCACTCCCACAGACACGCAAGAGGAGTTTCCATGGTTATTCTGCATCCCATCAAGTTGACCGTCAAGGTGAACTATCACAGTGCTCATGTTGCGGACAACTCTTGTCAGTGGCTCTTTTATTTTTGTACTGTGTGTGTGGATGTTTTGCTTGCATGTGTGTCTGCTCCAAGTATGTGCCTGGTGCCCTCGGGGGTCAGGGGAGGGTGTCATCAGATCCTGTGGAACTGGAGTTAAGGTTGTGAGCTGCCATGTGGGTGCTAGGAACAGAACCTGGGCCCTCTGAAAGAGCAGTCATTGCTCTAACTACTGAACCACATCTCGGTGGATTCTGGGATCATCATCCCTTGAGGTTTAGTCTGTAGAGGCTATGTGAGGCTTATGGCCTAGGGAGTGGGCTTCTTCCCCGTCTAGTTTATATACCTTTTTTTTTTTTCAAGATTTCTTTATTTTGTGTGTGTCTTAGAGTTTCCATTACTGTGATAAATACCACAACCAAAAGCAAATTGAGCGGAAAGTATTTATTTGACTTAAACTTCCAGGCAATAGTCCATCATGGAGGGAAATCAGGGCAGGAACTTGAACAGCGCACGAACCTGGAGACAGGAGCTGATGCAGAGGAGTACTGCTTACTTGCTCTTATGGCTTGCTCAGCCTGCTTTCTTAGAATTCAGGATCACCAGGCCAGGGGTGGCCCCACCCACAGTGGTCTGGGTCTTCTCCATTAGTCACTAATGAAGAAAGTGCCCTGCAGGCTTGCCTACAGCCCAGTGTTATGGGGGCATTTTCTTAATCCAGGCTCTCTCCTCTCAGATGTCTCTAGCTTGTGTCAAGCTGGCACAAAATTGGCCCACAAAGGGCAGGAGTGCAGTGCCTGAGGAGGCCAGCAGAGGGCAGAAGATTCCCTGGGACTAGAGTTACAGAAGGCTGGGAGCTGCCCTGTGGCGCCGAGAGTGGAAACCTGGTCCTCTGCAAGAGCAGCCAGTGCTCTAACCACTGCGCTGTCTCCAGCTGGTTTCCCTTTTTACTGCCCTCCCTGGCTAGGCCTCCTGATGAGATAGGGACAGGGAAGCTCAAGCGTGAGAGTCACCTTTTCTGGACCTGATGCCATCTGGGGGTTTTGCTTAGTTTATTTCCTTTGCCAGATCTGAGAAGTGGTCTTCTCTTATTCTCTCTGCTTTTCTGGAGGTGTTTTTTTTTTTGGGGGGGGGGTTTGTCTTGATTTGAGAAAGTGTCACTCTGTAGCCCAAGCTGGTCTGGAACTCACATCAGGATTGCAGGAGTGGACCACTGTACCCAGCCACCATTTACTTTTCATAGCAATGATGCGCAAAGGATCCAGCTGTCCTTGCAGCAGCCAAAGGCTTCACCCAAGGGTCAGCTTTTCCAGTTGTTCATCTTCCTCATCCTGCATTTTACTTGCTGAGTGAATTCTGTCTTCCTTACGTGGAACGTGGAGATTGGGAGGTTATCACATCCAATCATGTACCAGATTGTCGATCACCTTTCTACTACTGTGACCAGATGCTGGAGATAGACACCTTATAAAGACAAAAGGTTTATCTGGGCCTGTGGTGCATCATGTATGGTGGCTTGGAAGCAGAGGGGGAGAGCCCAGAAGGCACTAGAGCCCCAGTACCCCATCCAAGGGCACGGCCCTACCACCATCCATAATGTCACAGGCTGGGGACCAAGTCTTCATTTAACACGTGGTTTTTAGGTGCCACCGTACAGCCACAGCATACAGAGGCAGGGAACACAAAGAAGGCCTGTGTGACTTTAACTATGGTGGCACTGAGAGCCATTCCTGATCCTGGGCAGTGGTAAGCAGAGTCCTAGCCAGTCCACGGTGGTGGATGGAGGGTGACCTGGACAAGCAGGTCACGTTCTTCAGTGACAGGGTCCAGAGAGAGAGAATCAGGACATCAGAAGATAAAGGATAGAAGACAGGGAAGATAAAAGTCTGGAATCGGGAGTCCCGCACTTGCTGTGTCTTCAGCCAGGCGTGTTCTTGAGTTTAGAGGAACCGAGCTCCTCTTCCATTTCTCAGGGCCTCGGTTGACCAGTCCAGCCTCTACAGGAAGGCTGGAGACCTCAGTCACCAGAGCTCACCTAGTGGGAGGATGACTTTGACTTGGGTCAGGCACACACAGCCAGGAACCTCTATTTTATTTTATTTCTTTTTTTTTTCTTTTTTTTTGAGACAGGGTTTCTCTGTAACTTTGGAACCTGTCCTGGAACTAGCTCTTGTAGACCAGGCTGGCCTTGAACTCACAGAGGTCTGCCCACCTCTGCCTCCCAATGCTAGGATTAAAGGTGTGCGCCATCATTGCCCGGCTATTTCATTTCCTTTTATCACTTACTTTGACCTGTATTTTTAATAGTTCTCTTGAGGATTTTGTGTAACATGTTTGATCATATGCACCCCTCTCCCAACTCTTTTCTGGGCTCCCCCTTTGCTTCCCACCCAACTGCGTGTCCACCCTACCCCCGCCCATGAAGTCCATTTTGTGCCACCAGAATATTCTTGGATGTGTGGCCATCTACTGGAGCGTGGGTTGACTTAAGTGGCCTGTCCTCTCCCAGCGGCTGTCAGTTGCCCATAGCTCTTCTGCTTGGGATAGGACTCAGCGGCCTGAGCCTGTCTTGTGCATGCTGTCACAACTGCCATGAGTTTATGTGTGCAGCCTCTCTGCTGTGTCCGGAAGACAATTTCCTTTAGTCATCCACGGCCCATGGTTGGCTCTTACATTCCACCTCCTTCCCCCCAAAGGACCCTAAGGCTGGGCGGGGGGTGGGGTGGTCTGTGACACAGATGTCCCAGTTTGGGCTGAGTGTGCCACAGTACCTTGTTCTCTGCACCTTGACAAGTTAATCTGTGCTGATCCCCATTTCCTGCGAGTAGAATCTTCTCTAGTAGGGCTGAGTGATGCGGCTGTCTGCCGGACACGGGTAGCCTGTATTTTAAAGGCTTGTAAGCTGCCGCTGATGAACAAGGGTCCTGAGCACCAGCCATGGGTCAGCACCTTACACACATCCCCTCCACAGCAGCCCAGAGGCCAGGGAATTTCCCGTTCTCATTTACAGAGCAGCAAAGGAGGCCAAGAGGAGGGCACAACAGCATGCACAGCAGGGATTCAAACTCAGTGCCAGCTTCAGTGGTGGCAGCGAACACTGGGCCAGGGACGCCTGGGAGCCACTGAGCCACAGGGTCTCAGTGACGTGGATTTTACTGGTAGGAAATGCTAGTGAAGAGCGGTTCCCCTCAGAACTCACAGGCTGGGCATTCTGTTTTGGTTAAGAGTTCTGGGAAGCCCGCACTCCTGAGCTGCCATTCCCACTCTGAGAGTTCTGGCTTTCTCCTGCCCGTGGGAACCTGATGACTCTAGCCTGCAGCAAGCAGGCCTGACTCATGGCCAGGAGGTGTAGGTTCCAGTGGCTGTATCAGGGTCCCTCAGCTGTGGTGACTGTCACAGTGTCGTCCCTGAAGAGGCCATGCAGTGGTGTCAGCCCCTTGTAGTCACTGTGGACAGCTCCTAGGCAGGTGATGTTGCACCCAGTGTGAACCGTCTGCCCTGGACCACAGATGTCTGTCTGTCCTACGGTCTTCCTGTACCTGACTGGGCGGAGGAAGGAGGAAGGCTGCCAGCTACTCTTAGCCTCTGCCCCCCCCCCCCCAATTTCTGGACTCCATGCTTTCCCTCTAATGGCCCCTCCCTCCTGTTCTGCGTTTTTCGTTCATGTTCCTGTCTCATCCCCTCATAGTCCCACGTGCACATGCAGACATTCCCTGTTCTAACAGAACGGGGAAAACAGGCTGCCTGTCACCTTTTACCTCATGTGTTTATTACGGCCTTTTCTTCGTTTATTCAGTACTGTGCCTGTGGATTTTGCTTAATCCGCTTAGTAAGTCTCTCTTGGCCCCTGGAGAGTGCTGTGGGTGTCACCCTTAGAATCCGGTGTGTACCTATAGATCCTGACACCTGGTAAGAGTTACTGTTGTTGAATGAGCATTGGAGTGAAGCAGGCACCCAACAACAGCATATCGGTTTGCCCTGACAGCACCGCTCAGCATTCCTTACTGTTCGACATAAGGCGGACCGGCTCCCCAGTGTCAGCGTGCGCTTTAACAATGTAGCAGATTCTTCTGTTCTTCAACAATGTAGCGGATCCTCCAGTTCTTCAATGTCGCAGATCGTTCCTTTCTTCTCCAGTGGGCTGGGATTTTACAGCCCAGTAAAAGAGGACTCTCTCGTCCCTTTGTTTTCAAGAGGGGAGTGCAGCTACTCAAACAGGCTTGGCCAAAGTCCTGTCTTCTGGAAAGTCTTCCCCCACCAATGTAGACAAGAATCTGCCTCTCCCCCCACTTGCCATGTTTTGGGAATAAAGGCATATTCTCCAGTACATCTGCCCTTTTAAGAGTAGTTTCCCATTTTCCAATAAGGTCCGTATTTGTTTGGTATATGTGTGGAATTTGTGCATGAGTGAAGACGTTACACATTTGTAGTCTTGCCAGCAAGCTGCCCCAAAGGATTTCCTGTCTCTTCCCCGAGGACTGGGGTCACAGGTCGCCCGCAGACCTTTTCGGCTTTTATGTGGCTTCTAGGGATCCAGACAGGTCCAGGGCTTTACTCACGGTGCTATGTGTCTGTCTCCAGCCCCTGAGGCTTAATGTGCTCATGTGTGAATCTCCCAGGTCATTTCTCAAACACCTCCACTGTTTTTGAAACAAAGTCTCTGGCGGGAGCTTCTGCTCTGGCTGAGGAGCCTGTGATCCCCACAGTCTGCCTGTCTCCATCAGGCCCAGCTCTTTGTGTGGCTTCTGGAGAGAGAACTCATGCCCTCGTGTTTGCGTGGCAAGTGCTTTAGGGACTAAGTTGTCTTCCCTACCTGCCCTCTCTCTGGGTTTGTTTTTGGGACAGAGTCTCTCTATGTGGCCAGGGCAGGTCTTAGGGCTGAGAGTCTGATCATGTGTCATGGCGTTCACCACCATGCCTGATGAATTCTCCTTTGTCTGATTTTAACCTATCTAGATTTAAAATAGGTTTTTTTCAAGTCAGGGTTTCTCTATATAGCCCTGACTGCCTTGGAACTCTCTAGGTAGACCGGGCTGGTCTTGAACTCAGTGACCCATCTGCCTCTGCCTCCCAAATGCTGGGACTAAAGGTGTGCACCACCACTGCCCGGCCACTGTCCAGTTTTTTAAAGACTGAAGTTTCACTAGAGAGACATGGCAAACAGGCTTCTACAATTCTGAGCCACGTGTCAGAGAACTGAAGATCTGGACACTTTTTGGTTGAGACAGGGTCTCTCTGAGCCTGAAGCTATCAACCATGCAGGCACATCTGGATTAACCTGTGAGCATCACAGGCAACAGAATGGAAGCTGGACTGGTGGCAAATGCCTTTTAAACCTGCTCTGAGTCATGAGAGGAGTGAGGCCATGAGTCCCAGGTCACAGGCCCAGCCATCCCTCCCTCTTGCTGTTCCCTCTCTGGAGCTGTTTATACTTCAGACTTCTCTGGCTTAGTGGGGCTTTTCTCCAGCAAGAGTTTCCCGGGCCTGCTGTTGGAAGCTGAGTCCATACTTGTTTGGCCCATGTGGTCCGTCCAGTATGCTGTTTAGAATGGGAGCTGACCCTGTGGACTGCATGAAGCCTTCCTTGCCTTATTTTATTTCAAAGTCTTCCCAACAGGTGTCACCAAGACCAGCCTTTGTCAGTCCCTTCTATGGCTCATGACAGAAACTCGGTGTCCTGAAGGTTCTTGCTGGAATTCCATCCAACACAGGCTGTGTCTCTCCCAGGGCCCACAGCCTGGGCCCCTAAGCAATCCAGGGAGGCCTGTCATTGTTGAACTTTCTAAAATTGGTAAGCAGCTTTTCCCTCAAGGCCTTCTTGGCTGACATTGCCCACATATCAGGAAAAAGCCAGCTTGCTAGCAGCAGTGAAGAATCTGCTTGATGAAGCAGATTCTGCTGAGGGCACCAACCAACCCAGCTCGTGAGGCCCACGCCATCCTGCAGAGCGGGACTCCCATCTGGAGAGGTAGCGACTCTGGTAAGCGAGCAGGAGCAGGTACAGTGAGACTGAGGGGGGAGGTGACCCCAGAGAGACCCCAGGAGTGACCCCGAGGTCTAGGACAGGCTGGACCGATGGATGGTGTCTTAGGGTCACTATTGCTGTGACAAAACCCCGTGACCAAAGCAACTCGGGCAGGAAAGAGTTAATTTCACTCAGTTTCCCCACATCGCTGTTCATCCCTGAAGCCAGGACAGGAGCTCAAACAGAGCTAGAACCTGGAAGCAGCAGCTGATACAAAGACTCTGGAGGGTAACTGCTTGCTGGCTTGCTCCTCCGTGCAGTCTTATAGAACCCAGGACCACCAGCCCAGGGATGGCACTACCCACAGTGGGCTGGGTCTCCCCCATGAATCACTAAGAAGATGCCCCACAGGCTTGTCTGCAGAGCCATCTTAGGAGGCGTTTTCCTAGTTAAGTTTCCCTCCTCTCAGATGACTTGGGTCAAGTTGACATAAAATTATCCGGCACAGTTTTTTTTTTTTTGTCATCTTGACACAAACACATTAAGCCACACCCTCCTTTCTCATTCAACCCCAAGACCTCATATTAAAAACATAAGCAACTTTAAAAGGCCCACAGTCTTTATAAATTCAAATACATTAAAACTCCAGTCTCTTTAAAATATCCAATCCCTTTAAACATCTAAAGCCTCGCTTAAAAGTTCAAAAGTTTAAAAGTTCCTTCAGCTGTGGGCTTCTGTAAAAATCAAAATTAAGCTAAATCCTTTCTTCAAGAGAGAACCGGTCACATCTGAACAAAGCAAAACCAAATTCCAACAGTGTAAATAACTCAGTGTCCGATATCCGGGATCCACTCACGATCTTCCGGACTCCTCCAAAAGGCTTGAGCCTCCTCTCCGCTCTGCCCTCGGCAGCACACACAGCTCTTCCTCTAGGTTCAGGCTGGCTCCCCTCCACTGCTGCTGCTGTTCTTGGCTGTCAACCCATGGTCCTGTAATCTCCAAAAACACTGGGGTCTTCTGCTGCTCCTGGGCTGCGCTTCTACCAGTAGCCTCTCATAGGTTCTCCTCATGGTGCCAAGCCTCTCTGCATGACCCCTTCCATCCTGGGGCTGCCACCGAGGCTGACCTTCCAGTGGCTTCTACCGGCCCACAGTGCCACGCCTCAATCAGCTACTCTCCATGACCCCTTCATGACTTTAAAACCAGCACCACCTGGGTGACTTACACTACCAAGTTCGGCTGTCAGCGCGAGGTACAGCCTTGGCTGCCTCTGGACCACAGCTTCTCTCTGCTCTCAGGAGACGCTTCCCAGAAGACCTCACCTCAGTGATGCTGGTCCCTTTGCTAATTTCTCAGCTCCAGCAAGCAGCATCGAGTATCCCAGGAAAGCCAAGGTTTCACATCAGTAGCTCTGGTATCTTGTTAATCACAGCTGGTTCTACAGCCCCAGCTAGCCAGAACCACAGAATTTTAATTCAAAATAACAAATGGCCCCGATAGTCTTTAAACTTCCCTCTGAAATGTCCCAAGCCTGCATCTTCTGCATTGTCTTCAACGTTCTCATCTTCCAAGCTCCTAAAGAACAGCCCAGTGAGATCTCAACACTCAATGGCTCTTCTAGTCCCAAGTTCCAAAACCCTTTCTTCCATAGTCAGGTCTGCCACAGCAATATCCTTCTACCCTGGTACCAACTTTATTTGGTTATGGTTTCTATTGCTGCAGTGAAACACCATGCTCAAAAAGCAAGTTGGGGAAGAAAGGGTTTATTTGGCTTCCGCAGCATTGCTCACCATCAGCCACTAATTAATAAAATGCCGGACAGTCGGACCTTACGGAGGCATTTTCTCATTAGAGTTTACACCTTTCAGGTAACTCTAGTTTGTATCAAATTAACATAAAGCTAGTCAGGGCACTGAGTAAGTCATGATGAGCAAGTCAGTAAGCAGCACCCATTCATGGCCTCTGCCTCAGTTCCTGTCTCCAGGTTCCTGTCTCGTCTTGAGTTCCTGTCCTGGCTCCCTTTGATGCACTTCCATGGGTTACACATATACACGTGCCCCACACACCTACACACACCACCTTCACACGCATATGCAGGCAGAAATCCCATGGCTATAGTGTAGTGGTTAGACACTTGAGTGAGCCTAGGTCCCATCTTTGGCACCAAGGAAAGGGCATTTCACAGTCTAGTGGCCTCAGACAGGCTGGCAGAGTAAATGTTGATGGTTTTAGGGTTGAAATGAATGTCCTTCCTGGAGGACATCAGAGGACTTTAAAGGGAAGGTCAGTGGCCCCAAGTGCCTATTGTCTGTGACTTAAGCCACTCCCCAGCCCTACAGGGCTTTTGCAGGCATCCACAGCCTTTCTGGTCGTCCCTACGTCTCCTGTGTGGGCTGCCCTACCTGGCAGCCTGAGACTGGCCAGTGGCCAGTTTGCTCATCTGGGATGTGTTAATCGATGGCTAGAAAATACGTAGGGTAATCGTGGGGCATTTCTGGTAAAGCGGCTTGACTAGGTGCCCTTCCAGAGCCAGACGCTGGGGCCATGCCTGGTGGTGTGTGGTCTGGGAGTCTCTGGCTACCTTGCCCTTGTGCGACTCTGCCCAGAAACTGCTGCCAGTGCTGTGGGCTGATTTATGGTGGTTTCCTGTGGAGCCTGCAGCCCCAGTCTGTGGCCTCTCTGCCACCCTCTCACAGACACAACTCGCCATGGGTCCGTATAAGTTCCCTGTGGTTGCTATAACAAACGACCACAAGCTGAGTTGCTTTAAACAATATAAACTTACTGTCTTAGCCCCGGAGTCAGAAGTCTCGGTTCTGTCTTAGTGGGGAAGGGGGCGTGGCGAGGTTGACTCCTGGAAGCACAGGAGAGGGTACATTATCTTCCTTTTGCAGCTTCTGGAGGCCTCGTACACCTCATTCTCTGTCCTCAGAGGGTTTCCCTCAAGCCCTTGTTCCTGCCGGCACATCTTTCTCCCCCAACCTTCCCTCACACTCCCCTCCTAGATGTAATGTGCCTGACTTCATCTGGCCCACTATTTCCTTCAGGATACTGTCCTTACAATCCAGTCCATAGCAGGATCACATCTGTAGAGGCCTGCTCACAGCGCACTAAATGGCATCTCCCAACACTTGCGCCCAGTGGGTACCTTAACAAAGGGCTCTTTAAGTTCTGCACAAGCGAGGTGCCTTTGTGTCCAAAAATTTGTCTTTGCGTGTATGTGGTGTGTGTGCGTACACAGTGTGACTGTCTCTGTGAGTGTGTGCGTGCATGTTGTTTAGCATAGTGCACTTAGGGAGGTCAAAGGACACCTGGGCATCATGGTGGGGGTGGGAGTGGGGTGGGGTGGGGACTACCGCAAACTCCAGGCTAGCTGGCCTATGTGCCTCTGGATGAGTCTCCTGTCTCCACCTCCATCTTTCCCGGGGAGTGCTGGGTTGACGGCTGTGTGGGATCTAGGAGCAAACGCAGGTTGTAAGGCTTACATAGCTACACCCAGAGCTCTACCCGGTGAGCCATCTCAGGCCCGCACACATTTTCCTTTAACTTTCATACATATGCATTTATTATAGGTTGACAAATAAAATATGCTGTCAGAAAATTATAAAGAATCATTTGAACAGTTTCTTAAGTTATCTATTATTTATTTCATGTGCATTGGTGTTTTGCCTGCATGTATGTCTGTGTTAGGGCATCAGATCCCCTGGAACTAGAGTTACAGACAGGTGTGAGCTGCCATGTGGGTGCTGGAACTCAAATCCTGGTCCTCTGGAAGAACAGCCAGTGCCCTTAACCATTGAGCCATTTATCCAGCCAATTTGAAACAAGTTTTTAGAAGGGGCAGCAGGGTGGTTCAGCAGGGAGGGCACTTGCCATGCAAACCTTGCGACCTGGGTCTCCCTGGCACCCACATAAAGGTGAAATGGGAGAGCTGGTTTCACAGAGTTGTCCTCTGTGGCACAACCCCCTCCTACCATTCACATAGCAATAATAAATAAAATTAGAAACTAAAACAATAGAATGGTACTTTGGTATATATGTATATAATATATACACCACATATATGTGTACACAATACATACATTTATATATATATACATATAGTTTTACCATTAGAGACTAATGTAAATTTATATACTTATGCAATGGATGTATCTGTTTTGCATAAAGCATTAAATCTTGCTGAATACTCGATACTGCAGCTCAGGCATCTGTAACGTTCTCCAGATTAACCCATGTTCTGACGTTGCCTTTACATGGCCCATAGTACACAGCGGCAGAAGTACATTCAGGGCCATTCCAGAAGACTTGAAAGTTCTGTCCTAAGCCCAAATGCAGATTCCTTTAACGTGAAAACTGAACCCTTTAAAACAATGCAATTGAAAGAGGTAGGAACCTGAGATATATGCCCTGAAGAACGGAGGTAAAAAGTTATTGGAAGTCTTTGTTCTTGGTCACGGAACCTCCGTGCTTCCGTGAGAGCTGCACGGTCTCCTCAGTTAGAACTCTGCAGGGCAGGTGGAGGGTGCAGTGGCTTTCACCTGAGCAGAGTTGCATCAACAGCTACAGTCCAGTGCCATGTCACGAGATGGCACGTGAAGATCAGTGTGCCGACAAGTGTGTTTAGAGTCAAGGCTGCACTGGTCACGTGACCCAACTTCTGTTGTTACGTCTCTTGCTGACCCACAGCTGAAGAAGCCTTATACTGTGGCCTCATTTGGAGCCAGGGTCCTTGCTCAAGTTAAGACCATCCATCCTCACACCCAAGAGGTCCCATAGCAGTGACTGGGGTGTTCTTAAGAGAGATGCGGGCGCAGACACAGAGAAAATGCCCTCTGACTGTGGTGGGGTTTAGATGTGGTCACAAGGCAAGGAATGCTGAGAACACTGGCCACTGCTAGAAGCTGAGAGGAGGCATGGCGGGTGTGTTAGACCTGAGGGGTGGGGGACCAGTTCCATGACTGTTTGATTAAAACAAGCTGTGTTTAGTACTGGCCAGCCGGCTGCCTCTCCCGAAGCCGGGATTCCAGAGAGCAGCCCCTCGCAGGCTTTTGAGGTCCCTTATACGGGGAAGGGTTAGGGTTGATAGAAAGCAGCTGTCGGGATAATTGGCCATTAGCATCCGGACAGAAGAGTGGGGGGACTCAGGGTTCAAGGCTGCTGCCTGTGGGGTAGGTAAGTGTGAGAATCCATCATGTTGAAAGGGATCATGAAGGTATCAGGGAAGACATATTTTCATAAGGCAGAAGGGCAGACATATATCACAGGCTCGGGAGTTTATTAGCAAGGCGAAGGGGTGGTTGTACATCATGGGGTCACAAGTTCAGCATAGGCTAAAAAACATGGTTTGCAGGATACGTTAGGCTTAGGAAATCAAAACCTACTCTCATAAAGTCTGGAGACTTAATAGCAATGCATAACAGTGTAGCCCCTTAGCATCAATATGGCTCCTCTTTTGGTTTCACAGTTGGTTCTCACCTGAAGTCTAGAAAGAGCCCTAGTCTGTCTATACCTCTGCCCTGGCTTGTGACTTTCAGGACCAGGAGAGAAACCAGTAGCCCCAGGGACAGTGCATAGCATCCTGTTCCGGAATCTGCTGTTGGGGCTGGGAAGCCCCACAGAGGTCCTGGCCTCCGGAGCACGCTGGCAGTGAGTGGGTGACAATCTACAGCATCTTCTGGCCTCAAGCCAAATAACTGTTCCTGCTCTTGTGGGCCACCAGCTGCTCAGAGAAAGCGACCGCAGAGCCGTGGCAGGAACAGTCCAGCCGGGAACAGGGAGAGCTATGCTGGGGCCAGCTCCTTGTTCTCATCAGGTTCAGGATGACACGAGCCTCCATCCAAAGGCTCAGTACCACTGAGGCAAGAAGACTACCTTCACCACAGGCCTGAGCCAGATACGGATGGACCGTGTTCCCTGCTGTGGGCCCCTCAGAGACCGACCCACCTGTCTTGGCTTGGTTTCCCGATGCTGTACTAAATACCCGAGGTGAGAGGGTGATTCTGGCCCACAGTTCAGGGTTCTGGAAGTCTGGGTGGCAGCAGGAACTTGACATTCCAAGGATCTACAATCACAGAACTGAGCGTGAAGGCCACAGAGTGTTCTGCTCTCCGGCGGTTATTCAGCCTGTGCTGCCCTGTCTTTTGGACCCACTCACAATTAAAATGGGTCTTCCCATGTGAATTAATATGATCAAGACAGCCCCCCAGGTATAGCCTGAGGTTCTAGATTCTGTCTATTTAACAGCACTATCACACCCCTTCCCCAACCTGAGGAGCACAATTCTGTGGCAGGGTGCTGGTAGGCAGATAGCTGGGAAGACACCCATCTGGGCTTGCTGGTGGCCGGTCCTTGCGGTGTCTCCAGCCCTTGCTCTAGGTTTGACTCCTTCTAAGACACTGGTCAGTTCAGCCCAGGAGCCCATGTGTGACTTCTGGCCTTGTGCCCATCTGTGAGAACAGTCACATCCTGGTCTCCTGAGGGTGAAGAGGAAAATTGAGAACAGAAGTATAGAATGTTCTCTAGGATGTTCTTCTGCGAGCATGTGTGTACAAGCATGTGTGTGTGTGTGTGTATCTGTATGTGTGTGTCTATGTGTGAGTATATATCTGCATGTGTGTGTCTATGGGTGAGTATCTGTATGTGTGTCTCTGTGTGTGCGTCTGTGGGGACACATGTGAACGTGGGGGCACATTCATGTGTGTACATGTATGTGTGGAGCCTGAGGTTGACATGGAGTATCTTTCTCCATTATTTTTTACATTATTTAGTGAGGCGGGGTCTCTGAGCCTGGAACCCTCGATGGCACTGTCTAACATTCTCTGGGGAACCCCTGTCTCTGCTTCTCCGTTGTTGGGATTATAAGCAAGTCAGCAGCTATGCTAGCCTGGCTTTGGTGGGTTCTGGGGATCCGGGCTCAGTCTTCAAGCTTGTACAGCAAGTCTTCCCCCCCGAGCCATCTCAGGCCTTCCTCGGAGTTCTAAAGTTCAGAACTGGCTGTGTTGGAAGGGACATGTAGCTTCCAGAGCATTCTGTCTTCAGTGTGGTTTGTGGCGACACGTTGTGGTCTCAGTTCCCAGACTGTAGATACTGAAACCTCAACACGTCTTCATGTTCGGAGGCTGGCAACCCGGTGGTCCCTCGGAGGGTCTCATCAGGGCTCCTTCACGCTGCTGCTAGTTAGCCGACCTCTCAGCTCGGGTGGGAGGGTCCAGAGTGACTTGCTGCACACAGGAGTTGGTTCTGGCTCTCAGTTCAGGCTCCATGTTGGCTAGATGGTCACAAAGGTCCCTTGAGAGCTAAAGCCAAGGCTCAAGTCTCCCGCTTCAAGCTGGGAACTGACGCATGGTTAGTCCCATTGCGTTCCATAGGCCAAAGTCACACGGCCTTTGTGGGCACGGGGGTGGGGGGGGAATGACACACCGCAAAGGATCAAGGGAGTAAAGGCAGAATCACCCAGGGCTAGCTCTCTGATGGACCGTGGGAGAACCATCGCCAGCTGCAGCGAGCACAGACCCAGCCGACTGATGGGAACGATCTGTAGTAAACACAAAGGATAAGTCAGGTGATGTCACCCTACACTGCCCAGGGCCAGGTCCGTGGCCTCAGGTCATTTTCTCACTCTGCTTTCCCAGAGCCTCACTGTCATCCGTCTTGGCTTAGGCAGGAGGGTATGTGGAATATGGAGCTTGAAATTGGTTCTCTCCACTGTGTGGTTCTAGGCCAGTGGTTCTCAGCCTGTAGGTTGTGATTCCTTTGGGGTAGAATGACCTTTTCACAGGGGTCACATATCATATATTTACATTACGATTCATACCAGTAGCAACAGGCCGGGCGGTGGTGGCGCACGCCTTTAATCCCAGCACTCGGGAGGCAGAGGCAGGCGGATCTCTGTGAGTTCGAGACCAGCCTGGTCTACAGAGCTAGTTCCAGGACAGGCTCCAAAGCCACAGAGAAACCCTGTCTCGAAAAACAAAAATACAAAAAAAAAAAAAAACCAAAAAAAACCCAAAACATACCAGTAGCAACAAAAATAATTTTATGGTTGGGGGTCTCCACAACATGAGGAACTGGGTTAAAGGGTCGCAGTGTTGGGAAGGTTGAGAACCACCACTCTAGGGGATTGAACACAGTTCATCAGGCTTGGCTGCGAGCATCCACAGCCCTAAGCCCTACCTCCCTGTCCATGCACACACTTCTCAGAAAGGAAATGAGTATTTGCCCTTCTGAGTCTGCCTTATTTCTCTTAACTGGTGACTCCTGGTTCCATCCATTTTCCAGGAAACGACAGGCTCCACGGTATACATGTTCACATTTTCTTTGTCCAGTCACCTGTTGACAGCCATCTAGGCTAGTCCCACGTCCCAACGACAGTGCAGACAGCAGCAGTTGAACAGGCAGGATGTGGGGGTGGCCTGTGTGGCACTGACTTGGGTCCTTTGGGTACGCGCTGACCTTGGTAGCTGGGTCAAGGGTGGTTCAGCTCTTAGTTGTGTATTTTCTTTTGGAGTCCCCACACAGTTTACATCCTGGGGACATTTTTTTATTTAACTTAACATTATCGTTTTATATTATACATATAAGTATTTTACCTGCATACATGCTTGTGTCCGATGCTCACAGAGGCCAGAAGAGGACACTGGATCTCTTGGAACTGGAGGAGCTGCCATGTGGGTGCTGGGAATAGAACCCTAGTCTTCCGCAAGAGCAGGCAGTGCTCTAGGCCTCTGATCCATCTCCCCAGTCCCTCTGATCATTTTGCAAACTAGAACAAAGGCTTTACTAGGTAAGCTAACCTAACTGTCTGAATATTCCCATACAATGGAAGGAGGTTAAGGAAGGTATGGGCCCTGGACTCTGGAGTGTGAGACCCCGATACTCTCCTCATCTCTGCTTCCACAGTGGGAGTTCCTTCCCCATAGTCCTACCCAGTCCTGGGCTCCATCCTGTCCTGGTGTGATCCCTGCAGGGTGAGCCCTTCTGCCTCTGTGCTGGAAGAAGCTGCCTGCGGGTGTGGGTGCAGGCACCCTGTCCCCCGTGCCCAGGCAACACAGTCCTGTACTTCAATTCTTGGCCCCTGTTGGGTTTCAAGCCAGGGGAACATGAAGGCCACACGCTTCCTATTCCAGATGGTTAGGGTCTGTGACAGTTAACCCTCCTGAGACCCTATTCACAGCAGCTCCCGTCTGCCAGGCCCTTGGCACAGGTTAACTTGTGTTAAGTTGTACAGTCCTCCCCTCAACCATGTCCTGCTGGCACCCTGTTCAGAATGTGACCTTGTTTAGACACCATCTTCACAAGTGGAGGGGTTTGAGGTAAAGGCATTCCTGCTGAGTTAGGGTTAAAGTTGACAGGGGGTGGGGGTGGGGGATGGAGGGGATGACAGGTGTCCTTGCAAAGAGACAGGAGAAGCGAGACCATCACTCAATGTAATAATGAATTTAAGAAACTTCAAGTTGTGGCGCTGAGAGTTTTATTTTTGCTTTGTCCCTGTCTCCCTTTTGTGCGGGTATAATCTTCTAGATCTCTCCTTCCCCAACTTTGCATGTTCAGTATGCCAAACCTTATCTAATGTGTCCTGGGACTCGAGGGTCCGTCCTTTTCTGACACAGGGGCTCAGTCAGATAACTGTCTCTAACTTCTCTTTTGTTTATTGCTTTTGACACTGGGCCTCTCCGTGTAGCTCTATTGAACCAGAACTTGCTATGCAGACTGACCTCCGACTCACAGAGATGTGCCCTTGGAGCCCTCTCAGTATGACCCACTAATGACCCCACCCACAGCTTGAGAACAGACTCTTGGTTCCAGAACTGGGAGGAAGCACAGGTGAGCTGCTTTTTGAGCTTGGGGAGTACCCTCCAGTGTGGATGCTAGTCAGCCGGCTGGGGCAGCAGTCTCAGACCACAGGCTTATCTCTGCAGCGGGATGCTCGGAGTGGCTCTTCTTGCAGTAGGATGCTCGGGGTGGGTCTTCTCTGCAGTGGGATGCTCAGAGTGGCTCACAAGATGTAGTTCTTGGTAGTTAGTATTGGAGCTTTGACCATTCAGAGGTCAGAGAGGAAGGAGACCGCCCAGGACTGAGGAATCCTCAGTGGTAACTCATACAGCACACTGGCTTTGGGTGGTGCCGCTCTTTGTTTTGTTGAGACAGTGTCTCACTGTGTAGCCATGGCTAGCCTGGAACTCACTCTGTAGACCAGGCTGGCCTCCAATTCAGATCTCTGCCTGCTTCCACCAACAGGGCGATGCTGCACACCCTTAATCCCAGCATTTAGAGGGCAGAGGCAAGGAGGATCTCTGAGTTCAAGGCCAGCCTAGTCTACAGAGTGAGTTCCAGGGCAGCCACAGAGAAAACTTGACTTGAAAAGCCAAAGGGGGGGGGGGGGAAGGTGTACACCATGCCTGGCTTCTGGGAAGCACATGCTATCAATATGTCCATTTTCTAGATGTGGCGGGGTGGGGGGAGGAGGGGGAACAAGAGGGGACGCAAGACCTCATTGTCTTGAGCCTGAAAGTGGCCAAACTGTTGTCAGGGACCTGGAAACTGATTCCTAGTTAGCAGTTTGAGGGAGGTTTTTCCTTCCCACCCCAAGTTTGGGCAGGAAGTACTCTGTGATCAGTCAGGAGGCCTGTCTGGTTCATGCCCTAGGTTTGAAGATGGGGCCCAAGGTAGAACTGCAGGGTTACAGATTCAGGTCTATAATCTTCTAAACTTCACTACGCAATCCAGGGCCATCCCCCCCCATCCCCTCTTCAGAGCCTCCTGCTGGTTCCAGGAACCCAGAGCCACCCCCATGCCCCCTGCAGAGTCCCCCTGCTGGTCCCAGAATCCAAGGGCCATCCCCCATCCCCTCAGCAGAACCTTCTGCTGGTCCCAGGCAGGGCAGCAACCACCATGCTTGAACTGGCCAGAGAGCCCCACACTGCGGTGTCTTCCAGTGGACTCTGTGCCTATAACCGGATGTCTGACAGGTGCTGGGACTCAAGAGCCGGAATGGGGAACTTGCCGGAAGAAGTGAGTCCAAGTGGTCTGTTAGGAGTTATAGCTCTGCCAGGTGAATGGCTGCAGGCCATGAGCTGGGAGCCTGGGATTTCCCAGACTACTACCCTGATCTGTGAAGATACAATCAGATTTCCGTTTTCTGATCCCCCCCCCCTCCCCCGGACAGAAACACAGATCGAGGAGTCAAAGAGAAAACGCAGGAACAGGAAAAGAAAAATACTGCTCAAACACAAGACAGTTTTTAAAAAATATATTTATAAATCGAGGGCAGTGGTGGTGTGGTGGCACATGCCTTTAATCCCAGCACTCAGGAGACAGAGTTGGGAAGATCTCTCTGAGTTCAAGGACAGCCTGGTTTACAGAGTGGGTTCCAGCACAGTCAGAGCTACACAGAGAAATCCTATCTCAAAAACCCAACACACACACACACACACACACACACACACACACACACGAGTTTTTATTTATGTGTGTTCAAAAATATGTGTGTGTGTGAGTGTATGTGTTTGTCAGGTTTGTGCCACAGAAGCCAGAAAAGGGTGTCAAGTCCTCTGAACCTGAGGGTCGCAGGTGACTGTGAGCTGTCAGTTTGGTCCTCTGCAAGAGCAAGCGCTCATAACTGCTGGACCATTTCTCCACCTCTAAGTATCACGATTTTTGGAATACAGGGTCTCACTTTGTAGCCCAGGCTGTCTTGAATTCATGGAGTTCAAAGTCATGGAGATCCACCTGCCTCAGCCTCTCAGGTGCTGAGATTACAGGAGTTTGGCCGCACAAATGGTCTTCGTGGGGCTGAAGATCAAACCCAATTTCAGGTATACTGGACAGACACTTTCCAGACTGAGCCACACCCCAGCCTACTCTCACTTTGGAAAGTGTATCAGGATTAGCCATGCTAAATAAGAAAGACCTCCTTTCCTCTCCACCTGACTAGGGGTAGACATTTGCTCTTCCTTGTTTGGCCACTCCACTTTACATACCACAAGCAGTGGGGCAGACACAGAGAACAAGACTGTCAGGGACTCATGACCCCCCTCTTTATGACTTCCGGTTCCCTAGCACCTCATGGACCAATGTGGTTGCTCTGCTTCAGCCCTCACATATGTATTCCAGGTATTTGGGAAGCAATGAAAGCTGTGTGCCCTCCTCTCTTTTGAAATCCCGGTGCTGGCTCAGAGGTTAAGGTCGCTTGCCACCAAGCCTGATGACTTGCGTCCAATCCTTGGGAACCCACACAGTCCTCTGATCACCACGTGGGCATCATTGCATGTGTGTGTATGCACCCATGCACACACAAAATGTAATAGGTGGGCATAGGTGCACGCCCTCTAGTCTGGCATGCTGGGATTTTGAGGTCACATAGTTGGCATAGTAAGTTCCAGGCTAGCCAGGGCTACCCAGTGAGACCCTGTCTATAAATATAAATATAAGATGTCCCAGTCCTGAGAGGTGGGTTAGCTGGAGTTTGGAGCCTCAGAACCTAAGAACTAAGTGGGCCTTCAGGTCACATGTAACTCCAGCACTCAGGATACAGAAGAGATCTCCCAAGCAGGCGAGTCAACTAGACCCCTAACTCTTTGAGTTCTGGGTTCAAGTAAGAGACCCACTAAGAAATACACTTGGCATCAACCTCAGAACTTTACCACACACGAGTGCACATACATACACATATGTTTCCTAACACGTTTGAACACACATATACATATGTACAAAATGAACAAACATGTATACTGTACATATGCAAAAACTCAAAATAACAACAACAACAAAAAAACAAGAACTAAGATGTCCTGTAGAGTCACATACAACTGGTCCATTTTTTTTTTCACTAAAATAGTTTTAGAGATGGGAGCACCTGTAAGGCCACTGAGTGCGCGCGCGCGTGTGTGTGTGTGTGTGTGTGTGTGTGTGTGTAAGCCAGGGAACAGGCAGAATATCCAGACTCAGCCCTCGTAGCCTTGTCACTCATTCTGTGGCTGAGTCACTTATTTGTGTGTGTGTGGGGGGGGGGTAGTGTCACAATTTTCACATAGCTGTATGATCTCAAGTTTTGCTTTTGTCTTATGATGTCCCTTGTAAGAAGCCAGCTACCCCCTGTGTGATTACCAACATGCCTCCTGGCCATTCTCAGTCAGCATCACCCAGCACACACTCAACAAATATGCATCGGGAACACGAAAGTATGCTGGGGTGTCCCCAGAGCGTCCCTCGACTTCTGGGTCCCCTTCCTCAAACTCTAGGTCTGTGTCTTGGTTCTGACTCCAGTAGCAGACCTTGAGCTGAGGATGCGGGGTCACAGGGAATGGGGAGATGGCTACTAGAGAACCAAGGGCCTCACACGCACCAGGCAAGTGCTCTACCACTGACCTGCACTGCCAGCCCACAAACAATACACATTCCACTCAGAGTTCTAAGGTCCAGGAAGACCAAGGTCAAGGTGGCTAGTGAGGGCTGCCTGCTGCTCCTGAGAGGCCTCATTGTTACGTCCTCCCTCCTGAAGGCACAAGGAATGAGACTTCTCCCTGGGCCTTTCGGAAGGTCTTGACTCTTGCCCCTGATGATCCCGCCTCTTAATTCTCTCCCCTTCCTGATTTAGAGTTCTGCATCTGGAAGGATCCCAGAGCCTCTGGCACCTGTCTTGGACACCTCTAGTCCTTGGAGTGTCCTGGTGGGCTGAGGCTCCCTGCTATCCTGTGTCCTCCCTGTAATCCTACGGTGAGGCTTACATGGAAGGTTTCTGCATTTTAAACTTTGGTTTCAATAGGATCTTGGCCTCCGTGTCCTCAGAGTTCCCGTCAAAGTGAGCTCTCCACCCAGCCAGTGTCAATCACCCCCAGAGGAACGGGGACCATGGGTGCACAGGGTCACCATCTCATCATCTCAGTTGTTTTCCTGAGCTGTGCCCATCACGAAGTGGTACCCCATGTCTCTTTAATACCGATCGTTAGTGGTCTTTGACGCAGTTGCGGCCTGGTGACGCTCTTCAGATGCTTGTTGGTGCTCAGAAACCAGCGAGCAGTGGCGTTCCCTGGCCTTGGTGCTCTGTGTCCAGCTCACAAACTGATAAAAATAGTTGGTGGATAAGAACTCCGAGTGGGCTGTGAGCCAGCAGTCAGAGACTGGCACAGGGTCAGGAGAGCCTGCGTCTTCTCAAACATCATTGGACCACTGGCCACCCTCATCTCGCAGTCTGGCGTGGCCCCTCATCGTTCCACTTGGTCCCTGGGGCTCAGGGTGGCCCCGCACGCCCCTTTAGGCATGAGCAGATCATTCCAGATCCAACTTCCCCAGGCCTGGAAGGGTTTTCCCGTTTGTCTCAACTTCCCCAGAACCCAACCCTCTCCCAGGTCACAAGGGCACTCCTGCTAGGGTTTCCCAGGATGTCTGCGGCCAGTCCCTTCCCCAGGCACAACTACATGCAGCATCTTGGCTCTTTCTCTTCCGGAACCTCCGGGGCATCCACAACGCCTACGTTACCATTATTCAAAGACAAAGGTTGTAAGTTTTCTCTTTTCCTTTTTAAAGAAATTACATCCTGAGATTGCAAAATGAGGGGAAAAGTTTGATCAGAACTGAACTCCTCGCGGCCTTGGCAATGCCTCTGCTAGTCCTCAATGTGTCATTCCGCTCCAGTGATTTCACATTAACCCTTGAATAATTTAAGAAAGGAGGTGGGGTGGCTGTGATGGTCGCCATGGGATGGATGGGACCTTGAACACAGAAGCTTGTAACGTTCTCAAGGAAACAGATGGGAGCTGCTGGGCTTTGAAATTCCCTGGCTCAGGATGACACTAACCAGCATTTGCCCCATGGGTGTTCCTGTCTGGGAACAGCTGTGGCTCAGAGAGGTCAGGTGACTTGAGCAAAGACACACAGTTGGGGCATGGGATGAAGACTAAAGCTTAAGTCTGTCATGATTTAAGAGGGTGCCCAGACCCTAGGAATGGCAACTTATTTTAATTGCGTGGCTGTAGGTTATCTGGTCATCTGTGGAGTTTTCCCTAGGAGCTCTTCAAATTCTTTCATTTCCACTTGTGTAGGGCTGTGGTCTGTGTCCCTCTCCTTAAAGCTGATTAGACTCTGTGGTTTCAGCAACAGAGAGAGGCATACCGCCAACCCCAGGTCCTCAAAGGCCTCCCAAGCCACCTGGCCTTCCAGGACGCTTGCTTTAGAGGCAGCTAGGCACCGTGGGAAAAGTGTGATCATCTGGCACTGTCCACTGGAAAGGCTGGATGGAGCCACTACAGCCAGCAGCCCAGCTGGGTTCCTCCCACCCTCCAGCCAGTTTCGAATGCCATTGTCAGTGTCTAGCCCCAGCCAACAGCTGACTGCAGCTAAGGAGGGGCCCTAAGGACAGACCCAACTGCACCTTCCCAGGTTCCCCCACCTAATACAGAATAGGCCAAAAAAAATGGGGTTGTTAAAGATGTTGTGTGTGTGTATGTGTGTGTGTGTATCATAATGCTGGGTATCAAAACATGTATATATGAATACAAACACACATCCTTAACAACAAATAACCACTATATAACTGGAGCACTCCTAGCCAAATCACTATAATATAGGACAATTTTTTTTTTTTTTGGTTTTTCGAGACAGGGTTTCTCTGTGGTTTTGGAGCCTGTCCTGGAACTAGTTCTTGTAGACCAGGCTGGTCTCGAACTCACAGAGATCCGCCTGCCTCTGCCTCCCAAGTGCTGGGATTAAAGGCGTGCGCCACCACCGCCCGGCAGGACAATTTGTTATACAGCAGAACTAACTGTGACATTCCATTTGAGAAATTTGTTTAGCTTCCCTGATGCATTAACAAGAAATGAAATAGTTCTGAAGTACCCAATGTGCTCATCTTGTATAAATACAGGCTCTCCAAATCTGCTCCAGCCACTTAGAGGCCCAAGTCAAGGACTCTCCTAGTCCATTTGGGCTTCTAGGATAAGACACTGTCGGCTGAAGGGGTTGTACACAGTGGAGCTTGGGAAGTGAGGCTACCAAAGGCTGTTTCTTTGTTCATAGATGGTCTTTCCCTGTGCTTCCACAAGGTGGGGGAAGGAAAGGAATTCTCTGGTCCTCTTTATAAGTCTTTGGGGATCTCACCACATCCCAGCTCTGTCCCCATATCTTCCCTAGTAATTAGTTCTTGAGAAAAAACACTAAGACATAGTAGGGGCTCCGGCACAGGGTACCTGGATTGGGGTGCCAGCCTCACAAATGGACAACCAAGTGTGCTATAGAAAAACCTTTGTATACTGTAAATATGTATTGCTCTCGTTGGTAATAAAGAGCTGATTGGCAGATAGCTAGGACTTATGGGGCAGAGAGAATGCTGGGATGTAGAAGGGCAGAGTCTCAGGAGATGCCAACCATGTTCCGAGGAATCAGGACTTGTAGAAAATGAGGTGTCAAGTCACATGGCAAAACATAGATAAGAAATATGGGTTAATTTAAGTTGTTAGAGCTAGTTAGTAATAAGCCTGATCTATCAGGTGAGCATTTGTAATTAATATAAGCCTCAGAGTGGTTATTTGGAAGCAGCTTGTGAAACAGAAACTTCCGCCTACACTTGACCTTCTGCCTTCACTGCCATGTCCCCCAGTGTCCCTATCTGTAAGCAGAGTCCCACTTTCTATTGGGCTGTGAGAAGTTGACCAGAAGCTGCCCTTGAAGTTCCCGTGCACAGCTCCTGACACACAGAAATGATTTTGGGTGAAGGAAGGAGAAGAAAGGGGACAGGTTAGGAGAGAAGGCCAGAGGGAAGGGAAAAGGGAAACCGAGGGAGAACAGGAGGGAGAACTGAAGGTTCTGGAGCTGGTGCAGGGATAGGCATGCAGAGGAAGACTTAGCGTGGCTATTTGATCTGAAGATGACAGGCTTGTAGAATTCTTGGGTGGGGAGGGGTGTCCCAAGAGCCATCCTATGCCATCAAGGAACCTTACAAAGTTGCCATGAAAAACACCAGTAGGGACATGGGGTGGGGCCACTAGAGCCTGGGACTACTAATTGTTAACAAGCCCCTCCCACCCAAATGTTGAGCCTCCAGAGCAACCCTGTCCTTCATTACTTCCGGTTCCTGGGTGGGTATGGATCTAGGACCCAGTTTATCCTGTTCCCTTGCACCCAAGGCTTAATGGTCACAGGCAATAGCAACCCAGTGGGCATGAGCGCGGAGGCCTGTGACTCAGGAATGTGCCCCGGGATCTCTGTGCTGGTCAGCCCCTTCATTCTGGAAAATGGAGATGTGGGCAGCAGCACCAGTGTCTGAGGGTGGTCAGGCTTGGGTCCTCAGCAGCACTGACTCCTCTGGTACTTGGAAGAGAGCCCAGTACGTACCAGTAGGAGCGTACCTGCTTACTGTGTACGTGAGTGTGGCTCAGACCATGATGCTCCCAAAACTGACAGCAGAAAGGAAGGAAATTAAAAAGAAAAAGAAAAAAGCAGGGTGGTGATGCCTCACGCCTTTAATCCCAGCACTTGGGAGGCAGCAGATTTCTGTGAATTCAAGGCCAACCTGGTCTGTAGAGTAGAGTTTCAGGACAACCAGGGGTACACAGAGAAACCAGGGGTACACTCAAGAAACAAATCAACATGAAAAAGGAAGAAAAGAAAGATAGTAATGTACATCTAAATTTTTATCTGCAGAACTGCATCAAGGATTTGGGCAAAGATCTCTGGTAGGAAATCAGCTTCCTCAACTTGCCGAGGTCCCCGAGGACCCCAGATCTGAGATGCCACTGGGGTCCTCTGCACCTGCTCCTAGCAGTGTTAGTGGAGATATTAGTGAGAGTTCTTATTGTCAAGGGGACCAATGCCAGCCTCTTAGTGGTGGGTGGTCTTTTCCAACCCCACTTTATGTGACTGAGAGTGGTCTAGGTGTCTCTTAGCTCTTTTGACACAATTTCCTCACTTGCCCTTAAGAACCCTTTGGTTTGGGAGTCAACCACACCTAATTTCCCAGATTCTGACATCTGGATACTTGCCCCAGGTAGGTGCCAAATGCCCTGAGGCATACGGTACTAAGCTTGTTGGAACCTGCTCGGGGGTTCCCGAGGAGGCAGGCATCCTCTCCATACGAAGTGGGATGCTGCCTGCTCCCTGTATTGCTGGGAACCTGGAGATCCTGTGTTTCCATTTCTTAACCTGAGAACCGGCAGTGGCGGATAAATCCGTACATGCTGGCTCTGCACATGCCTCTCGGTGGTCTGTCCTGTACTCCACTTGAGTGGCAGAGTCGGGTGGGGTCCTTGGGCCACGTGTCCAGTCCGCTGCGCACAGTAAGCACTCAATGAAAACGACTTTTATGGTCACGGCTAGGGGCCGCGCTCTCCTTAAGCACTGTGGTCCTCAGCGCCTCCTCCCGCCCGAAGGCAGCAGGGCGGGGCGGGGCCGGCACGGCGCAGCCCAATCAGCGTTGCCTGTGGGCTTGGGGGCGTGGCACAAGGAGCTTCAGCTACTAGGGGCGGCTCGCCTAGTGCGGGACCCACTCGCAGAGCCCAGCATCCGCAGGGTCCCAGCGCCGCAATCTGCTGGCCCAGCTCCGCCCAGGTTGAGACCAGAGTTCTGCTCAGGTGAGAAGGGACTCGGTCCCGCTGCTCTTTTGTTTGTATGAGAATAAGTCTCTCCGCGAGCCCAGGCTGTCTTCGAACTCTCAGCCATTCCCCTGCCTCAGCTGCGATGTACCCTCTTTCTGTCTTTTGCGACGCTCTTTCTCTGACTAGCGCAGATGCGGTGCTTCAGGGCTGCGTGCCGCGGCACTCTGCCTGTTCGGGTGAAGGAACGGAAGCTCAGTTACGAAGCCTTTTGGCAGGGACTGACTAACAGTTAGGAAACTGAAGAGCCGGGCCCCCAGTCTGACTGCAGGCAGCTCCGCGCTCCACCGGAGGCGCGCGCTCTTTTGCCCTCCCAGTGCTGTTTGCCATCATTTGGGAAGGGGTAGTGTGTTGTCAGTGGGCGTCGATAGCTGGAACGCTGATGGCATGGTTGCGTTAGAGGGGTGTTTCACCCTGTGTGAATAGGGTCCAGGTGATCACAGGGGCAAGTTCCTTTTGTCCCAAGTTACAGAGCCACGCCCCTTTCCAGTTTCACTGGCAACAGGCTTGCAGTGAGGAGGTCTCCTCCCCGTTTCAGTTAAAAGTACTGAGGGTCAGAGTGGTAAAGTGAGCTGTACCAGCAGGACGGGACCGGAACCCACTTCTGACTGCTTCCAAAGCTTCACATAGTTGTGTTCAGGTATAGCGCAGTCTGGCCTCCAAATCAAGTTAATCCTCCTGTCTCCGTTTCGCCAACGTGTTGGGATAACAGTTATTCTAGAGAATATTTTAGGGAACATATTCCAGACTTTTTTTTTTTTTTTGCTAAAGTGGGCACCTTGAATAACTCCTCCTGTCAGGAGTCTTGGCCCCAGGAACTTAGGAGGTTGGCTGCCCCATATGAGGAAAGCCAAGGCCAGCTCCTTATGGGGTGTGTGCAGACTGGGCACCCGGCGCCAGATGCTTGCTTCTGCAGTCCAGTTTGAACTGGCCATCTTTCCAGGGAAAGGTGAGTTGCTAGGGTGACTAAGACTGTGAGAGGCTGTCTGGATGCTTGGGTCTCCTGGAGCCAAGAGTGGGTTCCGGGTGTTTACTGTTGGTCCTGGACTCTTTGCCCTGGTCAAGTAGGGCGAGCTCCCTTTTCCAGATGATCCCACACTCCACACATAAGGTCTGGAGTCCGACAACCATATAGAACAAGTCCGGAACGTACCCTCTGCCCTACACAGACCGAGGGGTGTGCCAGAGTCTTGTGTAGCATGTATCTGACATCCTGCTTCTGCCACCATCTCCACCACCTCCCACCCCAGAAGGAATAGCAGGTGTGGGTGGGGCTATATTGCTGTGCTGGGGTCTGCACATGGGGATCTGGGTCAGTGCTAGCTCAGAGTCCTGCTTCTCGGCTGGAGGTGCAGTGTGGCTTGTGGTATTACCCCTCCCCCCTTTGGTAGACCTGGGTCTAGATGTGAACACTCATGACTTATAGGTCCTGCCTTTTTTTTTTTTAAAAAATTGTTTTTATTGAGCAATATATTTTTCTCCACTCCCCCCTTCCTCTCCCCTCCCCTTCTACCCTCTTCCATAATCCCCATGCTCCCAATTTATTCAGGAGATCTTGTCTTAGGTCCTGCCTTTTTGAAGACAGCTCTCTGTCCTTTGTTGCCTCTGCTTTTTAACCTGACCTTCACAGGGGACTTTATTTAAAGGGTCCAGGAAAAACAGCCAGAAAAGAGAGGAGAAACACAGAGGGAGGTGCTGATTCTTAGAGGGACCAGCAATGACAGTTACCATAAGGCTGGCACCTGGCACTTTTCTGGAACATCTTGTGACCCACTATGTCCAGGGTTTCCTCGAACAATATATCTCAGCATGCCCTGCGAGTGGGCATGTCCAATTCCCTGCTGCTTAAAGTGCACGCATGTGCAGAACACAAAACAGCTGAGCCTAGGGAGTGCTTCGCCTCTAGCTGGGCTCCCCCCACTCGCAGGTTCAGAGGAAGTTGCTTTGCCAGGTACAAACATGCTTCTCTCACTCTGCCATAAGGGTGCTTTTAGCATCTCCAAGCACTTGGCCCCAGGTAGGAGTGGGTGGGAGTAGGGAACGACAGGGCTCTTCCCCAGGGTGTGGCCAGCATACTGAAAGCCTTGCCTGGTGACCTGGGTCAGCGATGCTCCCAGATCCTGGCCGCTCTGCTGCAGAAGGGTGGGGTCGGTCTGCAGGCGCAGGGGGAGGACCTAGGTGGACAGAGGAGAGCGTGGGGATCTTCGGAGCTCCCACATGGCACCCGTCTTGCGTGGACGACACAGGAAATGTCTACGGGCACGACCCTGGTGCTGACCGTGGCCTTGTGGGAGCTGGCGCGAGGCTCTTCTTTGTCACCAGTGTAATTTGTGCGTAGGGGAGGTGCCTCTGTGTCTGCTACTCTGGGAACTGGAAGCTTAATTTTTTTTTTAAACTCACTGCATTTGATGAGTCCCAGATGTGCAGAGCCTGTGTCAGTCAAGAGGGCTGATGGCTCGGTGGTTTTTCAGGAAGGGAGACTGCAGTGCAGCTTGGCGCCATCATTTCACTGAATGGAGAGTTAGCTTACCCAGCAATGTCCCCAACAGAGCACCCTGCCCCAGAGCAGGCAAGGACCGTCACATGACTAGGAACTGAGTCCAGGCTTTTCTGAACCAGCCTTGTTCTGTTTTCTTGAAAGAGTATAAAATACACATACACATAAAATCTGTCATTTTTATTTTTTTAATTTAAAAATCGTATTTATTTATTGAGTGTGTGTGTGTGTGCATGTATGTAGGTATGTACATGCTAGGGTGCGTGTGCAGAAGTCACAGGACAACTTGTGGGACTCCATCTTTCCTTTTATCTTTGTAGATCCAAGCAAATGATTGAATTTAGGTTTTCAGACTTGGCACAAACACCTTTCCCCATGGAGTCATCTCACTGCCCCAGAATGGACCACTTTTTTTTTGTTGTTTGGTTGTTTGTTTTTTGAGACAGGACTTCTCTGTGTAGCTTTGAAGCCTATCCTGTAACTCACTCTGTAGACCAGGCTGGCCTCAAACTCACAGAGATCCGCCTGTCTCTGCCTTCCAAGTGCTGAGATTAAAGGCGTGCACCACCACCACCCGGTTCAGAATGTCCCATTTAAAAAAAATACTTATCTAGTTATTTTTATGTGTATGTATTTGTCTGCATGTGGGTTTGTGCCCACAATAGTATTGCCCAAGGAGGGTAGAGCAGCATCAGATCCGCAGAACTGGAGTTACAGATGGTTGTGATCCTGCAATGAAGGTGCTGGGAACCGAACTTGGGTCCTCTGAAAGAGCAGCAAGTGCTCTTTCTTAACTGCCGAGCCATCTCTCCAGCCCTCCAAAAACGCTACCACCTTAAAGTGCACAGCTGAGGGCATTTAGCGTATTGGTAGTGTTGTATGGCCAGTGCAACAATCTGACTCCAGAACATTCTCAACATCCTGTGTCCACAAGCAGTTGTGCCTCAGGCTTCTCCTCCAGCACTTATCGCTGCTTGGTGTCTTTGGACCTTCTCTCATTCTGGACATTTCTCACAGGTAGAATCCTGCAGCCGCCTAGTGTTTGTGCCTGGGCATTGTCAAGACCCATCCATTTGGTAGCATATATGTGAATATATTTACTGCATTTTTTTTGAGACAATGATTTACAATGCAGCCTTGGACTACCTGAAATGTGCTCTATAGACCAGGCTGGCCTTGAACTCAGAGATCACCTGTCTCTGCCTCCCAAGTGCTGAGATTAAAGCCATGCACCAACATACCTGGCTTTACTGCTATTTTTTTTTTCAGTGTGCAAAGTGATGGTTTCTCTATAGCATTTTCTTTCTTTTTGGTTTTGAGATGGGTCTCACTGTGTAGGCCTGGCTGGCCTAGAACTCACAATGTAGCCCAGGCTGGTCAACCCTCTTATTGATTATAGGTGTGCCATCACCATGACTCATTTTTGTGCTGGGGTTGGAAAAAGGCATGCAAGACCAGTGTTCTGCTAGTGAACTACATCCAGCCCCTCACTGAGGGATTCTAGGCAGGCACCTGCTGTACCTCTGGGTTGTATATCCCATCCTCTGTCGAGCATATATTTCTTCTCATACTTCTGCAAATGCCCTGCTTAGTATTCTGGGAACACTATGCCCATGGTTCTGTAGATGTGTATGCTGAGGAGACAGCAGGTCACATGCCCATTGGATGTCTAATGGTGAGAAAGCTGACTCCTTCATCCTCTGTGAGGAAGCACCATCAGTTTGGCTCTCTCACCCAGATGGCAGTGAGCTCTTCCGTGGTGGGTACAGGCAGACACTGTGGCCTGGAGTTCTGTGGCAGGGCTGACGTCTTGGCCTGAGTCACAGCAACCCACTGAGAGTCCCGTCTGAGACATTGCCCTGGGGGAGCCCTACTCTGTTTCCCACCCCCAGATTGCAACTGTGGTATTTTCGGGCAGACACCCCCCTTTCCAGGCCATGGGGACATGATGATCCAGCCAGAAGGAAGGTTGCTTGGCTTCTAGTGCTGCGTCAGCTTAGGAAAAACCCACAAAATTGGGAGCGGGGGAGGCCTAATGAGGGATTTTGCAACTTTTGGACCATCATAAAAAAAAAAACCTTACAAACTCTGAAAGCCCGCATTTTCAATCCAGTTTCTGGAATGTGTCATGTTTGGATGCTGAATGGCAACATTCCAGAAGAAAAGGCAGCCACGGTTCCATTTTGCTTGTAGGCCAGAGGTCCCAGAGCTAACCCTGTCCCAAAATTCTTTCAGGCGGGACGAATCGCACTTGCTCTCGAGGAGTGGGGCTGGCATTAAGCCTGTGTCTTCTGACCCTTCGTGGAGTGGGCCTGGGACACCAGGCCAAAGAGATCATGTTTCAGCTGCAGGGAAAGGGAGTGGGCTGAGAGGAGCTGCTGACCACGCTAGGCTGAGCTCTGTAGAGGTCCACAGACCTGGGATGGGGATGGCTAGGGTGAAGGATCAGCTCAAACGAGAGTAGCTCAGGATCTATCTTGCTATCATGGGTTGAACTACTAAGCAGCCACTACCTAGGAGCAAGTCATGAAGGAATTAGAGTCCTTTGCCTGGGGATGTAGCTTTCTCTAGAATAAGTTGTGGTGCCACAGTAAGGATACCCCGAGGACTCTGGGAATATGGGGTTTTCTGGAGCCCTGTACTTACGGGGGGAGGGGTAAAAGCATCAGGTGGAGTCATTTGTATAACGCACCATGCCATGCCCTGACTTCCTTTGCCAACTAAGGGCAAACCCTCTACACCTCTGGCCTGTGTTGTGCCCAGCTGTCCAGTGGCCACTGTATGGTTTGCTCTGGTCTGATTTTTATCCCCTAGCAAAATTCATCAGTCTTCCTGAGTGGCAGGGAATAGGAAATGACTTGAAAATATAAATCTCTTCAAACACTCAAAGCAATACTTCCTGCATGAAACATGAAATATGTTCTAGGATTGGGCAGGTGGTAGAGGGATCAGCCAAACTCTGGAAATGTTGGAGTCTTGGAAATGTTGGGTTCAGGTGGGGTAAGGTGGACTGCGGATGTAATGACTCAGTTGGGAGAGCACTTGCCTAGAACGTACGGAGCCCTGGGTTCCATTCCCTGTGCTCCATAAACAGGGCATGGTGGCACACACCCCTAATCTTAGTGCTAGAGACGGAGGCAGGAGAATCATGAATTCAACGTCAGCCTCAGCTACATAATGAGTTTGAGGCTAGCCTGGGCTATGTGAAGATCCTTCTGAAGCAAACAAATAATAGAACAAAACCAAAGGTGGAGAAGGAGGAGACAGCCAGGCTCTCTAGAACAGCGATTCCCTCAGTGGAGTCCCCAGACCAGCAGCAACCCTTGTGACCTCAATAGAAACATAGGTGACCAGGTCCCACCCCAGACCTGAACCAAGGAGTGCAGTTGGCATCTGTTCTTGTCTTTGAAACAGGTACTGCTATGTAGCCCAGGCTGGCTTTGAATCTGCTAATCCTCCTGCCTCTGGAGGAACTTGGTTATTGAAACCTTCTCGTGACCCCAAACCAAAGAGAAGGGTGTTTGGGGCTGGGGTCCCCTTAGCATTGCAGCATGTGGGAGGCCTGCTTTAGTAGCAACCAATAAGCCCAAACCAAAACCTTTCTTGGGAAGCATGCCCTGCATGTTGGTGCTCCATGTGCAGGGCTGATTCCAGATGCTCTGGAACCCCAGCAAGTGTCTGGCATCCTTCCAGAGCATGCGTAGTGGCTCTGTGTGCCGGGGACCTTGCTGGGTGCATCTACTTACCTGCTCTGAAGCCAGCCTTGCACCAGCCAAGCGCTGCTCCAACTGCAGGATTGCGGAGATGGCTGAGTCGGCAAAGTGCTTGCTGCACAAGCCCAAGAACCCGAGTTCAACGACGCTGAGTGTGGTGGCGTGTGCTTGCAGTCCTAGCACTGCGGCTTGCTGGCCAGTTAGCCTAGGTGAATCTGCGAGTCACAGGCCAGTGGGAAACTGTTTCAAAAATGCAAACAAACAAATAAGGTGTATGACTTCTGAAGAGCATCCACACATGCACACGCACACTCACACACACATACACAACACACACGCGCGTGCACACACACACTAGGCCTATCTGCAACAAGTAGCATCGTCACCACACGCGCACAGCTTCCCCACACATCCTGGCTGTCCTCCACGGCTGAACATGCTATTTATTTCCAGGACCTTGGCAGCCTGGCGAGCAGCAAGAGATATTTTCATCAGGGCCTTGGCAATGTGGGACAAAGTGCCCTGCCAGCTAGGAGATGAACCCAGCCCTGTCTGGGTGAGGTTCTGCGCTGCCTGGCGGGCCCTTATCTGGACTCCTTCCTCTCCGTTTACTTTTCAGGGCTGTTGGGGCCAGTCCCAGCCTAGAGACCCTTAAGGGCCCAGGCTAGGGTGGGGGCACTTCTCCCCTGTGTGCTGGTGAGGTTTTCAAGTGGCCATTCATGGCTCTTGTAATTCGTCTTTCAAACAGTCTGAGCAAACTTAAACAAACCCGGCTTTCATTGAAGCTCAACATCTAAGGGACGATGGGCCATTACTCATCTGCTGTCAGGTAAATCTCCTCCCAGATGAGGCCACAGAGCCCAGCCAGCCTACAGAGGTCTCTCAGGGCCCTTCTGCCACCCCACCCCCAGGGTAACCATATCCAGACTTCTAATGGTGCAGGCCAGGTTTGAACTTCACATGAAGGAACTGTGTGTGTTTAATCCTCAGAGTCTGGCTGGCTTTGTGCCACACGCCAAGGTGAGGCATTGCTGGTCTGCTGCACACGGACAGGCTTCCAAAGTTAAGCCAGACCTCAGCCAGCACTTACTTCCTGCAGAGGCTCCTCTCTGCATTAGGCAGAAGTCGGACTCCTCACAGTGACCTTCGAAGTGCCCGGCTGCCTGGCCCTGGCTGCCTATAACCTTACTTCTTTTCTGTGTAGGACTTTGGTCCATGCAGGTAGCACCACCTCCACGCCTTCATCCTTTCTCCACCCCAAAGACAGGGGCCACCACCCTACCTCTTCAGGGCCTTTTCCAGCCTAGATCCTGGCACCAGTGTTGGCTGCGTGTTACCTCCCTTCCTGGGGAGCCCTACAGAGGAGACTACATGTTCTGGTCCTTGCTCTGCCCTGCTGAAGTTGTTCTGCCTTCCTAGGGGCATTGCAGTCCTAGGGGCTGTGTGGCTAGTCCAAGTTGTAGCCTGTCTTTCGAAACAAAGTCTATCTGGGATTCAAATTCACCAAGAAGGAGCACAGAAAGAAATACAGTGGGCACTGACCAGACAGACATTGATTCGTGGGGCCTTTGCACTCATCCTGGCCCAGTCTAGCTGTATTCCTAAGAAACAGAGTTGTGGAAAAGGCCCTCTGGGAGGGTAGGATTTGAATCCAGGCCTGACTCAGACATGTTTCCCGCACTGTTCATGACTCTGGCACAAGTCACTTCCTTTTCCTTGAAGATGGAGGGCTCTTTTTCTTCATCCAGAGTTTGATATGAAGTGTTGTTGTCAGGGAGACCGTCACACATCAGTAGAAGGAAGTCAGACCTAGGAGTTACGCATGGGTTATTATTTTAAGAATACCCTAATTTATTATCTGGGCGCTTAATTTGGCTTTTTTAAAAAAACCATATTATCTTGGCCTGCATTGATCATGCTTGGCTTCAGTACAAAATAGTTTAAACATTTGTTGGCTGAGTCTTATTTATGTCCAGAATTAGTCCAGAATAATGTTTTAGGCCTTGAATCCCAATTACTGGACAGGCTGAGGTAGGAGGTTTACAAGTTCAAGGCCAGCCTAGATGTCTTATTGAGAGCCTGGTTCAAAATGAGACGTGAAGAAAAGGCCAGGGATGTAGCTCCGTGGTAGATTGCCTAACAACCACGAGAGAGGCCTTGAGCTTGTTTCCCAGCGCCACATAGACACTCCATCAAGTTGACTTAGCATCTTGTGTCTATTAAGCATCCAGATTTGTTCCACGAATCCTTTAAGGACTGTGTTCTTTCTGGGGGCACAGAGGACAGTATGCTGTGAGGCAGTGCACACTGCTGGCCGACACCTGGGTGTGGAGAGCTCGGGTGGTGTGGGGGGTGGCCAGCAGGGACGGAGCCAGCCTGTCATCTCCCTTGAGTCTGACCTCGATCCTGTCAAAAAGCAGACAGGATCCAGCGAGGAGGGGGAGACACCGCAGCCTGCTGTCTGCTGCGCACCCAGGCATCTGTAACGGGATGTTCTCTGCTTAGCCCTGGGATCACTGCTTGGAAGTGGGGCTAAGTGTCCCTCCCAGCCACCCTTCATTCCCGGGATTTCTGGGTGGTTTGTGGGTATGACTCTGATCCGTCCTTGGCTTCCTCCTCTGATGGAAGCTCTCTCTTTGTTAGATTTGAGGAGGAGCAGAGCCGGGGAAGCCCCGCCGCGTGGGCTCAGTGGCTGTCCAGTTAGCAGGGCTCTGGGCTGAGGCATCGCATCCATGTGGGGCAGTGGGACAGAGTGGCTGCCTGGGTGAGATGGATAATGGGAGGCTGGAGTATAAGGAGTAAACTGGTCCTGCCCCTCAGGCCTCCCTATGACCGTGGCTGGGCTGTTACTGTCTTTAGCTTCCTCCTTTGTGAAATGGGCTCGTAAAATCAGTGACCCCGTCCATTGTGGCGATGATGACACATGAGATTCCAGAAATGAAGGAGCGTGCACCCACTGGGCCATCCCCACCCGTCACACCTCGGCCAGGTCATCACGTGGTCATGCACTCACCTGTCTTCAGTGTGCCAGGACTGACCCATCAGTTCGTGGGGGCTGACAATTTCCTGATAGTTCGCAAATCAGATAACAGCACCTCCATGAAGGCTAATTCACACAGACTTGAAGAAGGCACATTTGAACCAAAGGCAGCAGAGTCTTACGGCTCAGGCTGTTTGGGCTGCATCTCACTGTCTGTGCCCTGAGCTGGCAGATGGCCGGTGGGCAACTGCGGTGGTTTTTCCTATGGACACTGTCTTCAGTGACTTCCCGCGGATCCGGAGCATGAAATTGGCCACAGTGGCACATGTGCACCAAAGGGGTGGGGGAGTGCCACAGAACAGGCCGTCCGCTTGAGTGTCTAACACTTAAGAAGCTTGCTGTGGGCAGCTAGCGGGAGAGGTGCGCAGTGCAGACCCAGTACTGGGGACCCAGCTCCCAGACAGACAGAGGAGTGGGCTCTCAGATGCTGAGCTTCACATCCGTGCACAGTTGTCTGGGTGGTTCCCAGCCAGGCGGTGACACTGACCCTCTGGCCCAATGTCCTGGGACTTTTTCCCCAGAGAGCCATGTAGCTCAGGCTGAAGGCTATCCTGAGCTAATACCTGAGTCAAGAATACTGGGGCTTCCTTTCTCTCAAGCATGAGATGTTTAACACGATTTTAAGACTCCGTTTGGCTAAGGCAAAGGTAAGACTTTGAAATAACAGTTACGCCGGGCGGTGGTGGCGCACGCCTTTAATCCCAGCACTTGGGAGGCAGAGGCAGGCGGATCTTTGTGAGTTCGAAACCAGCCTGTTCTACAAGAGCTAGTTCCAGGACAGGCTCCAAAAACCACAGAGAAACCCTGTCTCGAAAAACCAAAAAAAAAAAAAAAAAAAAAAAAAAAAAAGAAATAACAGTCACACGGAGACCTATCCCCTCTTAGCCCTTGGTCCCAACTGCCTTCTTTTGTTTGTTTGTTTGAGAATGGGTCTCATGTAGCCTAGGTTAGTCTCAAATTTACTATGTAGCCGAGGACGGCCTTGAACGTCTGTTCCTGCTTCTACCTCCTGAGTTGGGGGTGGAACCAAGAGGCCAGGCATCCTATTGGCTGAGCTGAGTCCCAAGCCCCAGTCTAAGCCTTTGAAAGCCTGTTGCGTTGTGTTTCCAGTAGGACTAACTCATTATGTCTATCACTCGAAGATGTGGGACTTAGAGAGCCTCCCTGTATATGTAGATGCATCCCCGAGAAGCTGGATGCTTTGTCTGAGGCCACACAGCTGGTGGGGGGCAACGTCAGGAATTGAACCCAGGTTCTGTTTTCCTGGAAGCCCAGGATGCAGCCAACAGAGTCCACCGTGGACCACAGTCCTTATATGGCTCCTCTGATCCAGAACAGAGGAGGCATGCCCCTCCCCGTTCATTCCATAAATATTTATTGAGCAGAGATGTGTCAGACAGGCTCTGGGACTCGGTGGTGAGCAGGCTGACAGGTCTATGGAGTGATTAATTCCCACAAGGCTTTCCAGGAAGGGGAGCCCATGGTGAGCAGAAGTTCACTGGCGGGCTTGGCAGCGGGCATGCTGGGGTCAGGGGCTGGGCTGAAGGAACAGCGTGTGCAGAGGCCGGGCCAGCAGCTGGTGTCTTAGCTCTGACATCTTCTTGGCAGGCTTCCTCAAACACAGAGCAGCTGGGCCGCATGATGCAACAACCTTCCCCATTGGCCCCTCATTTCTGGACCAGGGGCTTTGCTGGCTTTTCAACAAAACCTCTTTTAGAGCTCTGAATGGCATCAAGTGCCATCCAGGACTGGTGGGGTCACTGGAGGGCTAATATGACGGCAGCTGCGTTGTCCTCAAGCCTTGAGGAAGCTGGGTTTCCAGCCCTGTTTCCCCCTCCAACTGGCCACCCAGACTCCCAAGCCTCTTAATGCGTACAGGACTCAGCTTTGTCTGCTGTAAAATGGGGCTGCAGACCTTCCATCCACAGTCATGGCCCAGTGCATGCCCAGCACTAGGAATGTAGGCATTCCAGCAGAGTTGATTTCACAACCCGAGTCTCACCATTGGCCCTGGAATCCTAAAGCACGGTCTAAGCTTCCTGTATCCCTCTTGCCTTGTTATTGTGGGAACTGGATGCTTTAGCTCCCTGGGGTCTTCTGAGTTCTGTTCTGTAACTCTAGCAAAAGAGAGCGAGATCATGCAGAGATCCTCTTGGCTGTGTGGGCCTGCAGCCCCCAGGGGGCAGTCGGGGTGAGTAATAGAGTGTCGGAAGGTTGGTAGGGGGAGGCTCCTCTAGAAATGGTGTTGAGAGTCAGAGGGATGGCTCAGTGTGTAAATAGATCCCCGTGCAAGCGTCAGGACCAGGGTTTGGGTCACTTAGGACCACTGTAAAATTTTGTGGCAGCCACTGTAATACCAGCACACAGGAGACAGAGGCGGAATCCCAGGAGCAAGCTGGCTTCACAGACTAGATGAAGCAAAGCCTCTGCCTCAACAGATAAGTTGCAGAGGGATTGAGGAAGACCTCTGACATCAACCTTTGCACATGCGTGGATACCTGTGGGTATGCATGTTAACATGTGGGGACATACGCACGCACCCATGCACACCGTATGCAGAAAAGGAAAGAAGAGAAAAGAAAAGAGGTGAGGGTATTGAATTTGGTGAGGCCAGGGAGAAGAAGGTGAGAGAGAAGATACCGGGAATGTGAGCCTTATCCCAGACACTGGGGGAGCTGGGGCCCCGTTCCCCACTGTGTCCAGCTGAAAGGCCGAGGGAATGAGGATGCGGCTGCAGCTGGAGAAGGCAGCTCACAGCGTGCCAGGGACACAGCGCAGATGGTACTGCGTGTGTGTTTGCCAAGAAGGGGCATGTCCTGGGCGAGTATCCCAGAGGCTTTCTTCATCTCCCTGGGGTGACACATTAGGAGCCTTTGGCTACAGAGTCACCACGTGCGCAGCCTCCCAGCATCCTTCCTAGGAGGCAGGACTTCTGGAATGCCAGAGCCCCAGAGCCAGGGCCTTGCTGCTATGCTTTGGGGTGTCCTTGTCCCTGAGTGGGTACATTGGTATTCTCCACTCAAAGAAGAGCCCTTCTGGAGAGTGTCATGAAACAGGGTGACCACCCCTCTAGCCCCAGCTCCCATCTTTGGCTGTCCAATGTTGGACAACCATCTTAATTCAAGCTCTGTCCCTTTTGTAGAATGGGAATCGTAGGACCACAGCTCTGGGTAATGGAGAGCCATGGCAGCCAGGGGCTCACAGGGCAGCTAGAGAAGGGCAGGACTCCTTCTAGAAGCCGCCAAGGTTCCTTGTCCGGATCAGCTCGTAGTTGCTCAGTTCTGGTGATCCAGGACAGCACGTGTGCCTCCTTCACAAAAGGTTTGGGGCCCATGCAAAGACTTAGTAACTGGGTAACGAACGGTACTTGCCTCCAAGCTGGATGACCTGTGTTTGATTCCTGGGGCCCACACTGACTACAGCGAGTTGTCACCCGACCTCCCTGTGCACCCCATGACAAGCACATGTCACACACAGGTGAAAATGGTAGAAAAGGCAGATATACATATGCAGTACCGAGGAATGGGCAGCAAGTGCTCTTGACTACGGAGCCATTTCTCCAGCCTCTTAATTTTTTATTTTGATACAAGATCTTGTCAAGCAGTGTAGGCTGTTCTTGAACTCAAAATATATTCCAGGCTGGCCTTGACCTCATGATCTCTGGCTTTAGCCTTAGAATGCAGGAATATGCTACCACATCTGGTCCTGACTCTAGTTTTTTTTTTTTTTTTTTTTTTTTTTGTTGTTTTTTTGTTTTTTCGAGACAGGGTTTCTCTGTAGCTTTTGGTTCCTGTCCTGGAACTAGCTCTGTAGACCAGGCTGGTCTCGAACTCACAGAGATCCGCCTGCCTCTGCCTCCCGAGTGCTGGGATTAAAGGCGTGCGCCACCAACGCCCGGCCTGACTCTAGTTTTGATGCAGCTATTTGGGTAGTGGGTGGGGAATGTTCCCCATAGGCTGGGATGCTGGGCTTGTCCCTGTGTCCCATGCTTGTGGCTTACTGCTTTGACACCAAGCACCAGGTCGTGGGGTCTCTCGTCTTTCTCCCTCCCTCTTGTTCCTTACAGCTACAGCCCAGCAACACCCGAGACACACCTCTTCCTGCCTCTGTATTGCCAGGTGTGTAGTTAATCTGCTGTGGCCTGGTCTCACAATTCACATGTCAGTCATGGTGCCTGAAGCCAGGAGGCAGAGATGGAGCTGTGGGTGAAGCCGGCTCCTCCTGGGGTCATCCTTGGCTTGCAGGTGGCACCATCTCTCTGTGTCCTTCCATGTTTGTCCCTCTGCTTGTGTTTGTGTCCTGATATCTTTTTTTATTTATTTTATTTTGGTTTTTCAAGACAGGGTTTCTCTGTGTAACAGTTCTGGCTGTTCTGGCACTCACTCTGCAGACCAGGCTGGCCTCGAACTCACAGAGATCCGCCTGCCTCTGCCTCCTGATGCTGGGATTAAAGGCGTGCGCCACCACCACCCGGCTCCATGCTGTATTTATTAAGACCAAAGCATAACCCTATCTGGCTCCTTTTACCCGCTGTGTAGTTCTCCACTCCGTTTTCCCTTCCTTGTCACCAGTCTATTTCCTATTCCCCTTACTGATTGTACTTTGATTGTGTATGCCTCCGTTAGGCCTAGGTTTTCATCTGGTTGAGCAGAGTAGTGTCACATGGCAATCCATGCTTTTGGACCTCTGGGCCCTACCCTTCATGCTACTCCAGCACAAAGCAACACAGATGGGGCATTGCCACTGTCCCAGGCTGGACAGGCAGTGACATGCCACTTTGACCTGACTATGTGCAGGTGGGGATGCACCTATATAGCAGTGATTGATCTGAGAGGGTTTGGGCCCTCTGAATGTTCTACATTCTTGGTGGCTGGGCCCTTGGACCCAGTGGGCCTTCTATGGTCCCCTGGCTGAGCAGGGCAGGCAGGCTTGACTCTGATGTACTAGAGAGCCGCTGATGGGACCCTGGAGAGTTTCCAGGGTGGGAGGTGAGAACTGTGACGATTCTGACGTACTAGAGAGCAGCTGATGGGACCCTGGAGAGTTTCCAGGGTGGGAGGTGAGAACTGTGACTTTGTCAGGGCACCCTGACTCTTCCCTGCCTCCTGGGACAGCAGCAGCTCTCTCAGGAACTCTAGTGCACCTTCCATTCCCTCCCCGCCTCTGTTTACCCTTCTCCTGACAGTCCCAAGCCCATGGGACAGGTACATACCAGGCGTTTCTGTGTGAGCAAAGACTACGGGAGACTTTGGCCAAAGGGACAAAGCCCTTCCTATGCTGGTTTGGTGGTGTTGGGCAGAGCTGACTTAGTTCTAACTTGCTGTCTCATGTTTCCTCTTTTCTTTCCAGAACTTTCTAGTACCCAGCCCTGCCTCAGGAGCCCAGGCTACCCTGTCCCCTTTGCGTGGCTGCAAGCGTGGGGCCATGAGCTGTCTTCTAAGTACTGTGGTCCCAATGGGGCTGGCTCTGCTGGTGTGTGGAGCACAGGCCTTTTTCCTTCCCAACACCACGAGTCTGGAGAAGCTGCTGAGCAAGTACCAGCAGGCTGAGCCACACTCCCGGGCGCGCAGGGCCATCCCCTGGTCTGACCGCCAGGAGATCCTCATGCTGCACAACAAGCTGCGAGGTCAGGTATATCCCTCTGCCTCCAACATGGAGTATATGGTGAGTGCCCACAGGGATGATGGCAGGCAAAGGCCGATGCAGTATCTTATGGTTTCTTGAGAGGTCTCATGTACTTACTATGCAGTTGGGGATGACTCAACTTCTGATTGGTCCACATCCAGCTTCTTAAGTATTGGGGTTACTGGTGTGCAAGGCTCCCTTTCTGACAGCTTAGGCTGCCTCCAAACTCAATCCGTAGTCAGGGATGAACTTGAACTTGATCTCCACCTCTCAAGTGCTAGGGTTGCAGGTGTCCACCAGCATGCCCAGTTTCTGCAGTGCTGGGGATGGAGCCCAGGGTTTTGTGCATGCTAAGCAAGCACTCTACCGACCAGCTCAGCTACAAGCACGCTACCTACCGAACCACACCCCCCACCCCCACTTGTGCTGTTCTGATGTCTCATTTCTCTTTCCTTCAGTGGCATCAAGGTCCGGCTTCTCTCCCTCTTCAGCCCTGTTTCTGTCCTTGTCCCCCAGGTCCCAGTCCCACTTCCTCCATCAGCAGCCAATGACTTTCCTTTAGAGACCACTCTGGTACTAATGGGTCCTTCTTGGTCTCGAGGTCTGGGATGAGTGGCCAGCTATGTGGGCCCTGAGCAAGGCTACCTTTGGGGAACATGGTACAAACACCCATATTTTCCCTTGGGAAATCTGGGCAGTCTTCTAAGATGTCAGCACGTGGGGTGGCTGTGTGCTTTTCTGGGGGTGTACAAACGTAAAAGGGCACCCTGGGTCCTGGGTCATCTCCTTTTCAGCTGGTCTTTGCTGAAGATGACAGAAGCCACAGAGGTCTTTCTTCCTGAGCTCTTGCTGCAAGATGTTTGGGTAGCCAGGTGAAGTGGTCACTTGACCCTGAGTTCCAAGGTGGAAATGTCCCCCTTGACTCGTTTTCCCGAATCACTGTGGAGATGAGGACTGGGAGAGGCTGGTTATGTCACACAGGGTCTCTTGTTGCTCAATGGCCTAGACCCTCTACTTTGGTAGCTTTTAAAACTTAGAGATTAAAGCCTACTGTTTCCCAGGCACTCCCCAGGGTGGCTGGGTACCACTCACATGTGGATGGAGTTCCAGAGATTGCTCAGAGAGCCTATGTCGTGGATGGTAGCTTCAGGCTGTCCTCATACCCCCTTGCCAAGGCAAAGACAGCTCCTGCTGGGGGACCACGCCCCAGCAGCACTCCCTGGGCAGGTGGATTGGGTAGTGTGTCTTCCACCAGAGGTGCCATGGAGAACTGGGTTGGAGGTGCGAGTATGGGGACCCGAGGGACCCTGGTGGGAACCTGGGAGAACAGGAAGCATTAATCCCAAGCTGCACATGGGAAGCTAGTCCCAGAGTGACTGATCTGGAAGGGTCTGGCCCTTGACATCCATGGTGAGGCTGCCTGTCTCCACACCTGATGCTCAGCGGAGGTGTGTGGTGAACACGAGAGTGTCGGGGGACCGGGCTCCCTTCCCTCCCTTTCAGTCCTCTGCGTGCCTGAGGATTAGCTAACTATTGCACATATGCTGTGTGCTTGCCCAGAGGAAGACCTTGTACTCATGGGACTGCTGACCAGAGGTGACATTGTGACAAATTGAGCAGAGCCAAGAGGTGGAGGGAACCCAAAAGGGGGATGAGGGACTCAAGGCAGTAACAGAAACTAAAGGCTGAGGTGGTTGCCAGTGGGATTAGGAAGAGTGAGCTCATAGGCAGGGAAGGGTGTGAGGGAACAGAATGGTGAAACCTCACCACCACCCACATCTTGTTCCCAAGAAAGGAAACAAGTGGGGTGCCTCTGAGGAGTTGCATGGTGCTTGGATTTCTGATTTCCCCCCCAACAGATCATGGTGCCCCTGGAGAGTCATATTGGGTCCCACAGACCTAAAGCCAGAGCCTAGCTCTAGACTAGTTGGGTGTGTGGCTGTGACCCAGTAGCCTGGCTTCTCACAGCCTTGGCTCTCTTTTCTGTAAAATGAAATGAGGCAGGCACTCTCCAGGACCATGGCAGGAAGGCAAGGAGAGACTTGGATGCACCCAGGGCTCTCACTGAGGGTACGGGTGGGCTCTCAGCTCCTGAGAATGGCCCAAGGGTGACCAGGATGCTCACCTGCCCTCTCTGTGTGTGTCTGATTGCTGTCATTTGGCACCCCCTTCAGTTTCGCACTCACTCATGTTGAGAAGCTGGGCTCACAGGCCTCTGTTAGAAGCACAGCCAGAACTCTGACAGCCCTGCACTGGGCTTTCTGCTTCTCCCTCCTGACATCTCTGCCATCTCTCTCCCCTACAGACTTGGGATGAGGAGCTGGAGAGGTCCGCGGCCGCGTGGGCACAGGAGTGCCTGTGGGAGCACGGGCCCGCCAGCCTCTTGGTGTCCATCGGGCAGAACCTGGCCGTGCACTGGGGCAGGTAAGAGCAGCCGGCGCCCCAAGCTGCAGCGTCCCCCCACTTGAGAGTGATCTGGCTGATGCAGGATGGCTGGCACAGAGGGCTTGGCGTTCCTGTGTGTTGTCAAATGTGGAGTGGTTGAGTACTTGCCTGGAAGGTTCGAGGCTATGGGTTCTGCCCCCAGCATCATGAACACACAAACCACTTAATGGGGCAACCTGCAGCCCTGACAGGCTCAGCTCTTTGTTTACGGCCTACTGCTTGGCCAGACAGCAACAAAATTCCAACTGCTGCCCAGACTGCCCCACCCTGGATGGTATCCCTTTCCTCCTATCAGCCCGTTTCCCTCTAGATTCATGGTCCTCGACCTCGACCGAGAACAGCTTGCCCACCTTACAGACCCACATACAGCCTTTCTGTCCCCATGGTCCTCTTTTGAGGCCCTCCTGTCATCCCCCCAGGGGCCCTGGGACAGTGATGGGATCAGAGGCACAGACTGTCCCGTCCCTGATGGGTAGGTTTCTTCCCCTCAGACATGCTGGCATGGGTACAGTGTTCCTGTACAGACTCCCTTTTGCCCTAGCTCCTCATGGCACGTGCCTCTGAGGGGCTGACTGGGGTGGGAGGCTGTGTCCTAAGGACTTGCTGACCGCGGCTGCTGGTGCTGGGCCCAGGCAGTAATTGTTACAAGACCTCAAAGTGCTTGGCTGACCGCAGCGCTGTCACCGACGGTCATTCTCTGTAAACCACTCTGTTTACACTTGCTGGTGACCAAGGGACTGTGGGTTCATAGGCGAGTTATTCTCTTTCTTCCTGATGGAAACAAAACAGAACAGTGAGTGCCCAGTGGCTCATACCCAGAGTACCAGTGCTTGGGAAGAGGAAGCAGGAGAACCCTGAGTTCAAGGCCAGCCTGGGGCAGTGGCCACAGATCAGTGGCCTCCCCACAGTGCCCTAGCTGTATGTCACTCTTCAGTCTCTCACTTAATGTCTGCTGGCCTTTACCTCGGCTTCAAGTGAACCTATAACGCATGCCTACCGTCTTCCTCTCTGTCTCCTTGCAAATCCCCCCTGCTTGGTCCTGACCAATCCTGTTTCTGTCCTCCCTCCCTCCTTGTTTCTCTCTCTCTGGAGCCTCCCACATGTAATCACTATGGCTGAGCCACACCCCGCCCCTTTTCTCACTTTTTGAGTCAAGTTCTCACTCAATTGTCCAGTGAACTCACTCTGGAGCCCAGGCTGGCTTTGAATTTGACATCTTCCGACCGTAACCTCTGGACTAGCTGAGCTGACAGACCTGCCTGCAGCCCCTCGCCTGCCCCACGCACATTTGTATCTTAAGTGAAGGAGGTCCTGGCTGCAGTGTGTCTGAAGTCTTGGGTTCTTGAGTTGCTTGTATTTCACCCATTGTGCTTGAAAATGAATACATAATTAAGGCGACATGGGTAAACCTTTCCTGTGCAGGCAGGCAGCTTGGAGGCCACTCAAGATGGAGTAGTTTCAGGCAGAGGCTGGCAGGGTTGGGTGCCCGGGTCCCAATCTATGGACCACCCACCACTTCTGTCCCTATAGGTACCGCTCTCCTGGGTTCCACGTGCAGTCCTGGTATGACGAGGTGAAGGACTATACCTATCCCTACCCCCACGAGTGCAACCCATGGTGCCCAGAGCGCTGCTCAGGTGCCATGTGCACCCACTACACACAGGTAATTTGGGTGCCCCAGACCTGGGGAGCGTGTCTGCTAAGGCAAATGCAGGAGTGCTTACTGCCTGAGGTCTTTCTTCTAATTTGGTGCTTCTCAGAGCACACTGGTTGGGTCCTGCTGTCTGCTCTGGCTGAATTCACAGGAGGAGAAAATTGGAGTATTCTCTGGAAACTTCTATGGCAATTTACATGGCTGACGTTTCTCACCATTGTGTGCATATAGTGTGTTATGAAAAGGCAGTGTGCACTCCCCCAGTGGATGGCTCTTTTCTGGCGCCCTGCCTATGAGAGTTGCCCTGGGACACCCTGCCCCTGAGCTGTAACACGGTGTTGTCTTTTCAGATGGTCTGGGCCACCACCAACAAGGTTGGTTGTGCTGTACACACCTGTCGGAGGATAAACGTCTGGGGAGACATCTGGGAGAATGCTGTGTATCTTGTCTGCAATTATTCCCCCAAGTAAGACTGTGTTGTCTGGGTCACACAAGCCAGCTGGGATGCATTTGTTTGTCGCGGGGGAACTGGCTGCAGCAGGTCTCAAGAGTGAAGCTTTAGTTATCTCAGTAACAAAGAGTCTAGAAATCCCTGCTTCCAGGTGAGGGAATGACTCAGAGTTGGCAAGGACTTGGGCCCTGTCTAAAGTCCTCATGGCCCCAAGGTGGCTGCAGAGTTCCAGCACTCTGCCCTCCCGTACGATTCTACTTCACATAGCAGGAATGTAGGAATGGCTTGTCTCCTTTGGCATTTCCCCACAAAACATCTTTGGCCAGAATTAGACAAGGGGGACCACAATTACTCCAACTGGTTTTCTGAGTCATCTCCCAAGGCCACTTGTCCAAGCGAGAGTAGCTGTTGTCTGGCTGGAGGAGGGGAGACAGAGCGGGGGGAGGGGGGAAAAGGAGGGTGGAGGAGAGAGAGTAAAAGATAACAGAGGGGGGTGGTGGTGGTGGTGAGTAGTGCTGTTTTCTCTGAAATGGAGCCACAGACTGGCTGGTTTGTATCAGCTTTGACTTCCCTGTCACAGTGTGTCCTTCACCCGACAGCTCACCGCACAGATCTGTGCCGAGCACATATCCACTTACCCATTGGCAGTCTGCGGTTTGAACAATGATGCTGGTCACCATCCTGGCATGGGCACAGGCACTGTGGCAGGCTCTCTGGCAAACTTACTTACTAGAGGGATAAAGCAGGTGGCGAGAGGAGGTGGAATGAGGTGGGGGTCAGGAGCTGTGGGCTTGGGAGGGGAAAACTGTGGGAAAACCATGGCGCGTGGCTTTGGGTTGTTGGGGCAGTAGCTGCACAGCCACACCCCAGGGCCTAATGGCAGACACTTGTTCATCCGTGTCTGTTTGAGAGGGACGTCTGAAATGGAGGCCTGGAGGCATTTATACCTGGCGTGTAGGCGTCCATCTTCCTGCCATGTGTCCACGTGGCCATGAGAGACAGCAGAAAGTGAGCATGCTCTTTGGGCCTCTTCTCATGAGGGTACTGGTCCCACTGGGGCAGAGTTCCACTCTCCTGATTTAATTAACTTTAGTTACTTTCCTAAAGGCCCATGTTGGAGTGTTCCCGTAGGGTAGGTTGGGCTTTATTGTAACCGGGGGAGGCATTGCCTGTCAGACCCCGCCTTGGTCAGCTTGTTCGCTAGTCACCTTTGACTGCTGTAGGATAATCCCTGCTACCCATGACCTTTTCCTTCAAGAGTGCTCCCAGTCTTTGAGCTGGTCAGGCCACCATCATGGAACCGGGGGGGGGGGGGACAATGACCATGACCTGGGAATGGTGTGAGTCGAGCATGGCTCTTGCCTCTATGGCCTCATGTATAAGAGAAGTGCCATCTGCAAGCTGGTCAGAGGTTCTGGAGCCTGGATATCTGCTGCCTGGCCTGAGAGGCCAGCTAGCCTCTGTGAACTCTGGTGTTTGCCTTCATGGGCCTGAAAGCCTGGAGGTCTGGCCTATGGTTGAGGAAACAGAATCAGTGTGTTGAGGAGAACTGGTTCTGGGGAGCAGAACAAACCCCTGTGGGGCCTTGGTTTCCTGAGGAGATCGAGCTCTCCCATGGACAGTGAGGGAGTGTGTTTCAGTCCCTGCTTGATGTCCCACTGGGGTTCATCTCAGTGTCCCCCACTGTGTCCCCAGCACAAATACTCGCAGGGTTAGAACTGTGGGGTCCACACCAATGCCCAGAGGTTGTTGCAGCTGTCTTTGTGGCTCTGTAGAGAGGAGGGTGTACTGAGAAAGTGGCAGAGAAAGAGGCAAGACACCTCCCCAGTGTGGGCCACTTCCCTCCCTGACTCAGTGATGTCATCACTCTTCGGCCATTGGAGCGGACCACAGAGTGCACAGAGGAGCCTGTGCGGTCTCTCAGTGGCTCTGACAGGAGCCCCTGCCTCCCTCAAAAGCAACCACAGACCACCCTGGTGGGCCACTTTGCTTTATAGATGTTATCAAGAGCCTTGGTCAAGGACTGTCCTGGTGGCTACCCACTGTATGATTAATGAGCCATGACTCAGGGTAGGGGACACTGTCTGAGGTCGCTCAGATGGGTTTGGGGTTGCATATGTCACCCAGGGAACCATTCCTTAAGAAGTACTCAGTGACAGGGTCTCATCATGGTGCTCAGAGCCTCCTGGCTGACTGGTACTGGAGGAGGAGGCCACGGAGCTGCCATTCCTGAACCAGGACTGTGTTCTTCTCCCAACAACAGGGACTCTGATTAAGGTTCCCTAATGGGTCCCTGGGCCTAAAGGATGGGGCTCATGGTGTTTCTGGTCTGTCTCCAGGGGAAACTGGATTGGTGAGGCCCCCTACAAGCATGGTCGTCCCTGCTCCGAGTGCCCACCCACCTATGGAGGCGGCTGCCGGAACAACCTATGCTACCAAGGTAGGTGGCTCGGGGACTCCGGCCCTGGTGTGGGTTCCGGCCCTTGGATCCACAGGTGGTGATGGCTAAGATGGAAACGGAGTCAGATTCAGACCCAGCACTGCTGCCACCCCTGCCACCCTTTAGGTCTACATCCCTCTGCTCTCTGCACTAGGTCCCTGACACCTGCTGACCCCACTGTCCTGAAATGCCCCCCACCCCCACGTAGCTCCTTGACCTGGCCCCAGTGGACAGTGGGTATGGCCTTGGACTCAGACTCGCTCCACACCTTCCTCAGCACGTCTGCTTAAGACAGAGGGTTGTGAGTCAGAGGTGGTGGCTCATGCCTGTCATCCCAGCACTTGGGTAGCTGAGGCAGGAGGATTGCCACAAATTTGAGATCAGCCTAGATTTCATAGCAATACTCTGCTTGACCTTTTGGGACCTCCCCAAAACAAAACCTGCACATAAAATCCAGGTGATTTTGTTTTGTTTTGGTTTTGGTTTTTGGTTTTCGAGACAGGGTTTCTCTATGTAGTCCTGCCTGTCCTGGAACTTGCTCTGTAGACCAGGCTGACCTCGAATTCACAGTGGTCTGCCTGCCTCTGTCTCCCAAGTACTGGGATTAAAGGCGTGCACCACTACTACCTGGCAAAATCCAGGCAATTAACATGAAATTGAGTTTCACCCAATCAGCCACAGACACTGGTGCCCTTGTCTAGAACCCATTCCCTTATCCTATTGATAGTGACTACTGTCAAGGCTGCCTGGGGACAGTATGCTTTCTGCTCATGACTGTTGACTCCCAAAGGGCTTTAGAAAGCATCCATTTTTCCTCCCACCGTAAACACCACAGATCCTCCAGCCTAACCTGCTCTTGACTTCTGGGTAGTTCTGACTCTCAGAAGGTTGGTGTGGGGGTTCTCCAGGGTGATGTCTGTTCTGTGCGGCTCTAATAGCTGCCCAGGGCTGACTGGGAAGGGAGTGGGCAGATTCTACCGCATGGGAGCGTGGGCCTGCAGCAGTGACCCTCTGACCTGTTCCGTCCCTGAGATGGATGTGGGGTCAGTCCTGTTGAGCTCTAGGATGTGGAATAGCAGAGATCCTAGTTCACAGAAGGCCAGGCTCTTTGCCACTCCAGCTAACTGATGTGAGAAACACTACCAGAGGACAGAATCAGGGACAATTGAGATCCCTGAGAGCATGATCCTGCCTGTAGTCTGCCCCATGAACTGCCTTGTGCCAGGTCCCCATGACAGCTCTTCCCTGGAGACAGGTCTGATGTCCCCATCTTCAGGGAGTCTCTGGGTATCAGACAGACATGCACCTGCCACCAAGTTCTCGTGACCCCCACACTCCTCAGGAACTTGGCTGCCCTGTCTTACAGTTGCTGGCACACTCCAAGGCCCTGGGCAGGTGTGTCCCGTGTGCTGGTGGATAAACAGACTCTCCCCTCCACAGAGGGCTCTTTCAAGAAGTCAGAGCACACAGAGGCCCCAGACACTAACTTACCCATCCCACGGTGCCCATGTGCTTATTTCTTTATTTGTGGTGGAAAACACCCAACTTTGCTTGGCAGACATGGTCGTTTTCTTAGCTAACCATGCAGAAAACCTCCCCTAACTCAGCTTATCTACATAAGCCACTAAATAAGGGTGTGCCGTGGCACCCTTAAGGCCATGACCTATAATGGGGACACAAGGATTTAAGGATAAGGCTAGAAGTTTCCTTTTATCCAGTACCTCCCTGTAGGGGAATGACAGGCCCAGGAGGTACCCAACTTTCTGTTCAGCTACATCCCAGCTCTGTGAGCCCAGATGGGTCCCTTCTACATCCCCTTGCCTCTCTGAGCCTCAGTTTCCTCATATGTGAAGTGGTTGCCATGTCTCTTATGGCAGAAAGATGAGGAGTGGGGTCAGGGCCTGGATGCTCAGATGTCGCCAATCACAGAGCCAGGGGAACCGGTGGGATGGTAATACCCTGGGTCCTGAGACCCTTGGCTTGGATCAGACTGTGTGTGTTGAATATCCTGGGCATGAAGAGACCCTGATCTATGCAGTTATGGTTACCAGGAAGTACCCAAGTCCCTTTGGGTCACACATCTCTATGATATAGGACTGCCTGCCCTTGTTATGAAAGAGTGAGCTACCTCAGACCCTCCCAAACTAGATTCTCTTAGTAAAGCTGGCCTTTTGAGTTGTCAGATCCCAAAGCCAATGGAAGAAACCCAGCTCACTCCCAGACAGCCTGGCTGTCAGCGAGGGGCCCGTGAATGGCTGCATTGATGGAACAGGCCTTGAGGCTCCCTATGCAGCCCAGGGGCTCCATGGAGCTTCAGTGCTCCTGGGCCTTGGGAATCCCAACCTTGGGAGCCTCAGGCCTTATTGGTGGATGTCCTTTCTCCTTGCCTCTCAGGGGGTGGGGGTTGAGTCTCTCGTTCCCTTGGGATTTTATTGAGCTTCTCCTGTGTATGGAGTGTTGGGGGTACAGTGGGTGATGAAGCTGGGGATCCTGGGAGCAAAGATGAAATTTCAGCCAGCCATGTGCATGTCTTTCCACCTCTGCCTTCCCCTCTCAGGCCTGGGCTAGCCTGGGATAAATCAGTCTCCACACACTGCCCAGTGCTCCACCTAGAAAGACAGGGTGCCTCACTCGCTGGCCCTTCGTTTGGATACCTGTCATGGTGGCAAGGGACATCAAGACCCAGGATGTCCCTCTGTGAAGATAGTTCCTTGCTCCAGGAGAGGCAGTAGCCCTTGGTGATGATGTGCCTCTGTGGAATCAGAGAGGCCTGTGGGTGCTCCTTGAAATAGTCTTGGACCAAGCATATTTACTGATAGTCCAACTCTGTACCAGAGAAAATATTTCCTTATGAAGGAGACTGCCAGCCTGGAGGGTGGGAGACTCGCCCCCCTCATTGGCCCATGGGAGTGTTAATCAGCAAGGTTGAGGTGGGTGGGCTGAGCTGTGAGGTGTGTTCAGTGGGTTTATTGGCCATCACAGAGCTTCTGTGCCTTCTCCGAGGTGTGTGGAAGGTGCTTCCCAGCTCTGCCACACAGACACTTGTGGAGAACTGTGGTCCTTGGTGGGGCCACCTGGGGGCTCATCATGTATCAGGTGGCACAGGAGGGCCAGCCCACCCTCAGGCTCTGCTTTGTCTGGAGGTCAGAGTTTGGTGTCCCTGTGGTCCCGCTTCTATTGCCCATCCAAATGAGAATGGAGGTTAGCGAGCTGACCATGAGGTGAAGCGCTCTGGAAGGGGCTGGGGTCGGAGCATGATCATGGGGATGGAGGAGCACATGATGCCCTGGGTGGAAAAAGATCTAGACTGAATAAGCCGTACTCTTTTAAACCAGGAGCTGGAAGCTTTAGATAGCTCTATGTACCAGGCCTTTTGAGATGGGATCTCGTTATATAGTCCAGGCTGCCTTGAACTCACAATCCTCCTGCCTCAGCCTCTGTAATGTGAAGATTGCAGGTCTGTGCCACACATCCTGCCCTTTAAGTTGTTTGAGACAGAGTATACTGGTTAGGCATTTTGTTTTGTTTTTGTTTTTGGATCCACTTGATACAAGCTAGTGTGGTCTGGGAAGAGGGAACCTCTACTGAGAAAATGCCCCTGTCGACTTGGCCAGTAGGCATGCCTGTGGGGGCCTTTTCTTGATTAATGACTGATGTGGGAGGGCCCAGCCTCCTATGAGTGATGCCACCCCTGGACGGGTGGTCTTGAGTTGTATGAGAAAGCAGGCTGAGCAAGCCACAGACAGCAAGCCATTAAGCAGCACTCCTCCATGGCCCCTGCCTCAGCTCCTGCCTCTGGGTACTTGCTTTGGCTTCCCTCACCAAACTGTCATCTGTAAGCCACATAAACCCTCTCCTCCCAGAGTTACTTTTGACCATGATGTTTATCATATCCATAGAAAGCCAACTAAGGCATAGGGTCTCATCATGTGGGCTAGATTATCGTGTTACTTACTTTATAGCCAGGCTGGCCTTGAACTTGAAGCAGTCCCCTGCTTTGGCTTCCTGCATGCTGAGCTTACAGGCATGAACCACACTATGTCTAGCTAGGTCCAACACTAAGACTATAAATCTCCATTGCTGAGCCATGGCTTGAGCCAGGCGAGTGGTCCCTGTCACTAGGGGTAGAAGTGTGGTATGAGCCTCTGTGACTGTTCCCCAACAAAACCAGAAATCAGAGGGACCTCGGAGAGAGCTACACCTTTGAGGCTATGGTTAGGGACAGGGACAGATGATTGTGTAGAAGAGGAGGTGGGACAAGTGACCATTCTGACTTCCAAGTGTGAGTGCTGCACCCCACCCGCACCTAGGGCTACTTCTCTGAGCTCCAAGGTAAACATAGAAGCAAGCTGACCATCCATCCTCCCAGGGCTGGTAGAATTCCACCTGGGCAGGCCTGTCCCCTGAGTAACCTCCTCTCTCTAGCTGAAACGAGTCTTTGTGAAGCCAAATCTCAGGGCTTACTGCAGGCTGCTTTTTCCAAAGAGCCTTTTAGAGATGGCTCTGGTGGCACCAACCTTTAATCCTAGCATGGGGGAGGCAGAGGCAAGTGGATTTCTGAGTTTGAGGCTGGCCTCGTCTACATGGTAAAATCCAGTCTTAACAAAACAAAGTGCAAGAGTATTGTGGTTGAATGCAGCATGTTCTCTTTCTTCTTCCTTACCACCATTAGAAGAGCCTAACAGTCAGAAACCGGAGGTGGATGAGATGAACGAGGTGGAATCGCCCCCTGCTCCCGAGGAAAAACATGTCTGGGTTCAGCCCAGGGTGGTCAGACCTTCGAAGCCCAAGAAGACCCCAGCCGTCAGCTTCATGAGTGAGTGGTGTTCCCAGCCTTTGGGGTGCTTGCCACCAGATCCCTTTGCTAGGGGCTGGTGGAGAAAGGGAGCTTGGAACCGGGCAACAGGAGAGGCTGGGACAGACCTGGCTGGGGTGCAACCCCATATTCTTATTTGGAAAACGAAGTCTATTTATTTCTGCTGTTCAAGCCTCCCATAGAAGCCCAGAGCCAGGAGTCATTGCTCTTTCTCTAGTAATGGTGTGGACTCCAGAGCATTCCAGAAAGTCCCTTGGAATAGGGGAGGGATTTTCTAACCCAGATTTACCCTCCTGGTCTCATAGTCCCATCCCCATGTCTCTCCTAGCCCAAGTGGTCCGCTGTGACACCAAGATGAAGGACACGTGCAAGGGATCCACATGTAACAGGTGAGGGCCCACTGGGCTGGGCTGGGCTGGGCTAGCTGCCCTTGGGACCCTCCTGAGACGCAGTCAGTCACAAGATCTGCTAAAGCCTTGCTGCCTACTCTGAGCCTCCCAGAAGCGTGGGGCAATGGTACTCAACACTGTTAGCACAACGTACACCAGACTCAGCTAGAAGCTACCACACATGCCATGTGCTAATTAGACTGACCATGACACTCCTCAGTCCTCCTGACTGTGGCATCCTGCTGTCCCCCAACCATGACACCCACTGTTACTCCTGACCACCACCTCAGATTGACTGACGAATGGTCTGTCTCCGTTACATGTCACCAGAGTTTCTCAACTGTCGCTCCTAGGGTACATGAGACATTAAAACATTATTAAGGTGGGATACCCTGTATATTAGAGAATTTTGAGAAACCTCCAAGACCTTGATCTCCACCAAATGCCAGTGGGGGACAACCAAAACTGGGGGTGGTATCCTAAAATAACCAGTGTATCCTAAAATAACCCTGCTGGGCACACAGTACTGCCAAGTACTTTGTCTCTGGTCCAGAGAGGGTACTATACCCTGCGGGGGTGGGGGGAGGAGCAGGGGGAGGACCTCAGTGCATTGTGGGAGAAGTTGACATGAAATCTCTTATTGTAGCCAGTGTATCTCAACCCTGATGGGCACCGGTGTGAATTCTGCCCTTGGGGCTGGTGGCTTCAAACTACCTGAAATTTAGCCAGCAGCTTGCAGTCTCTAAGGATTTAGCAGGATGCCCTCCCTAGGCAGAACATGAGCCCTGTTCCCTGAGGGATGTTAGCCTCGTCTAGGGGAGTGTTCGGAGAGTGTCACTGAAGGCCTCTGCCCAGGGGTGCCAGCACAGTCTGAGTCCGCCAAGAGCTGAGCTGAGTTATTTGGGGCTGGAAGGAGAAGGTGGCTTCTCCATATCACCCAATGGACCCAGAGTCCATTCTGTGGGAGAGGCCTTCATTCACACAAGGAGTGACATGAAACAGTAGCCAGGATGTGGCTGTCTCACGGGCACACCCATTGGGTGCCCTGCTCAGTTATGGACGTCTGTGCAGTACTGCCCTGTGGGAGGAAACCACCGAGTGTTAGAGACACAAGCCAGATGTGGGGGAATGACCACACCCAAACCCAAGGCGGCATCCACCGTCTGCACTGGGTGAACTGGGTAGCGAGCAGGTATGTTCAGACCACATTTCATGAGCGCTCTGGAGCCGTCTAAGCTTAGAAGACGGTGAGGTGGCATTCCCTGGGCAGGACGAAGCTGTGGGTCTCTCTATAGCGGCTCCAGAGGCCTCCAGGCAGCCAAGGTAACTCAACCCAAATCATAAACTATGGCAGCCTAGCCTCACCGTAGAAGTAACATCCATGAGGATTCTCCATAACCCCTGGCTTTAAAAGGCATTTTAATTCATTGTGTAATGCAAGAAAGCAGTAATTCATTAAAAATACTAAGCATCCCCAGCCCCCCTTGGCTTCGCATGCCCCACTTTTTATCCAGTCCTGTTCATGTGTTCACTGCTTATTCTCCAGAATCCACCAGCCTTCCTCAGACCTTTCATTTTTGAGTAGCTACATAACAAGCTGACATACGGTGACACAAAGCTATGTTTGACTGTGCCTTTATCACCTGCTGCCATCTGTCTAGTCCTTATGAGTCCCGGTATACTTGATGAACAGTTGGGTAACTTACTGACTTTTTTTAAAAATTTTGTTTTGGTTGTGATTTGTCAAGACAGGGTTTCTTTGTGTAGCCCTGGCTGTCCTGGAACTCACCCTGTAGAGCAGCCTGGTCTCAAACTCAGAGATCCGCCTGCCTCTGCCTCCCGAGTGCTGGGATTAAAGGCGGGCGCCACCACCACTCTGTGAACCTGCTGACTTTGTACCTGGCATGTACAAGGGAAGTTGGAGGGTCTGTGAACATGAACTTGACGGCATTTCCATAGGTTAGACTTTAGTTTGTGGTGAACAGGAACCTCACTGCTCTGTTAACTTCATTAAACAACCATAAACTTCGGACTGGGGAGACGACTCCAGACAGGTGAAGGCTTGTTTTGTGCCTGTGAGAACCAGAGTTTTAGCATCCATGAAAAAGCTGGGTGTGAGTCTGTAACCCCAGGGCCGGAGGGAGGAAACACAGGCAGGGGGATTGCGAGGATTTCCCGACTAGTCTGCGTAGCTAACTGGGGAGCCCCAGGTTCAGAGAGAGACTTGTCTCAGAAAATAAAGTGGAGAGTGGTAAGGAAGACACCCAACATTGACCTTTGACTACCATTCTCACGCACCCCCCCCCCACACACACACACTGGGTACTGTACAACTGTCATCCTAACACTGAGGAGCAGAGGCAGGAGGATCGTCATGTCTTAGCTACATAATGAGTTCCAGACCAGTCTGGGCCACAAAGTAAGACTCAGTCTCAAAACAAACAAATGGGCCAGAGAGATGGCTCAGCAGTTAAGAATGGCTGCTCTAAATGGAGACCAGTGTTCGAATCCCAGCACTCACCCTGGTGACTCACAAACACCTGTAACTTCCTCTCCAAGGATCCCACCAGCTCTCTGGTATCTGCCGGCACCCATGCCTACAACACATATACACAGACACACACATAGCTCCCTGGCACCTGCCGGCACCCACACCCACAACACATACATATAGAAGCACACATAATTGTTCATAGCAGTGGGACCCATCAGTGACATTTCTGAATTCAGTGAGAAAGCTAGCGAGGAAACATGGCAGCGTCACTGAGCGCTCTCACCAATGAGCTTTTTTCTCACCCATCAGGTACCAGTGCCCTGCAGGCTGTCTGAACAACAAGGCGAAGATTTTTGGATCTCTGTTTTATGAGAGTGTGAGTGTGGCCAGTGTTTCTGTAGCCAGCACATGGGAAACCCCACCAGGTAGCTTAAAGCAAATGAGATTCATGGAGACGGGTGTTCGGTTCTTACTCAACCTGGACCGTCTGAATGAACTGATCTGCGTAGTCTAGTGGCTCAAAAGCTGCTGAAGCCACTCCTGGGAACCAGGACTGGATATTACTGTGGGACTGGAGTCAACACGCTTGGCTAAACGGGCTTACGCAGCTAGGATGAGCTCTTAAGCCATCCAGGAACAAGGGTGGGGCTAAGGACAGCTATGAATGGATGGTTGGGTGGGGCGTATTTTGGTCCAAAGTTTTGACTTTTGGTTGGCCGGGGACAAGAGCCTCAGATGGTTCATCTGTGTTCTCTTCTCTGCTCTGTAGTCCTCCAGCATATGCCGGGCTGCTCTCCATTATGGCGTCATTGATGATCGAGGTGGCCTGGTGGATGTTACCAGGAACGGGATGGTCCCCTTCTTTGTTAAATCTCAAAAAAATGGCGTGGAGTCCCTGAGGTACCTGTCCTGTTCTCTGTGTGGAGGGGAGGGGGGAGGCATCCTGACAGTGATCTCTTATTGTAGAAGTGGTTTTGAGGGCCAGGGAGAGGGCTCAGTTGGTAAAGTGCTTGTCATGCAAACACAAGGACCTGTGTAAAAAGCCCTGTGTGGGGTGTGTACTTGTAATCCTGGCACTGGGGAGGCAGAGACAGGAGGGTCCCTGGAACTCAGTGGCAACCTAGCCTACCTGCTGAGCTCCTGGCAAGTAAGAGCCCCCCACCCCCCAAAACGTGAATGGTGCCTGAGGCTGATCTCCGGTCTTCACACATGTGTGCACACACTTGCATGTGCAACCCACAAGCACACACCCCCTCCCACCCCTCACAAACACATCCTTACCCCTACATGTTATCGAAACTTTGGCAATGTTCTAAGAAAACAGGAATACAAAAGCCAACCCACGCAGCACAGTTGACTAACTTCTGGCTACCGGCTGATCCAGTCAGAGGTCTCCGAGGGTCAGGCCACCTGGTGACGTTCTGGATCTTACTTCCTCTAGCCTTCTGACCTCTGCTTCATCTTACACATTTAAAAACCTTTATTCTGTCTGAAGCAGGATCACCATGAGTTTGAGGCTAGCCCACACTACAGTGAGCTCCAACCCTCCTGAAACATAAAAAGAAACCAAAAAAGAAGTGTATTATTCTAAGAAGGGTTCTGGTCGGGTGGTAGTTGTGCACACTTTTAATTTCAGCTCTTGAGAGGCAGAGGCAGGAGGATCTCTGTGAGTTCGAGGTCAGCCTGGTCTATAGAGCGAGTTCGAGGACAGCCAGGGTCCAGAGAAACCTTGTCTTGAAAAAGAAAACAAACAAGCAAACAAAAACGTCGTGCAATCCCACTCTGAATAGTCTAAGCTTCAGGCAGTGTGAGGCATGTGAGCTGTTAGTACTCAGAATGCCCTGACTCATGTTTTCCTTTCCAGCAAATACAAGCCTTCTAGCTCCTTCACAGTGTCCAAAGTAAAAGGTAAGCCAGCCAGGCCCCGAGGGAGAAGGATGATGCATGGGGAGCCTGGGGTTTCCCAGGAAATCTCCCTTCCTTCATCTTTGCTTTGTAGTTATCATTTCAGCCTGAACCATTGTTCCCAAGAAAGGCTCTGTCAGGAGAGGGCATTTCTCTTACTGGTTTCTTTTTCTTTTCCTTCCTTCCTCCCTTCCTTCTTTTCTTCCTTTCTTCTTTCCCTCCCTCCCTCCCTCCTGCTATCCCTCCCTCCCTCCCTCCTGCTATCCCTCCCTCTCTCCCTCCCTCCCTCCGTCTCTCCCTCCCCTTCCCTCTTTTCCTTCCTTCCTTCTTTTTTCTTTATTTTTTTTTCTTTTTTGGTTTTCCAAGACAGTGTTTCTCTGTTTAGCCCTGGCTGTCCTGGCACTCGCTCTGTAGACCAGGCTGTCCTGGAACTCAGTGATCCGCCTGCCTCTGCTCCACCACCACTGGTTTCTAAGAATATTTAGCTTTGAACTTGGCTATAAATGGGTGAGCCAGAAACACGGGGGTGTGGCTGCCACCTGAATACCATAGACATGGTCAACGTCAGGTCTGCTGGTCAAAGGCCTCCATGGGTGGAATCACTGTCCTGGCAGAGATAGATGCCAGGGAGATGAGAAACTGAGGCAGGAGCTAACGATCGGGCCACTGTGGCCACTAGTGTCCCCCAGCTTCTCCGCGGGTAGACACAGAATCACACCCGGGATGGTCAAAGGTGGCTGAACAGGGGACAGGTTTTGAAAGCAAGCATCAGTTTTCAGGTGGCAGCATGGGACTCTCTCATGGGGAGACCAAGGGAGATGTACGCACAGGCGGACATATTGGGCTGTGGGGCTGTCTCTAGTCTGTTGATCCGTGGGCCGTGACCTGACACTTTGTCTCCTGTCCTCAGAGCAGAGTGTGGACTGCCACGCCACAGTCGCGCAGCTCTGTCCCTTTGAGAAGCCGGCCACTCACTGCCCGAGGTAAGAGGAACAGATGCCCCTCGCCTGAGGTGTCTTCCTGCAGGCCTGCCTCCTCTCTACAGGGCTGGACGCAGAAGCCAGCCCTCTATCTAAGCTGGAGATATTTAACTCCCACCCTAAGTCCCCCTACTCCTCATGGGTGGCAGGTTAAGATCATCAGATACCCGGGGCCTTCCCCAGACACCAGAGCCTCAGTGCAGAGAACTTTGGGCTTGGGAACTTCTCTACCCAGCTTTGGTGAACATAACAAAGCCACTGTGTTTGACTGAGCCTTGACTCGCCAGAGAGGGCTCGTCTTGTTCTGGGGACCCATGTCTCTAAAGCTCCCCCAGAGCCCCTTGGAAGGGGACACAGAAATGCTCCCCCTCCTGGATGCAGCAGAGCCTGGATGTGCCTGCTGGCTACAAGTTGCTCCCCTGTCAGAAAAGACAGCAAAGAGAAGATCTCTGGCCAGAGCAGAGCTCAGCCCCACGGTAGCTGCCGTGTGGTGGGGTGCAGTGTGTATCCAGCACCCTGAGCTGGACAGCCCCCTCTAGTGTGGGTGATGTGCTGTCCTGGGAGCCCTGGGGCCTGGAGACTGGATTCTGGAAGGGAAAGGGATAGAACCCTCAGGTCTGCACAGGGGAGAGCCTGCGAGGATGTCGTTATGGAGACCACTCTGGCTCAAGCAGTCAAGGAAACATCGCAGCAATTTAATGGATTTCTTGAGTGTTAGTCAGAAACAGAAGGAAAGGGCAGGAAACACAAACAGAGAAAGCCTTGCCAGGGTCCACGTGCCCAGGCTGCTTTCTGACCCGACACCCCCAGGAGCAGGTTTGAGAGTTCTTACACTCTTAAACTGTTTTTTAAAACATACTCCACCCCATACACAACACATACCACACCACAAATACACATACATAAAACACATACCCTCCCACACCCCATACCACATACTATACACATACCATACCACAAAGACACATACACACACCACACACATACCACACAAACACACACACAACATACTTACCACACACCATGCACACACATCACATACAAACACACGCACCACACACACATATACATATCACATACACACAGTACACAGCTTGCACACTCACACATACACATCACATATGTACATACACATCACATACATATAGCACACACTCACCATACATACACATAGCACACACACATACCGCATACATACAGCATACACACACATACACACACAACACATACACACAGCACACACACTGTTTCCCTGCCTGTTCCTTCCCTTCCTCTCCAGGAACTGCCTCAGTCTGGCTGATTGGTTTTCTTCCTGCCAAGCATCCTGCCTGTCTCTGGGCCAGGTGGCTTTCAGCCGCCATCTTGGCTTTGTGGTCCCTGGGCTCAGCCTGTGGTAAACTGTTCCAAACAGACACAAAAGGCCTTTTCTTAGGCAAAGTTCATGCTTTTCTTCCTGGCATGGGGCTTGCCAGTCACCTGGACCCACCCATTTCCAGTCTGAGGAGCCCTCTTCATCCCTGGGGCCATCAGTTGGGCTGAGGCCACCACAGTAATCTAACCCTTTCTGCCCCAAGTTATCTGTGCCGTTCTTGAAATATTCTGAGTCACTGAGGTGAGGGCCCTCCACCCTTCCTCCCCACATAGGGAAAGCTCATTGATAATGATCTATGTTCTGCACCTACGGCACACTCCACCAACACCCAGGAAGGGAAGGTGCAATCCCACAGCCCAGCTTGCCTCTCCTGGGGCCTTATTTCTCTGCTTTATTTCTTTGTGACCGTTTCCATGGGATTTTCAAGTTCTACATGCATGGCTACACAAAGACAAGGATGTGTTTCCCACAGCCATGGCGGGGGTGGCGATGACAATTGTCTCCTTTGCTTCAGTCAGTGCTGGGCTAGATCCTGGGCCCTGTGTGTACAAGAAAATGTTCCACCCCTGAGCCATGATTCCCAGGCCTCTGTGTTGTCTGTAAAGAGCAAGCTGGAGACTTAACAAGATGGCTCAGGGGGTGAGGGCTCTTGTTGCCAAGCCTGACCACCTGAGCTGGTTCCCCAGGACCCATGGGGTGCCAGAGCTGACTCCTGCAGCTTGAGCTCTGATCTCTACACATGTGCCATGGCATGTCTGAGTTCACACGTGCGCGCACATACACACACACACATGCACATACACACATGCACACACACACACACACACAGAGAACAGATAAAAATGTGATGAGAGAATGCAAGAGAGCACGGTAACTTTGCTTCCTCATCTAGAGACTGTGAATCTGAAAACTCAGACAAGGGGTGAGGCCAGGACGCATCTTCTGCTGGTCCTCCCTAGAATTCCTTCTCATTTCCAGAGTCCGGTGTCCTGCGCGCTGCGGAGAAGAACCGTCCTATTGGGCCCCTGTGTTCGGAACCAACATCTACGCTGACGTGAGTAGGGCCAGCTTGCTCAGCGGCCACCTCAGAAACCCAGTCCCGAGGTGTGGAAGCTAGGAACTGAGATCCCATGCCGTAGCCTCTGGTTGCACTGAGCCCACCTGTGACTTACAGCCTTGGCTTCAGTGTTCCATCCATAGATGGGTCGGACTCCCACCGTCTGTCTTTATGAATGGAAGCCCTAGCCTGTCTCCCCACACTTGGAATGTCTTTCATGGTTTGAAGGTCTTTGTGTTTGTTTCGTAGCTTTGCTCTCTCAGTTATTCAATCACTGACATAGTTAGGGTTTCTTTGGCTGCCAAAGCAGCTTAGGGAGAAGAGGGTTTATTTCAGCTTGCAGCTCTCAGGGCTCATGCTGTCCCTGAGAAAAGCTAGGACAGGTGTCTGGAGGCAAGAGCTGACTGGCCACCGTTTACTGGCTGGCTCCTCGTGGTCTGCTCGCTCGCGTTCGCATGGCTTAGGAGCACCTGCCCAGGAGTGGCGCTGACCCTAGTGATCTGGGCCCTCCCCCATCCATTGTTAATCAAGGAAAAGGCCCACAGGCCAATTGGATGGAGGCATTTTCTCAGTTGAGAGTCCCTCTGCCCAGAAGATGCTAGCCTGTCAAGTTGACAGCAAACTAGCCAGTACAGTCACCTTTCCATTTCTCTGGATTCTTTTGACAAGTGCTGGTTCTTAGCTATAAGCACACACACACACACACACACACACACACACACACACACACAAATTGCTCTGGCGAGACCCTGGTACACTGACCAGCCCGTCTCCTATCTTTTCTCCTAACACAGATGTGAAGGCCCAGTTTTCCTTTGTTAATTTTCAGAGCTCAGTGTGTTCCCTCTGGTGTCCAGGGTTTAGGGACACAGTGACCCAGAAGGTTCGAGCCCACCCCCTACCCCAGCTGCCCACAGGCCTGTGCAGTCCCTCTGAGGAGTTCTTTTCCTCTTCCTGAGTGGAAATCCCAGAGCCAGCCAGACTTGTTCCAGCCCAGGGTATCTTCTAGCCCGAAAACCTGCCAGCTGGTCATATCATCTGTCTCCAGCTAACGCATCGCTCACACTTTCCCCATCCTGTAAATGGTCCTCTCCCCTCACCACCGCCATCTTTGCTTCCATCTGCCTTCAATTGTCCCAGATTCCTGTAACCGTGAAGTCACTTGGTTCCATAAGGCCACAGTGGCCTCCTTCATGACTAAGCTTTTCTCCTTGTCTTTTTTTCTTCTTTCTTTATGAGCCTTAAAAGAAAAAAAAAAGAGTCTGGAAAGCTTTTTAGCTGAGATGAAGTTCTAAAAGTTAGAACTTTCCTGAAGAAGTAAAATACCATGCATCGGTTGCTGTAGTTCACCTAATATGAAACCCTGGTTTCCATCCTCAAAAACTAAAAGAATAAAAAAAAAAAGAACAAAGAAAGGAGAAAACAAAACAAAATAAGCTCCAGGTTGTGATTTTAAAATGTTTTCAAAATAAAAGGCTGGACAAAACTATTTCAACCAGATACAAACCATTTAAAAAGTTGCATGTTATTAGCTGACCAAAGTGAAATGTACTGAACGGAACAGAACGATTCTTCAAACAAGAGCACAAGAGATGCAGTTTATGGAGATATAAAAGTCAAATCTGTATGCACAAAATAACGTGGCAACTAAACACATAAAGCAAAAAAAAAAAAACATAGAAATCCGAAACTAGGGTGCGCTCCTCTTCTCCTACATGGGGCTGTGTGATAGTAAAGCCGCAAAGCCTTTTCTTTAGTACCTGATGTGTTTCAAGTTTTTTTTTATTATAAAAAAACACCTTGTTTAGGAATCCTTATCATTTTGCAAAGAGGGGGGGATTAAGGCTTAGAAGAGCCTGGCTCAAGTCCCACAGTGAACACATGGCGAGATGAGATGGGTTTGCATGCTCCCTTTCCTCTTAGTCTGCCTCTGTCTGCTTACCTGTACCTCCGCCCTCAGGAGCAGGCACGTATGTGAAGGAAGCCTTTAATGAGTGCGTCCACTTGAACTATGAGCCTTGGAAGTGGCAGGGCTTCTGGCTTGGCACACAGTGATGGCTCAGTATTGAACAACAACAGCAAAAAAAAAATGATACTGCAGTCACTGATGCTAAAAACCCTTTATAAAGAAGGTAGTAAGGAAGGAGAAATCAGGAAAGGTGTGCGTGGTGGGGGAGTGTGAAGACGGAGAGAGAGCTGTAGGCAGGAGAAGGGAGGAAGCGTGTATCTCCATCCCCAGGCACTGCTGGCCTGTGTTTCTAGGTCACTTTGTATTCTGGGAAATGATGCTGCCTCTTGGAAAATGTCTGTTTAGCTAAGAGATTTATTTTGGGAGTGTAGTCTCCAGACCTTTGAAGGGCCTCCGAGTGCCACGGATACAGCCTTTTAGCAGAGTGCCTGTCCTGGCGGCAGCTCCCTTTGTGGTGAGCTACAAGCAGGATTGTCCGGGCGTGGCTCAGACAGCAGAGCCGAGGCCAGGAGGCCCGAGCTGGCCCCAGCCGGGGGAGTTACCCGTGTGGATGTCTTTTCCCACTGAGCCTCAGTTTCCTTTACCCATCCTTCTGGTCTCATCTACTGCTCAGACAAACTCCCGTTGTTCGGGCATCAGGATTCTGGAGAGGAGCAGTGTTTAGATGGGACAACCCCTCCTCAGATGTCCTGACCCAGTGGACCTGAGGAGAGCTGCAGAGCCTGTGTTTGAGCACCTTCCCGGGGGGCATGGCTGCTGGTGGTTGTGACTTGCTGCTGAAGGTCCTTGGCGGTCAAGGACAGTCCTTGAGGGTTTGGGGTCCTGGTGGTGGTGACAGTAGGCTTGGCAGTTACTGGCCTTTGCCTATGGTAGTTACCATGCACCAGGTCGTGTGCAGTTCTGAGCCCTGCTTTGAGGAACACAGCCCTTTGTGCTTTACTGCCCCTTTCTGTGGGATCATGGCTCTGTCGTCCTTCTAAGTGACTGTGGGTAGGTTGTTTAGCTCCTGGCCCTCAGTCTCCCATCTGCCGAAAAGGATTGATAATGACCATTACCTTGGGGGACCATGAAGTCAGAATAAGTGACAGGCTGGCCACAGCTCCAGTATTACCTGTGCTGTTCCCACCAGGCCATCGTGGGCCCCACAGCTACCACGTACTGTGATGAGCCTCTAGTCTCATAGAGGTCGTTATGAAATGGCCCTGAATTAATGTTGAGCCAGCATGAGCAGACAGTGACCAGCTCCTACATGTGGCAGGAGAGGCAGAGGGAGGAAGGATGTGGGGAGAGGAAAGGAGAAAGAACGTGTCTGTCTAGCAGTAGTCAGAGATGTTGAGCATCTCCAGGCGTGAGATGTGAGGACAGCCTGCCTTGCATGAATGTTTCATCCAGGAAATGTGGGCGTCATGGTATCTGGAATTTCTCCAGGGAGGGGGTGAAGAGCTGTCCCTGAGGCTGCAGCCTCGGCCTCTTGGCCTCCAGGGAAGATACACCTCCCTTGGGGTGAGTGTGCAACCCCAGGAGACTTGGGAGATATAGGAGGCCTTTCCTGGCATCTGCCCCAGTGGAAACCAATGCCTTGCTCCTGGAAATGGCAGTCCCAAGACAGGATGAGCGTTGCTAGGGGACAGGCACAGTGATTGGCCAGTTGCCAGTCAACACAATAAGCCACTTGTATAATGCGCCTCCAAGAAGTAGTTCCTGGGGATTCTGGAACTGAATGATGGCTTGATGTCACCAGCATCTCCTCGAAGACAAATTTGGTCTGTTGCCGCTTAACCTTACAAAGCACAAACCTCTTAGGGCACTGGAAGTTTTGGATGCTTCTTCAGGGCAAGAAAATAAAAAAAAATGCTTCTTCGCAAAGACATAAGGACCAGCCATCCTGCCGTGCTCAGGATTGGAACCAGACCTTGCCAATCATCAGCTCTTCCTGGTCTCCCAGGCTCTTCCCAGGACCACTTGGGGCTAACCATCCTGCTTGCACCTTTTGTTGGTTGAAGAAGACTAGACATGTCCCCAGAGCGTTAAAGAGCATCCCTTCAGTTTTTTTGAGCCTTGGGTGTGGCTCCTGGACTCAAACTTTTAACAGCAGATCTAACTGTCCAGTAGGGAGGGTGGCTTTTCCAAGGAGACCATGCGATGTTGATTCCCAAAAATGGAGAGGTCGCCCATAGACCAAAGAAAGAATTCCATCCATGTTCAGCCTGGTGAACCAGTGAGTTTACTGAGGTTACTTACAGCACTGTGGGTGACTCACAGTCCACCAGGAAGTTACAGGTGTTTAGGCAGTCATGCATACCAGTGAGGAGTCCCCCTGGGTGCCTCACAATTATACAGGAAGAGACCCCACCAGTCAACTCTATCTTCTGAATAAAGAAGCAAGGGGTCTCTAAGGTTCTGGGAACCCCTTTCCCTTCATTCGGGAATGTCCGCAGGCCGGATCAGGTGATGCTCTTGTGTAATGATCCCAGCTGCTCTGACTGAAGACAGCCATGGTCGAGCCAACCTGGAGTCTTCTTAGGCATCAGTGACTCTTGAGTCTCATGGTTTTGGAAGACGGACATCAACCAGGCTGAAGAAGGCTGTCCAAGGAGTACCTTGGTCACAGTTCTGGGAGGCGATACTCCCTAGTGTGAGCCTCCATTCGCACACCTCCGGAGACTGTGGGGCGTGTCGCTGACTCCACCCTTCGGTGTGGCAAGAGGACAACCAACAGAGCCAAAGCCCTGGCCTCTGCTGGTCTCTCCAGGCCACCTGCGTGCCTTGGCTCCTACTCTATTCAAAGTCAGCAATGGCCAGAGGAGTCTGATGCGCTCCAGCTCTGAGCCCCTCCCTGTTACAGGACTCTGTGCTGTCACTGGGCCGCTGGGATAAACTGGGTAATCTCCCATCCCAACCTCCTTAACTTAATCCCATCTGCAAAGCCCCTTTTGCTGTTCATGGTTCTGGGGATTAGGCTGTGGTCATCTCTGGGGACGATTGTTATGCTGACCGCAGGAACAGACCCTGCCCTCACCCTGGCTTCAGTTGGCGTCGACAGTTCTCAAGTGGCTTTGGCAAAGTGACTGACCCTGTGTGCCCAGCTCGCTGGCCCGAGAAGTGGGAAGAATGGTTACCACCCGCCTCGTTAGGACAAACGGGATCATAGCCGGAACTGAGAGTCACTCAGGGCTAGCATGCGTGTTCTCATACCAGGCTGGAGATGGCTCAGCTCCAGTGCAGCCGAGGCCTCCAGGAAAGAGGTTAAGATGCTTGGGCACCATCTTCATGACAAGACTGCATGCAGTTGGTCCCATGGTGCATCAAAGACAGAGACCACAGTTTGGGGGTGCAGTTCTGAGGCAGGGCAATTGGTCGGTGCACACAAGGCTTCAGATTCCATCTCCATGGAGCACACAGGAAGAAGAAATGGAATCCGCAATTTACATAGGCTGCCACAGCCTGAGGAAAACACCATGGCCATGGAGGTGACTTGGCAGTTCTCGGCCTTAAATGGACCTCGGTTGGGACCACCCTGAATAGTCCTGCCTCTGGATGAAAAGTAGATGGATGTGTCCTTCCTGTCTTCTACCCAATGTGCTAAGACCCCATGAGCCTTGAACTCAGAGCCTCATCAACCGGGTCCATATCACCTGAGGTCCAAAAACCAGAACACCTAACACCAGCCTGAGCCTTAGTGTGTTATGAGGATCCGAGAGTGCCCACCCATCCTAGCTTCCTTTTTCCTCCTGGGACATGATGTGTTCACTCCTACCTCAGGGCCTTTGCATAGTCGGCTCTCTCTGCCTAGAACACTACGCTTACAGATGGCAGCCACAGGACTGTGACTGGAACTTCTCTGTCGCTAGTCTGCCCACTGCTACTCTGAATCAGCCTCTTCCAGCCGTTTGCCTCCTGTGATCTAATTTTATTTCCCTCATCAACCTTGTTTGTGTGTTTGTTTATTCGCTCCCTCGACTCCATAGAAGCAGGGTCTTCGCTTGGTCCCTGCTGAAGCCCGAAACCCCGCAGGGTCAGGCATAGCGTGACAGCTCAGACTTGTGGGATGAGAGTAGAATCTGTGGGTGAGTGACAGTGGCAGTTCTCTGAGGGACGCTCAGGAGCCAAGGTGGTTTGGGCTGTTTCCTGGAGTCAGTGTGATGGGCGGCACCAGGTGCCTGGACGCTGGCACTAACCACGGCCTCCTGTCCTCGCAGACGTCCAGCATTTGCAAGGCAGCTGTGCACGCAGGTGTCTTCAGCGACGAGAACGGCGGCTACGCAGATGTGATGCCCGTGGACAAAAAGAAGAGCTACGTGGGCTCGCTCAGGAATGGGGTGCAGTCAGAGAGGTAGGGCTGGCCCTTGGGCCCCGCAGCTCCTTATGTTTCAAAGCTGGTTCGCTCTTTGTCACCACAGTGTCCAGGTCGAGTCTGGGATTCTCTCTTCTGATTCTTTTGTTTTCCCAGAAGCTTTCTTTCTCTATTTCTGATGTATGCTTTGTGGAAAGTGTAGAAATTTTAGATAAGCAGAACATCTGTCTGCTGTACATCACCTAAAAACTGCTGCACATTTTTTGGGGGTGTGTAGGCTTCTAGCTCTTTTTCCTCATGTGCATTATATGTCATATGTGTCTGTATGTGTATATGTGCATGCGTATGTTGGGGTGTGTGTGTGTGTGTGTGCTCATTTATTCCACAAGACTTCGAGGACCAAGGTCTGGTTTCCCAAAAGCTCTGAAAACTGCATACAGATGCAGGGCCCTACAGACTCCACGATTGGAAACCTGCACCTGCCTGTGCTTTGGGCAATGATCCCCTCAACCTGGAGGCTGGTCTCGTCACCTCAGCCTGAAGGCTGGTCTCTCACCTTAGCCTGAAGGCTGGCCTTATCTGTTCAGTCTGGAGGCTGGCCTGTCGTCACCTCAGCCTTAAGGCTGGCTTCATCATCTTAGCCTGAAGTTGGCTTCATCACTTCAGTCTGGAGGCTGGCCTGTCACCTCAGCCTAAAGGTTGGCCTGTCACCTCAGCCTTAAGGCTGGCTTCATCACCTTAGCCTGAAGTTGGCTTCATCACTTCAGTCTGGAGGCTGGCCTGTCACCTCAGCCTGAAGGCTGGTCTTGCTAAGTTTTTGTTTAATTTTTTTTTAATCTCTGTGATGGGAGCACAACAGTGCCAAGTGATTGTGACACCCACTCCTCCCTGAAGATGCATCTATGTTTGGCAGTTTTGCCATCTTCTCTAACCTCATAGACTTGAAGACAAGAGTCATTGGGACAGGGCCTGGTGGTAATGGGCAGAAAGTAAGGGTCATGCTGACTGTTCTGGGTTTTCTCTTATGCAATCACAGGCCTGACTTCCTGCCTCTGCTGTGTCTGTTGGCTGCAGCATGGAGCAGCACTGGGGGCACATGGCTCTGGGCGCTTTCCCACTAGGGCCATTTCCACTTTGAGGCCTGAGTCACAGCGATGAGCACCCTTCTTGTGTGACACTGGCAACATACCCCAGCTGCATTCTCAGATCCCTTACTGACATCTGAGTCCTTAGCGTGGCTTTCTAGAATGTTCTCCAGAACAGCCTCTGCTCCAGGCTACCAGGCTGCTTTATCCATGTGACCCTATTCTGTGAAAGTGAATTGCGAAGACCCATTTCCCTTGCGGTTTCCTCTTGACAGCACTAACTTCAGAGAAGTGACACCCACACCCCCACACCCCCCCCACACCCCACACATACACCATGCAGCCTTGACATATAAGGAGGGTGGGATTGTCAAAAGACCTCCCTTGAGGGGCCTGAGTAGAGGGCCTGGCTCACAGTAGTACACTCTGACTGCCATGACCTTTTCCCCTCATGATTCTGGAGGCTGCAGAGGTGAGAGCATGCTTGTTGTCTCCTGAGGCTGTGGACAGTTAGTTGCTTCTTGTGTGCCCAGGTCTGTCTCTCTCCCAGGCTGTGAATCCTATACTCCTCAGAATCTTCCTAAGGTCGTGAGGCTCCTCCCTCCCTCTAGGAGAGAAAGTTCTGGTTGGGAAACAAAGGCTAGAGCAGGTGGCCCCCAGTAAGTGGATGATGGGGTCCAGCGGCCGTGGCTGCTCACATGACTCTCTAGTCTGTTCCAAACCCTCGGACACTGGGTCCTCTCACAGAGCCAGGTGGCTCTGGTTCAGAAAACACCCACAGGAATTGGCTCTCAGAGGGCCCTTCCATATACTCCTTCTTCCTGACACCAGTGGGCTTTTGTTTTTCCAAGACTTTTCTGTGTAGCCCTGGCTATCTTGGAACTCACTCTGTAGACCAGGCTGGCCTCAAACTCACAGAGATCTGCCTGCCTCTGCTTCCTGAGTGCTGGGATTAAAGGTGTGGGCTCTTTAGCCCCTACTCATCCATGGGGCCTCCTCCACAAGGGAAGCCCTCGCATTCCTAGGCACTGAACCCAGCAAGGAGCATGACATTGGACCTTTGTCCTGTAGTGCATGCCTGGTCACCCGGTAGGAACAGACAGAAGTGACACCCGGGGCAGAGGACTGGGGACCCTGGGCCCTCCTTGACAGTGAGGCTGCAGCAGAGACCTTGTCTTTGAGTGTGGCAGTGCCCTGGCCTCCTCTTATGTCTAAGGACCTTAGCCACCCTTGATGCAGGGAGTGCTGTGGCTGGCGAGTCCCTCTACTGGTTTCAAGGTCAGAGGGCAGGTCTGTTCCCAGTGGTTGCTGAGACCCTGGAGTCACAGATAGTCCCAGTGGTCATTAAGGCATAGGACATTCGGTGGCCAGTGTTTCCAGAGCATCATTTTAGTTCTAATTAAAATAACTTTATTAATTTTTCTGTTTATTGTGTGTGTGTGTACACTCAGATGTGCCACAGCAGCACGGGGAGGTCAGAGGTCAGAGGCCACTTTCAAGAGTCAGCTCTCTCCTCCACCACGTGGGTCCCAGGGATGGCATTCTTGTCATCGGGCTGACAGCGAGCGCCTTCACCTGCTGAGCCCTTTCACCAGCCCCTGTTATTTTCATCTTGTTTATCTGAGATCAGGTCTCGCATAAGCCAGACTGGCCTCCAATTTACTGAGTAGCTGAGGATGACCTTGAATTTCTAATCTTCCTGCCCCCACTTCCCAAGTACTGGGATTATATAGGCCCAATGCCACCGCTCCTAGCTTGGAAAGTGGCATTTTAAATCCTGAGTGGCATGGGGTGCCGCTCACATTGGCTGGTGTGACAGTTTTGATTTCACAACAGTTTCTTGGAGAAGGAGGTTTCCTGGAAGTTGTGAAAGGTGGGTGGGTAGATGTGAGGCTCTCCAGGACAGCCTGTTCTCTCTCAGATGTGGGGCCTAGGCTGGCTAAGCCACATCCTCAGAGAGAGCAGGCACTCAGGGCTCTTCTTAGACCACGCGACAGAAACATTCCTGGGCTGGTCACCCGGTAGGAACAGACACACAGGGCTGGGCACACCTGTCTACCCAGGGGAGAGCTGCATATATGTGCCTAGAGCCAGCAAGGGCTTCCTCCCTTCTCTTTTCCCTCCCTCTCTTCTGTATTAGACTGGGATGGAACTCAGTGTCCCATACTAGGCCAGCACTCTCATTACTGATCCACATCTCCAACCCGTCTTTTTGCATTTTGTTTTGAGACAGGGTCTCACTAAGTTTCACAGACTGAGCTGGAGCACGCTCTGTAGCCCAGATAGAGTTTGAATCAAGGATCCTTTAGCCACCACCTCCTGAGTAGCTGGGGACACAGGCCTGTTCCACCAGGCCCATCTTCAGAATCTCTTAGCAATAAGAACAGAACCCCACCTTTTCGTGACCAGAGTCATGGACCTCTCTGTGTCCCAGGATTCCATGATTCCCTGAGGCCAGCCGCCAGCCCATAGAGGCACAGGTAGTGCTGCTCTGGAACCAGCTGTTCCCTCTCTCACTCCAGGCTCTGCTGGAAGGTTCCAGATGGCAAGAGCTCGTCCTCTTAGAAGGAAACTCTGCTGGGCTGACCCTCCTGCCCTGAGGAAGGCCTGATTCCCTAGACATCTCTTAGCAGCTGTGCCCTGGCCTTCAAGAGGGCCTCCCTGCCCCCCTCCCCCTCCTTTTTTCTCCTTCAGACCTTCAGAGGATCCAAGAGGTTTTTTGAGCTATACAGGCTGTCATGGAACTAGCTCTGTAGACCAGGATGGCCTCAACTCACAGAGATTCGCCTGCTTCTGTCTTCCGAGTGCTGGGATTAAAGTTGTGCACCACCACTGCCTGGTGAAGCCAAGAGGTTTTTAGTCTCTCAGTCTCAGTCTGTGTGTGTGTGTGTGTGTGGCCAGAGGATAAATGTCGGGATTCAGTTCTCTCCTTTTGAGCCAGGGTCTCACTTGTTTCTGCTGAGTAGGGTATTCCAGACTAGCTGACCTGTGACCTTCCAGAGGCTTCCTCTTTCTCTACCTTCCATCTAGCGGCAAGAGTGCTGGGGTTCCAGATGAATTCCAGCACACTGGCTTCTTACTTGGTTTCTAGGGATCAAACTCAGGTTTTCAGGCTCCTGTGGCTAGCTCTTTTACCTCCTGAGCCATCTCCTGGGCTTTGGTAGTGAAAATAGTTTTTTATGTTTTAGGCAGGATCTCACTGTGTAGCCCTGGCTGGCCTAGAACTCACTGTGTAGATCAAGCTGGACTCAGATTCAGAAATCTGCCTACCCCTGCCTCCCAAGTTCTAGGATTAGAAGGGTGTGCCACCGAGAGAGGGGATCAGAGCACACTGTGGACATGCCTTCTGGGTGGCACGGGACACTCACTCACATGGCAGGCAGACAGCTGTTTGTTTACCAGGGTGGCCTCATTGTTTACCAGACGGCCTCATACGCAGCTGTTTCCTTCCTTGTTCGGATTGCACTAAGCAAATGAGGAACACCTTTGCACAATTCCTTTGGCTCCCAGCAGGTCCCTCAGGTAGCTTCCTTTTTGAAAACAGCCACAGCCACCTTCTTCGGGCTCCACCCGCCTCCTGTGGAGCCCCTTCCCACTCATGGCTTCCTGCCGTGCTGGGGACTTACAGACACAACTGCTCTGCCTGCAGTCACACCCCCCCATCACACCACTGCACTTCCACCTCGTGGTCCTTTCTGTTCCTGGAACTTGCGAAGGCCATTTCTACCCCAGGCCCTTTGCACTGGCTGTCTTCTGACCCTGAGCCTTCTCAGCATCCTGTGCTGTCTTTCTGGGACGCATCCTTCTTCTTCCTGACATTGCCCGCTCCAGGTCCATTCTGTCTGTTTTTTTCCTCAGTCACCACTCTGTGGCGTTTCCTTGCGTGTGTTTGTCTAGTGTAGGCACCTTGAAGGCTCCATCTGTTTTGCTACCACCCCTACCCCCAGCATACTGAACTCTGAGCCTGGCATGTGCCAGGTCTGCAGTAAACAGTGGTTGAATGATAGGCAAACTCTTGAGTCTAGTCATTTACAACTAGCTGAGAGAGGTTCTTGATGCCTTTTCATCAAATTCTTGGTATTTGATTTTTTGTTTTGTTTTGTTGCTTAAGACAGGGTTTCTCTATATAGTCGTGGCTGCCCTGGAACTCAACTCTGTAGACCAGGCTGGCCTCGATTTCACAGAAAATCCACCTGCCTCTGCCTCCTGAGTGTTGGGATTAAAAGTGGGTGCCACCACTGCCTGGCTATCTTTGATTTTTATGAAATCCAGTTACCCCAAGGCCAAAGAGATAGCTGGGTAGGTAAAGCATACAGCATGAGGACCCGAGTTCAGATCCCCAGCACCCACATAGAGCTGGGCGTGGTGGTGCATGTTATAAAGAAGGTGGAGACAGACGAACCCTGGAGGCTCGCTGGACACCTTCCTAGCCTACAGGGCAAGTTCCAGCTTCAGTGAGAGACCCTGCTCCCCAAAGTAAGGTAGAGCTGGGTGTTGTGGCCCATGCCTTTAATCTCAGCACTCGGGAGGCAGAGGCAGGTAGATCTCTGTGAGTGTGAGGCCAGCCTGGTCTACAGAGCAACTTCTAGGACAGCCAGAGCTACACAGAGAAATAGAGAAACCCTGTTTTGAAAAACCAAAAACCAAAACAAAACAAAATTTTAAAAAGGTAAGGTAGAGAAAAATTGAGGGGGACACCCGATGTCAACTTCTGGTTCATACACACCCCTAAACTCCCCCTGCCCCCATCCCAATTTCATAGAGACAACCTGGAAGTGCTTTAACTATACTGTCCTCAGACATATGTGGGGGTCATGAGTTGACCTATAAAGAGCATCTGAGGAGGATTGGGAAAAGCAGGTTGGGGAAAGACTACTTTATGATTTACCACAGCCTATATGCCTTCCTCAGACACACACAGTGGGTGGGTGATTAACCTATTTAATGAGTGTCATGGCTTCAGGAAGAGAGAGCAGAGGGGCCAGCATTCACATGGACCCCTCTGTTGGGCTCCCTGCTGCAAGGTGGGCAGAGTACTCTGAAGTGCTTCTTTAGTTACAGGCAAGATGTTGGGTGCTCCAGGCTGGAGCCTCCCGCCTGATTGGCAGCCTCAGGGCTCTCTTGACAGGGTTGTGCATACCAGCACCCAGCATTCTACCAGAACCCTTTCCAGCTTCCTTGTTTATTCCCCCACGTGGCTTGTTCACATGTGGGGCAGGCAGGGAGCACGTGGCAGTGGGTGGTTCTTAGTAGCTACTCATTGGACAGATCCCTGGGAACCCTTCAACCAAGGAGCAGAAGGCACTTTCCAGAAAGCCCAGCTGCTGGGTAAGCCTGGTTCTGGGTAGCTGTCCATCTACTCCTGCTTGGCCTTGGCAACCTCTGGGAGCATCCCACCATGTCCTGGTCTCTTTGAGCATGCCTATCTGATATGTTTTTCCAGGGTTCATCCCTGGGGTAGCCAAGAGCATGAGGCTGCCACGGGGAAGGCAGAAAAACAAGCAGGAATTCCAAGCAGCTGTTCCCGCAGGACTGGAGCTCCCTGGGCTGCCCAGGGCCTGGCCAGCTGTCAGGTGTAGGGGTTTGGTGCAATCTGGGATCTCCTGCTCCCGGCGGAGACCCTACGGGAAATAGCATTGATAAATCACGGGCGGGTTGTTTAGATCATGCTCAGGCTACGTATGCTGCAACTGTGGACACCCTTCCCCATTGAGAATGGGACCTCGAGGGTTAACTGGCCACCCTGCATGCCTCCTCCAGGAGGTATCAATTAGTGCAATGTTTACGAGAAACATTTTGGCAGCTATCAGGTTCTCCGATGCACCCATGTTTTTATTATTATTATCACAATTACTATTATATGTGGTGCTGAGGATGGAACCCAGAGCCTTATACATGCTAAGTAAGCATTCTGCCACTCGCTGTATGGCCATGACCCTGGTACTCGTGCCTTCTTTGCCCCTTGGAGACAGAATCTTGCTCTGTAGCCCAGGCTGGCCTGGAGTTCATGATCCTTTTGCCTCGGCCTCCCAAGTGCTCGGTTATAGGCACGTGCCACCCCATTCAGCTCACATCTGTACTTTGATCCAGCAATTCCATTCCCAGGGCTTCAGGACTTAGAAGTGGGTATGTGACAGTGACGGCCTTGACTGCCATGAAATAACTAGAGAGAACTCGATCTCCATCTGTGGAGTCCCAGATAAAAAATAACTTCAACCTACCGGAGTACTCTGCCACTGAGAAAACAGAATAAAAACATTCTAGCAAGGTATGGTGGCCCATGTCTATAATCCCAGTACACAGAAGCCTGAGGTAGGAGGATTGTCACAGTCTGAGGCCAACCTGGGCTACCCAGCCACAACCCAGCTCCAAAAACAAAAATAAAAACCCGAGTTCCGTTATTAAGTGAAGAAAGCAAGATTCAGATCTCTCTCTCTCTCTCTCTCTCTCTCTCTCTCTCTCTGTGTGTGTGTGTGTGTGTGTGTGTGTGTGTGTGTGTGCATGCATGTGGTTTGTATGTGGTCACATCCATGAGATGTCTGTGGGTAGGATATGGTAACCTAAACAGCAGAGGCCTTTAAGGGAGCAGAGCTCACTCTGAAGCCGCAGGACTGGAAAGGAAAGGAAAGGGTTCCCTCCTGTTCAGTATAGAACTGTGTGCAGGGTGTCCCACACGACAGCTAGAACTCTGCCTTCCCATTAAATAGCTTTGTGTGTCTCTCTGTGTGTGCGCGTGCGCACACGCGTGCACATATGTGCGTGGAGTTCAGAGGGTCTCAGGGTTCACATTCAGGCCAGCAGGCTTGGCAGCCAGGACTTTTACCCACTGAATCATCTCACTGGTCTTTATTTTCCATTTTAATTTTGGTGTAAGAGGCCTCCCTAGCTGAAAATTGACAGGCAAAATTGTGAAATTGCGCCAGGCCTCCTACTGTGTATAAAGACAGACACAAACGGATGGAAAGCCTAAAACTTAGAAAACTCTTGGAACAGATGAACTCAGGCTTGTGTGATCAGGAGCTAGGGATTGCTCTTTCAAGCATAGCACCAAAAGTGTGGGTGTGGAAAAATTGGTGAATTGGGTAATTTTAAACTTTTGGGTTTTTGTTTTGTTTTATTTTTTTTTGGGGGGGGGTTGGTTTTTCAAGACAGGGTTTCTCTGTAGACCAGGCTGGCCTTGAACTCACAGAGATCCGCCTGCCTCTGCCTCCTGAGTGCTGGGATTAAAGTCATGCGCCACCACCGCCCAGCAACTTTTTTGTTTTTTTTTAAAGACACCGTTAAGGAAATGAAGAAAGGGGCAATGGAGAAATGGCTCGGTGGTTAAGAGCACTCACTACTCTTGCAGAAGACTGGGTTTGGCTCCCAGCATCCAAACTGAGAGGCTCACAGCTGCCTGTAACTCCAGCTCCAGAGGTTCTGACTCTCTTCTGTCCTGCGTGGGCACTGCGGGCATGTGGTGCACATATACACACTCAGGAACACACATAAAATAAAAATAAGAAAGTCTTAAAAGAAGAAAGAAAACTAGACACCAAATGTATGTGTACCGAGAGAGTAAGCTGCGTGAGAGCCAGCAAGATGCCTGGCTAGGAGCTGGGTGTGGCGGTGCCCACCTTTTATCCCGGCACTCTGGAGGCAGAGACTGGAGGCCTCGGAGTTGTAAACCGTCCTGGTCTACAGAGAGAGGTCCAGGGCAGCCGGGGCTATCCTGACACAGAGAAACTCTGTCTCAGAAAACAAACAAAACATCCTAGCTGTCTGCTGCCAAAGAGTGTGGCCCACAGGAGTTCTTTTTGACTGGACTCTAGAACTGTGAGGAGACAAGTTTTCCCCTCAAGGGAGGGGAGGCGAGGAAGGTGAGGGTTAGGAAGGGAGAGGGATAGGCAGGAAGGCTGGCTGTAGAACGAGAGAGCAATTTTGCAAATTGTATACCTGCAGGCCAGAAGAGGGCACCAGACCTCATTACAGATGGTTGTGAGCCACCATGTGGTTGCTGGGAATTGAATTCAGGACCTTTGGAAGAGCAGGCAATGCTCTTAACCGCTGAGCCATCTCTCCAGCCCCTTTGCAAATTGTATATGTACTAAAGGATTTCACACCACAAGTGGGCATGCTTGGGTGGGTGAGCATGCGTGTGCCTGCACGTGAGCACACCTGTGTATAAACTCAAGATTGAGATAACCTGGTTGACTTGGAAGACGGAGTGGGGCTGCAACTCTTGCTGCCATTCTCAGAAACCCTTGAGTCAGAATGTCACTTCGAAGCCTCAGCCTGGACTTGCACTGCAGCTTCCTGTTAGTACGAGTGGGCTTGTCCAGCTTGGTGTGACTTCTGTGGGCTCTGTCCTCACCACGCTGGCCTTATCAGCCATCCCCCTGCCCACAGCTCTTGTAACCTCCTCCTCCCTCTTCCCTTGCAGCCTGAGTGCTCCTCAGAGTGGAAACGCCTTCCGGATCTTCGCTGTCAGGCAGTGAAGAATGTGGAGACCCGGGGAGAAGGGGCCGTCATCTACCGGGTTTGGGGTCCTGCTTTCTATCTGTACTTTGTCCTTTGGGGGTGGGGGTGGGGTTACAGAGAGTCAGGAATCTTTCTTTCTGTGTCATCGAATGCCCTGTCCCTTTGTGGCCTCTGGCGAGGGTAACCTAGCGTCGTCAGTTTGTGAGCAGAATGCCATGGAGTCTCGGGTGGACAACCAACGCCCAGACTGGCCAGGCTGCAGTCCCCATCTGGTCGCTCATGTCCTTTCACTGAGGCACTCCTCACCACATTTGCTTTGGTGGAGGTGGAGAGGGCATTCGAACCCTTGAAGATACAGGTTTGAGATGTGTCATGAGTGGGACTCTTGTCTGGGTAGAGACGACAGCCCTAAAGTCACAGTATATCCTACCAACAGAGAAATAGGTTCTATGTTTGCTGGTCAGACAGATGGGCTGCAAGAGAGGCCCGGGGCAAGACTTGGATTCTGCCCTGGTGGTGTCCTTTGCTTGTGTCCCCAACCCTCTTGGCAGTCACGTGCTTATGTATCCAGCAGAGCTGGTCTATTTAAAGTTGGCAGCACTCCAGAGATCTATCTTGTCTTTGTCCTTGTCCGTGTGGCCTGTTTTCAGATGACCTTTGGTCTCATGGAGGACCGATGCATCAGGAGCCTTCCCTGTTTCCCCATTCCATGATCCTGTGGCTTCTGCCCCACCCCAGGCTGGTCTAGGTGTCCTCCCCTGGGACTTGGCTTTGCACAAGGCTCCAGGTCTCGATGTCTGCTCTCTCCTTAGAACAAGAGCTGTCTCCCTGCTGCTGTGTGAGTGACAACTCAATGTCACCTTCCCCTTAGTTTGGGTGACCTAGTTTTTTAGCTGTGGGAGGAATGGATTCCTGGAACATTCCTCACGGAGGTTAATAGTGTGGCTTGTGGTTGTAAAACCGCCCATGACACGCCAGCCACCAGGGAGAGGGGCTGGGACACACAGGATGGGCTCCTGTTCCTATTGGTGGAGCTCAGCTCCTGCCAACATCCCCACAGCTCCAAGAGTGTGGTGAGCCCTGGCTTCCATCACTTAGGAGCCTGGCCCAAACCCACTGTAAAATGAAACATGCTTTTGTAAACAGCTTACTCTAGCGAAGGTGAAATCCCACCCCAGCCCTGGGGATGTTGCAGTTTGCCCGTGAGCGCCGTGAGTGCTGGCTTCAAATGGAGTTTCGTGGTTCAGTCAACTATTTCCTAGGCAAAGAGAAACAAAAAAAGAAAAAGCAGAAAACAAAACAAAATGCTGCCCCCAAGGTACTAACTTAACAGTTGGCTTGGTGGCTGATGACTCTTATGGCTTCCAGAAGACCTGAGTTCAGTTCCTGCCTCTCACAAGCTGTTCACACCCACCTGTAACTCCAGGGGATCTGTGATCCCCACAGGTACCACACACATACATCTGAAGAAAAGTAAAATAGTTCTTTAAAAAACCCTAAGGGAGTCTGAGCAAAGCTCCTCCCACAGGGAGCCACATGGACCTAGTTGGGTTAAATAGTTGTTTATTTGTTTGAGACAGAGTTTTACTCTGTAGTCCAGGCTGGCCTTGCCTCATCCTGTAGTCCAGGCTGGCCTCCTGTGTGTTGATATAGCTTTCTCCAAGTCCATCCCTTCCAGGGAGTTTATAAAAAGGACACAACCTTGAGCCAGCCCCAGCTAGCCTTCCCTGGGCCTTTTCCACCTCACCTGTGTGAGTGTGGCATCTCTGCAGGCATCCACTCTTCCAGCCCAGATGTCAGAGCACACATCTGCTCAGCTTCTGGAGGGGGTTCCTGGTGGCTACCAACCATCTGGGAAACTCCCAGCCGCAAGGAGTACCGTGGGACTCTGACTTCACCCAGCCTGCAGGGCAAGGTTGAGATGGTAAGGAAAATTGCTCCGCTCCTGGGTTTCCAGAAGAAGCAATCAATCCCATCTCCAGGGGAATCTTGCTTTGAGGGTCTGCATTAGGGTCCTGTGTGCTCTCCAACAGGCCCTTCCACCAGGCAGAAGGGCCTCATTGATCCTCACCAATAGTTCGAAACTGGAAGCCCCTTTCTTCAGAAAAAAATAAAAAGAAAGAAAGAAAGGTGGAAACGAAACCATGAATGATCTTAACATCAGAGCACTTCTGACCCCATGTGCCCATCAGTTCTCCCAAGTTTAAAGTGACCACGCCCATGCCAGCTGCATCCCTGCTCTGTCCTGTGATAGCTTCCATTTGCTTCCAAGTTGTGCCTGGTCTGTTCCGAGGGGTGTGTTGACTCTCCGTGATCTGTAGGCTCTCTTGGCCCACAGTTTACTGTGTGCTTTTTTCTATGAAAAATGATATATTTTACAACTTCCTATGTACAAAAGTTTATTGTAAGTTTTTGTGCTTTGCATGAATAGGGCCACACTGGTTGTTGCTATGGTTTCAATAAAACTGATTTGATTTCTAACACATGCCTATAGCATGTCTTTTCCAGACCTGTCACTTGTGAATTCATTTGTCTTGTCCCTGCAAGTCCCAAGCAGCCGGTGAGACCCAGGTGGCATTGTGGGGGACCTCAGTGACATTACGGAAAGTGTGATCAAGAGACTAGTGACCTAAGAAAATGTAGGTTCTGGAACACAAAGCAAGGACAGGAGTCAAGATGCCGTGTTTCCCATAAGCCCCAAGATTGCACTTTGAGCAAGTGCCGACCACTGGGCCCTTTGTCAAGGACCTGTCAGTGAGAGCTACAGTGACAGGATTGAAGACTGGGTGAGTGGCTTTAATGACAGAAGGGGGGCAGGCATCCTGGAGGCCTCTAGCCATAGTTTGTATCCTCTTGCTGTGCCCTCCACGGCAGGGCCTCTGTGTGTCCACCTGACCTCTCCCTCATCTCTCTAAGAACAAGTCATGTCATGACCCCACATCCTCACATGTCCCCTTCAAGGGTCAGAAATCCAACACAGGCGTCTAGGACAGGATGCACTGTAGTCCCAACCCGGCCTCTTCTTCAAAGCAAGAGCTCAGGGACAGCCCTGCAATCCTTGGAGGGGGTGGTTTCTCCTCCAGGGACCCTGCCACCTAGCACTCTTCCTAAGCACCCATGCTGAGATCTGTTGCACATGAACTCTGCTCACCACAACAGACAGCATCAGAAAGCTGGGGCTGTGCTGGCCAGGAGGCCCCAACTCTCACTCTCTGCCCTTTATCAGAGGACATTAGACTGGTGGGGTGGCCTGAGCCCGAGACAAGAGGAAAGGTGTGGAAGGCCCACCCCACTCCCACTTGCGGCATCTTTGTCAGAAAAGAGAGGGGTGTGAGCCTGCTTCCGGGGTTGATTGTTGTTTGATTATTTGTTTGTGCATAGTTTTATTAGTTGTTTGATAAGTCGTTGATTGCTTGTTTGGCTATTTGGTTGTTTGGTGGGTTTGGCTGATTGGTTTGTGGTTGCTGGGTTGATTGGTTAGTAGATTGGTTTGTTAGTTATTTGTTTGTTTGTTTGTTTGATGGATTGATTGATTGATTGTCTGGTTGTTTGGCAACTTTATTGATTGGTTGGTGGGTTTGGATGACTGGTTAGTTGATTGTTTGACTGGCTGATTGTTTGTTAATTTGGTTGGTTGGTTGTGTGTAGGGTCGGCTGATTGGTTAGTTGCTTGGCTGGTTGGTTGGTAGACTTACAGTACTGGAGATTGAACCCAGGACTCTCTGTGTGCCATACAGCACTTTCCCTCTGAGCCTCATCCCAATTCTCAGCTTTTATGTCCCTTTAAAATGGGTCACACGCCAGGTGGTGGTGGCGGCACACGCCTTTAATCCCAGCATTCGGGAGGCAGAGGCAGGCAGATCTCTGTGAGTTCGAGGATCAGCCTGGTCTACAAGAGTTAGTTCCGGAACAGGCACCAAAAACTACAGAGAAACCCTGTCTCAAAAATCCAAATTAAATAAATAAATAAATGGGTCACACACCTGTTTCTAGAACCATAAGCAAGGGGTCAGAGGAGGGCTTCAGGGCCATGAAGGTCACCTTTACATACTTGGAAAGACTTGCCTCAGGTACTGGTTGGGAGCTGAGACTCAAATGCCCCACTTTGCGGGCCTACACTACTCAGTGCCCACTGTGGGACACTGGTCAGGCAGCTGCATCCCTCCGAGCATCTGTCACCATGCCAGCAGAGGCAGAAACAATAGCGTCTTGTTGCCTATGGTCCTGTGGTTATGGGTGTAATGAGGCTAACATTAATGGCCCTGAGCACATGGTAGAGTGTGACAGCTGTCACACACAGGTGCTGATGTCTTTTTGCTGTGAGTGGTTGCTTCCAGTGAGTGTGTGTTCCAGGGAGACACTTCACCAAGCTTACGAGGGAACCATCTTGTGAGTCCCGTCCCTGTCAGAGGGATGTGGTAGCCAGAAAAGCCAGGCCCCGGTCCAGGTCCATTCTGTGGCTCCTCTTCCCCCTCCCCAGCCTGCCCCAGCACATTCACCACCCCTGTGGCACGAATGGCAGAGTGCCGGCGGGCAGCTGCATGTGGCTCACGTGTCCTGGGCACCCTCGCATCTGAAGGCTGTGCTTTGCTTCTCCATTTGTGCTGCCAGTGTGGCTTGTGGGAAGTGCCTCTGCCGAGATTGCCAGCATCTGGTCACAGTAAGATACAGGGTGTGGATGCTGGGCAGGGACATCACGGAAGGGACGCTGTGTCCTCGTGTGTCACACCGGAGGCCCAGTTGGTGTCCATTCTGTTCACTTGTTAAGAGATCCCAGATGAGAAACTTCGCTTCTGGGTTTGTTTGTTTTGTTTTTATTTTGACAGTAATTCACTCGTTATGTAGCTCAGGCTAGCCTCCAGCTTGTTATGGAGCTCAGATTGGCTGGAACTCTCAGTTCCACATAGTGAATTTGAGGTCAACTTGGGGAATTTGATTGAGACCCTATCTCAAAAAAAGCAAAATGAAATTAACTAACTAACTAAATATTTTACATAGAGAAAGTGTCTTACTTAGGGTTTCTATTGCTATGAAGAGACACCATGACCATGACAACTCTTATAAAGGAAAATATTTAATGGAGGCAACAGCTTACAGTTTCAGAGGTTTAATCCATTATCATCATGGTGGGGAGTGTGGCAGCAGAGTTTATGGTAACACACAGGCAGACATGGTGCTGTAACATGAAGGCCTGCTTGTTGGGGTTTCTGTCCTGCCCAGTTCCCACAGCCAATAAGCCCCAAAGAAAATCACACAGAGGTCTACATAAGTTATGAACTGATTGGCCCATTAGCTCAGGCTTCTTATTAACTCTTATAACTTACATTAGTCCATTATTCTAGTTTATGTTAGCCACATGGCTCAGTACCTTTTTCAGTGGGGCAGGTCACATCCTGCTTCTTCAGTGTCTGGGCAGGACTGTGGAGGAAGCTTCCTTCTTCCCAGAATACTTCTGCTCTCATTGCCCCGCCTCTACTTCCTGTCTGGTTGTCCCGCCTATAATTCCTGCCTGGCTACTGGCCAATCAGTGTTTATTTAAAACATAATTGACAGAATACAGAATTGTCCCCCACCATGGTGCTGGAGAAGGAGTCGAGATCCTTACATCTTGACTCATAGGCAACAGGAAGTGGTCTGTCTCACTGGGTGTGGCTGAACATATATAAGTCCTCAAAGCCCATTCTAGAGTGACATACTTCCCCCAACAAGACCACACCTCCTAATAGTGCCACAGCCCTTTGCGAGGCCATTTTCCTTCAAACCACTACAGAAAACTCGAGGCTGGGCATCCTGGTCTCTAGAAAACTCTCACTGATTTTAGCTTCTGTTGCCTCTTTCCTGAGACAAACATCTGGTCACAGCTACGGAACAGTGGCCTATTTATAAAAGCAGGTTATTTTAGTTTATATGTTGTTATCGTTGTTGTGGCTCTGTGGCCAGGCATGGTGGCTCAGAGGGTTTAGTCCCAGCACACGGGAGGTGGAGATAGGAAGATTTCTGTGGGTTTGAGACCAGCTGATCTACATTGTAAGACCCCGTGTCAAATAAATAAATAAATATTAACAATAATTTTTAAAAATCCTTGTGTGGTAGCCATAGCCGGAGCCTGGGTCCTCTGCATGGACACTCTGGTGTGAGTTTTCACAAGATGGCTGGTGGCTTCCTGATAGGGAGACTCGGTGAATATGGTTTCTTTCCAGAAATCAGGGGTCAGGGAGATGCTGGTCTTGTTGGTATCTGTGGTGGTTTAAATGATCCTGGCTCTCAAAGGCTCATCTATTTGAACACTTAGTCACTAGTGGAACTCTTCGAAAGGATTTAGGAGGTGTGGCCTTGTTGGAGGAAGTGTGTCACTGGGGGCGGGCTTTGAGCTTCCAAAAGCAGTGACAGGCCAAGTCCTTCTCTGTCTCCACCTGTGGGACAGAATGTAGCTCTCAGCTACTTCTCCAGCACCACACTTGCCGGGCTCCGCATCACGTCCCCTGCCATGATGATAACAAATTAACTCTCTGAAACTATAAGTGAGCTCCCATTAAATAGTTTTTTTTTAAATAAGAGTTGCAAAATAAATCAAAAAAAGGGGGGGGGGAGTGGGAATTTGGATTGGTATTTTTTTTTAAAAAATGTAATAAAAAAAAGAGTTGCTTGGTCATGGTGTCTCTTCTCAGCAACAGAACAGTGACTAAGACATCTAAAATAGTTTTGGTAAAGCTGCCCAGGGTCACTGACATGTGGCAGTCATGAATACAGGCCAGCAGCAGCAGCAGCAGCCTCTGGGGCACAGGAACAGATGCAATGCAGGGGCCTCTGGGGCAGGACACCAGCACAGTGACACAGAGACGATCACCTTGCATAGGACAGCGTGGGGCTTGCTGACTTGTTCCCCCGGTAGCCTTTCTGCACAGGGCAGTGGGAAGCCTGGAAAGTAATGGTTGTTCCGATAGCAGGGGCTACCTTCTTGGAGCACTCAATACCCAGACCAACGTGACCTTTGTTCTGGTAGTGACAAAAGCCTTAACCCTAGTCAGCTGGCCAGCCCGAGTCTGCTTCTGCCCAGGCATGACCTTCAAAGTCCCATCCCTGAAGGACACCCATAAAACAGAGTCAATTATCTCAGACCCTTGGATGGGCAGGGAGAGGTGGCGGATCTCCTCAAGGGACTTGATTCTCACATCCTGAAGCAGACGGCCCAGCTGGGTGATAGGGATTCACTCCTTGTCTTTGGCTTTGCTTCGGGAGCCCCATGGTCCCAGATGCCATTGTGGAGGTGACACAGACTCCCAGTACCGAGCCCCGGGTTCCCCAGGATCACCCCCTCCCTCCATGATGTACTGGTGCCATCTGGCATTCTTTTTTGTTTTCCTAAGAAAGAAGCAATGGTGATCTTTCTAATGCCACTATCTCTTCACGATCAGCAGGTGGCACGTGCCTGTTAATTTCTTTATCTCTCTCTCTCTCTCTCTCTCTCTCTCTCTCTCTCTCTCTCTCTCTCTCTCTCTCTCTGTGTGTGTGTGTGTGTGTGTGTGTGTGGCCGGCCTCTGGGGAGGCAGAGCAGCCAGTAAAATACTTGTTGTGTAATCATGAGGACCTGAGCTTGATCCCCAGAGTCTATGTTAAAACCTTGTCTTGAAAAACATATAATAATAATAATAATAATAATGTCAAACACAGTGTGCCAACTTCTAAGCCCAATACTGAGGAGGCAGAGACCAGCAGCTCTCTGGGACTCACTGGTCACCAAGCCTAGCCTTGTTCCGGGGCAGTGAGAGAAGTTGTTTGAATAAGAAGAGGTGGGGCTGGTGAGGTGGCTCAGCAGGTAAAGGTGCTTGCAGGGTAAACATTTTGACTTCTGTTCAATCCCTGGACCCCACGTAGAGGTTAAGAGAGACTCCACAAAGCTGTCCTCTGATCTCACATATGTGTGAGTCAGGTTTGCTTTGTGGTTTGAACTCCCCGGGGGTTAGTGGCATGCAGCCAGGCCGACCTTTACCAGACTCCACGTCTCAAGCATTTGCCTGGCCCATGATCCTGCACCAATTCCTGGAGCTGCTCAGAGAAACATAGGCATCAGCCCCACCTCACAGGGTCCAAACCAAGGGCTATCATAGGCAGAGCATCTGTCCTTCTAGCATATTCCCGGGCACCCTTGATGGTCTGAAGACACCATTGTGTGAGGATGTGCTGTGTCCATCTTGGCTGCAGGGACAGAGCCCTGTTTCCGTTCATAGAAGCCCCACACACTCATTCAAGACACAATGTTTCTCTTACCATGTTCCTGATCCTTGAGGTCCAGCAAAGGCTTGTGAGGCTGGGCCGGCCCTGCGCTGATCAGGGAGCAGTCCTTGGTCCCTAAATTGACCATCATCCAAACCCCAAACTTCCCCTTCAAACAGTTATGTAAGTGTTCCTTGAGGCCTGGAAACTTCCAGATGGCTTTGAGGCCCACCCCACCAGCTGCTCTGGGGACGTCAGTGCTGGCTACTTCCTGGGGACAAGAACCAGCTGTCAAGGATGATCAAGCAGGCTGAGGGTGGACCTAGCCCAACACCACAACAGTCTTTGTATCTCCATGGCCCCTTGTGAAAAGTCACAGGGCCAGAGGACAGAGCCAGGGCTATATGACCCCAACATCTGGGCCACAGCCCCTGCCAGCTGCCCATCACTCTCAAAGGAAGGTGCGTGGGTGACTCCCATCCAGATCAAATAATGGGTCTCTTGTCCCCTCTCTGCCTGAGTACAGTTCTGGGGCCCAAGTCATCATCACCACTGTGACCATGATCCGCAGGCTCCCAGGCCCCGTGGAGACTGTCACCTGGAAAGCTTGCAGAAGTTCCCATCTGGGGACATTACTTATACTGAGGATATGGTTGGGCAGCGGTGGGAGTACTTGGTTAGCATGCATAAGGTCCTGAATTTGATACGTGGCAGTACAAATTTTAAAAAGGGGGTATAACATCCAGAGGTGCCTAACGGTAGATCTTTCACAAGCTTTTTCACCATTGCTCTCCATGGATTTTGGGAGGACTTCCCCACACACACACCTTTCTCTACTGGGTAGGTGAGGTTTAAAAGCGAGAGCTGAGCTTTCCTGGCCTATAGGCAAGAACTTGGCATTAAAATGGCAGTCTCCCCAGAAGAGGAGAATCAAATCTTTCGAGCTTTATTTTCACTAATGTGCCGAGGATTGACAGCACACCGGTTCCCAAAAGGTGACAAATATTAGCATCCTGGCTCTGAGTTCCAGAGTGTAGGGGTCCTTGGTTTTGAGGGTCTTGTAACTCCTAGACAGAGTCAGTGTATAGATGCCCAAGGCTAGTGGGCAGAGAGCACATGGAACCATGTGTTAGAACCAACGGAGAGGGCAGAAGACGCCTCTATCTGGGTGGCTCCCTCTTCCTCCTCGCAACTCATGGCAAGTTCCGTCCAGGCAACTGGAAAGAACACCAGGTAAGAACTCCAGGGAGCTCCAGGGAACAGCACCCCCAGGTCAGGAAGACAGGGTGCGCTGGCTGATTTTACATCACCTTGGCACAAGTTAAAATCATCTGTGAAGAAGAAAGCTCAATTAGAATGTCCCTGTAAGGCTGGGCTATAGACAAGCCTGTAGGGCATTTTCTTAATTAGTGCTTGATGGGGGAGGGGAAGTCCATTGTGGGTGGCGCCATCCCTGGGCTAGTGGTCCTGGGTTCTATAAGAAAGCAGGCTGAGCAAGCCATGGGGAGCAATCAGCACCCCTTCATGGCCTCTGCATCAGCTCCTGCCTCCAGGTTCCTGCCCTGTTTGAATTCCTGTCTTGACTTCCTTCAGTGATGGGCTATGATGTGGAAGTGTCAGCCAAAGAAACCCTTTCCTCCCCAACTTGCTTTTGGTCAGGGATTTCCATAATATTAGCAGTAACCCAAAGTACAGGGTGGTGGGGTGTCGCTGTGACAGACCTGACCATGCTGTTTTGGGGAGGACTGTGGAAGGACTTTGGAACTTTGGGCTACAAAAGTCCTTGAGTGTTGAGAGCTCAGTGGGCTGTTCTGTCGGAGCTTGGGAGATGAGAACGATGAGACAGTGCAGACAGTTCTTTGAGTTGAACTGTTGGAGCGTGCATCTATAATCCAGGCTCCTATATCAAGGTGGATGTGGAGACAGGAGTCCCCTGAAGCTCATAGACCAGGATAGCCCTGGGCATACACAGCAGTTTGAACCAGAGACTCTGTCTCAGGGTAGAAGGCGAGGGCCATCCACTGAGGTTGTCCTCTTTCTTCCATACTCACAATGTGCTACATATGTGCCTGCAAGCACACACACACACACACACACACACACACACACACAGAGAGAGAGAGAGAGAGAGAGAGAGAGAGAGAGAGAGAGAGAGAGAGAGAGAACAGCAAACCTGGTTCTGGGTTGGAGTGATGGCTCAATAGTTAAGAGTACTTGATGTTCTTACAGAGGATCCAAATTTGGTTCCCAGCACCCACACTGGGTGGCTCATGATCACTCCCGCTCCAGGGGATCTGATGCCTTGCCTGGTAGAGAGGGTCAGAGCTATCCGATGGTCACCATTCAACATGTCAGCACCTTTTTTTTTTTTTTTTTATGAAGAACCCACATGAGTTGTGAAAATCTGTGTTTTCTTAATCTGGCTAGAGGTTATGCATTTGGCAAACACCCTTATCAGTAACCACACATGAGAAATGGACACTTATGTTCACACCACACAAAAGCTTGAACACAGATGCTCACATCAGCCCTAGTCACAAAAGCCAAGCAGATGCTGCCCAGATGCCTGCCAACAATGACGGTTATGAGCACAGTGTGGACTAACAAGGGAAGGAGATCTGGCACAAGTCACCATATGGATAACCCTCAAAGTCACTGTGGAGTAAGAAGCCAGACGCGACCCAAGTGGTACGATTTATACGACCATCCAGGGCAGGCAATGCTGGGCTCCTGAAGGCCAGCAGAGCCATAAATCAAGTTTGGGATTTTCCTCATGCCCTGGGTTGGTTAATATTGACCGTCAGCAGTCTAGGGTTGCCTAGGAGACGACCCCCAGGCTTGTCTAGATTAGGTTGATCAAGCAGGGATTACGCCACGGGGCCAGCTCATCGGCCAGGGCATGGGAAATGGTACTGGCTGGAGGAAGAAGAGAAGGCCACTAGAGTCTGCCAGAATTTGGGGTGTTGGAGAGGGTTAGGGGAGCTGGGAACTTGTGAGTCAGATCTGATCCACCTGAGCTAGATAACCCTATTGGCCACCAGGGTAAGAGAGCTACACCCAGGCTCTAACTGATCCCCAGTCAGTTCCTCAGCAAGGACATGGAGAGGGTCACCTGGCCGGCACACATTTGAGGGGTTCATTAGTCACCTGCCCTATTCAAGTTCCCATCAGCAGAGCCAGGTCCTGAGGTATATTTTTGATGATTAATATTGACTATAACTTTGATAGGACCTAGGACTGGATCGCCTAGGAGATGAGCTTTGGACCGGCCTGTAAGGAGTGTCTGGGCCTTGTTAACTGTGCTGAGAAGACCCAGCCTGAATGTGGGCAGCAGCAGCCATTGGGGGTGGGGGTGGGGTCGGTCATGGCCTGGATACGAAGGAGAAGGCGAGCTGGGCAGCAGCATCCTGTGGGTTGGGGTCCTCAACTGCATCAAAAAGTGAAAGCGAGCTGGGCACTGGCCTCTCTCTGCTTCCTGACTGTGGGCACCATGTGACCAGCTGCTTCCTTTTCCTGCTTTCAGGCCTTTCCAGCATGACGAACTGTATGCTCAAACCATGAGCCAAAACAAACCCTTTTGTCCTGCCTGGTTTTGCATCTTGACTTGACACAGAGCCATCAAAGAGAAAGGATCCCCAGTTAAGGAAAGGTACGTGATCAACGGGGGAAGGCTCAGCCCATGGTGGGTGGTGCCATCCCGGGGCTGGTGGCCCTGGGTTCTATAAGAAAGCAAGCTGAAGCCAGGTTGTGGTGGTAGTGAAATGCCTTTTAATCCCAGCACTAGTGAGGCAGAGGCAGGCAGATCTCTGTGAGTTCAAGGTCAGTCTGGTCTAGAACTAGCTCCAGGACAGGCTCCAAAGAAACCCTGTCTTGAAAAAACCAAAACCAGAAAAAAGAAAAAAAAAGAAAGTAGGCTGAGCAAGCCATGGGAAGTAAGCCAGGTAAGCCAGTAAGCAGCAATGTCCCTATAGCCATGTGTAGTCTAGGTGGGATAGAACAGGATTCACACAACCTCAGCTTTGAGACGCGAACCTAGAATCATCTTCCTGTAGCTGTCCCCAGCAGCCTTTCCTGGCTTCCCTTTGTCATGGTAGTATACCACAGCTGTGGACTACATTCCCCAGCCTCCTTTGCGATTAGGCCTGAGCGTGTGTATGGTAGTGAACAGCTGATTGCTTTGAGTAGAAGCCCTTTTCCTACCTCTTGCTCTCCAGGACGTATATGTGATTGCAGGAGCCAGAGCCACTACTGTGGATCCAAAGATAAGAGCCATGGTAGAAACATAGCAAGCAACCCTGCCTGGCACCTGTCTTGCTCAAACCAGTGTTAGGGCGTCTCTTTGTCGTTTGGACCAACATTGTGCCATAATTCAGACACATGGATTCAGGTGTCTCTGCCTCAATTCCTGTCCGGACCTGTGGAAAGTGCAGCTTGAAGCCACTGCCCAGGGAAGGTTTTCTGCTCATCAGCCCCCTGGGAGCTCATAAGCTATGGGGAAGCTTCACGCCAGCTCAACACTTCTGTGCCAGAGCTGGTGCTCCAGCAGGACCTCAGTTACCAGGCCACCTCACGCTCTGTGTGGCTTGCCCTCCAGGTCAGTGCTTTGCCATCTGCCCTGCCTGCCTCATGCCCCCAGGCTGGCCTGGGCCTGCTGTGAACTTCTCTTGCCCTGAACTGTGGGCACCCAAATTCTTGCTGCAGGCTCTGCTTCTGGGAACTCAGATTGGCCACCCCATTGAGCTGCCCCTGACTCTTTGGAAGTGCCTAGAATGTTTGGAAGTGTCCTCCCTGTTCTGAGGTCCATCAAAGCCTGTGCTCAATCCTGACCTTGAGGTAGAGCAATCCAATGACAGCCCAGGCACCTCCCCAACACTTAGCTCACACCGCTCTTCTGCCCTGGCCCTGGCCCCCTCCAGCCCCTGCAGCTGCCAAGATCATGGCCAGGGTGAGCAACTGTGTCCTCAGGTGTACTGCTGGGAACCCCTGGCCTGGTGCCCATTCTCTGCCCAGTTCCAGGCCCTTCCGAAGCCTGGTCAGCATCTTGGTGCTGGCTCGGTCTGCCTGGCTGGCCCGGCTTCCAACCGGGCTGGCGTTGCTTGGTTTGGAACCCAGGCACTGATCCTGGGCACTGATCCTCGTCTGCACTTGCCCCGCTGGCTTTGCTTGGCTCTGTCAATCCTGACCTCAGATCACTTGCTTGGCCTCCAGCTGCGACCTCCTTCCTCTTATCATCGTGGTGTCCTGACGGGGTAATGGACTTACCAAGGCGGCATAGTACCCGACCCCGAGTTCGGATCTGGAAGAGGCCAGAGCTCAGCCAGCCAGGCTCGGGTCAGTGTGGACTTCCCTGGCCAGCTGGCCTGGCCCTTGGCTGCTCCATGCCAAGCCCAGAGGTACCACTTTCCTCAGAGCCCACAGCAGTTGTGGCTGTTGGCACTTGACTCCCAGAGTTCTTGAGGGGTGCAAGGCAGATACCCCATGTTACTGACATCTCCCCAGCCCCCAAAACCATTTTTCCTAAGGGAGAATCTCATTTTTCAGATGAAAAGATTCTTCTCAATTAGACTGACAATTTTTCTCATACCTTGATTATATGAAGCCCCTCCCCCACCTCAGCCTTTCCAGAGCGTAGCCCAGGCTGACCTTGAGCCCACTATACAGCTGTGGATGCCCATAGTGGACCTGGTCTGGTCCCTTCTCTGAGGTCCATCTGTAACTGTCACTATCCATACCCTTGACCCCACCCTGTGTGTAAAGGGTTTTCAGCTTAGCGCACTGAGAACTGCTGCCCTCTGCCAGTGCTGACGATATGCGAAGCCCAATCTCCGCGGATACCTCAACCCTGTGAGTTGAGCTGGCAACTGTCCCCACCTATGGAGATGGCATGGAGCACGGAGAGATTAAGCCGTTGTCCCGAGTACGGGCAGCAGGGCCCATCTTAGCTCTCTCAGGGAGGACAGAGGTGTCCTGGTGACTCAGTCAGGAATGTCTGTCTTCTGGTGGGTTTTGTTTCTCCAAATGAGAACCAGTTGTTGTTGTTTGGGTTGGGCTGGGTGCTGGTGACCTCTCAGATGAGAAGACAGGGCCTTTCCAGAGCGCAGGGAAATGTTTGCCCGTGTTTCTCAAATGCGCTCACAGGAAATAAATCATATAGAATAACATGAGAGAGGCCGGCTGGGTTTAACCCCCCAAACTGCTTCCAGCGCTTTGGAAAACATTTTCCGCCTCTTTTTCTCTCATGTTTGTTTATTTCAACATTTTTTTCCTCTTGTGCAAAGCTTCCTGATGGTTTTGTGAGGCTGTTGACTGTGGCACACGAATCTACTCTGTGCTCACCAGACAGCATCACCCATGGGTAGGGCGCATCTTCCAAATGTCTCACAGGTCTCAGCCTCAGTGTCCACAGTCATCTGTCACCCTTGGCCCCACAACCCTCCCTGACGAAGTTCCTAACCCAGCCTTTCAGGATCAGGGTGTCCCTTGATCTGTGGGCCCAGCCCTGCTTCCCACCTCTCCTCTCTTAAGGAAACTCTGGACAGGTGACTCCCAGGTCCCCATTTTAGGGGACCTTGTGTGACTTCACTGCAAACCATCCCCCAGTGGTGTGAGCCTCCATCAAACTCCCCATCAACAGATCAGACCATCGAATGGCCCTACCAAACCAGCTGCAAACCTTAGAAGGTTCTGGAACATCAGAGGAGCCTTTGAAACTGTGTCAGTGGCCTAAGGCCTATGTCTCCTTCAGCAGATGGATGTCACTTATTTCAGCTTCTGTGTCCCTGACACATCAAGAGCACACTGCAGGAAGAAGGGTACTCCATCAAGGGGCTGTCTCCAAGTATGTGCACTCCAGGTGAGACCCCCAGGAGAAGTTTTTCCTGGGTTCCCTCTTGCCCACCCAAGGGTACCAATTCCTTCTTCAGTTTCTGCTGAATTCCAGAAGACTAGAAAGATATAGCCCTGTTTGCCCAGAGCCGGCATCAGACATACAGACAGCCAGACAATGATCTTAATAGCAGGTAGAACTAAAGTATACTGAGGCAGGGGAGAGAGCCTGCCCAGTTCCCACCATGGCAGAGAGGAGCAGGCTGGGGGTCTGGGAGGCAGCACCATGTGGGTTTTCCTGGGGAAGGCAGCCAGGGTGGTCAGATCTCATCCTGATCAGACAACAGTGTGTTTGTGGAAAGGGGCTCACACTGGCCTTGTGGTTGGGAGCCCACTAAAGCTGAGGATGTGGATGCTTGCTCAGATGCCCAATGATTAAGGCCAGTTGGAAGTAGGTGGACAGGAACTGGCACAGCTTTGTCAGGGGAGTCTTCGTCACGGTGGTTTAATTGGTGCCCAGGAAGTCTGCATGAGGCTCTGACCCAGTTCGGGAAGCAGACGGGCATTTCTGGGAAGACTGAGGGTGTCAGGGCACACCTAATCCCAGAAAGCTAGAACAGAGATACGGACAAAAACAACAGCCCAGGGAGGGCCCCAAGTGGGAAGGATTAGCCCAGGTCTGGGAAGACAGCCCACAGAAGGTTCCAGAATACCCTATTCATTGACAGTACCCAACCTTTTCCTGAAGACCAGGAATTCATGGGGTGCACATCTCTCTGTTGGCAGTGTGCAAAAGATCTCTGTAGACCCCCTTACATTTTCTGACTCTGGGGCACCCCCTTTCCTTTAGATTTGAGGAATCTGCCTTACCAGACCTGAAAATGGCAAGATTCTAGCCCCAGAGGGACTGACAGTGGATCCTAAAGACTTGAAGAGGCCCTGCTTGTGGCCCACCCCAGTGCATCATGGAACACAGCCTCCTGCTCCTTGTATCCCAAACAGATGTGCCCCAGCAGGCTCACCCCTACCACCTACAGGCTGTGCTAAAACTCTGCTTACGGGTATGCTGGCTTGGTCCTGGGAAGGAGGTGGGGAGGCTGGGGAATGTCACATCCCCCCTCATGACTCATTTGGGGAAGACACTCATATGAGCTGCATCCCCATTCCAAGGAGGCACCAACTCCCCAGCCCAACACGCAGATAGCTCATCTCTCCTTTCAGAAGCTTCTGGAAGCCTTTGTACTTCTGACTCTAATGTGCACCACCAGCAAATAAACACATTAGCAATGGAGGGGTGAGCTCATCAGAGCATGCGCAAAACTAAAGATCAACAAGGTTTCAAGCATTAGGATATTTTTAGACTCGGTGTCGCCCGACCAATTATTTCTTATTTACAAAGAGAGGAATTGGAAATTGGAACTCATCAGTAGATAGGCATGGCTGCCCCTGGCTCCATCAGTGAGCACACTGATAGTAGGTTCTAGGATAAACCAGCACTGTGTTGCCTCATAAGGTGCCCTAGGAGGATACCATGACATTCTGTGCTAGCCTTGTCCAATTGCCTAACTCCAGCTCAGCTTGAAGGCTGGTTGTGATGGCACACACCTTTAATCCCAGCACTCAGGAGGCAGAGGCAGACAGATCTCTGTGAGATTGAGACCAGCCTGGTCTACGTAGTGAGTTCCAGGACAGCCAGGGCTACACAGAAAAAGCCTGTCTCGAAAAACAAACAACAACAATAATAATAAAAAGCTCAGCTTGATACATCTTGATCTGAAGGCACACTGCAGAATGCCTCGTCCAAACTCTCAGAAAAGCTCAGTATCCCAAAAGCCAGAGGAGGGATGGTAGGCTAGCAAGATGTCTCAGGGGTAAGACTTGAGTCCGATTTCCAGGACCTGTGTGAGGCATGAGAGAGCTGAATGACTTCCAAAAATTTTCCCCTCACCTCTACAAGCATGCCCACAGACACTTGCACGTGCACGTGAGTGTAAAAGCATTCAGTGAAACTCATTTCTGAGTAGCGCGGGCGGGAGGCCGTGCTGTAACTAAAGGCAGTGTGTTACCTACAAACCACAAGGCTTTGGTAACGGAACTGACTGTAGGAGTGTTGCCCACAGTCGGTGATTAGGCTAGGGTTATGAGAACACCTCATTCCTAGGAATTGCTTACAGAGGGTTCGTGGGGAAGAGGGTGGCAGATGGCTATGAACTGCCACTAGGTAACCTGAGAAATGAGATGTATGTGTACGTGAGTTCACGTGGCTAAAGGAACGTGGATGATGGTGCAGAGGGGTCACAACCTAACGCTTCGACGATTCTGCGCGAGGCTAGACGGAACCCACAGGTCGGGTCTATACATTTTCTTTGAGTTTGAAATGTATCTGCTGTGTAGTTTTTTGTTTGGTTGGTTGGTTTGATTTTTCGAGACAGGGTTTCTCTGTAGCTTTGGAGACTATCCTGGAACTAGTTCTTGTAGACCAGGCTGGCCCCAAACTCACAGAGATCGGTCTGCCTCTGCCTCCCAAGTGCCTGTGTAGCTTTTTTCTCCGGAGGGAAATGTTCCTTCCTCCAGGAAGCATGGCAGCTCCTGAAACTCAGTGAAAGAAATTCAGAAAATTCACGGATGTCTGAGGTTCCTAGTTGTGCTGGAGGACACTCTTTGGTGAAGCTGCCTGCAAGCTGCGCAGGGCCCCCTAGAATGTGGTTTGGAGGTATCACCCATGCTGGGCTGTTCAATGAGACAGCAGCCTAAGTCACCTGAGCTCCTGGGAGTGACCCCCATAAGCCTGCCGGGTCACCAGGTTGAACTTGGGTGGATCTGTTGATGTTGCTGTATCTGAGTTGAATGGGTGTTTGCTCCTTTCTTCCCAGGAAAGGTCACACGATAGCTAAATTTAAAGCTACTGTTTGGTTTGAACCTGAGATGTGTCCCAACTGTGTTCTGAGTGCTTGGCCCCCAGCTAGTGACACTATCTGGGGAGGTGGGTGAACCTTTGGGGACAAGTGTACCCAGAAGAAGTGGGGCAGGGGGCAGGTCCTTGAGAGCACATCACCCTGCCTGCTTCCTGTCCCCTCTTCTTCCTGGTCAATGTGATGTGAATCGCCTCGCCATGGGCTCCCACAGCCACCATCCATCTTCTCACTGTGACGGATGCAACCCTCAGGATCACAAGCCAAAACAACCTTTCCTCCCTCAACTCTGATAGGTGCTGTGGGCACAGAGATTGTTTTTGTTTTTTTTTTTAAATCAATTAATGCAGTTAACAAATAAAGAAGAAAGAAATGAAAGAAAAGGAAGGAAGGAGAGACAGAAGGAAGGGCCCTGCTGCCTCCTGGTCTGACAAGGTCTAGAAGCTTCTTTGGTCTAGCACTGCTGCAGCTCTGTTTTCCTGCACTTCTATGTGGGTCAGGCCATGTGCGGCCCAGAGCCACTGGCTGGAGACCGGGGCTTCTCTCCAAATGCTATGTCTTTTTCACCAAGAGTACTGAAGTTCCACTTGGGAAGACATTGTCCAGCCTAGAACAAACCAGCTCAGCTTCCTGCCCGGTGCTCACTCAATTGCGGCCCGGATCCAACACACATCCTCCATCCCACACATCGGTCTAAATGAAGTCCTGGTCCCACTGGCCCATCTTTGCTGCCTTTGGCCCCCTTGCCATCTGTAAGCAATCCACCACCTGCCACTCAGCTCTCATTAACAAGAGGCAAACAGGAGGCCAGGCTGCAGGCCAGAGCCTGGGAGGGACCTTCTGGAACTGCCGGACTTGGGCACAGGCTTCTACTTTGTCTCCCTCACACTCTAGCTCCACTGCCCCCACCTTGGCCAGAAAGGCATGTGGTTAACGAGATGCTGCGATGGCCTCAAGCCCACCTGTGCCCCACAGGGCCTCGGTGCCAGGCGTGGCTGTGGAACCATGCCATGTCGTTCATCTGCCGTCCAGCTGGCCTAGGAGGTCAGACCTATGCTCCTGTGACATTTACCAAATGGAAACCGACACCACAGACTTGTCCTACACTGTGCTGACAGAGGCGGCCAGGTGTTTTCCTCCCCCTCCTGCTGTCAAGGTCAGCTTATGAAGATACTTTTCTTTCTTCTTCTTCCCTTTGTGACCTTCGAATGGAACCGCAGAGCTCACACATGCCACACACATGGTCCACCCTTGATGTAATTGCTTTCCTCAGAAGCATTCAGAGTGGGTAATACAGACATTGCAGAGATGTCCACAGGTGCCCAGCACCTGTGATGCAGCTGTTAGAGACCTTTGTCAGATAGAGAGGGCCAGGGCAGAGTCCCCGTTGAGTGCCTCAGAAATCAGGGACTGAAATGTGATACACAGTACCCAGCCTGAAGTCAGTGATGCTGAGGTGGGGATGCTGATCTGGGAATGCTGAGATGGGGATGCTGTGGTGGGGATGCTGAGGTGGGGATGCTGATCTGGGAATGCTGAGATGGGGATGCTGAGGTGGGGATGCTGAGATGGGGATGCTGTGGTGGTGATGCTGAGGTGGGATGCTGATCTGGGAATGCTGAGATGGGGATGCTGTGGTGGGGATGCTGAGGTGGGGATGCTGAGATGGGGATGCTGTGGTGGGGATGCTGAGGTGGGGATGCTGAGATGGGGATGCTGTGGTGGGGATGCTGAGGTGGGGATGCTGAGATGATGATGCTGTGGTGGGGATGCTGTGGTGGGGATGCTGAGGTGGGGATTGGGAATGCTGAGGTGGGGATCCTGAGGTGGGGATGCGAGATGCTGAGATAAAGGATTCTGACATAGAGATGTGGATACTGGGATGCTTAGATGGAGGATGCTGAGATAGCTATGTTGGAATAGAGAATTCTGAGCAGGCCAGTATCAGTGAGGAGCTCAGTGCAGACCATGTCATGTCTTCAACCAGGTTCTCATCCTGCCTTCCTCCACAAAGGAGTGGCCATACTGTGAAGACAACAATTGGGAAGAACTTTACTGTCAATTCAGAATTAGTCACCTTAACCGGAGGAAACGATTTGACACAGATAGGCCGTTTTGGACTTTGACAAAACAATGTGAACTCTCAGCAGCAGGGGGATGCTAGCCAAGAGCAGTGTCTGGTTGCCACTCTGAGAAGGGCTGAAGCTCCGGAAATGCCACATAGTACTTTGTTCCATGAAGCCTCTCACTTTACTGTCCAGATCCTGATCCCTGGCCCTGTTCAAATGCTACCCCGGGGCCACCAAGGCACCTCGCTGAGGGGGTGCACAGCCGTTGCCCTTCCTCCACTGCCTCAGCTTAGCCCCTGCTTTCTACAACTTCAGAAACATACAGTGTGCAAGAGGGAGGGCCTTCTCCAAACCCTTCAATAATCCATTTGTTAATTTATTATATTTACTGATCAATTGATGTAATCAAGTTTTTAGTTCTTAGTTAATAGAAGTTATAATATATATATATATATATATCTCAGAATTGTCTTGCACTGATGTAATCAAGTTTTTAGTTCTTAGTTAATAGAAGTTATAATATATATATATATATATATATATATATATATATATATATATATATATCTCAGAATTGTCTTGCACTGGTGGAAACACACCTGCAAGTCCAGCACTGGAAGGTTGAGACCAGGGGGTCAGGAGTTCGAGTCCAGTCTCAACTATGCAAGGGCATGAAACAAACAAGCAAAACATGAAAACATTCATCAAAATTATCTTCTTAATGAATACCAATTGCAGACACTTTAACAGTTCCTCATGTTGTGGTGACTCCCAACCATAAAATTATTTTGTTGCTACTTCATAACTGTAAGTTTGCTACTGTTATGAATCATAATGTTAATATCTGATATGCAGGATATCTGATATGTGACCCCAAAGGGGCCGTATGGGTTCGCATTTATAAATTTTTACTCCCTCACCCACTCCCCCGTCCTCCCTTGCAAGCCAGGAAGGCTTCCTCAAGGGCTGGGGTAATGTAGTTTTGAACTATGACCTCTGGTGGCTGTGTGTGGCACCCCCAATGCTGGCAGTACTGGGCAACAGGAAGGTGGCCTGCGTGGGGACTGGCCTTCACTGCTGCAGTCCTGAGAGATGCTGTCCTAGAGATGCCAGGTGGGCACAGCTCACAGGGCCAGCCTCGCCGCCGAGGCAATACCTGTGCCTTCCCTGCAGACCTCCGAGAGGGCCTGCCCCGACCTAATCTCCAGGCAGCCTGGTACCATCCTCAGCTGTTCTGTGCATTCCCAGACAGATCTGGCTGGTCAGCGGTTTTTTGCTGGGGCCTGCCCTCTGAAGTTGAGCAAGGGATAATGGGTGGACTGTGATCACCTTCCCGAGCCTTTCTGGGGCGGCCTGTGAATCTCCGACTTCAGACACACGTGTGCATGGTTTATGTCCAGACAGACAGCTGAACAAACGGCTGAGCTCTCTTCCATGCAGGAGGGTGATCAACCAGCCAGCCTGCTGCTCGGCCATCCCAGGCCTCGTTGGCCCTCTCTTACAGGGAGGCCTGGCTCTGTCTGAGATCACACATGCTTATCGCCTGCTTGGCAGAGGCATTAGTCACGCTTCGGCATGCCCTCAAAGCCCGGCTTCAAGCAAAAGATCTCTATCTGCCGCCCCGCTGTACCAAAGGTCTGCTGCTGGAGCTAGTCAGACCTTCTGGAAAGGGAGACAAGGCGGTTTGGATGTAGATCCAAGACCCAGTTCCTCGGCGGCCAGGACCTGGTCCTCTCCCATCTCTTACATCAGTTTTCTCCTCTGGTGAATATTTGAGACTCTATGATCTGTCCCCATGGACCTCCTAGGAATACAAAATGGATGCACTTCCCCTCCATGCTGGTCCAGCCCTGAACCTGGTTGTAAATGGCCATATTCTGGGTGAATTGAAGTCAGACAGACATACTGACACTGACTAGTGGGACAAACAGACTCTCAAGAATGGATCTTCTGGAGGCTGTAGCCAGGACAGGGTGACGGGCTAGGCTCTTTCCCAAGCTGATCCCTATGGCCCTAGGCCAGGGTCAAGTCACCCCACCTACCCAGCAGAACAAACCAAGCAGAGAAAGACATCCCACAAGGAGAGCCATGCTGGAGGGAGGCAGGAGGCCTAGGGCTGGAGTTTGACTGTCTGGCAGGTGAGGAAAGGGAGAGGGCGGGGCCTGTGGAAATTTCCCCGGACAGTGTGCCGGGAAGCAGGGGTTTAGGGGTTTGGCAGATACACTGGTTTCCTGGGCTGCACAAGGTTCCTTTGACTAGGTGGCTGGGAACACACTGGTTTTGTTGGGATCCTCTGCTTCCAGAAGAAACTCCAGAGGCCAGTGGCATTCAACCCTGCCTATCTGTGGTTAGCAGAATGCTGCAGACCCCAGCCGTCCCCACCTTAACTCCTAAAACCTGGGCTTGCCTAACTGACAGGCAAAGGGGCTTCACATGTGTGGAGAGGGGGTGAGGGAGGAGCATCCCAGGTGTCCAGATGGGTCTCATAAAATACCCAAGTGCTTCGTGAGGGAGAGTATTTCCCAGCTGTGGCCAGAGGGCTTGGGACTAAGAGAGTCAGAGGGAGGAAGGCGATTTAGCTGGCTCAATGGTGGAGGCAAAAAGTCAAGGGCCCAGGAACCTGGGTGCTTGTGTGATATGGGACAGGGTGGCACAAGGATTAGAAGATGGAAGAAACGGGCATTGCCCACACCAGGAAGTCAGCGTGGGGTGGTGTGCTGGACTCTGAGCTACCATGGCCATGGGCTTTCCCTACAGCCACGATAGCAAACTCATCCGCAACTCCCCTGTACAGGACCCGTGATGCCCCCCTCATCCTTAAGAACATCGAGTCTCTGGGAGATGGGCTGATGCAGTGAGAAGGCCTGAGGCGGTGGGAACCCTGAGCCACTGAGCCAACAGGTCCCACGGATCCAAGGTAAGAGGGTATGCAGTCTCGCTCGAGCAAGGGATGGGTGAATGAGAATATCCAACCAAGGCTCCCTCCTCTGTCCTGACCTCTTGTTGCTTGTTCCAAACACTTTCGAGTCTTGGAACAAGGGTGACTGTGAGTTGATGTCAGCTTTTTGTCCCTGTGACATAATGGCAGAGGAAAACAGTCCAAAGGAAGAAAGGCTTATTGGACCAGGAGTGATGGTTGCCTTTAATTCTAGTCTTAGGAGGCTGAAAGTGGATCTGAGTTTGAGACCAGTTTGGTCTATACAGTGAGTTCCAGGACATCTAAGGATACCTGGTGAGACCCTGCCTCAAATAAATAAATACAGTTTATTTGGACTCCTGTTTCAGAGGGTTGGCCACCAGCGGCAGCACGGTTGGAGTTTGTGGGGGAGCTAAGCATCACCCCCAAGGCAGCTCAGGACACAGGGGAAAGGCTGGGGACAAGGCATGCCTTTTGGGGCACACCTCCCAGTGACTCACTTCTTCCAACTAAGATTGGTTAAAGTTAATGTGATCAGGTTATGAGCCCCCAAGGGGTGAGCGTACTGAGAAGGGGCTTCCCCAGAGCTCAGTCTGAAGGCTGCATAGAGGACCAACCTGTGGCACAGGAACCCATAGCAGGCATTCTGTGGGTAGGGACGGTGTAACTGAGTGTCTTCTCCAGGCGACAGCAATGTTTTGAAACTGGACAGAAGTCATATACTATCATTTTTTTTCTTATTTTATTTTGGCGTTTTGGGACAGGGTTTCTCTGTGTAGTCCTGGCTGTCCTGGAACTTACTCCTTAGACCAGGCTGACCTTGAACTCAGAGATCCACCTGCCTCTGCCTCCTGAGTGCTGGGATTAAAGGTGTGCGCCACCACTGATGTGGGAGTCCCCTCTGTGTGCTGTGATTACCATTAATGAATAAAGAAACTGCTTTGGACCTATAGCAAGGCAGAACTTAGGTAGGTGGGGAAAACTAGGCTGAGTGCTGGGAGAAAGAAGGGTGGAGTCCGAGAGAAGTCATGGAGCCACAAGATAGATTCTGAAAACTTTACCTGGTAAGCCACAGCCACATGGCGATACACAGATTAATAGAGATGGGTTAAATTCATATGTATGAGTTAGCCAATAAGAAGCTAGAGCTAAGGGGCCAAGCAGTGATTTAATTAATACATTATCTGTGTGATTATTTTGGTTCTGGGTGGCTAGGATGAACAAGCAGCCCTCCTTGCAATACCACCAATGCTTGTCATTTTATTTATTTTTTATTTATTTATTTTGGTTTGGTATTCCGAGACAGGGCTTCTCTGTGTAACAGCCCTAGCTGTCCTAGAACTAGCTCTGTAAACCAGGCTGGCCTTGAACTTACAGAGATCCGCCTGCCTCTGTCTCCCGAGTGCTGGAATTAAAGGTGTATGCCACCACCGCCTGGCCATTTTATTATGATTTTTACATGCTTGGGGTTTTGACAGCATGCATGTCTATGTCCTGTGCATGCGTGGTGCCTGCAGAGACCAGAAGAGGGCAATAGATCCCCTAGACCTGAAGCAAGCCTCCATGTGGGTGCTGGGAATTGAACTTGGGTCCTCTGGAAGAGCAGCTAGTGTTCTTAACTGTTGAGCCATCTCTCCAGCCCCCACCCCCTAGGTGTCACTTGAAAATGACTGCTCTTGCACCATGTGGACTCTGGGAGATCCTGTCCAGGGATCCTGCGCCAGGACAGGAAGCTATGGGGTCTAGGTGTTGTGTAAAGGCCCTTCATTTGCAGATCTCAGTGATGGAGGGGTGGTATTTTATCAACATTTTGGTGGCAGATTAGGGTCTCAGCCACTAGTGTGCAGCCTCAGAGACGACAGGGTCACGTGGGGGCTGCCCCTTGACTGTGTGGGGACAGGAGAAAGGTGGAAATGGAAAAGTACCTCAGCCCCGGGAAAGCGGCAGAATAGGGCTGTGGTTTTAGACCAGCAGGGCCTCTGCCAGGGTGAGATGCTCTCTGGGAGACCATAAATGTTAGCCCTGCTGGCGTGTGTTGTAAATGGACTTGGTTTTTGTTTAGTTGGTTAAATTTTTATTTACTTTTTAAAAACCCACAAACCCCTGGCAGGGCCATCTTAAGTGAGGACACCATGTTACCCAGGAAAGTTGGGTTCACAAAGAACAAGCTGGGCTGATGAGGCGGGGGCCTACGCTCTCCACCTTAGCCATGGGCTGGAGAGCAACCCTCAGTCATCATCACTGGATGCTGTTTCTTGAGGTCTGCTGTGTGCCAGGGGTCCCCCTTAGCTGTGCACTTCCTCGTTTCTGATCCCAACAGCAGTCAAGGGAGGAGTTTACCTATGCCTGTTCATCTTACAAATGAATACATTTTGGCACAGAGGAACCAAGGGGCTCGCACAGTCAGGGAGCAGCAAATAGGCAGCCAGGTTGGCTCATTTCTGGTGGCAGAGAGCTCAGAAGACCTGCAGCCTTGCACCCAGGAGCTCCCAGGGCCATTGTTTCTGACCAAATGCTCTTCCCGAAGCACAGATCTCAGCTCAGGAGGTCAGGGCGGCCTTTCTCACGCCTGGCTGCCTGTGCTGCCATGCCGCCGACCCAGGGAGAGGAAAGTTGGGGAAGGCTAAAAAGAAGCAATGAGGTCAATCACACTGAGATAGCCTGGAGCAGGAGACTCTCCGGGTAGGTGTGCTGCTCAGGGAGGAAGGAGAGAGAGAAACCCTCACAGTCCTCACCCTCAGCAGAAACTCTCTGCCTGCAGGGGAGAAGGGGAGAGGGGAAAGTGAAGGTAGCAGGGCCTGGCCATAGGAAACACAGACTGGGAACAGGGTTTGTGTTTTGTCCCTGGGGCTCAGGGCAGTTCCAGCTATGGCCTTGCTGGGGTGAGGGCCAAGGTCTCACCAGGAGCTCTGCAGCTCAGGAAGCCTAGCTGGGCTGCCCATGGGCCAGCTAGAACCAGCCTCCAAGGCCATCCAGTGAGCACTTGTCTCTGTGACTCAGAGGTCTGGGTCTCCCCCAGGTAGGGCCCTGAGGGCAGCACATCCCTGCTGGTCCCTGCTGCCTCCACCTGCCCTTGAGCCTGGTGACCAATAAGGTGAATCCCCCAGCACCTCTGGGCTGGGAGAATTTCCCAGCTCTTTTCCAGGGTTCTGTGGTCCCAACTGGCTCAGATTCCATACTAATGGGTAGACTGCCACTCACCTGTTCCTGTCCCAGAACCCTTGCACAGTCTAGCGGGTGTGTGTGTGTGTCCTCCCTCATCTGGCCCTCAAAGCCCTTCCTGCCTCACACTTAAGGCTCAGCTGATATGCCCACTCCCACCATCAGCTTCACTAGGATGTATAACCTCTTCTTTTAGTGTCTTGACAGACCTGGGTTTGTTTGGTTATTATTTTTTTTATTTCATGTGCATTGGCGTTTTGCCTTGAGAGGCCTAAGCAGCAATTGCTGTCTCCTGGCGCCCCCTGGTGGCCATCATCTAGCATTGTAAAACTCACTTCCTTTTCAGTCTGCTCCTAGAGGGAGGGATGCGCCCACCCTTCTCATAGTGTGAGCTTCAAGGGTCCAGTTCTTGGTCCTTGTGCGGCTGTGGCTGGATGATCAGCAGAGTGGCAGGCATCCTGTTGGCCATTGTGTCCACTGAGATTTTTCTAAAGTTACTCACGTTAAACAGCATTTACCACTGCTTGCTGCCTAGGTGCCCTGAGCCTCAGTTTCCCATGTACATAGTGGTACAGTGGATAGTCAAGGAAACCATGCATGCAAGCAAACTTAGCAATGGACACAGGTTTCATGAGTGTGTGTGTGCGTGTGTGTGTAGTCCAAGGGTCAACCTCAGCATTGTTCCCTAGGTGCTATCAATATCTGGGGTTTTCCTTTCAATTATTATACATTTATTTATGTGGAAGGTAATCCCACATCAGGCCTACGGAAGGTTTTTTTTTTTTTGTTTTGTTTTGCTTTTTAAAAGATTCATTTATACAGTGTTTAGTGTTCTGCCTGCGTGTAGCTCTGCAGGCCAGAAGAGGGCACCAAATCTCATTACAGGTGTTTGTGGGCCACTTTGTGGTTGCTGGAAATTGAACTCAAGACCTCTGGAAAAGCAGTCTCAACTGCTGAGCCATCTCTCCACCCCAGACCTTTTGTTTTGTTTTGTTTGTTTGTTTGTACAGAGTTTTTCTTTGTAGCCCTGGCTGTCCTAGAATTAGCTCTGTAGATCAGGCTGGCCTTGAATTCAGAGATCTGCCTGTCTCTGTCTCCCAAGTGCTGGGGTTAAAGGCATGTAACCACTGCCCAGCTTGGAAAGATTTTAATAGTGTGTGTTCACATGTTTGGGTCAATTAGACTCTGTCAGCAGACTGGCCTCAAAGGCACAGCAGTCAATTCTCCTGCCCTAGCCTCCCAAAGGCTGAGGTTACATGGACCAGCTTCTATACTCAAATTTATTTTTTATTTTAAAATACATTTAAAAAAAATCCCAAGGCTATTTAGGAGAAGATCAAGGGGTCTCAGAGTAAAACCCTAGTCAGGCAACAGCTGCACAGGTGACTCTGGGAGCTGTGCCCAGATACCTGCATCCCGTCCCAGGCACACAGCAGTAGGTTCTGGAGAAGAGCAAGGCCGGCCACCCAGGAAGAAGAGGGCTGCAGGAGGGTGAGAACTGTGGACGGGTTACTTTATTTCATATAAAATCACACTGAGGAATTGAAAAGTCAAGTATACTCAGCTTGGGTTCACCGCCACAGACTCCACACTGGAGGGTGACACCACCAGAGCCTGCATGACCAGACACATGTGCAAATGAATGCAGAGACAATCCGAGGCCACGCTGTCCCTCTGCAGTGACTCGGGCCCCACAGTTTGCTCACTGCTTTAGGGCTAGGCTCGCAGGCCCCTGGGGTTCACCTCAGTAGCATAGGAGCCCAGATGAGGGCAGGGCAAAAGCGACTGACACCAAAACCAGTCATGGTGTCACAGGGACAGAAAGGCAGCTGGTCCCAACAGGGAAACACTGGTGTCTCTGCATGGGAGCGGACTCACAGGCAGTCCCCAGCCTCTGTCAGACCGCTCTCACTCAGCAGCAAAGGAACAACCTAGAAGTTTAAGGCAAGTCCCCTGAGGGGAGCTGTGTGTGTACTGACGTAATTCTAAGCCCGCACCAAGGGTCCACTCTGACTGCTGTGCCATGGGTAGAGAAAGAAAGTCATCACATCACTGCTCTGACGCTCGGGCACCAGGCTGTCTCCCCCTGCAGCACCTGCCCAAAGGGGGCCAAGGCGGCTTGCTTCTCTCATGCTGAGATCCCCATGGCCCCTCCCCCACAGTGTTGGGCCTCAGCACAGGGCACCCACCACCTTCCTTGTTGAGGGACTGTTGCATGCTGTTAGTTTGGCTGGAACAACAAAACCTCAGCTCCACACCCTCAAACACTAAACTTTCAATGAAATAAAAGCAGGAGGCCGGGCCCAAGCGCAGGCATGCCTGTTCTTTGGATCTGGACACTGTATGATACATTCATAGAAGGCCAGCAAGGGCCAGCAGTGCGTCCCACTTCCCTGAAACACTGGAGTCTGAAAGACAGCTTGTCTACCACACACATGCCTGAACAACACTGCTGATTCTGACACATGCGCACACGCACGCACACACACAGACACACATAGATGAGCACATACAGACTTGCTGGAAGGGTCAAAAGATGCCTATTCCTGGACAGCAGGGAGTGTTCTGGAAGCCATCTTCACTGTTCAGTGCTAGGTGTCGGAGCCCTCCAAGTCGCAAAGTCTCTGTGGAAACCCTTCTGGTAAGGAGTGTGCTGGGTATGGGCCAGCAGGACTCCCAGCAGCTGCTGCGCTGGCTTTCTTCATGATGGAGAAGCAGCTCTGCCTATGGGATGGATGCTCATGGCCCACATGACATCCCAAGTGTCAGGATGGTGACAGAATGGCCTCCTGGGGCTGCATGCTTCTCCTGGCAGTACACACAAAAACTGACAAGTGCCTGTGGCCCTAAGTCCATGAAGCTGCTCATGGCCCCGTCAGCTGGCCAGCTCCATCTGCCCACAAGGCTGCTGTGCTTGCAGGCTGGTGAGCATCAACTGTCTGCAGACATTCCTGCCCTGAAGGCTCATACAGAGAACTCGGGGCCCCCTTTCCTAGCCCTCATTTGCAGTCGCCTGAATCGGAAGCCAACAAAGGGGTTCATCCAGAGGAGGGAGGGGGGGCCCCCGAAGACAGACTTCATCCCTTCCCACCGCAGCCTTCGCTCCCACGTAGGCTTCTCGCTCTTTAGCCTCTCGATCTCCTGGAAGCAGAAGGAGAAGCCACAGTAGCAGTGAGGAGAGACACACAGACAGCCCGCTGCTGCACGCAGCTATACAGGGCTACACACAAGTCTGTCGCCAGACCCCCAAGCCTGTGTGGAGCTGGGCACTTTCCAGTGCTCCTCCCAGTCTCACGCACAGCCAGGCTGCAGCCATCTGCATGGACCAGTCTCAAAGTCAGCCTGGTGGTGGCTCTTCACAGGAGCAGTGGCCCTCTGCATGAGTCCGATACTTTGCTAGAATTCCTACTCAATCCCATATTTAGGCAGCACCTACTCCAGGCCTGCAAGGGCAGGAGGGCAGTTGAGTTCCTGAGACTCAGAGCCTCCTTGGCTTTACTGACTAAATCAAGCCAGGGCCCAGAAACAACACTGCGCTAATGGAGGGAGCACCAAACACAGGCCATGGGGTCCTGTGGGGTCCAAGGCTGTCTGAGACCCCAAATCAGACCCCACCCCCCGCAGACACAAAACAAGACTCACAGTTTCGTCATTGCATATCGAGTGGATCTGGGTGCCAAACATGACTGCAGTGAACGTGAAGAACAAGAGGCCCTCAAGGCACAGGAAGACCAACAGGATTACAGTTATGGGAGGTGAGAAGTCGCTGCACTCTGGGGACAAGAGTGAGGTGGTCAGCATGCCACAAGCACCCTACACCACAGAGGACCCTACACTCATGCACCCCTGGCACCTGCAGCAGGTTTCCTGGAAGGAATGTGGTACCGCTGTACAAGACCCACTTGAGCTCCCCAAGAAGCTGGCACACAGCCTGCCCACCCCTCCAGCCAGCAATCTTAGTCCACCCTCCCTGAAGCTCTTGCTGCACTGGGGATTGTACACAAAGCTTTACAAACACCACGTAAGCATTCTAGCACTGACTTACACCCCCAGCTCTCTCTATGAGATAAGGTCTCACTAAGTTGCCTGGCTGGCCTTGAACTTATTGGTTTCCTTGAGGTACGAGCCTGGCCCGAAAGGACACTCTTGTGTTTACACTGTGTGCCATGAGGAGGAATCCAATAATGAGGGGTCAGCAAATAAGCAGAATAGCGGGGTGAAACTAACACATTAAACCTCAGCCTGTTTTCCAGGTATAATGGCTTTTACCTGTTATCCCCACGCCCACAAAGCTGAGGTAAAAGACTCATCTCTGAGTTCAAGGCCAACCTGGGACACAAAGTTAGACCCTATTTCAAAGAAACCAAATCATACAAACAGAACTAACTACAACAAACGAAACTCAGGTAATTATGACTAAGGCTTTCTGTCCCATCCAGGAGCCTGACTTTCCCTTGAGAACCCCTTGCCCCCGCCATTACAGTGCTTTCAGGAATGACCCCCAGAGCCTCAGTTACCTGTCCACTGTCCTCGGACGCAGGAGATAAACTGAAGCCCACAGAGAATCAGAGCGTGGACTGAAGACAGAGCTATGTACATCTAGGAGGAGGGAGACGGGTTAGCTGTTTTAACAATTGGTCATCCTATAAGCAGAGGCTAGCGCTCTCTCTCTCTCTCTCTCTCTCTCTCTCTCTCTCTCTCTCTCTCTCTCACGCACGCACGCGTGCACACACACACCCCACCCCTGATGGGGGAAAGGTGGCATGGAAGAGTGAATTATAGTTGCTAGAAGCTGATCCGAGACCACAGTGGATCAAGCCCAACAGCTGCATGGCAAAATAAGCAGGGGAAATGAGTTCTATGTGTGAAGGCCCAGTGTACGACAATGGCAACTGAGAGGGACAGACAAATCCACAGCCAGCAGGTGATGTAAAAGTAGCACACAGTCACCCTTGGACTGTGCTCTGCATGGGCCAACACAGTCATCAGCTCTGGGGAGGTGGGGAGCCAGGCTAAATACCCCTCCCCCAACTCTAGCAGATTCAATTTCAGAACATCCAGTCCAATCCCATATCCATAAAACGTCTGCACTCACAGTGAAGAGCACGAAGAATCTCTGGTTCTTTTCTCCCACGCAGTTGTTCACCCACGGGCAGTGGTGGTCCATCTTCCGGATGCACCTCTTGCAGATGCTGCGAAGGAGAGTGCACTGCTCAGTGCCTTGTGTGCTGGGGAAACCAGTGACAGCAGACAGACTCCAAGGAGGGAGAAGCTGGGGACACCTGTGACAAGTCTCAAACTGGCTGGCCTCGCACCCATGACTATTCCTCTGCTTAAGCCTCCCAAGTGCTAGGATTACAAGCGTGGGTTGTGTCTTTTCCTACACTGTCCCACATGCCTGGCTTTGCTGCCAGTTGAGCTTTTGAAACAGCCTACATCACTGACTGCATCCTGTGAGCATTGTGACAGCAATAGTCGGCTCCCTGGTCTCTGTAACTACGCCACTTTGTTAGATGCAGTTTCTTTGCATGTCCCCCAGTGCACATGCCAATCTAACAGCTTCCAAAACATTCCCAGATCATCTCCAATGGACTGGAGGAGGAAGTTCCCTGCCATGGAAGTTCACCCACTTTAAATGCACAATGGAGTGACTCCTGCACATGCAGAACTGTGAGGTGACCGCCCCAAAAAGGAACTCACGCTCATAGCCAGTCCCCCCAGCCCAAGGCCACTACTCTCTCTGCCGTGGCACATTTGTTCACTTCCTGGCCTAGCTGGGAAGATATACCTCTTCCCATACTTTCTCCACAGCCAACAGGGACAAAGCCCTCTTGTGTTGCTTTTCTCACTGCAGACCACTGATGGCCCTGCTCATCTTTATTTGTTCCCCCTGGGAAATCCCAACCCATTAGAAGAAGACACTCGAATGGGAGATTACACTCCACCTTTGTGCACACACAGGGACTCAGTCCAAAGACAGGCAGAGAAGTCTAACAGATTTCCAGGAATAGAGAAGTAGCCCAAGTTCATCCTGCACACCAGATATCAGCACCCTCAAGAAACTGCAGCCTGTCTAAAACCAAGTCCTGGCACAGCAGGACAAATGACAGATTGCAGAAAAGGCCAGCAGACGGAGCCCAAGAAAGGCTGATGCTCAAATAAACGTCTGCAGGCTGGACTGTTGTCAGACAGTATGTCTACAGGAGCCTGCATCTAGTCTGCCACGCATGAAGGGCAGCAACCATACAGAGGCCTGTTTTTCCAGCTACAAAATTTATGTGCCAGCCATGGCAACCAGGCCAGGAAACACACGGACACCATGTTATCCTCTGGCTGTTGTGCGCTTGTCTCCTGCAGCAGGGAAGGGACCTGACGTCTGCACCATCTGCAAACTCCCACAGGACTCCAGGTGCTGCCTGGGTGCTGGACCCGGGCTGGGCTCAGCTGAGAGCACAGGCTATACCTGCAGTGGTGGGCACGCTCCGGCTTGATGCAGCAGCACTTGGGGCACTTGTAGATCACCTCGCCAGGCTTCAGCTGCAAGCTCTCCATGTACTCCTTTGTGGCATTGCCCTTGGGGACAGCGCCCTGTACACACAGATTGAATTTAGGTTGGGTGAAAAGAAGGCAGAACAATGAAACAAGGCTCACACCCATAATCCTAGCCCTTGAGAGGCAGAGGCAGGAGGATTGCCACTAGTCTAAGGCCAGTCTAATTGACACAGTGAGTTCCAGGCCAGCTAGGGCCTCGCAGGGCTACCTTCTCTTAACCATTCTGGCTCCCTCCCCTACAAAAACATCAGTAAAACATGCCCATAATCCCAGCACTGAGGAGGGAGATACAGGATGGCTGAGTTTGAACCCAGCCTGGGCTGTATAGTAGGACCCTGTTTTAGGAAATAAAAGGCTTCTGAAGCCCCAGGTGTACTGACTTTAAGGAAGTGAGCTAGTATGGCCAGAGGCCCACAAGCATAGCAGGCCATGGCAGTCTACGACACAGCTCTGTTTCCATGGATAGGCTAGCCGAGGCCACTGTGATTCAGACAGGAGAGAAAGCAAAGGGTATGCTGTGGATCTCAACATGGCAGGGAGGCAGCCTTGTCTCTACCTTAGACGGCAATGTAAGTTTACAACAGTGGGTCTCAATCTTCCTAATGCTACGAACCTAATGTCCCTCATGTTGTGGTGACCCCTAACCTTAATACTTCCTTTCATTTCATTAAAATGAAAACTGTACATTAAAAAAGAACTGTAATTTTGTTATTGTTATGAATCGTAACCAATCAGGATATCTGATATGTGACCCAAAGGGGTCACTACCCCTATGTTGAGACCACTGGTTTGCAAGGAGCTGCACAGCCAGCACTCCTCTCTTGTCACCTTCCTGGGTGGAAACTGGCAGACACAAGCATAAGTCACATGCAAGGGTCCCTGTGCCAGGGTCACAGTTAGTGCTGGAAAGAAGCTGAGAACTCTATCGTAAGGAACACGCATGGCTCATACACCTGCAGTGTGGTGGCTGCCTGTGGGGACTGCTCCCACATGGCCTTCCGATTGCCCTTGCCAGAAGGAAGTCCCAGCCATCTCCCCTGGCTTTGGGGTGACCACAAAAAGGGTGTGTCAAAGTTCTGAGAGGCAGCGGTCCTTGCCCTGGAAGCTCTGAACTGAGCCTTCATGGCATCAGGAACTAATGAACTGAAGTACAGGACTGCCTCCACTCGGAAGCCAACACACTCTTCATGTTTGCTGCGTATCTGTGTCAATGCTGTGAGCTGCTCCTTGACAGCATCAAGACAGAATCCGTGGATGCTCCAAGCCTGAGACGCTGTGTACTCACCGGGTCAGTGAGCATGGTCCTTAGGTGGGACGACAGTGCGAGCACCGCCAAGCAGTTGAAGATGACGCCATTCACCACAGAGTACCAGAAGTCTTTGGAAGGCAGCAGCATGACGAAAGTCACCACGAAGTCTGCATAGACGACGAGAAGCCATGTCATAACAGCACAGACCATGCCACAGCCATCACGGATGAACCACACCCTGTCTGCCATGTCAGCCTCGGAGGACGAGGAGGACGCAGAATCGTAATTGTCATTGTCGGTCAGGAGAGGATGATGCTCGATGTCCCGGAGCCTGTGTCCTGATGGCTGCATGATTCCCTGACACACCCTGTAGAGGGGGTGAGAGCTGGTGAGGCTCCTGGGCAAAAACACGCACACACTTACACACTTAAACATGATAAGCAACATGTGCAAAGTCAGCTCGAATACGCGGAGCAGTAAAGAACCCAAGTACCAAACTAGCTGAGGGCTCAATCTCTGCCTTTTTCATGTCCTGTTGTGTGAGACCCAAGGGGTCTCAGTGTGGGGTTTGCCTGCGCACACAAACTGTCACCACCACAGAGATATGAAAGGCACCAGCTGTACAGAATCACAGCATCCAGCACAGCATAGAGGAGCCCGTTGGACACCACTGTCCCCAATGACCTGACCTGTCTGTGCTCTAGACAGGGCTTTCACCTCCTCAACACAGATGTCACCAAGGCATAGGGAAAGAAGCACAGGCAAAGGATGTTCCGTCCTCCCCTTCCTAGAGGCTCACCAGGCTGAATTTGCACTTCCCTCCACCGCTTCAGCGTCCTCCTCCCCAGGTTACAGCGGAAGGTGTGCGGTGGCTTTTTTGGACAGCTCCTGTTCTTGCCTCTCAGTTCCTCAATCACATGCAGCTTCTAGCATATGATTTTAACCTTCCTAAGGTCCCCTCTGTTTATAACTCCATTCTTTCTTTCCAGACTTTCCCCGTACTTCCCGTGGCCTCCAACTAACTGCCAAGAGCAGATAGGTCAGAGCAGCTAAAGAATTGGACTCTTAGCAGGAACTGCTCTGCCTGCGGTGCCTGCCCTGCCCGGCCAGTCCTCCTCTTATCATGTTTGCTAAGGGTGGAAACACTCGTGACAAGCACAGTGAGGGGAGGGAGAGTCCGACTGTGTCCTGGCCCTGGTACATGGAAGGGAAATGCTGGTGGGCACCAAGGTGAACCTGCCCCCTCCAGAGCAGCTCTGAGGTGGGCAAAAGGGGGGTGGTGCTCTTGAGGCTCCACCAACCAGCAACATGGCTTTTCAAGTCTGGACATACATTTTTTTTCTTAATTATAAGTGGAACACACTTGCCAATGGGTGTCCCCATTTGCAGAGTACATAACTTCGACACGCAGCACAGACCAGGGCAAGAAGAGACCCCATTGTTTCCAAAGCCAGAGAAGAAGGAGAGCAAAAGAGTTTCATGGGGACATCTACGCGGGCCAGAGCTGCCCTCCTCAGGCCCACATGCAGCTTTCCTGGGCAGGCTCCTATAAGCCACACAGGACCTTGCTTCTCTCACCTATAAACACCCTGCATAGCTCCTCCTTCCTGAACCCTGTACCTAGGGTCTCAGAGTCTCAGGCACCACTGGCTGAGCCTGGTTCGGAGAGACCAACAAGAAGCTGGGTGGCTCTGCCTCATCTGAGCTCTCAGGATGTCCACCAGCCAGCTTCCACCCACTTACCTCTCCTGCTACCTGCCCGACATCAGCATGTGGAGACAGAGGACACCTGCACACAGCAAGAGCTGTCTGCTCGAAGGAAGATGTGACAGGAAAGGCCCCTCGCAGATCCAACACTCTCCTGTGAGTGCCACTGTCTCTCCACCCCACCCCCACCGCTTTTAAGACATGATTTCACTGTACATCCCTGGCTGGCCTGGAACTGGCCACAGAGACTTGCCTTGCCTCAGTCCCACAGAGATATAAGCCTGCCTCTGCCTCCAAGTGCTGGGATTGAAGGCAGTGTACCACCACACCCAGCTAATTTCCAATTCTGTCAACAAACTGTAACTGGGCCAGGAACATCAAGGCCTCCAACTGAAAGATTCTACAGGCCAGAACCCCTTGGTTTTCTGGTTTCCTCTGCAAGACACGCTCTGTAAGGTACAGCCTGGTTAACACAGAGAGACAAGAGGTTCTTGGGTCAGAATTCCATGTTTACAGTCTGAGCTCTTCCTGGACGGCAGGGTGCTGCAAGTCACACAGGGGCACAGCCACTACTGAGTGGTACCAGCACTGCTGTGCTTCCTGGCTTAGGTCCCATGAGAGCCTCCAGGGCATTGAGTGCTCTGCTCTTCCTGGGGTACAGGTGGCAGGGATATCCATATAAGAATGACACCCCCAGAGGGCTGTGGTAGAACATCAGGCTGGCGGTGTATAACATGAGTTGCATACCTGCAAAATCCATGGGCACCAAAGAAGGAAAACATCCCAAGATCCAGGCATCACTTCATTTCCTTTTTCTCTTCTTTTCTTTGATACAAGGTTTCATGCAGCCCAGGTTGTCCTGGAACTCCTGACCCTCCAGCCTCTACCCACCAAATGCTGGGATGACAAGCATGTGCTGCCATGCTTAGACAAATCTGAAAGAATGCGGTCACCGAACACAGCAGGACCGCAGCTGTCTGTGAGTGTGCTCCACCCAAGTCACATGTCCATTGTGTCAGTGCCATGGCAGAGGATGTCCGTGAGTGTGTTCTACCCAAGTCACCGCGTCCACTGCAGCTGTGAGTGTGCCCCACCCAAGTCACCTCGTCCACTGCAGCTGTCTGTGAGTGTGCCCCACCCAAGTCACTGTGTCCACTGCAGCTGTGAGTGTGCCCACCCAAGTCACCTCGTCCACTGCAGCTGTGAGTGTGCCCACCCAAGTCACTGTGTCCACTGCAGCTGTCTGTGAGTGTGCCCCACCCAAGTCACCGCGTCCACTGCAGCTGAGTGTGCCCCACCCAAGTCACTGTGTCCACTGCAGCTGTCTGTGAGTGTGCCCCACCCAAGTCACCGCGTCCACTGCAGCTGTCTGTGAGTGTGCCCCACCCAAGTCACTGTGTCCACTGCAGCTGTGAGTGTGCCCACCCAAGTCACTGTGTCCACTGCAGCTGTCTGTGAGTGTGCCCCACCCAAGTCACCGCGTCCACTGCAGCTGTCTGTGAGTGTGCCCCACCCAAGTCACTGTGTCCACTGCAGCTGTCTGTGAGTGTGCCCACCCAAGTCACCTCGTCCACTGCAGCTGTGAGTGTGCCCCACCCAAGTCACCGCGTCCACTGCAGCTGTCTGTGAGTGTGCCCCACCCAAGTCACTGTGTCCACTGCAGCTGTGTGTGCCCCACCCAAGTCACCTCGTCCACTGCAGCTGTGAGTGTGCCCCACCCAAGTCACCTCGTCCACTGCAGCTGTGAGTGTGCCCCACCCAAGTCACCGTGTCCACTGCAGCTGTCTGTGAGTGTGCCCCACCCAAGTCACTGTGTCCACTGCAGCTGTGTGTGCCCCACCCAAGTCACCTCGTCCACTGCAGCTGTGAGTGTGCCCCACCCAAGTCACCTCGTCCACTGCAGCTGTGAGTGTGCCCCACCCAAGTCACTGTGTCCACTGCAGCTGTGTGTGCCCCACCCAAGTCACCTCGTCCACTGCAGCTGTGAGTGTGCCCCACCCAAGTCACCGCGTCCACTGCAGCAGTGCCATGGGAAAGGAGGAAAGGCATGAGGAAACCACTCCAGACACAGAACAAGGCTAGCACCGAGAAATGGGATGTGAGGCCACATGACCCACCAAAAGCCATGCCCCAACAACAAACACGACAGTCTGCTGGTGCCACACTCAGATTCCTGGAAGAACCCTGACAACACTGGTGTCAGTGAGGTGACAGGAAAAGCACCATCTTCCATCTCTACCAAGCTAATGGGGTTTATCTGCCCCTGAGGCAATCATCTTCCATCTCCACCAAGCTAATGGGGTTTATCTGCCCCTGAGCCTATTCCCCACAAAGAGTAAAGCTCTTTGTCCCTGCTATGAGTAAAACACTGACTCCTGGACACTACCATTAATATCCCAGATCTCCATTAGCCCTGGGGATAGCCACACTGGTGGCTCTTCCTCTTGTCTTGTGGTTCAGGTCAAAGGCAGATAGGTGGAAAGGAAGGCCTCAGCCTGCAGCTGCCCCTGGGCTTGACCACAGGCACATCCTTACCTGTCCCACAATCAATCCGTAGCTGCATCAGCTAGGGAGGGACACTGTACTCTAAGTCAAGAGTCATAACGAACTGGACTGGTGGCTGTCGTAATCCCAGTACTCAGGAGGCTGTGACAAGAGGACGGTAAGTCTGAAGTCAGTCTTAGCTAGAGTGAGACTGTCACACACATACCAGCTGCAGACTCACCTTACAGATTGCTTCTAAGCATCATGGGAACACTTGTGCCTTTTTTTCAGTACTGTAAGGCGCATGCTGTCCTGTGTGATGTGGCCTGCAAGACAATAAACTCAATGACAGGTTACTTGCTTTATGACAGAGCAGGGCACAGCACAGTCTGTGAACCCGAGATGTCACACACACAGCCTACAGCAGCACTGAGGCTCTACACTTGGGACTGTCCAAAATCATGAAATCACTGGGCTTCTGACTTCTAATCATTAGCAAATTAACCATGGAAACAAAATTATTGATTTTATTATTTATGTTTTTGAGATAAGGTATTATAAGTTGTCCAGGCTGCCCTCCAACTCATGGGCTCAAACCTTTATGCCACAGGACCCAGCAGTTAAGACTAGGGCACACACTACAGCCAACAATAACTTACTTTAGTCTCTTTTACCCTCCTCATGTTAGATACAAATCCAGATGCCTAAATCCTTCAAGAAAGCTCCAGGAGCCAGGTATGGTGGCACATGTTTCTGGTCCTAGCACTTGGGGAGGCAGAGGCAGGCAAATCTTTATGAGTCTGAAGTATACACTGTAAGACTCAGGAGAGACTCTGTCTCAAAGGCACAGAAAGAAAGAAAGAAAGAAAGAAAGAAAGAAAGAAAGAAAGAAAGAAAGAAAGAAAGAAAGAAAGGAAGGAAGGAAGGAAGGAAGGAGGAAGGGAAAGAGAGAGGGAGGTAAGAAGGGAGGGAAAGACAGACACGCTCCAGGGACAGGCAGGCCACAGCTGGCTCACCTTTATGCCCTGCAGTACCTGTTCTCTCAGCAGAGAAGAAGTCACAGGATGGGCGAGAGTGTGACTAAGAGGGAGCAATTATAGCTCCAGGCCCTGCAGAGCAGCCAAAAGAAGGTGCTAGACCAGAGTGAGGGCCACCTGCAGATGGAGTCGCAGGAGACAGGCGGGGAGAGGCATATTCATACAGAGAGAAAACAATGAACACACAACAACACCGACAAGTCTCACGAATCCCCAGCGAGTGAAAGAGCATGGACAGAGGGACCAGACAAACAAACAGGCTTCTGAGGAAACTGGAGCAGGTTCCAGCAAGAGGATGGTTACCTTCTAGCTGAAGCAAGGGACATGGGTACATGGATTTACCAAAGCAAGATTCACTAAGTAGCCCACTGTGGTGGCACACGGCTGTAACCCCAGCACTCAGGACTGCCTCAAGTCTGAGGTCAGCCTGGGCTACGTTGTGAGACTATGCTTTAACAATTCACTAAGTTGTTTTAAACAGATGAAGGATACACTTTAAAAACATGTTTCCCTATGCATCTGTGAGGCTTCCATGAGAACAGGAGCCGGGGTAAAATGCCATCTCAGGAACTGGGGCAGAGCTGGAGGAAAAAGCTTCAGTAGACGCCACATCCTGATCAGTGCATTTGTGAGCCAAGGCTACCTTCCATTTACTCTGGTCTGTGGCTGCAGGCTCTGTGGTCATGTGGACATAAGCAGAAGGAACTCAAGAATTAGTATCTGTCCATGTTCAATTTCTCTAAGAATCAGAGATGTGGCATCTAACACTGTTATGCCCTGAGTGCCTGCCTGGGACCCTGATCTCACACTGAGTTGATGGCTGAGAAAGTTCCTGGCTGCCATGGTCACATACCACCAGTGCCCTACATACAGACACAGCAGACTTCTTCAGCAGACAGAGACACCTCATCACCTGGCATTTAAAAACAACAACAAAAACCAAATCAAGACCAGAGTTTCATCCACAGGGTTCCCATACTTGCAAGGTGGGGCTGAGCCTCCCAAACAATGTACTGAAAGATTCCAAAAAGAGTAGACAGTGACCCTTCCTTCTGGCTGAGAACTAGGGTGAGGAGGCAGGGTTTCTATGTGTAACAGCCCTTACTGTCTTAGAACTTGCTTTGTAGACCAGGCTAGCCTCTAACTCACAAAGATCCGCCTGCCTCTGCCTCCGGAGTACTGGGATTAAAGACGTGCGCCACTACTGCCTAGCTAGGGTCCTGACTTCTTTACTTCCACGCTCTCTGAGGTGATGTCTTGGGGAATCACAGGCCCAGGGAGTTGGAAAGAGGAACTGAATCTAGAAAATACCCATACTGGAGACATCATTGCCTAATCAACTGACTACTAGCACATTCTCCTGCAGGAGGGTGGGAGCAGAACCTCCACTGTTAAAAGCTCACCCCTTTCCATTTCAATACACAACACTACACCATCTAGCCACCAAGGTCAAATGCTAAGAACTCACCTTCACTGGCCTCTTCCTCCAGTCCCCATATCTAAGCCATGAGCAATTGCTGGGGTCTGACCTCCAGAACCGCCCCCAACCTGACCACATCTCCACCTCCCCTGCCCACCTAGATCCTGGCACTGTGCACTCAGCTCGCCTCCAACCAGTTCCCTTGTAGACTCAGTGCCTCTATTTACCTGACTGACATGCCCACTTGCATTCAGTGCAACCCTTCGCGGACTGGGCCAGGTCGGTTTCATACTCTCCTGTGCACACACCCTCCACGGGCTGCAGTCACAGTCACCCAGAGTGGGTACACATCCCCTCTGGCTGGCTTCTTCCTTGCTGCTTTTTTCCCACATCCTCACCAGGGTGGCTCTTGAGCATAATCTCTATACTGCCCAACACTGGGTGAGTGTACACTGCATGTTGTTGGATTGGTGGGGGGATGGGGACAGGGAAGATGCTTGAGGCTGGGAGAAAAAGTGGGGCAGGGAGGGTGCTAGAGGCAGACTGTGTTGATGCAGCTCACTAAACACAGAGCGCTGCTGCTAAATGAGGAGCCAAGTCTTAGAGATGAGTGATTCGAATACACCCTGTGAATATGGGGACGGGGCTACTCTGCCTCCACTGTGTTCTTCTGCTGGCATACACTCCCTCCAGAGCCCAGGGTTGAGAAAGAGCACTCTAAGGAACAGCAGAAATCTGAAAATTCAAAACATCTCAATGACACTTAGAAAGTTTTTCTCCAGGGAGACTGACACTTCTCTAGCTGGGGCCCTTCCCCGCTGTGCTCTAAGCATGGAGCCTGGCTTCTTCAAACAGCCAAGATTTCCTCAGAGGCTTTCAACGTGCATGCATAATGAATCTGCTCTCCTATATGCCAGAGGACATGACTACTTATGGCTCTGGCTCATGTCTGTCACTACCCCTCCATGATGTCCGTGAAGATAGTCCTCATCCTATGGAACTCAAGCCTCTGGGCATCTCTGCATTAGTTGGCTAGTTAGGAGGTTCAAAGGCCACTGAGGACAGACCCACCCTTCACAATCAGCAACTTGGGAAACCAGGAGCTGAAGCTGCAGGACTTAGATCTGGTAGAATGGGATCTGAGTTGTTATCACTGGCCCTGGGTGGAGACAGGACTTTCTGAACTGCCAGAAAGATCCTAGGATTTCTACCTAGCTTCCTGGTAAAGATTGAAGATGAACCTTGCCTGTCCCTTAAGGATTAATCCACTGGCCTGTCAATCACCTGCGCAGGAAGGCACCTCTCAGGAAAGCTGTCTGTCCCAGAGACTTTAGGAGCATAGCATGAAAGCCTGCCTAAACATGTGGGACAGCGTGACCAGCTCTCTGGTCATTGTCACACTGCATTTCCCTCCATAATGGCACTATAATATGTCTCATCTGAATTCTTTCCCCAGAGATGACAAGGAGCCCAGAGCAAGATCTCAATTATAACTTAAAATCTCAGTTCCATTCCCCAAATCCATCTGGTCCATATTCCTCCACGACTGCTTTACTGAACTCTCCTTCAGATCTGTCAAGGCTCAGTCCTTCCACTTCTCCCACAAGGTACTCCTCTGGGCTTCTGCTCCTTCCTCCAATTAAAATTCACAGTCATTCTCTCTGCCTAGCACGAGTGTTCATTCACTGATTTTCATTCACCATCTTCAAGCCATGATTGAATACAGTATTTTTAAATGACCAGGTGCTGTGCCAGTAAGACATAGTACACAGTCTGGACGTCATTCAAGAAGCAGCAGAATTCTATGACATGTTTACAGGAATGGAGTTCAGCAGTAAGCAGGGCTTGGAGCAGCAAGACAAGTCTTTGCAGACAGCAGCAAAAACGGAGCACAGGGAACCAAGAAGCCAGACCAAGACCTGCTGTGTTGCTCAGGCTAGCTCAAACTCCTGGGCCCAGGCAATCCTGTTTCAGGTTCTGGAGCCAGAACAACAGTCACACTACCACACCCTACTCCAGAGACTTTTTTAGATAGAAGGGAGCTGGAATTGACAGCTCTCCCACTGACCTTTGCCTCCTCCATGATTTAGAAGGGCAGCCATTAGTTATAAAGCAAAGAGCTACATTTTCAAGTAGGAAGAGTTAAAACAAAAACCTAACAATTTGATGTCCTGTGAGGCTCTGACTGTCACAGGGTCCATCCAACTGGAAGGAAGGCTGCCCACTGCTCCACTAACCAATCATACCCCTCATTAGAGGAGACCTGGGTTAGCCATGTCATCCAGCAATATCAGGGAGCTGGGGACCACAGAGGAGGGTAGATGCTGATATTTGAGACTTCCCTGGGTTCCATTCTTTTCTCTTGGCTAACTTTAATTTGCAGCCTTTCCTATAATAAACCAACTGAACATTATCTCCCTCAGCGAGCTGAGTCCTTCCTATGAACCATGACCAAGTGGGTGGTTTTGGAAAACACTACCCCAACATGCAGTGTGAAAAGCAGGGCTGTTCCCCTAAATTTTGTAACTCAGCAATATTCACAGTGGACTTAAACTCTCCTCAGCTATTACTCCCACGGTAAGGTGTTCACCCTGCCCTTGAGATGAGTTTTGATTTTCTTTAGAAAGTGTATACAGGCTGGAGAGACAGCTCAGTGGTAAGAGCACATGCTACTCTTGCAGAGGACTTGAGCTCAGTTCCCAGCACCCACCATTAGTCACTCACAACTGCCTGTAACTCCAGCTCCATGGAATCTGATGCTCTCTTCTGGCCTCTGCAGGCACCCGCATGCACACATAGGGCAGATACACACACCACGCACGCACATAAAATAAATTGTTTTAAAAACATGTCACTTTTATGATCAAAGAGTTACTTTTAAGAAATGTCCCTCAAAAGCTACCTTTAGAAAATTATCACATGCCAGGCAGTAGTGGCGCACACCTTTAATCCCAGTGCTCGGGAGGCAGAGGCAGGCGGATCTCTGTGAGACGGGTCAGCCTGGTCTACAGAGCAAGCGCCAGGACAGCCTGTCTCGGGGAAAAACAAACAAAAGAAAACCATCCCATGTTGTTGCCCAGTGGGGACTGAAGCTAGGCGTGCTGGAGTGGACAGCAAAACCACGTCCACTGCTCTGCAGACGTTACTTTAGTAGGGACTAACTTCTAGTCTCATTCCCTCGGGTTATTATTGTTATCATGTTGTTTTACATCACTGAAGTTCAAGCAAGCAAGTAATAATTTCATTAAGAATATAAAATCCCGTCCATACTTTTGACTAGTCAAAATCACTCTTAAAGCTTCACATAGACTTTTGGACCAAGGGCCATTCCCGTAACACTAATATTTTTCCATCGTGCTTTGTTTTGCTTGAGGTAGACCCAAACTGTTGATCCTCTCATCTCTGCCTCTAAGTCTTGGATGCTGGGGGCTACACATGCCTACTTTTCCATTCTTGGAAAGGGCTTGGCTTTAAGGCAGGTCAATTAGCAGGGCTACAGAGTTCTAATTTGAGTTTTTATTTTTGTTTTTCGAGAGAGGGTTTCTCTGTGTAGCCGTGGCTGTCCTAGAACTCGCTCGTACACCAGACTGGCCTCAGACTCATAGAGATCCGCCTGCCTCTGCCTCTCAAGTGCCAGGACTAAAGGTGAGCGCCCACTATGTCCAGCTGAAGAGTTCTAATTTGACACCTGAGTCAACGGTAGGGAACAAATTCCGAGGGAAATTTCCTCTTCACTCACTGTTGTCCTCTCCTGCTCTCAATTCAGAAGCCAGTGTGCCCTGCCAGTGACTCTACAAAGTACACAACCCAAGTTCCACACCTCCAGCCTGTCTATCTTGTGCAACGTTCAAAAAATGAAATTTTGTTCACACTCCCATTAGCCCATTTTGTAAAATACCCCAAGAGCCTTCCATGCCAACCAATTCTGCAGCAAGTGCAAGTTTAACAAAGTATCTTTTAAAAGCATAACTTTAGGTAAGTGAGAGTTGTAAACAACATTGGAAATATCATTGAGGGGCAGCTGGGAAAGATGTGGGAAGGAATGGAGATGACCCGCTGTCCGAGCCAGTAAAATAAGCACAAATGCAGTCAACAAGAGGACTGCGAAGGAGACTGTAGCTTGGGTTTGGGCTGCGCCAAACACAACTGTGAAAGCCGCTATAGAGGCCTCAGCTGCGGCTTTCATTACTCCAGTTTAATTGCCACAATAAACTGGTTGTTCATGAGCTAATAAAATGCGCCTATTTAATAGCTAGAGGGGACTTAGTTCTAGAAGTGATGACAGCGCAGAAGAGTTGAACCTTATTACCCTGAAAGCTAGCCTGCTTGTCCAAGATGCCCTTCCCGGGTAACTACTCCCTTAACACCATGGACAGGGGCTGGGGGGGGGGTGGAAGGGGGGACCGACAAAGAATGAGAGCCCCGTTAAAGGGGGGAGGGATAGGATTGGAGAAGACAGACGTGCGACGAAGCATGCCTACGAAAACTTAACAGCTCACTGACGGGTGACAGCACTTTATGACAACTCTGACATTAGCCACAGAGAACACTGGGCTCCGGAGCGGGGTGTCGCGCCCAAGGTCAGGAGAAAGGCTGCGGGTGCAAACGGGGTCCGATTCTGCGGGATCGGCAGAGAAGGGAGGAGACCCCCCCAAGGGGACTGCGGCGAGGAAGCCGCGGGAGCCTGGGGTCGCGGTCCGACCGCCGTAGGCACTGCACTCACCCGAGGCCCGGGCGGGGTCGCCCAGTGCGGCGGCTCCTCGCGGCCGGCGGCTGCAGCGGCGCGGGCGGCGACGCATCATGCGACCGCGCTCATGGCCGGGCCGGGTGGACCCGGACCCGCTCAGTTCCGCTCGGCTCGGTCCGGCCGGGCCGGTATACTGGAGGCAACAGCCCAGCAGAAGCAGGAGCCCAACGCCACGGCCTGGACAGCGGAGTGGAACGACCCCGGAACTGGACACGGCGAGGTCAAGGCGCAGCTCCTGCGTACTTCCGGCCGCGACACCCGGGGCTTCCGGGAGAAGGTTCGTGAGGACACTGGCGGTTTCTTCCGCTACCGATCTTCCAAAAACCTAGCGGTTCTTGGAGAAGAGACAGCACTTACGACAAGACTGCTGAACCAAGGTCTCCGAGAAAGGTGTCCCGGAAGAGAAAAGCCGGCGCCTACGGGCCGCCGCAAGGGCCATGCTGCGTCGCGATTCGTGCGACTTCGCGTGAAAACGTTTCCCATGGCATCATAGATCTAGCAAGTGGAGACTCAGATCCTCTCTCAAGACTGGCCTGTGCCAGGTGGAGGATGGAGAACTACAGAGATGGAGGACGGACATACGGGAGTGTAAACCGCTGACCCAGAGGGCGTTTGGGTGCCCGTGGAAGTGCCCTGGACTGGGGACGGTGCGCCTGGGTTCGGGCCTGCACAGCTCCACGCTCTGGTTGCTGGAGCATCGTTGCAACCCCTTCCTGATGACGGCCCTGAGATTTGCAGAGGTAGAAACGTGTGTTTTATCCCTTTGGGTCCCCTGACAGACTTGGCACCGTTTGTTACACAGTTTGTTCAGGACAGAGAAGTGTTTGGTAGTTAAACTGGTGGGATGTGCTCTAAGATTGGAAAAGGCTATAATGAAAGCGGAGTTTCCCGTCCCCGCTACCAGAAATTGTCATTCGAGCCAGACTTTTGGAAGTAAGGGTGCATTAAGTTAACTTCCCCAAAAGTACAGCGTTTAAGGCTAGGCGCACGTCTACATCCCAGCACTAGTAAGACTGGGGCAGGAGGATCCTGAGTTTGAGACCATTCCAGACTACATAGTAATGCCATCTCGAAAAAACTGCATAGTTTCGTTTAAGTTTTTATGGTTATATCTTTTTAAAATTTAACTTTATTTTTATGTCTATGGGTATTTTGCCTCCGTTTATATCTGTGCACCACATGCATTCAGTGCTTGAGGAGGCCAGAAGAGGGCATTAGAAACCCTAGAACTGGCGTTAACCCTTTGAATTGCCTTATGGGTGCTAGGAAATCAAACCCAGATCTTCTGGAAGGGCAACCAGTGCTCTTAACAGACTAGCTGGTTTCTCCAGCCCCCTTTATGGTTTTATCTTGTACATCTGTATATTCAAGATGATGCCCAGCTTTCAGTCAACTCTTGCTCTGCCTGCCCTGTGTAGCAATTTCCTGAGTGGGGATCATTTGCTCTTAGAGGGAAAGGAAGATTCAGGAAACTCACAAGACCTAGGAAGCCCTCCAGATCATATAGGCAGTACACTGTTGCTGGCCAGAGGAGACTTTCTGGAGCTTTGCAGGCTGTGTCAGAGGCTCCAGTGAGGCAGCCTTCCACCGTGTTTTCCCATGCTAGGGTGAACGTTTCAGTGTAGGTGCCACCTCAGTCACCCGTACCCCTGTAAGTAACCCATCACGCATGCACTTGTCGGTAACCCCAGTGAACTCATCGGTTCACTGAAATGGACTTAAATAGAACTGAATACAAAGACAGGGACATCAAGGGACATGGGAAAGGAAAGAACCCCACCCCCCACCCCACCCCCCGCCCTGGGGTCTAGTTGAACTTTCCTGTTGACTGAGAGTCAAGAAACATCAGCGTAATTGATAAAGCCAACACTGCCTACAGAGATGGTGTGCTTTCCTTCAGACAACGCAGACAGGATGTGAAAAACAGGAAATAAACTGTGCACACTCATGGCTGGGTTGTTTGTGACTGTGACCTTAAATATCCAGCCTAGCTGAATAACAAAAGCTTGAGCACGCTTGCACGCACACATACACATACGCACATGAGATTAAAATATAATTAACCTTGGAGCTGGCTGGAGAGATGGCTTAGTGTTAATAGCACTGGCTGCTTTTGCAGAAGACCTAGGTTTGGTCCCAGCACTCATATGACAGCTCACAAACCATCTGTACTCCAGTTCCAGGGAGTTTGACACCGCCTTCTGACCTTTGAGGGCACATGGTACACACACACACATACACACACACACACACACACACACACACACACACACACACATGCATCCAAAACACTCATATACATAAAAATAAATGTTTAAAAAGTTACCAACTCATATATTTTACTTAACATTTACAGTGTTTGTCTATGTTTTTTTGAGGTAGGATCTCATGTAGCGCAGGCTAACCTCAAACTTCCCGTGAAGCCTTGGGTTCCCTCCCCAGCACTGTAGAAGCCCGGGAATGGTGGTGGTCATGATGGTTCATGCCTGTAATTCCTTCACTTGGAAAGTGAAGGTGAGAGGAGCTGAAGTTCCAGGTCATCTCAACCCTTTATTAAATTTTAACCTTTTCTTACTCTTGAAACTTTGTAAACTATATCTTTTGAGGAATATAACTTAAAAAACTGAAGGTTCATAATTGTGGCGATTGTGGAGACACCTAAGCATGATTTTCTGGAGAAGCCCACACACCTGTCCTGAGATTGTGTATTATGCTTCTCTTCTGTGACTGTCTCAATACTTAATAAACTCACTAACTTGACTTCTGTTTGGCTCATCCTGAAATTCTTTCCCACAGCCAAGTCTAGGATCCTTGCGTTGAAAGCCCCAAACAGGAAGGGAACCTGGGGCTGCTGGTGGCTGTTGGATTGTGTCTCCCCACAGCCACCGACAGAGTCATTTCTTTGGTCTGGGGTTGGTGCACTATCTAGGTGAACAGATGCTTGTTCATGTCTGGCCAGGAAAAGTCATGCAGTGGCTCAGAGGCGAATCTAGAAGGCAGACGGGCAGTGTGCAGTGGCTCAGAGATGAATCTAGAAGACAGGCAGGCAGTGTGCAGTGGCTCAGGTGAATCTAGAACACAGGCAGGCAGTGTGCAGTGGCTCAGAGATGAATCTAGAAGGCAGACGGGCAGTGTGCAGTGGCTCAGAGATGAATCTAGAAGACAGGCAGGCAGTGTGCAGTGGCTCAGGTGAATCTACAACACAGGTAGGCAGTGTGCAGTGGCTCAGAGGTGAATCTAGAAGGCAGGCACGTGTAGGTCATCAGGAATACCAAGATGGTCTGCTTAATAAACAGAAAATGGCTTTCAGGGGAGGGAGAAGTCAGCTAAACTTGTACATAACAGATTCATCTTTCTGTCTGATGTCCGTGGCCAAGAAACATTGGCAGCCAGTAATGTGGCTCCCTAACATAATCCCAGCGCTTAGGATACAGAACGAAACCCTATCTAAGAAGAGCCACAGAATATGTAAGAAATGATAAGAATCATTGCACTAACAGTCTTTAGTTACAGGGAACTTAAAGACAGGACTTCACAGAACCAGGGACCCAGTAAGGAATGCCAGACAGGCCTACTGCTTTCCTAAGATACCTCAGAGAAATCAGAACATGTCACCCCAAAATACACCTCTAACTCCAAGTGAGCCAAAAGTTATGGGAAAGCTTTCTCTGCCTCCCCAGCTCTGACTGGAGACTTCAGCCTCCTTCACCCAGGAGAGGGCAAAGGAGCATCCTGTGAAATGCTGAGAATATAATTGACCTGCTCAATCCGCTGCCACGAACCCTAAACCTGCTTCATCCTGCTCTTGGCAGATGTATTCTTGGTTGACAGTGTTAGAGGGGCTGGATTTGAAGCCTTTCATGGGCTTCCTCCATGTGTCCAGTGAAGTGTAAGGAGGTAAATGCCTGCCTGTTTTTCTCCTGGCAGTCTGTCTTTGTTCCAGGGCTCCAGCCCAGAGTTTAGGAGGAAGAAGGAAAGGGCGTTTTCCTCCCCCGTGTGCCCACCCTTTGGACCCATTACCAAGTCTTTCACAAGAAAAGGGAGAGTGACAGGCCCCTCCTCTTGGTCCTGTGAGCCACTCTGAAAGCCAGGAACCTCTGAAGTAAAAAACAATGTCCTCTTAGAAATGCCAGCAGGAAAGAGATGCAGTTTCTGGGGCAGGTTCCGTCAGCAAATGTTCTTCAAATCTGAACTAAGCTTTTTGTTTGTTTATTTATTCTTTTTTGAGACAAGGTTTCTCTGGGTAGCCCTGGCTGTCCAGGAACTCTCTCTGTAGACCACATTGGCTTCAGACTCTGCTTTTAGAGTGCTGGGATTAAAGATATGCACCATTACCGCAGGTCAGGTTTGTTGTCCACACCCTCACCAGCATCTATTTGTTGTCTTCATGATTGCCATCGGGCTGGAGTGCTGGACTCCCACTGCACTGGGCTTGAGTTTCTCAGATGACTAATGAGGTTGGACATTTTCTTCATGTGCTTACTGGCATTAAAAAACCCCTTTAAGTGTTTTTGGCCCATGACTACATAGTGGTTTTTACTGGGAGGGGCACGTGGGAGATGGAACTGAGGTGTTTGCCCATGCCGGGCATGAGCTCTACCAAGCCTGTTAAAAATATATATATTTGCATATCTTTGTGTAGCTCAGAGAACAGCTTGTGAGAGTTGGTCCTCTCCATCCACCATGTGGAACCCAGAGCTCGAACTCGGGTCCTCAGGCTTGGCAGGAGGCACCTTCACCTTTGAGCCATCTCACCAGTCCGGAGCCTATTTTTAAATGAATCGTTGGAAATATAAGAAACCCAACAAAACAACTGGCAAAACACTTGAATAGGTTATCTCAGAAGAGACACTCCAAAACACACTGTTTCTCATTTGCATTAGTCAAACTCAGGCCACAGTGAAGTACTGGTCATGATCCCCCCAAAAAGGCTGCAATGAGAAACCGATTCAAGATCCCCTACACTCTTTGCTGCTGGGACAAGACAGGACTTGATAAACTTCAGCATATGCTCGCCTACAGTACTGCCCCGAAGAGCCTCACACTTGACAGAACCTACATGTTCCTGATGTACAGGGAAGATAAATGTGTACAGTAGAAATAGTCTGAAGTAATGAGAAGGAAAGCACATACAGGCGGCAGCGTAAGCCACAGAACACGGTGTTACATAGAGGCGAAGCACCAAGAATGCTCATTGCATTCCTGTCAAAAACACACAAAAGTAGCCTCCGCCAAGCCAGGGCTGCTGTGCTCCACTCTTGGGGAGGTACAGGAAGCAGTGATAATCTGCCTTGTGGCCTGGGTGCTTGCAGCAGGGTATTCTCTTGACGAGAACTCATCTCGCCATTAAGATTTGTATCCTCCTTAAGCAAATGCTGGAGAGGCAGACCCCCTAAGGCAGCACCCGGGGAAGCAGAGATGTGTTCTGGAAAGCTGCCTGGGTTGTTGGACATTTTCTTCTTAGTTCGTGGGGATGAGTCTGTCAACAGCCAGATTAGGAAGGCCTGATGACTGAAACACCCCACCCCACCCCACAGTGTTGAGCAAGGCCCCAGAAGTCAAAACCCGAAGTGGGGCAATGTGTTCCTCAAATCTTTTGTTTTGGGCACTTCACCTCACCTGTGGGCAGAGCCTGCTAGGAGTGACCTAGGTGCTTGGTAGGTGGAGTGCTGGGTGAAACAGGAGCTTGGTGGGATGGTTGCTGGGTGGATCGGGTACTTGGTAGTATGGGTGCTAAGCAGCTCAGGTACTTCGGAGAGCAGTGTTTGGCTCACCACGTGTGCCTGGAGCTGCTCCTGAAAGCTGGGCCTATCCTTGCTACTCTTCCCTGCACGGCCATGTCTCTCAAGACTAACTGAAAAGCTCCCGTGCCCGGTCCACTGTAGAATTCCTCCCCAGTCATACTCCTGTCGCATTTCATCCCATCCTCTTCCCTGCAGCCTTTCTCCTCTGGTCCTCCATTTTCCACTCATTTACACGATTCTTTTCCTCCCCATGAAGCAAACTTCACAGAAGGCAGGAGGTATGTTGAGACCTTGGCAAGCGCTCTGTCCTGGATACCTGTTGTTTCCCGCTCTTCTGGCAAAAGCATTTCTGTGTCCTGGAAGTCACCTTTTCCTTGTACCAGTTGGCATGATGGGGCTGGCCCAGCCTGCTCTTCAGATTTGTCCAATCCAGTTAGTTATCTTGGTAAACTGACCTCAGAGACTAGCTCTAAGGATGGCGCACTCCCAAATTCTGGGATTTTGCTGGAAGAATCAAAAGAAAAACCCCTTTTGTCCACTGGGCCACTGAGTATAAGTATATTGAGAGATGGTCGTGGAACTACTCGAGACCATTCTGGGAAAAGTACCTAATCCGAGAAGGAAGTCATTCTAGGCAGTATCTTGGCTAGGGTTTCTGTTGCTGTGACAGACACAGTCCATCACTGAAGGAAGTCAGGGCAGAAACCTGGAGGCAGAAACCCCAGCGGAGTGCTGATTCCTCCTGGCCTGCTCCTCATGGGTTGCTCAGGCTACTGTTTTATAGCTCCTGCCTGGGGTGAGGGGTGTCACAATGAGGTGGGCCCTCTCACATCAACCCAAAAAAATGCCCCACAGGCCAATCTGGTGGGGACATCTTCTCAGCCAAGATTCCCTTTTCCCAAATGACTCCAGCTGTGTCATACTGACATAAAACTAGCTAGCACAGGCAGGCCAGGAAGAAATAAATTCTAGTGACATTTTTTTGCACTCCCAGATCCTGCTGGGCCTGCCTCAGAGCTATCTAGTCACAGATCCCTCTTCAAAAGGACAATTTGAATTGAGTTTCTTGCTTATAAGGAGGAGAATCCAGGCAGGTCTGATCTATCAGTGAGGGTTCTTCAGGGGAGCGGAACAGAATATGTGCTACAAAAGAGGTATATGAGGCTGCCCTGCATGATAATGCCTGGGCACCCAACAATGGCCACCTGCAAACTGGTGAGTGTGAGAACTTGGTGGCTATCCAGGCCCGAGACTGGATGGCTTAGCTGTCCCGGTGTGCCCCTGAAGGCTGCTGGTCTTCAGTCCATGTTAGAAGGCCAAAGAAGCTGGGTTCTGATGTCGCCAAAGGCTGGTGGCAGCAATGCCATAGATGTGCTCACCAGCAAGGGGCAAAGGTGGTAGGCAAAGGAAGCACTGCTTTGCACTCTGCCTCTTTGGGTCTCCCAGCAGAAAATGCCACCCACCCTGGGGGGCGGGGCTTCCCCCCTAAGTAAATCCTCTGGGAAACACTCTCATACCTGGCCAGAGGCTTGACTCTCAGTTGATCTCAGACCCAAGCAGGCTGACAACCAAGGCTAGCCATGCCCCCTTTGGCTGGAGATGGTATTCCCACCACACCCCCTTATCTGTATGTTCACAACAGGAAATACAGCAAACTAGCCATCACGGGGTCTTTGACTTTGTTGTTGTTACAAGGCTCTCTCTATCCTTGTCTTCTCAAAGGAAAGAATTTAGTTGGGAGACATGGACAGTTTAAAGAAAAATGTTTTCAGCAAAGATTGGAGTGGGCTGTCCCAAAGAAAGAAGCCACCCCAGTGGGTCTTCATTGTGGATTTCCTAAAGGGAGAATTTATGATTGTTATTATTAGTTGTTCCTTTTGAGACAGGATTTCTTTTTTTTTTTTTTAATATTTATTTATTTATTATGTATACAATATTCTGTCTGTGTGTATGTCTGCAGGCCGGAAGAGGGCACCAGACCTCTTTACAGATAGTTGTGAGCCACCATGTGGTTGCCGGGAATTGAACTCAGGACCTTTGGAAGAGCAGGCAATGCTCTTAACCACTGAGCCATCTCTCCAGCCCCCTGAGACAGGATTTCTTTGTGTAGCCTTGGCTCTCCTGGAACTAGCTCTGTAGACCAGGCTGGCCTCAAACTCAAAGCCTTTCTCTGCTTCCCGAGTGCTGGGATTAAAGGTGTGTGCCACCACTGTCCAGCTGATCTTATGATCATTTATGATCCCCTCTTGAGTTATGATTGGACAGATCTCCCTTTTAGGATATTCCCATGATCCTCTTGAAAAGCCCATGGAGTAGTGTAACACCGGAATGTAAATGATAGCATGAAGAAACAAGGGTCTTTTGAAGATGCAGACCTTTTGTTAGTGCCGTGTGTGGCAACCGGGAAAGGTCTATGGTACCTTCGTCTGATAAAATGGATAACCTATCTGCAGACTCAAGGATGTTTACCTGAAAAGGAGCATCCTGACTGCCAGAGAATGCGGCCTCAGTCCCTTTCATTCTCCTTGCCTATCACGTCTCGGGGCTTCATTTTCAGAGGGGTCACAGATGTTTTCTGAGCCATCTGCCCCGAATGCTTCCCAGGGTGATACCAAGTTCACTGGTCTGTGGCTTGCAGAACTTTCTTCCTCATTTCAAAATGTCATGTCATCTGCCTCTGTCCAATTTCCTGAGGTCAGAGGCCTGCGTGGAAGGCAAGCAGGGTGCTGCTGAATCTCTTGAGAAAGAATGATGTCTCTCACATGGCATATGACCCTCAATGATTTATTCCAGTTCTCCCCAACAGCTGTCCATGTGAGGTCAAGGCTGCAGGAGTTGGTACCTATTGCCAGCTTCCTTCACGGAAGCAGGGAACTTCAACCCCAGCAACCGTCCTCTTCCATCCTTCAAGTTTTCTGAGCACCTACCTATCTTAGCGTCCTCACAAGGAAGAAGGCTACAACCTACCCTCCCACCTCCAGAGCTGGCACTAAGCTCTCACACCAGGAGGTCTAGCTTCTCCTGGGGTGGCTACGTGCACCTTGAAGGTTCCAAACTCTCCAGGAACGGCAGCTCTCAATCTTTTCCTCGCTCTTAAATTTTCCTAAGAAGTCTTAGCGGAACACATGTTCACATCTGCCATTAGCAAAGGACCAGCGCTTGGCTACACTACCTACACCATCTTCCTGAGTAGCAGAACTCCAGTCCCACTGCCTAACATTCGTGACTTCAGAAGATCCCTAGAGATCGGCCTTGGTTTTCTTTTTCTCTTCCTTCCTGGCACTGGGCATGGGAGCCAGGACCTTGGCCACCCTGGGCCAGTGATCCGCCGCTGAGCTCCACCCCCAGCCTCTTTGTGTTTCCCTGTTGAAGAGATGTGGAAGAAGCTGTATGGCTGGACGTTGTGTTTATTGCCGTTTATGAAAAGAGCCAAATCTCCCGGCCTTTTAAGACACGCCTTCCAGAAGACAAACGGACTTAGCCTGCCACCCGTGCCTTCAAAGGCGTGTCGGTCCAGGGGATCTTCGCAAGGACTCTGCTACCCAGGCAGGGTCAGGAAGTGACCTGAACCTGACCTGGAGGAGCTTTTCCCTTTCCTAAACCACTCTTGCGCGCAAAAAAGCCGCGCCCTGGTCATCCCTGCAGGAACTCTGTTCCGAAGCGAACCCGCGCGGCTGTCAGGCTGCACAGGGACGAAGGGGTGCTTCTGCGCCTGCGTCCAGGAGCCGAGGGAGGCGGGGCGCTCCCCGCAAAGTGACAGCTCGCTCTCTCTCGTAGCTTCAGAAGGACCAGACTGCTCGCTCGCGTGTCACGTGGTGCTCCAGAGGCGGGGCGCCCCTCTCACTCCGGGCCACGGGAGAACCCCGCAGCTCGCGCGTCACGCGGGATGGGGGGGCGGGGTTGGGCGGGGCGCTACCGGATGACTGACAGCGCCTCCAAAGGACCCGGCTGCTCCGCACGTCACGTGGTGCCAAAGGGGCGGGGAGAGCCCCTCTGACTGACAGCTCGCTCCGCCGCGCCTCAGAAGGGACCGGGGACGGCTCGTCAAGCGCGGCGCATTCGCGGCAGCTGCGGACTCGACGGCGTGTCCGCCCCCTGCCGGGTCCCGCGGGCCGCCGCGGTGAGAGGGTCCGGGGCTGCGGTGCTGCGCTCTCGAGGGGCCGGGCGGCGTGGCTGCGCGGGGACGGGTGAGGAAGCGTGAGGAGGGGGTCGCCGGCGGCGTGGGCGGGTCGGCTGGACGGTCGGTGGGGCGGGCAGGGCTGTCACTCCGCCAACCTGAGTGCGGGGCCCGCCGGGGGCCGCGAGTTGGTCTGAGGCCACGGCTGCACGGGGCCGCCAGAGAAGGCTCGGGCACCGCAGCAGCTTCTAGGATGTGGGACAAGCCGACCCAGCCTTGCCCTGGTCTGCGTCCCCCGTCCCCGCCCCACCCCCCGAGTTGCGGGTTGAGACGTGGGAAGGTGACAGGGTGGAGGAAGGAGGTTCGGCCAAGTGCTGCACCTACAGCGTGAGCGGGAGCGCGGCTCTGCCGGCACAGGTGCGCTGGCACAGGCTGGGTCCCCGACGTGGAGCTGTCCGGGTGGTGAGTCAGAGGTAGAGGTGAGCTGGCAGCTGTCAAGTCGGGCTGCCCTCCCCAGGCTGGGATCCAGCCTGTAACCCGATGCTGAGGTTCTGATTCATCCCGTTCTGCCTCCTCCCTGATCGTGAAAACAGGGCAGACGCACAGCACGAACTCCACGACAGGAGCAGAGAGGCTCCGGAGCCTCGTCCCTTCCCTCTTTCCCACACTGTGGTCAGAAATAGGGATATTTAGGCCTTTGGAGACCAAGATGGAAGAGAAGCTGATTAGGTGGGCTCCATGGAAAAAGTTGACATCGGAGATTTTCTTTCCTCCTCAAACACTGGTGACTTCTTGGTTGGTGATGATGGGCTATCTCAGTCTCTGTTGCTTTCCACAAGTTCCTTGCAATGGTTGGCTTTTGGTGGTCTGTATCAGATCATGTGGAGTGGATTTTTTTTTGAGAATGTCACAAGTATAAGCAGTAAGATGGGCATATCAGAAGTCTGAGAGAAATTGAAGTGAGGTATTTCTACAGATGCTAACTGCACTTTTACCTTCATGGCAATGGTTGTTTCTTCAAAGGTAAGTTGTTTTATAGTGACCCCAAATGGTGTTGAGGGAGCTGCCTTTAGGAGAGCCCCTTCCCCAGGGAAACTATAGAGTGGGCAAGTCATGTGGATACCTGGTAGCGGGTATACCTGGATACCTGGCTTTCTTTCCTTCCCTCCCTTCTCTGCATTCCTTTCACAGGAGGTTAAAAGAAATGTCAGGGGACTGGAGAGAAGGCTCTCCGGTGAAGAGCATGTTCTGCTCTTGCCGAGGACCAGAGTTCAGTTCCCAGCACCCACCTTAGCTGACTCACAGCCACCTGTAACCTTGTCTCCTCAGAATCTGACATTCTCTTCTTGTCTCCTCAAACACCTACACTCACATACAGACCCAACATTAAATAATAAAAACAACGCCTAAAAAAATAAAATATCAAAAGCTGGGTACAGTGGCATAGGCTTGTAATATTAGCACCCCAGAAGCTGAGGCACAGGTATCATGAGTTCAAGACCAGCCTGGGCTGTATAACAAAACCCAGTCAAAAATGAGGAATCAAAAGCAGAATGACAGCGCTTCAGGAAGGAACAGCAATAGCAGTGTGGCTTTACTGCCACTGTGTCCTCTTGCTTTGGTAGCTTACAAAGTACTTTCAGCAGGAGCTCTTAGCTCATCCTCATTAATTCGGGAGTGGCAGATGGCATTCCTCCTGATGAGGAAACCAAGACTCACTTGTCCAGGGCCACTCAACTGTTGGAGGCAAAGAAAGCTTCACAATAACTTGGTTGCTAAAAGTGCTGACCGTATAGTACCTCACTACCTAAGGACAGTAGATGGGTCTGAGTGGATGTTGCCTCCTGCTGGGCTGGGGGTGGTACTGAGTGGAGCATCCTTCTCTGCCTTCCTTGCCTGACTGACATTCAGCCTGGCTGACCAGCCAGCCGGCTCGCCATACTGTTACCGCTCTCTACACACTCTGTGGCAACTCAGATTTGTTTCTGGCTTTGAGAAAGCCAGTAGGAAGTGCCTTGCAGAGCATCTTTGCTCAAGTGCCCAGTGTTTCCAAACAGGCCAGGTGTCCTCAGTTATGACGCAAGATAGGACGTTCCAGGGATACGTGCACCAATGATTTCTTCTCATCTCCCACCTGGAAGAGAAACATAAAAATCCAGGCAGCTGCTGCTGGCTCTGCTGGTCTCACCTAAATTTTGTACACGGCATTGTTTGAGGTTTCGTGGCATTTTTTTTCTATTTTTAGCATACACAGCTGTTCTTGTTAGGGAAGAACAAGCTTTTTATCCCAGTCTCTAAATCCGGGCATCACCACAGGACTGCTGGGGTCTGCCTTGTGTCTGTCTCTGCAGGCCAGTGGTTCAGGCCAGACTGAAGGCCAAGACAGTCTTGGGCACGTGTATCAAAGCCAAGGTCTGGCCTGGAAGGTTTTGTTTGTTGCGTGCCTCAGAGACTGTGTTCTTTTCATGAAGGTCACAGGAAGCCACTCAGAGTACTCACTGAGGTGCAGGAATTAGGGCTGGTGAGCCAGGAACATCTTGATGGCCAAAATTACAGAACATTCAGAACTGTTATTGGTAAGGTCCCAAAAAGCAAAGGACAAACAGTACAGTTGGAAAGGCTGCAGTTTGGAGAATGCCACGGTCTCTCAGGATGAACTTTCCCTGGGCTGCCAGGTAGTGACACAGGTACTGACTGATCTCACCTGTTTCTCCAGTGTCAGCAGCTACTCAGTCACTCCCGGAGATCCCTCTTTAAGCGTGCCTCATTCGCTGTGCCACAGAGCCTGTACACTGGTTGTTCCTCCTTCCAGATTTCCCTGTAGTAGCCACCTCCCTGTCATTCAGGTCACCACTCCTATGTCACATGTTAAATGAGATCTTCCCTAATGGTCAAAATGATCTTCCTATTTGCCCTGGTCCCCAGTCCACTTCCTGCAGTATATTGTACTAGTCTTTATCTGTATTAGAAATGACTTTGTTTCTTTGAGAATATTTTTATTATCTTTTCATTTTCACTGCTTGCATCAACAGGACCAGAATAGTGACTAGCTTGTAGCAAGTGCTCAAAACATATTTGCTGTGGGGCTGTTTATTTCAGTCAGAGCCTTGCAAGATGGGAAGTTGTGCTACTGAGAGGGACACTGAATTGGTTTTCTCTGATTAGAGATAGCAGCTAGCTGGCAGCTGACCATTGGGCAGAAGAGTTCAGGCACGGGTGGCTGGGAAGGAAAGCCAAGTGATGGGCTGTGTCAGCCTCTTGGCGCACCTAGCTGTAACAAAGTACCACAAACTGGGTGCCTTAAAAAAGATAAATGTATTCCCTCAGAAGTTTGTAGATCAGAATTCCAGAGTTGAGGCATGAGCAAGGCTGGTTCCTTTTCTGGAACTCAGAGGGAGATGACCTGGTCTTTCAGCTTCTAGTGGTTGCTGCTGAGCCCAGGTATCCTTCCCTTTTAGCTGAAGCACTCCAGCCTCTGCTTCTGTGGTCACACAGTTATCTTCTCTTGTCTCTGGGTCTTCTCTTAAATGGACACCAGTTGGACTGAATTTAGGGTCCACGGTATTCCACTGTGGTCTCAACCAACCCACATCTATGACTACCCTTTTCCAAATAAGTTCACCCCAAGAGATTCTGGGGTTAGAACTTCAGTTGGCTTTGGAGAGGGCATAATTCAATTTAACATCTTCCAACTGCAAGATCTAGTGACCTTTAGTTGGGTATAGTGGCACTCACTTGTAACACTAACACTTGGGAAGCAGAGACAGGAGGATTGCAGCAAGTTTGAGGCCAGTTTTATAGTAAGTTTGAAGTCATTCATATCTATAGAATAAGATCCTATTTCAAAACACTAACAAGGAAATAAACTAAAAACAAACAACCCTTCCCTCCACAAAATGTAGTGACATTTTAAAGGGGAAAATTGGTGGATGGTGCTTGGTGATGTTTAGGGACAATGACAGTGATTTAGATGCTTTCTTGGGAAATGTGCACGATCCTCCCAACCTTCAGGGAAAGCCTGTGTGGTGTGCTTCATGGCAGGTCCTGGGACAGGATTTTCTTCCTTGGCTTTTTGCTGGGTTCTGTCTGATGGGGCAGAAACAGCTTGTCAGTGTCTAGCAGTAAGATGAAGATATTCCATCCCTGTTCTGTTCACTGTGGACTTCACACCTCTGTGTGGAAGAGGTGCTGACATCAGGGAAGCTGTGCCCTCCCTGAATGGTTCCCAGAGGCAGCTAATGAGATCTTGGGGCATGCAGTCTCTGACCTTGACCCTCGACTATGCATGAGCTTTTGGGAGCTCCTGTCAGAATGGTTGAAGATTTGTGGGGACAGAACATTGTTCCTCCCTTCCTGGTTCTCTAAATCCTTATCTTGTTTTATTTTGCTTTGAGACGGGTTCTTGCTGTGTTGCCCAGGTTAGCCTATAGCTCACAATCCTCCCTCAGCCTTCTACTGGCTTCACAAATCTGTGCCTCAATGTCTAGGTTGCTAGTATTTTCTGATTAGGTAATCCATGTGACTGATGCCAAATTCAAATGATATCAAAAGATGTTAATGAAAAGTTGCTTTGGTCATCCTGCTGTACTCCCCATCTCTACAAGGCACCATTCCTGTCAGCATCTTGGGGCTCCTTCCAGAGACCTGATGCTCTTTTGATGTTTTCATTCCCAGTCAACCCAGGGCTGTTGCTGTCTCTCCTCTCAGCCGTCTTTCCTCCTGCTCTTCTGTGCCCAGTGGACTGGCTTGTTCCCATGTTTTCAGAGATGATGACACTACCCCTGCCAGGAGTTCTATATTGGTAAAGAACATGCTAGAAGAAATGACTTGGTGGTAGCACATTTGAGACAACTGGGAGGAAAGCGCTTCTCTGGAAGGCTGGTTCTCAGTGTCCTTTTCCTCCAACCTCATTAGCTAGGTTAGTGATGACAGGGATGAGGACAAGGGACCCTGGGGGCAGAGGCAGCTGATCTTATGTTCTAAGAGTGTGAAATTGTCCAGACTCTTATGATAGCTGGTGCTTATTATAGGGCATACTCTGCCATGACAAGCAATGTGTTCAGCTTTATAGGGTTGTCACCTCAATCCCCACAAAAACAGTCTGGTAATATCCCAATTTACAGTTGAGAAACCAAGCATAGAAGAGCCAAGGAATTTGCAAGTCCAGGCTTCCTAGCTCTGGACCTGGCTTTCAGCTTGTCTACTCTGCTGCTGCTCTGGTCTGAGCCCAAGTCACCCGTGAGATTCCCTGTTGGTGTGCCTCTGACAGGTGCTGGGGACAACACTGACCCTCTGCCCTCTGTGCCCAGGCATTCCTGTTGCCCTGCCAGCCCTGACCTATTTAGTCTCTAGGTCTTATGGCCCCCTCCCTACCAACAACTTTGTAGCCTGGCAAGGTGGGTCTTCACCTACTTCACTCATTCTCTTACCTGGCCTCGGCACTTCCTAACGCTTTGGGGATGGAGAAATGCTTGAGATAGAAGGCTGCAGATGGCTTGAGAGCCCTGACCTCTCCAAGCCTGGCTGCTGACTTACTACCCACTTCCTTCTGTGGAGATGTTCAGCCCTCGGCTTCAGTCCCAAGAGCTCGCTCCTCGTGTGTCTTCTGCCTCCTCTCACCCTCTCGCTGCATAGACCTTAAACAGCCTCCTCCCTCCCCCCTCTCTTGTATGTTTCCTCCTTTCTTTAAGAGCTTGTAGAAGTGCATTTTACACATTATAGAATCAACCAATTTCACGATTCAAGTATTTTTAGTAACTCTACTGAGTGGTAAGACCATCGTCATAGTCTAATTTTAGACCATTTCCATTGCCCCCAAAAAAGCAAGTTGCTAGTGATAGAAGACACTCTTTGTCCCATCCCCTGCCCAGGAGCTACCATTCTGCATCCTCACCAGAGTTGTGCCTATTCTTGGCACTGGGCAGTAGATGACCCTTTGTGACAAATGTCATTTCTAGCTCAACCCTATTGGAGCATGCACCAGTCTTTGCTCCCATTCAGTCATTGTTCTGTCCTGAGAAAATGTGGTGCCTTCTGTCCCTCTGTCTTCCTGTCCCACCTGCCTCTGCTGTGGGTGGGCAGGTGAGTGAGGGCGCCCATAGCATTCTCGTTGTCTCAGATGTGGACTTCAGTTTGGGGGAATAACATCTCTGGCTGGTTTGAACCCATGGTCCTCCTGCTTCTGTCTCCCAGTGCTGGGATCACAGGCATGTGGCACTAGCCTGGCTTCATTTGAATTACATGAATTTGTCCATGAGTGTCTTCTTTCTGTCTTAGGATCCTAGTAGGGTCCCTGTTGCATTTCTGTTTTAGCCATCTCTGCTGGAATCCCTCTTGTCTTGCCTCTACATACACATGCATGTGTGTGAGTACCACACACACACACAAGCATGGTGGTGCCTGTGAGAATCACCAGCTTTGAAAAAAGAAAGGAACAACAAGACAATGTACACGAAACTGCCTGCTGTATGGTGGAGGGAGGGTTGTCAGGAGTAAATGCTGCTATGAATCTTGGCTATGTGGGCTCCTTCCAGAAGCTTTTTCCTGCCTCTAGAGCCAGAACTGGGTGGTCACGATCCACTGCAGGGCAGGAAAATGTCCAGCAAAGACTGGGGCAAGGGTTGTTTTTCTCTTAGTTACCAACCCCATTCAGGGCATTGTGCTGTGTGCAGGGGCTCCGACCCAGCAAGGTGTGCCAGAGACATTTCCCTGGCCTTTGCGTCTTAGGCAGGCATGATTCAGAGCAGATGAGTCACAGCTGCAAAGTAGCCACTGAGCTTGGGAGAGATGGGACACTGGAAAGAGCAGTTCCAGTGCAGATGGGAAATACCAAAGCAGACAGGCACTAGTGGCCGATGAGCCAACATGCTTGAACTGGGAGTGCAGAGCTGGGGTTCCAGATGAACCCCAGAAGAACAGGAGCCCCATCCTGGAAAATCATAAATGTTAGGAATGGAGAAAATGGAATCCAAACAGTATCCAACCTGAGATATATTCCCCTAGTAATTTGGTTTGGGGTGGTCCAAAGGAAACAGAAAGCCGGCTAATAACCCAGATTAATGCTGCTTCTATTCTGGAATCAAGAGCATGCTTACAGCTTGGATTGGTGGTGCATGGCTATAACCCTGGCAGTCCCAGCACTGAGGGTTCATGGCTGCAGGTCTGGGGTCAGTGTCTCTTCTTGGCATCCCAATTTTGTTCTGCTAGTATGCAGTCTGTTCCATGACCAGAGTGGAAATCTGCCCTAGCTGATTGCTTCTGGGATATAAGCCTGGATCTCAGGGACTAGCCTGGAGCCCTCCCAGCCCCAGCTCCTGACCCGGGCCTTTGCCTCACTGTGGGCTACATGGTCAGTTTCCCTGCCTTCTCAAGCTGGAGTCTCCCTGCCCAGTTATTCCTTCTCACTCAGCATCACTCAGCAGAAATTCAAGGTAAGCCTCATGGGTACATTGTTCTAGAAGCCACATTAAGCTTCTTTAAATAAAGGAAACAATAAAATGAATTTAGCAATTTTTTTTAATGTGGCAAGTATAACCAAAGCATTATTTCCACATGATATAGTTTTTAAAAGGTGTATTTATTTTTATGTATGTGGGTGTATGTATGTCTGTGCAGCATATGTGGGTCTGGTGCCCATGGATGACAGAGAGGTTATCAGATCCCTTGAGACTCGGGTTACAGACAGTTGTGAGGGAAGGCACTATATGGGTACTAGGAATCAAACTGGAGTCCTCTGGAAGTACACAGTGCTCTTAATGGCTGAGCCATCTCTCCAGCCCCACTATATAGGGTTTTGTTTATTTTTGATTTTTTTTTTTTGTATTTTTAGATAGGGTCTCACTATGTAGTTGAAGTTGACCTAGAATTCACTATCCTCCTGCTTCAGCCTCTTGAGTGCTGGAATTGCAGGCAACACCACCACACCTACTTCATGATAATTATGACTGAGCGACTTGAAGCTCCTTTCTTTTTCTTCACATAAAGTTTGAAATCCGATGGTCCTGACGTCTGTTTGTACTAACACACGTGGCCATCGCCGCTGGGCAATTCAGCTCTGATCTGTTTACATTCGTGTTTCATTTGCAGCACTGTTGATGGTGCTATGGTTTCTGCGTGTTCTTCGGTGCCTCTGACTGAAGCAGAAGCTCCCTGTTTGTCTTGCCCCCTCTGGACAAAGTGCGTCCCCCTGTAAATGCACAGCAATCTCTGCTCAGCATCTCAGCGGGCATGTGGCCCAACACATAAAGTCTCCACTAAGCATGTAGAGGCAGCCTGGTAGTCAGTGCCTTTGATGCCTTTCCTAACAGGGCAGCTTAAGGTCCAGGCTTCCTTGTCACCAGGAGTACTACCCATTTTGTATAACTGCTGTATCAAGAACCATCCTGATTACTCTGCTGGTGGGATTTTGGGGAACAGTAAAACTAGGGAAGAGTTCAACATGAGGCACCTCAAAGGGTTGGGATCCTTTGGAGTTTCTGTTGCTTAGGGATAATGTAGATCAGGAAAACCTGCCTAGGGACAGTGCTTTGAGACACTGTAGTGTCACACCAGCCCTAGGTACCCCTACACTAGGCAGGGGAGTTCCTATTATATAGACCAGTCTGCTGAAGGCACACATACTGCAGTGAGAAGCCTAGCTATGATCAAAGGAGAATGACAGGCTGAAGGTCCACCATGCTGTGGAGAGATGCCCTGCTTGCTGTAATCCATGGTGCCTGCTCCATCACCTCTGGTGACATCGGGAAGTTCCTTATTTAGGAACTTGGTAGTTCCATGCAGACATCACCTTCTAATTCCCCTTTGTCTCAGGTTGGAGTCTCTCAACCTAATATTTCTTTCCCTCAGAAGACAGAACAAATGAGAGCAGCCTCCAGTGAAAACTGAGAGAAGGGAAGGTCACCTGTAAACAGATCTGCCACAGGCAGTAGAGGGACTGTATCTGTACGCACAGAGTGATCCTTGCAAGAGTGTTGGGGTGGCTGGACCCTTCTTTTTCATCCACCGGCCATTGACACCTGCAAATTCTGCATCCCATGTTTCTGAAGGACATGTGTTTATATTACAAATTAAGAGAAGAGTGGGGACTGAGGATGTTTAGCTCCTGTACGTGAGTACCCATGAGAGAGTTCTGAGCTAATTTTAGCTCTTGTTGTATATGAGAACCCATGAGAGAGATTGGAGCTGATTTTATGATGTTTAAAACAGTGGTCAATTGTATACGTTTGAATTGTATGGATTGAATGTAAACTGAAGCTGTGCTAGGCTTCCAGCATTGTTTATCCCTCCCAGCTCTCCAGCTAAGTCTGAGTGAGTCTGCATGTGGGGTATGTCAGTCCACCTCTATCCTTACTCTTGCTGTTTTATACCATCTGTTTTGTGGTCTTAAATATCTTCTTTGTGTCTGGCATGCTTATGTTCTTATCAGATTTGGCACAAAAATATTCTCTCTCTCTCTCTCTCTCTCTCTCTCTCTCTCTCTCTCTCTCTCTCTCTCTCTCTCTGTCTCTCTCTCTCTCTCTGTGTGTGTGTGTGTGTGTCTGTCCGTCCATCTGTCTGTCCATCCATCCATGTCTGTGCCCATGTTAATTTGTGAGTATGGTGCCGTGGTCCTCTTGTGGAGGTGAGAGTATGGCCTTAGGTATCAGTCTTCACCTTCTACTTTATATGAGACAGAGTTGTTGCTAGCCAGTGTGCATGTCAGGTTAGCTGGCCCATGAGTTTCCAAGGATTCCTCTGTCTCCACCTCTCATCTTGCTGTAGGAACCTGGGTTATAAATGGACACTACTTCTCATGGCTTTCCAGAGATTCTGGGGTCCTCTTGCTCCAAATTGAGTCTCCCTGCTTGTGAAGCAAGTGTTTTACCCTATGAGCCATCTCCTCAGCACTAGGAAAATTAGGCTCCTAAGGTTTTCCAGGGCAGAAACAAGGTTCCACTTCAGTGCTGCTATTAGCATTGCATCCAGGACTGTGGCATTTGTCCGGGTGCTAAGATACTTTTGTTATGTCTCTAGCTTGTGATTGGATATAGGCCTTATCCCATTTATCTTCACACCCCCGGAGCTAACAAGGATCTAATCAATGGTTGTCAAATAAATTACCTGAACTCTGTGCAGTAACACCCTGTATCCTCCCATCTGTGCCCGCTGTGGGAAGGAAGGGGAAGTGGCATCAAGATAGCAGCTGTGGAATCTGAGTTCTCTGTACCAAGCAGGGTTGACAGCCAGTCCAGAGCAAGAACAGTCTCTCCTGTTAGTGTCCCACAGCCAGGGGCTTCCAGCCCACCCCAGTACTGTTTCTGTTTGAAGAGTCCTTATCTGTGTTCATCAGCTTTCATTACTGAAACACAATACCAGAGACAGCCGGATGAAGAGAAAGGTTGTTTAGCTCACAGGTTTGAAAGTTCAATTCCAAGGCTGGGCCACATTGTTGGTTCAGCCTCCAGTGAAAGGAACCATGGCAGAACCTATGGAGAGAGAGTAGTCTCAGCTCTAGCCTGAGCAAGACAAGATGAGCAGAGTCCTAGTGACCTAAAGACCTCTCATTGTATCTGCCTCTAGATCACTCCTAGCCCCTCCCACACTGCCAGCCTGTGGACTAAGCCTGTAACGGGATGGACCAGTAGAGGAACACAAAGTCCATTCTAGCTGCAGTGGTTTCCAGGATCCAGCATAGCAAGACTGTGGAGTCAGGCTCTGCCGGCTCTATCTAGACTTATGCAGTAGCTCTTTGGTCCCAGACGACTATGTGGCTTTCTAAGCTTTAAGGCTTCTGTACCCACAGCCTGAAGTAACAGTGGACCTGGCCCATGTGGCTCATTGCCTGGTGGGTTGCGACAGCATAGTGTTAAGTTGTCATTACTTTTAATAACCAAGAATCCCTTGCCACTCCTGGAAAATCCCATCTGGCTGCCCTGCCTCAAGTGCAAGCAGCACTGGATTTGACTGGCTTTGACTCTGGGGCAACTGGTGACAGGTTTACACAGCATGCAGAGGAGTAGCCATGTCACACAGGGCCCTGGAGAGGATGAAGCAGGGTCTCCTCCAAGACACCTGAAAAATCCATTCTTTGATTCAAATGCACATTTTTGTTGTTGTTGTTTGTTTTTTGTTTTGAGACAGGCTTTTACTATGTAACAGCCTTGACTGTCCTGGAACTAGCTCTGTTGACCAGGCTGTCCTTGAACTCTGAGAGATCTGCACGCCTCTGCCTCCCAAGTGCTGGGGTTAAAGGTGTGCGTCACCACCCAGCTTCAAATGCAGTTTTACTGAGAGAAAAATTCTATAATGAGTGGCACAAAATCTTTGGACTACTTAGTAAGGGAGATTTAAAGTGCTGGTACACAGCTGTTGTTTCAGCTATAAATGAGGCCGAGACATTAGGAGCACTCGAGCCCTTGAGTTTAAAACTTGGGCTGCTATTTGCGTCTGCATCTAGAATTGTGGCATTTGCCAGGATGCTAAGATACTCTTTTCCTTGTTTCCCTCCAAAAATCCAAAACTCAACTGTATTTCAGATACCAAGTATTGGTACACAATGAGGTGCTGCTCTCGGGCCCTATGTGTGTGTTCAACTCTCTCAGTTCTCATTCTCTCTCTCTCTCTGGGTCTCTGTGTTCATTTCTCTGCCTCAGTATTACTCTCTCCATTTCTGTCTCATATTGTGTCTTTCTTTCTCTCTCTGTTGTGTAACTGAAACCCCACTCCACCCCATGAGTGTCTGTGTGTGTGTCCTTCTTTGTGGCTACTGGAAAGACTGAGCAGTCTGGTCTGATCAGAGGCATATGGAGAGATGGCACTCCCCCACATGGTATTTGGGGGATTTTGACCCACGGAGCTCACTTCATCTCTCGTATCAAGTCATCTGAAGGATCTGGTGTGGCATTTTAGGAAGTTGTCTAAATTCAACATTCTGCGGCAAGAGGCATCAAACTGAGGCCAGTCACTCCAGGAAGAGCAATGTGTAATGTGAGGCCATGGCCACAGGAAGGCCAGGTGTGCTCTGTCAGACTCAGGCCTCTGTTCCTGAGCCTTGCTGAGCCTGGCCTGCTGCTACTCAGGACCCAGCCCCAGTGCGGAGAGGTCGTGCCAGTGTAGCTCCTCTCTGCCACAGAAGATGAGGGCGCAGCCCTGGGGATTTGCCTAGCCACTCTTGCTCTTTTCTTTGGGTTGCCATGCCGCAGGTGAAATGCGGCAGACAGGCACAAACCCTCTCCTACTCGTTTCCTGCCTGAGTGAGGTAGAGGCAAGTGTTTTGTGTTGCTTATCTGTGGCTCTGACTCTTGGGCAGTCAGTGGTGAAGACTCTGGGTCATAGGTGTTGGTTTATAGGGAAGGAAGGGGGTGGGTGGATGCCTGGCACAATGCAGGAAGTTGAGGTGACCTTCCTGTCAACCAGGCTGGGCCATGGTATTCAGGGAGTTGGCAAGAAATGGAGCTTCGCCCAGGGACCCTGAAGAAAACCTGCAGCATGAATTGTTGCTCCTGGCAAGGACTGAGGTTCGTGTTGTCCCAGCAGTTCTAGAAGCATCTGCTCTCCCACCCCAGAGAGTAACCCTCCATCTTAAGGGCAGTGTGTGGTGCTGGGACTCATGTGGTTTTCTGTGCTTACTGCCCCTGACCCGCACACCTGGTGCTGCCCTGGATTCATGGCTGATGCTGAAGAAGGCCAGCGTGGGTATACTCAGAAGAGTGTCCAACAGGGATTGTCACAGTGGCAGGGTGCAGTGTGGCATCTCAGAATCAAACTAGTTATAGCCCTGGCAATGATGCATCTGGCCTGTAAGTGAGAGAGGTGGTTTCCTTCTTAGCCCTGGGTCATTGGAGCTTCCCACAGAAGCCTGGCGGGACTTGTTCTTGTGTCCCCGTGAGTTTTGCCTGTCATTCTCTCACTCGGTTGTCTTTCTTGCTGTGCAGTGGTACCTTTCACATACAGCCACCCTCTCTGAAGTTGCCTGCCCTGCTCCGTTAAAACACTAAACCTGCCTTTCTCCCCACTGGTGGAGGATAAGAAGGAGGCCAGCATGGGAAGCTCCAGCTCTCCTCCCTTCCTTCCAATAGCCACGCCAGCTGGCGGGGAGCTTGGAATTGACCTTCCTCATTTCCAGCCCCTCTCCAGGTTCCAGGCCCTCCCTGAGCTTCATTGTTGTCATGAGCAAGAGAGACTGTAGGCGGGAACATCTTTGTCCTTTGGGGCCTGCTGATGACAGAGCCTGAGATGACTCATATTCCTAAAGGACCAGGTTCAGAGCTGCCTGTCAGGGGGGCTGTAGCTGAGGTCTCTGAGCACAGTGGAAAACCTGGGGGAAAACTGAGTCCAAGGACCAAGTCCGGGTCCCATGCTGGGAATGTGGTGGGAGGGTGCAGCCAGCTGCTGAGTCTGGGGTCTCTAGAGCACCCTCTTTCTCTTCTTTTTCTCTTTCTTTTTCCAAGTTTATTTTGTATTAAGTTTATTTTATGTCAGGTAAGTGCTCTGCTACTGGTCTACACTTCAGCCATCTTCCTAAGAAAGGAAACTGGTCAACCTGGGCTGTGTCTTGGGCACTCAGTACATCTGCTGCTTCTCTCCCTTGTAATTTTTATGCAGTAAAATAGGCATCTTTGGGGTATATTTTAAGATGCATAGATTCGTTCAATCACTACTGAATTCAATTAAGGAGTAGTTCCTATTACCCCAAACTCCCTTTGATGATGGCCCTCCCCATCTCTACCAGACAAGGGCATCTCTCTGTCTTTTGGAAGATGTTTCAGATGGAATGAGGTGAACTGTCAAGGAGGCTCCCTTCACCCTGCTGAGGCTCACCGATGCATTCATGCCTGTAGTCTAGAGTGAGGCCGTGATGGCTGATAGAACCTTGTTGTCTCTAGCTCTTAGCGTGGACACTGCTGAGCAGATCTGAGATGTGTTACTCCCCTCAGAGCCGTGCACACTTGGAGTGAGCTTGCTGGGCTCTGTGGTCACTGTGCTTAGCACTGTAAGATACCCAGGCCTCCCATGCAGAGGGGCTCCCAGTGATGTGTGCAGATGCTTTGCTCTTGTTTCTCAGGTAAGGTAATGAACAAAATAGGAGAGATGAAGAGATTCATTCTTATGGCTATCGAGATGGCTCAGCAGTTAAGAGCACTCGTTGCTCTTACAGAGGACTGAGGTTCACTTCCCAGGATCCATGATGAATGACTCACACCTACCTGTAACTCCAGTTCCAAGGAATCTGGAGGCCAGAATAGATGATCTCTACTGGCCTCCACAGGCACCTTTACACACAGAATGCACTTATAGAGAAGCATGGTGAGCACACGTGCGTGTGTGCATTCACACATACACATACACACACAGAAAGAGAGAATATATAATTCTGCAGAAGAGAAAGTTGATGAAGGACACAGCAACCTGAAGCCCAGGGCTAGCATGCATTCAGAGCCCAGATGTGGTGAGAGAGAAATGGCTTTCTCTAAAGACTGTTCAGCTACATCCCAGGGCTATTTACTTTCCTCTCTTTGGATTTTTGGAAACAGGGTCTCGTGTCCTCAAACTCAGCACGTGGCTAAGGATAAGCTTCTGCCCTCTGTCTGTGCCTCCTGAGTGCTAAGATAACAGGCATGTGCTGCTGTATGATACTTCCATCCAGTTAGCTGTGCTTGCCTGCTCCTCAAGATGTCCTCTTTCACTGTTGGATTATATGATGCATGTATGGTGTGTGTTTGGATGTGAGTGTCAGAGGGTGTGAAATAAGTCTATAGAACTAGCTTCTTGGATCTATGGGCTTTGTCCTTTGTCAGCCATGGCTTTGAGGGTTTTGGTTGGTTTTGGCTTGTTTCTCTGCTTTGTGCTTTCCTTCCAACGCACACATATTGGACCCTTTGCTGCTGTCCTTTGTCTGCAGGCTCAGCTCATTTACTTGTCTTTTCTCTGTTGCTTGGATCAGACGCTTGCTGACCTTTTGGTGTTCGCTGACTGCTCTGCCATGCCATTCTGATCCTCTCCAGCGAGTTTCTAATTTTCCATTCTACAATTTCTGTTTGATTTCCCCTTAGCTTCTTCTCCCCTGAGACTTTTAATTTTTTTTTCATTCCATGACAGGACCACCCAGTTTTGCTTCTTAGAGTATTTTTAACAACAGCCATTCTGAAACCTCTGTCAGCTGATTCCAGTAGCAGTGCCCTCTCAGGTGATCTGAGCATTCATCTCTCTCCTGAAGACTTTCCTGGTTCTTTATAAGCTGGGTAATTTTGGATTAACCCTGGATGCTCCGCGTGTCAAGTTATAAGACTCTGAGTCATGTTTAAATCTTTCAGGGAGTGTTGGTTGGTATCTTGGCTTTAGCAGGCATTAACCTCTGCAGGTTTTGATTTTGGCTGTTTCCCATGACTTTGCCCAGCTGTCTTATCTTCCATTGACGTAATCTTTCTATAAAGTGGTTCCCACAGATGCCTAAAACCCTAGTGGTACCAAATTCATGATAGAGTTTAATTTCCAAGTTAGGCACACCAAGAGACCAACAACAATAGCAATGTGATGAGCAGTTACACAGCACACTGTAATGCTATGAGCAGCATATAGCGCTTTTATACTGAAACACAAGCACTAGGTACTAACGCAATGGAACTGATAACCAACATAGATATCAAGTGATATCGAATGGGCAGTGTATAGAATGTGAATACGCTGGACCTCTTAGGCAGGATGAGACAGTATATCAGGAAGCCCAATCACACTATTCAGAACAGCACATGATTTAAAACAGGAATTTTATTTCTGAAAATTTCTGTTTAATGTTATCAGACTGCGATTGACTGAGGACGACAAGGACACCATAGATAAAGGGAGGCTTCTGTGTTTTCCTCTTGCAGGGCCTCCCCTCGGCCATCCTTCGGCCCTCCAATCAGGGCCTTACAAGGCTTCCTTGTGCTTTTCCTGTCTAAGTGCTTGCTTCCTTGTCCAAGAAGACAGGAAAAACTGTGGGGTTTCCACTCATTCACACTTTTCTAACTGAAAGGGGGATTTCCTGTCTTGGGGCTGATGTACATGTACACAGGTCACCTGTAGCTGAGGAATGGCCTGGGGACCGGTCCACTGGAGAGCAAAGAATAGAGATAAAACAACAGTGAAACCTAAAGGATTTGGCTCGTTGTCTGGAAAGCAAGCCGCCTTATTCCTTTCCCCTAAGCCAAGACTGGATGGCCAGCCCCCCTCCCCCATGCTACTTCCAGGTATTGGGCTATATTTAGTCCAGGCTGGGAACAGCAAGAGCAGAAATGAGTCTCCTACCACTCTGGTGGTACTTTACATATTGATCTCTTCTATCGCTTATCAACCAGAATTAGAGTTCCAGAATCATTAGTCTACATTTTCTGAAGGTATCAAAGCCACATTTGAGGTGAGGTGGGCGACTCAGAGCCTAGAAGCCCCAGCCTGTAAAGCATGGAACTGAGAGCCTGGACTGAATAAAGAAAAGAGGAAGTTACTGCATGTCTGGCCAGGAACCATGTGGTTTGTGTGGGGAAAGAGGAAAAGGGTGGATAATTGGGCAAGGACAAGTACTGCTGCTCAGGGGCTTTCTGCCGCTCCTTTGCTGAGACAGCTGGTTTTGTGTTCACAGAGTGAGCAGCCTTCTAAGCTAGTGAGTGACACCAGATGAGCCTCCTCTATACCTGGAGCACAGGCTGAGGATCTAGAATCTGAAAGTCTAAAATTCCCAGCCCTTCAAAGTTTGAAACCCTCAGCACCAACGTGGTGCAAACCTCATGTGAGAGTTCAAGTCAACACAGACATACAAAAATACTGTATAAAATTACCTTTGGGCTATGTCTATAAGGCATGTGTGGAAAATGCATGTATCCCAAAGTATGGCATATCTCAGATCAGCCACAGGCAGCCTGGATTAGACAATCTTAGGTGGATATGTGGGGAAAGACTTCTGAGAATGGAGCCTTGAATCCAAGGTGTTGGGTGTTAGCACCCAGATGGTCACCATGTCGGTGCATCCTGCAGCAGAGACCAATCTAGCTCCATAAAGAAATTAGTATCTAGCCATCCATAGTGGAGCACAGCGATAAGCCAGTACTCCAGAAGATGAAGCAGGTGGTTTCCAGGCCAATCTAGGCTGCAGAGTGAGGTTCTGTCTCAGCAACAATAAAAGTTATCAGTGTTTGTACATGGTTGTGCTCTCTCATTATCCCTTTCTTCATCTTTTTTTTCCTCTCAAAAAGCAAAGCTAATGTTGGGTGTGATGGTACACATTTATATTCTCCGTGAGACAAGAGAGTGGTCAGTTTGAGGCCAGCCTGAACTACCTACTAAATTGTAGGTCCACCTTGACTACAAAATGACATCCTGCCTTGAAACAAAAACAAACAGAAAGACAACCAAGAAACAACCAAAACCAAGGGCTGGAAATGTAGCTCTGTTGGTAGAGTGCTTGCCTAGTGTGTTCAAAGCCCTGGGTTCAGCTCCCAGCACCACATAAACTGGGTATGGTAGAATACACCTGTAACCACAACACTCTAGAGCTGGAGACAGTAAGATCAAAAGTTCAGAGTCATTTGGGCTGCATAATGAGTTTAAGTCTTTCCTGGGCTATATTAAACCCTATCTCAAAAAGAAGTTTTTATTGCAAGAATGATTCTCAATGGATTAAAAGACCTCTGAAGGACTGTGTTCGGACCCCATCAGTGAATAGCCAACAGTACGTTGACCATGGCCGTCAGGGTTCTTACTGGATTTTCATGCTGAGCTCCCTTCAAACACCTAGTATTAGCAAGCTGCTGAGTGCTTCTAGCTCCCGGACAGGCCTCCTTTTCATCACTCATCTGATCTCTACAGCAACTTACGAGGGCAGCCAGGTTCCCCAAGGGCTATGATCATCTTGCTGCTCCCCTTTCAGTTTAGTCTCGTTCTCGTCTAGCATAAACATTTCCCCCGATGCCCCACTGTCATTATTGCTCTCATATGTCAATGAAGTGCCAGAGTTAATGTAACAAAATTTACATAATGTTTTCATTGCACATTTTGGTTATTTTCCCAACTTTGCTGTGTGCTTAGGTTATTGCCCTCCGATAGACTAAACAAGCAGGTGTGATGACATGAGGGGTCAGAGGACACCAGTGACCTGCAGAAGGCACCCATAGATAGAACACTGTCAACTTGAGATTTCTGTGTGCGGAGGAGAAGGTTTCCAGCCAGCTAGAGATTTAGCCAGAGGGGGAGGCAAGGTAGGAGAGGAAGCCAGTCTTGAAGGGGTAGGATGCTGATGAAGGTTCAGAAGTACTCAAGTACCCTCCTGAGATTGCTTCTGAATGCTGGCAGCATCTCTACCTTTGTCCCCAGAGAGCTGTGTGGGCAGCTTTGACAGAGATGACAGGTGTCCTGAGTAGGCGGAGATGGATACTAGTGGCCTTTCCGCAGAGGACTTTAGGCAGCCTTCCAGGGCTTCCTGCCCCTGGGATAGTAGCTTGATCTCTTCTCCCACGGGACACAGATGTCCTCTACACATGCACAGCTTTGTGCTTGACCCTCTCCTGGGTCAGCAGACAGCACTGAACCTGAAGAGAGTGAACCATCATTGGCTCCCATCATGACCTCCAGCGGAATTTCAGGGAAGGCACACTTTCATATCCTGTGAGAACCTGTATCCATCTGGGGAAGGCCAGCTCTTTTTTTCCAGACCCTGTTTATGTATTTTGTCAAATTAGCGAAAAGGATGAAGAGTCAAGCCAAGCCAGTCTGTCCAAATCGCATCCAGATGTCTCAATTGTTGGCTTTCCTGATAAAAGAACTGCAGCTCAGCCAGGTGGTAGTGGCACATGTCTTTAATCCCAGCACTTGCGAGGCAGAGGCAGGAGAGTCTCTGTGAGTTTGAGGTCAGCCTGGTCTACAGAGCAAGTTCTAGGACAGCCAAGGCTACATAGAGAAACCCTGTCTCAAGAAACAAACAACAACAAATAAAAACTGTAGCTGATCGGATTGGTGGCACACCCTTTAATCCCTGCCACTCAGAGATAGGCAGTTCTCTATGAGGTCAGTGCCAGCCTGGTCTACGTAGCAAGCTCCAGGCCACCTAGAGCTACATAGTGAGAGATGCTGTTCACAGAAGAAGGACGGTGACTGACATTGACCTGGAGCATGTGGCTATTATGGAAGCAGTGGAGTTGGGGAATGGCGAAGGTTGTGGAAAACAGTGGACTTGCCTGAACCATTATCTCTGAGTGTATGACCTGAGCTTTGAGTGGCACACAGAAGCCCAGGGCTCAGACTTGGAGGAGCTGTTCCTTCTAGTCACAATCTCTATCCTCCCTTCATGGCCACTTGGGCTGCTAGACTCTTAGAACCTTCTGGATGCTGGCTATGGGGTATTTGTTCTGGAACCTTCTGTGGTAGCCAAATCAAGGAAGAAGGAGAAAGCTTGTCTCTGCCATGCCATGCTCCCAGCCTGTGGCACAAGTCCTGGCTCATCCAGGCATGGGCAATTCTGCCAGTTGCTGTTCATGGAGAATGTCCCCTGTTGTTTCTCCTGGATTATGGACCCACGGTCAGTTCTCTCTTTTTCCCACAGCCTTGGAAACATGTTAGCCATCTCCTTCCTAGAGTTGATAAACTTGCACCCCTTTGCACGTAACATGATGAGGGTTGCAGCAGAGAAAAGCTAGGTTGAATTTTACAGAGAGACAACTCAGAGGGAAACAACAGGAGCCCCTCCTTCTGCTTGGGTTTCTTGGCAAGAAGATTCTATGTTCAGGGCCATACTAGTCAGTGGGCCTTACCTTGTTGGAACCCTACCAGTCTAGTTCTTCCTACCCAGCCCCTCACAGATGGGAGGGCTATCTCCAAATAGCTGTCCCCAACCATGAATTCCCTCCACTTCCTCTCCAATGTTCCTATGACATGATCTAGACCTGTGGCAGCTCAGCATGGTTGAATTTCAATTCCATTGGATGCCAAGCAGATTCTCAGCAGCTCACTACTTTCTCTCTTCATCTTAAAAAAATTATTTATTTATTTATGCACTATATATATGTATGTGTATATATATATATATATATATATGTATATATATGGATGTATTGTCTGCATGTACATTTGCAAACCAGGAGAGGGCATTGGATCCCATGGGACTACAGTAATAGACAGTTGTGAGCCACCATGTGGGTGCTGGGAATTGAACTCAGAAACTCTGGAAGATCAACCAGTGCTCTTAACTGCTGAGCCATCCTCCAGCACCCTCCTTTCATCATGTTTGAAGTCTTGCAAGTGCATCAAATTAAAATGCCTTTGCAAATCTATTCTATATAAAGAGATGACTCCAGGGTTGCTCTGAACTTGGGGATGAGGTTAACAGTATGAACAGATAGCCAATAGCTATGGCCGTGGCTACTGACAGTGTTGCCGAAGAAAGGGAACCATATCACTGCTTCCGAGGTGCAGAGTTGCAGAGTGTTCTTAGCATTCTAACCAGCACAAGCACAAACAACATTGTTATCTGGCCTTAGAGCACACGTGTGGGTGCATCTCAGGATAGTGATCTTGAGATTGTGTGGCTGCTGCCCTGACACATGGATTCATACTAAATGTGTCCTCACCCTTTGATTACCTTTTAGCATGGTATTTCTTCCTGGGAAGTCACAGGACCTGGCTGTTCTGTCCTTGGAGCTGACCACATGGGTGTATTCACTTTGCAAAGACTCTGTCAGCAGTGTGGTTAGGGTTTATTTATATGCTTCATTTGTTTTTGCTTCAGAAAAGGAGGGGCTGCTCTTGTCACCACACAGTGGCAACCACATCATGATGGGTCTGTGGTGATGGGAACAGTAAAGGGCACATCTGTTTCCTAGGTCCTTTGTATAAGAATGAGATAAGCTGTCTATCAAGCACTTATTAGCGTCAGGTCACTTCTTTTGTCCTGTCATGGGTTTGTTACCTGTGTTCTAAGCCTGGCGTGCTATTTCCATGGTGTTGGACCTTGGACACTCAGACCGTCAGCTGCTCTTCCTAGCTCTTGCCACTCCTCTTGTGCTCACAGAACATCCTTGGTGTGACTTCTTCCTAGATTCTGCCCCAACTCCCCACAGGTCCTCTCGTGCTCCTCCTCCCTTGCCTGAAATAAAGAAGCAGTCTGTGTATGACCCACCAGTGATCAGCTCTGGTCTTCTGGATGGTCATAGTTCCGTGCCAACCTTAACTGGTCCCTGAGAGCAGCTCCATTCAGCTGCTCTGCACCCTAGACCTGCCTGCTCCCCCTTTCCTCAAATGTCTTTAGCTCTTGTGTTGGTTCTACATTCTGGGTGGTCCTTCCCATGCTGCTAATTCATGGCCCTCACCTATTTCTAGAGCTGCAGCCATGTTTCCCCTCCAGCCTTGTACCCAGGGGTTAAGCTATGCTGTGGTAGGTGGCATATCAGTCTTCAGTTCAGATCCAGAACCCTGAATGAAGACCCCAAACTGTGTTATCCCCATATAACCAGTTGTATGTTGCAATCCCCTTTCACAAGGCTACTTGTTAGCACACCCAAACACAGTGTTTCAGTGTAGACCAAGACCATGACATAGCTGCTCATGGGGCTACCCTGCAGTGGTAGCACTTGGTAACCTGTTTCAGACCTACCTGTGGGCAGTGTCACAGTCGAGATGTTGCTCCCTCTCTCTCTCCCCTTACCACAAAGTGACCCACCCTGTTAATGTTATTCATGGTCTCCCCTGAGAATCTTTTGTTACAGTGTGTTCCTGGCCTCTCCTCAGCCATCCTTCCCCAAGCCCTTTGTCTTTTCTTGGTGACAACCTCTTTGTCCTGCTGCCCTGCTAGATCATTAGATTGTCCCCATTACTAGAAGTGTGCCTTTGGAGGTTGGGGCTGAGGTAGAGATGCTGGGAGTTGCTTCCTCTACCCTCCTTCACATGGGAATGTCCCTTGCAGATGTGTAAGGTTCTGTTGATATCTGGGGACATAGCCAAACTTCCACTTTCACAGCCTCACGGCAGCTCCTTCCCTGGCAACTGCGGCGCCACTCCTGTTTTGGCTACCACCTTTCTGTACTGGCACTGGAAACCCTCTTAGAACTTCAGCATGAGACATCTGGTACCTGATGGGAGGCTTGCAAAATGCCATGCATGTCTTCGCCTAGTGGCAGTCTCTAGCCAGCCAGATTCCCATTCCAAAGGCACAGGCTTGGGCACCTGCTGCTTTCTAGACTCCTGTAAAGGAACATTTGGTCTCTGCCTTGTTAGAGACTTTGTCGTTGGGACAACCAGTGTCTTTTCATGGAGAGGAGAGGAGAGGGAAGAGGGGAGGGGAGGAAGGGAAGAGGAGAAGAGAGGAGAGGAGAGGCTCAGCAGGGGCTTAGAGAAAGTGATGGAGGGTGTATCTGGCTGGACAAAAAGGGTCTCACAGCACCACCTTTGGTTGGACCACCAAGAAGTGTAGTGGTAGGAGCGGCGGGCTACGTCCCCGGCATCCGGCCACCCCCACGGCTAGCTTTACCCGAAATAATTACACGGACACTGTATTCTTTTAAACACTGCTTGGCCCATTTCTCTCTAGCCTCTTCTAGGCTAATTCTCACATATTAATTTAGCCCATTTCTAATCATCTGTGTTGCACCCCAAGGTACGCTTACCAGGAAGATTCTAGCCTATGTCCATCCTGGGTCGGAGCTGAATTGCGTCTCTCTGGGAGAGCGGAGCATGGCATCTCTGTCTGAGGCGTCTTACCTCACTTCCTCTTCCTCCCAGCATTCTGTTCTGTTTACTCCACCCACCTATGTTCTAAGCTATGAGCCCAAGCAGTTTGTTTATTACTTAACCAATGAAATCAACAGATTGATATATGACACTCCCACATCAAAGAAGCTCAACTCATCCCATCCCCTAAAGGCAGTAATGGGCTTATGTGACCCTATAAGTCTGTAAATTGCCCTGGAGACATATTAACTGGGTATAAATCTATAAGCAGATGACTGTGTACCCTGCTATCTAAAAGGTAATGTTCTCTATTATCAAGCTGACATACTTCCACTCATTGGAAAAACTACTGTTTCCTAGCCCAGCCAGCTACCACTTCCCTCCTCAGCTAGACCCAAGTCCCTTCCTGGTTGCACTTACCATCAGTGAGGAGAAGATTGGTTGGTCAGAAGCTTTGGGGTCGAATTCATCAGCTTGGCAGACTTGAGGGTCCTCTTTTGGTCTCAGGGTAGGTGGCCTGCTTTCCAACTTCTTGGGTGGCTGCCACCTCATTGGGGTAGTAGGCACCAGGCTTTGTTGGGGACTTTTTCAAGCACGGTGTCACAGCCTTCAGGGGTTCCTGTTAGGTCAGGAAGTATATAAGGGAGGCAGTACGAGCATATGCTCAGAAAATACAAGCGATCACAGGAAGCAGTGTTAGAAGCAGGCTGGGGTGTGGGGTAGGCTGAGGCCCTGAAGCCTTGGATCATATGTGCCTTCCTCCACTGTGCTTGTTCTTCTGCACAGGGCATCTCAGCTCCTTCCTGTTACTGTGCCAGAACAGCTGACAAGAGCAGCCTCAGGGGAAAGGACTTGTTGCAGTCCATGGTTCCAGGTTCAGTTCATCGCAGTGGGGAAACCAAGGCAACAAGAACCTGAGGCCCCCAGTGGACAGATATAAATGCCCATACTCAGCTCTCTTTCTTCTTTTTATTCGGTTTGATACCTCAGCCTGAGGAATGATGCCACTCACTGAGGGTGGGCCTTCTCGTTTCTCTTTACCTAATCAAGAAAATCCCTCACAGATCTTGCCAGAGGCTAACCTAATCTAGATATGTCACAGGTATACCAAGGACTTATCTCCTGGGTGAGTCCATGTCCTGGGAATTGACAGTATGAACCATCATCACTCTAGGTGACTAGGTTGAGCACCTGTGAAGGAAGTGAGTTATTAGACTCTTGGGTTTCTGTCCCAGGAGGCCAGAATTCTAAGCTAGGAGGCTACTCTGCCGACTGCTGCATTTGCACCCAGATCAGCATAGTCAGTTCCCAACCAAGCACCTTCCAGGGCACTAGAGAACACTGTTCACACAGGGCCACTGTTGTTTGCAGCTGTCCTAAGAGAATCAGCCACGAGCTGGAGGCAGAAGATGAAATTGTTTTCTAGTGTTGAGAAAAGACAGGTGTCCAGTGCACTGCCGGGCTAGCAGGAACACGCAGAGGGAGCAGGCGCCTTGCCTTCCTGCCTCCCAGCCCCACTGCAGCATATCTGAGCAAGGGACTGGGAGTCTTCAGAGTCTCCAGTGGCCAATAGGAGGAAGCAGCTTTAACAGGCCATTACAGAAGCCTGTTAAATCCCAGAGCAAGTCCGAAAGGCAGCTGTGGTGGTTTCTGCTGGGTGTGGGCCAGTCAGGCCCCAACTTCCACAGTACCTACAACATCTCAGTAGTTTTTTTTTTTCTCTGGCACCCTGGGGCTACAAGAAACACCCAGATGTTTATACCTGACAGGTATTTATGTTCAAACAACATTGGTCTTTCTTATTGCTACCAGAACAAATGACTGTGTACATAGCAGCTTTAACAGCTCACATTTTCTGCTGTGCTACTGTGGAGCTCTCAGTAGCCTCACTGGGATAGTCAAGGGGCTGGCAAGATTCCTTCTCAAGGCTGCAGGGGAAGTATGTTTCCTGCTTCTCTGGTTTCCCATGGCATCTGCCCACACTCCTTGACTTTCTTTATCATCAAACTCAACAGCCTAGTCTCAGCATCTCCTTTTTTGACTCTGACCCCTCTTATTTCTAAGGCCTCTGATGATGACTTCAGCTACCTTCATAATCCAGGACCATGACACAGTCTCGCCAGACCCCTCCTAGCCCCCACTCTTGGCAATTTTAGGACAAGAGATAAAGCAGATACATGCAAGCATGGTGCTGTGTTCTGTTCATGCAAGGGCTAGGCTACCAGGAGACCAGAACATGCTGTACACACACGTACACTGCTCAAAGTTTTCTTCTAGGGAAGTCCCAACCCTCTCACTCGGGTGGTGTGTTGGGAAAATCAGAGTTTGAGCAAAGCTCAGGGGATGTGGCTAAGTGCAATAGCAGGCAGTCTTGACCATAGTTCCTCATGAAGCCTTCTGGGAAGGGTTGAGGCAAAGGTAGGGCTGGAAGGAATCCAGGGAGGAAGTTAGGGTGCCTTCCCTACCCTCAGAATGCTGATGACACAGCTGCCTCCCAGGGCTTGCCTGTTCAGCTATGCCTCCCTGGTCTGTACTTAACCTTCCTCCCAGACTTCCTTTGTCCAATTCAGGACTTACGTAGCCAGGAAAGCTTGCCTGGTCTGCTTTTCCCATGAGTGGCTGCCCAGCAACTTCCAGGGCTTCCTAGGCAATGGTCACCTTAGGACCTGTGTGTGGTACTGGTTTCTGAGGTCCAGCTCTCCTTCCCAGACCTAGCAGCACGGTTTGGGGCATTACCTGAGAACATCTCAGTAGTACTATATGTGTGTGTACTTGTTCATGGGGAGGGGGGTTGCACACACGCGCATGTGCACTCTTGCATGTGTGCATGGAGTCAGAGGTCAATGTCAGAACAAATGACTTTCTCATTTATTCTGTGTCAGGTCCAGTGCTGACACAGCTGTTCTCACTTCCTCCCCTACCTTAAACTTCCCTTGCTCACAGACTTCCCTCCCCCAGCTACTCATCCTCCTTATAACCCTGTTATTTTGACTGTGCCCTCCCTCTCTTTGTCTTCACCTCCACCCGCCCCCTATAGCAACCCCCCCATCACTCTGCTCTGCTCCTGCTTCTCTTGTGGACAGGTCCAGTCTGCTGGCCATGTTCAGTCTACTGCTTTATGTCTGTTCTGGACCCTTCCAGATGCCTCTGGCTGTCCTCGCTCTCATATCCACAATAAAAACCTTCCCCTTAACCATACCACAAAGCAGTCATAGCACCCGTTTATCCATCTGGCACCCTATTTTTTGCAATAGGGTCTCTCACTGAGCCTGGAGCAGATTTTCCAAGGCAGGTTGGCCAGCCAGTGACCTACAGGATTCTGCCTGTTTTCACATCCTCGGTGTTGAAACCTCAAGTGCTCATTGTTGCACGCGGTTTGTTTGCGTTCACATGGGTATAGGGGATCAAGCGTGGGACCTTGTGCTTGTGTGGCTAGCACTTTGCCAACTGAGCTGTCTCTATTTTCCTCTCCCTGGATCTTGTACTTTGTGAGCTCACGCAAGCAGACACTCTTGGTCTTCCTCTTGGCTGTGTCTCCATCTCCTTGCACAGTGGTTGATTCACAGTCCCATGGATGAGACTCGTGGCATGAAGGAATCTCAGCCGAGTGTGGAAGTCACAGTTACTTAGCAGCACCTTGACCATGAGTCAGAAAGTGCAGGGAGACAGGTAGCTCTTCCGGAAGCCAGAGGGTGTCTACACTGTGGTAGCAGAGTCCTGAGACAGAAAGCCAGTGTCTTAGACTGGGCACCACCAGGGCCTCTTGGAGCCCCCTCCAATAGACTGAAGTGCAATCTACAGATTT